>NC_045988.1:9430917-10030917 GCF_010909765.2 Amblyraja radiata
CTACACTCTGGACACTGGATACTGCATCTGGCCACTAGCCACTGCATCTGGCCACTGACTATTGCATCTGGCCACTGGCTACTGCATCTGGCCACTGGCTACTGCATCTGGCCACTGGCTACACTCTGGCCACTGGCTACTCCACTCTGGACACTGGCTACTGCGACTGGACACAGGCTGATGCAGCCTGTCTGTCCTCTCTGACAGGGTGAAAATAATCACTCCGTCCTGAGATGCAAGACGTTTCTTCCAAATGAATCTCAGCCGTGTCTGCTGCCTGCTTAGATTAGTGAAGCATCTTTGATTTAGCAACAGACGCTAAGGGGCTTCGCGGGACTGATTATCGACCAAAATATCACCTTCTCGTGAAGGTTCATATGAAATCATCCAGTTTGCCGACTCAATTTTGGATTATCAACTAACAAGAGATGTGTTTATGTGTAGGAAAGAACTGCAGATGCTGGTTTAAATCAAAGGTAGACACAAAATGCTGGAGTAACTCTCCCTGAGGTAACACCATGGAAAACCCTTCAGTATGGAAGAACCCCACCTGAGGGAGGCAACAAGGGGACATGAAGTGGGATGAACACCCTCTGTAACTAACAATTAGTCAGTCAGGAAACCTCCTTGCCTGAAGTCACCTGTTGCCAGTGTCGATTTGTCCTCTTTTTAATTTCTCACTTCCTGCCCCCCACCCTCACGTACCCCCCCACCCCTAACTACAATCCGACTGAAGAAAGGTCCCGATCCGAAACGTCACCTATCCATGTTCTCCAGAGATGCTGCCTGTCACGCCTAGTTACTCCAGCACTTGCTGCCTATCTTTTTTATAACATGAAGACATCTCTGCCTCTCTCACTGATACCTCACCAGAGAAGGTATCTCTTGGGGTATGGGTGTGGGAAGGACTGAGAACACACAGCCTGTCAGCCATCGGCCCACCGCATCACGCCAGAATTGTTTTAAGCTACAGATATTTCTGAGGCAGAGTTCTGAGCGCTTTTTTAGCAAGATAAGATTGTCTGCCTCTCCATTCATCCCTCTGCTCTGTTCTCCTACAGAACCCCGCTTTCCCTTGCTAGCTCCTTATCTACCATCAGCTTCAGTCCTTCAGCACCAGTGAAAGGGTGAAGATTAGAGAGGGAACAATTTTTTTAAAATATAAAGAACTCCAGGCATGAGTTTTAAATAATAAAAGTCAATGATTTAAAAAAAAAAAGCCCTGTGCATTCTCCCAGTGCTGTGAATAAGATTATTTTTAAAATTGTTTTCTAAAAATATAAATCCAGATTTTTTTTTTTTTCTCTCCTGTTTTCATTTTGATAACACTACATAAATATCAAACAATTCAGGGACTGTTTTTCCCGCACTGACTTTACTCGCTTGGTGCAGGGCGTTCGATGGAAGCGAGGCGGTGTGTTTGTAGACAGGTCGGTCTGGACTTCAAACAGAAGTATCTTGTAAAGAAGCGAGCTGGGGAGCAGATTCCCCTGGGAACAGTGCGAGAGGAATGCGAGCATCCTTCAGCGTGATTTTGCAGAAGTTTTGGAACTTTAGTCATTTAGACTTTACTCTCACCGTGGACACCCTCTTCTCCCCCCTCCCATCAGGCAAGAGGCGGCACGGTGGCGCAGCGGTAGAGTTGCTGCCTTACGGCTCCAGAGTCCCGTGTTTGATTCTAACTACAGGTGCTGTCTGTACGGAGATTATACGTTTTCATAAGTGATAGGGGCAGAATTAGGCCATTCGGCCCATCAAGTCTACTCCCACCATTCAATCATGGCTGATCTACCTTTCCTTCTCAATCCCATTCTCCTGCCTTCTCCCCATATAACCCTGGCACTTGTACTAATCAACCCATACTAAATCCCCCAGTGCCTGCGTGGGTTTTCTCCGGGTGCTCCGGTTTCCTCCTGCACTCTGAGGACTCAAAGTAGGTTCAATCGCATCTGATACATAAAATAGTCAATTTTCGCTAGTGTGTAGGGATAGTGCTAGTGTACGGGGTGATCGCTGGTTGGTACGGACCCGGTGGTCCGAAGCTCACCTCACTCACGAAGGGGTGTAAGGCAGCAGCTCTACCACACAGCCCTCTGGTCTCTGTTCCCGACTTTGCACGTGGCCAGTTGGGCAGGTGTTCTCGAACAGAACTGCTGGAAATATAACTGCCATAGCAACCAGCCGCCATTAGATCTGTTGTTACGAGATAACGGCCGGGATGAACTATCTCCTCAGTTGTGCTGCCCCCCCCCCCCCCCCCCCCCCCCCCCCTCCCCCGATGAAGGGAAGCAAGATTAACAGCCTTGTTCTGGTTGAACCAAAGATGGGAAGGCTTGGGCCCAGTTGCATCTTGAATCAGGTTATTGTCTGAACAGGATGAGATGTGGGGCTGGTGTGTAATTTAGCAACACTGACAATTCCCTGTAACAATGGGAGATGCTGATTCCTCACCAACAGCTGGAAAGCGCAGGGAGAATTAGTACGGGTTGTTTTGGCTTTTAGCTCCAAGATTCCCTGAGGATAGCCACGCAGATAGGCCCAGGGCTCACATTCAACTCAATGAGATAATACACCTCAGGGCACAGTGTTGATCATCTCCCTGGCAATCCATCTCCCTGATTCACAGGGGTGCAGGGGTAGGGGCAGCATGGTGGCACAGCGGTAGAGTTGCTGCCTCACACCATATGCAGCGCTAGAGACCCGGGTTCGATCCTGACTACGGGTGCTGTCTATACCTTATCCCCGTGACCTGCGTGCGATTTCTCCGGGTGTTCTGGTTCCCTCCCACACTCCAAAGACGTACAGGTTTGTAAGTTCATATGAGCAGAATTAGGCCATTCTGCCCATCGAGTCTACTCCGCTATTCAATCATGGCTGATCTATCTCTCCCTCTCACATTCACCTGCCTTCTCCCCATAACCTCTGACACCTTTACTAATCAATTGTCTGCCCAGCCTCCCTCCCCCGAGGCCAGGGAAGAGACGGTAGCTGATCCTAATGGATACAGTATGGAAACAGGCCCTTCAGCCCACCCTCCGACCATTGATCACCCGTTCACACTCGTTCTATGTTTTCCCGCTTTCTCATCCACTTTCTACACACTCGGGGCAATTTACTGAGGCCATTTATTCGTCAAATCCACACGTCTTTGGGATGTGGAAGGAAACCGGAGCACCCAGAGGAAACCCACACGGTCACAAGGAAACCATCAATAATCTGAGACAAGCCTCTGAGAGTAAAAATGTCCCCTTAAATCCCTCCCCTCTCACCTTAAGCCCACGCCCTCTAGTTTTAGAATCCTCTACGCTGTGGATGTGACTTTATCAATGCCCCTTAGCATCTCAATAAAGTCACCCCTCATCTGCCTACTCTCCAAACAAAAGCCTCCCTATACCTCAAGCCCACAGGCCCAGGTGGCATCATGGTGAATCCCTTCTGCATCCATACCAACCCATTTCCCGACAATATTTCCAATAGTTCTTGTTGTAGCACTAAAGGAGGCCTTTCAGCCCATCATATTCATGCCAGCTCTCAGCAGGATAGTCCCTTGGGACTTACTACTCCCCCTTCCCCTTCCCCGCCCCCTCCCAACATCCCTACAACCTTGCAGCTTACTCTATATGCCCATCGATGCCTCGTGCCGACCTAACTGAGGGGCAATTTACAGTGGCCACTTAACCGACCCGACCCGCACACCTTTGGGATGTGGGAAGAAACCGGAGCACCTGGGGGAAACTCACAGGGAGGACGTGCAAACTCCACACAGAAAGCACCAGAAGTCGGGAATTAACACGGACTCTGAAGGCAGCGACTCCACCTGCTTTGCTACCTGGCTGTCCAATTTGTTCTTATCTACAGGGGGTAAATTTGTTGATTCTGGATTTGTACATATTTTTTCTATGCAATTGACTGACTGTGTTTGGTTCTGGTATACCGGTATCTGTTCGTCATTAGTTGTTCATTAATAAGTGAAATAACATTATTATGTGCTATTAAAGTTGCCAGGGGTAAACGGGGTGTAAAATGTTGGGAACGCCTGCTTCAGAGGCACGATATGCTTCAGTTTTGCATCATTATGGTTACCTAGCATTAGAGTTGATAATTTATGGTATTATTGATTACTATATATTCATCAATGTGTTATTACATTTGCGAGCCTGTTAAGCTGCTGCAAGGAAGATTGTTATTGTCCCATTGCTAGTACAAATGACAATTAAACTCTCTCGACTCTTGAGAGCAGGTTCCACAGGCCTGTTAGCCCTTGCTGTCTCCTCCCATCCCTCAGCCTTCGGACTTCTCCTCCTCCTTTTTCCTTTCTTCTCCCCACCTCCCCCCCCCCCCCCCCCCCCCCCCCGTCTGAAGAAGGGTTTTGGCCCAAAACTTTGCCTTTTTCCTTCGCTCCATAGATGCTGCTGCACCCGCTGAGTTTCTCCAACATTTTTGTGTACCGTCCTGGAGAGACAGTTGTTTTTTTTTTTTTATGTTCACAAATCCCCCCCCCCACCTTTCCTTGTGAAATGTTAACCCCCTGCGTTCCGAGCTGGACGCTATTGAGCGCAGAGATTCAGTGCTGAGGTACAAGACCCTTGTAACCTGGGGGATAACGTGGTCAGGTTGCCCTGGTTACAGTTACATCTGCGCTCCAGTCATTAATCTCCGCTCTAGGGAAGGGACAACAGGGAACGCCCCGACTCTGCCATCTTCTCCGCGACCTCTTGTGTTCACTGAAGATATCTGCTGCTTCCCGTGGTCCACTCCTGCCTCACCTCATGGCCGCCCGAGTCACCGCGAGAAAACTGTCCCACAAAACGCTGACAAGTGAATGCAGTGCACAGCCTTCAGTGCCTGGGATGTTGTCTGCTCCACTCTGGGCGAGGCAAACACTGAGTGGGCAACTCTTATAGGCTTTACATCATAGATATAGCGTGGAAATAGGCCCTTCGGCCCCCCGGGTCAATCACCCGTACACAAGGGGGGCGGCACGGTGGCGCAGCGGTAGAGTTCCTGCCTTACAGCGCCAGAGTCCTAGGTCTGTCTGTACAGAGTTGGTCTGTTCTCCCTGTGACCACGTGGGATTTCTGCAGACTGCAGACCGGATGGGAACGGCATTTACTGCTGGGCCACTCACTCCCAGACCTGCCTTAGTGGTTGGATACAGACCCAAAAATTACAACTAGCACCAACTTCATCAATACAAGGCGTAGAGCCTTAGAGCGGTGGTCTTAGAGTGCCAGAGACCCGGGTTCCATCCTGACCATGTGTACTGTCTGTACGGGGTTTGTACATTTCCCTGTGACCACCTCACACTCCAAAGATGTGCAGGTTTGTAGGTTTATTGGCCTCAGTAAAAATTGTAAATAATCTCTGGTGTATAAGATAATGCTAGTGTATGGGGTGATAGCTGGTCACCATGGACTCGGTTGGCCAAAGGGCCTGTTTCTGCATTGTATCTCTAAAACTAAAATTAAAACCTGTGCTTTGGTCTCAGAGTAACTTTACAGCACGGACCACTAATTGGCCGCCCCCTGAACTTCCGCAGGTGCAATAACAACATTGAAAAGACATTTGAGCTGGTCAATGTATAGGAAAGGTTTAGAGGTCAATGTCTAAACACAGATAAATAGGACGAGCTTAGATGGGGCATCTTGGTTGGCATGGATTACTTGGCCCAAAGGCCCTGTTAACATGTGGATGATTATTTTTAATAACATCATTCTTCATTCCCGGCTGTGAATTTGGTTGCTTCGTATTGTATCTTAGAGTCATAGATCATACGGTGTGAAAACAGGCCCTTCAGCCCAACTTGCCCACACCGACCAACATGTCCCATCTACACTAGCCCCACTTGCCTGTGTTTGGCCCATATCCTTCCAAACCTGTCCTATCCATCTACCTGTCTAATTGCTTCTTAAACGTTGCTATAGTCCCTGCCTCAACTACCTCCCCTGGCATCTCGGTCCATGCACCCACCAACCTTTGCGTGAAAAAGTTACCCCTCAGATTCCTGTAAAATCTTTCCCACTTCAATTTAACCTATGCCCTCTGGTTCTCGATTCCCCCAGTCTGGGCAAGAGATGCCGTGTGTCGGCCCAGTTTATTCCTCTCATGATTTTATCCACCTCTGTAAGATCCTCTGGTGGGGCGTGGATATTTTTCTCTTTATATTGTAATCGGCACAGTGCACTGGGCTGCAGGAGTGGAGAGATTAGCCATGGATAAGGGAATCATAGGACACAGAGTTTGAGCAGGTGGTGCAGCAGTGGAGTTGCTGCCTTACAGCACTTGCAGCGTCAGAGACCCGGGTTTGAACCCGACTACAAGCGCTGTCCGCACGTTCTCCCCGTGACCGCGTGTGTTTTCTCCGAGATCTTCAGTTTTGCCGTTGTACAACTCCCTATTATCCTGGGATTTCTGCATTTTCCCCTCTGGCCCAGACCAAGAGTTGATTTCACGTCCTGAACTAATGCTGTACAGTGTGTTCTGGCTGAGCCCTTCAGTAAACCAGAACAGTCCTGTGTTAATATTTGACTCCGGGCTTCGTGTTAAATTCTGAATAAATTACATGAAGTGTCGCCTAATTTTCAAGGCACTCCTTGGCCAACAGAGACACAAGTATACGTGGGTGGGGGTGAGAATTTGAAGCAGGCTCGTCATGCCTTGCCAACTGGTCAGTGGAAAACAGAAACATAGAAAATGGGTGCAGGAGTAGGCCTTTCGGCCCTTCGATCCAGTATGGCCATTCAATATGATCATCGCTGATTATCCTAAATCAGTACCCCCATTCCTCCTTTCTCCCCATGTCCCTTGATTCCATTAGCCCTAAGAGCTATATCTAACTCTTCTTCCCTTCGGTGTAAACCAGCATCTGCAGTTCCTTCCGACACTCCCAGTCTAAATGTTTCTTAAACGTTGCAATAGTACGTCCCTCAACTACCTCCTCCAGCAGCTTGTTCCAAATGCCTTCTCCCACCATTTTAGTTCCGTGGCCTTTACTGAGAAATAAATCAAAGTACACCCTTTGTGTAAAAAAGTTACCCCTCAGGTTCTTATTAACTCTTTCCCTTCTGTATCAAAAAATATGGGATCAAACATTGTCATAAAGAGTCATAAGGGATAGTAGAATTAGGCCATTCGGCCCTTCAAGTCTACACCATTCAATCATGGCTGATCTATCTCCCTCCATTCTTCTGCCTTATCCCCATAACCTCTGACAGCTGTACTAATCCAAAATCTATCTATCTCTGCCATACAAATATCCACTGGCTTGTCCTCCAGTTCCTTCTGTGGCAAATAATTCCACTTTGGATACTCTGGAGATGTGAAGCAGGTTTTATAAAGATATTCCAACAGTTTACTGTTCTTGTGGTAGAGCTTGTCTAACGCATAAACCCAACCTAGATCCCCACTAGCAGATTACTTCGATTTGTTTTTCAATAGAGGCCACAGAACTAACGAGCTGAGAGTTTTTATATTTTGCAACCGATTCCAGTCAAAGTGTTGGCTCGCCTGGGTTTAGTACATGTCCATGGGCTGTTTGCCTTGGCTACTGGAGCCAGCTCTTCAGTTATTTCAAGAGTCAATACTGTTTAATTGTCATACCTACAGGCAAAGGAAGAATACATTCTTACTTGCTGCAGCTTAACAGGGCCATTAATGCATATAACACACAGATCAATGTTCACTAATCAATGCTACCACAAGTTTGGAATCAGTAATACTTAAGGGCCGGTCCCACTGTACGAGGTAATTCAAGAGCTCTCCCAAGTTTAAAAAAAATCAAACTTGTGGTAAGTACATAGAAAGTACGTAGCAGCTAGGTCGGAGCTCGTGGATGTCTCGTAGCGGCTCTTAACGCTAACGGCAGGTACTCAGGAAACACGGTAATGGGGCTTTTCACGGGGCGAGTTGATGCAAGATGTCACCAGAGTGAAGAGGTCGTGGTCCAGCACGAGTCTCGCACGATATAACGGGGGTAGATAAAGAGTTCCCACGGTACTCGGCATTTCTGTTATTTGTGCGAGTGACTTGTCCGTCTCCCGAGCTTTCACGTTAAATCTTGAATGAACATCGTGAACTACACGTGACACAAATGATGTAACTTTTTTTTTCACACACTATATATATATCCTCCCTTGGTTGAATTGGCTCATTTGGAGACATATTTTACTGTGTATGTGGGAGACACAGATGGACTGAGCACAGTACCTCGGTCTTACTGTGTGTGGGAGAGGGGGAGAAAGAGACGTACACTCACAGAGGCAGAGTCTCTCAGCCTGTGTAAGAGGGAGGGAGAGAGAGAGAGAGGCACACACAAGGTGGATGTGAAATCTCACCTGCCTGTTTCAGTGACAGACACCCGCCGCCAGTAAATGAAGACACCCCCATCTGTCTCCCCCTCCTCTCCCTCGACTCCCCCACCTTTCCCTCCCAACTCCAGCCCCGTCCCGACCCCCTGGGAAACTGAATAGAGCAACAATATAGATATAGAAACTGAAACAATATAGAAACTGAATAGAGCAACATGGCAAAAACATCTCTGACACGCTTTACCCCCTTTCTTTGAGATTTTCTGGGAGCCATCTCTGCAAGTGTTCCTGTTAAAAAGATTATCCAACAATGACAATTAGGTGGGACGTCCTCGAAGGACACATGTTCCCTTGTCGATATTGAGACCACGTTTTTTACTCACCTTCTGTCCCCTCTGTCCAGCTTCCGGGTTTACCGTTCGCAGGAGTTCCCACGCGCTATATCTCTAAAATCTGAAGTTAGGTAATGTCTAAAGGAACTGCAGACGCTGGTTAATGCTGGTTAATACGCACAGAAGGACACAAAATGTTGGTGTAACTCAGCAGGTAAGTCAGATCTGGGAAGAAAAACATAAAAAGCTGGAGTAAGTCAGCGGGTCAGGCAGCATCTCTGGAGAAAAAGAATAGGTGACGATTCGAATCGGAACCCTTCTTCAGACAGCCTAATCGGAATTGAGTCTGAAGATGTGTCTCGTCCCGAAACATCAGCTTTTTTTCTCCAGAGATGCTGCTTGACTCGCTGAGTTACTCCAGCTTTTTGTGTCTGTCTTCGGTTTAAACCAGCATGTGCAGTTCACTCCTTACACGGGTCTCTGTACAACATTGATTGGTAGCGTTCCGGACCCCTGGACCCGAGGACTCCGACCTGTATCTCTCAAAGAAGTACATGTGAAAAATTTCTCACGGACCATAAAAATGCGTACCCTTTCAGTAAAGTCCCTTTTAAAGTCCCTTTTAAAGATTATAGTTATTTTCTTGAATCTCATTAACATAACTCATGAATAAGTTGATGTCCATATGCGGATGCAAATCTTTATTTTTATTTATTTTTTAAATTCAATCCCACAGAAGATAATTTTTAATCACCTTCTGTCCCCTCTGTCCAGCTTCCGGGTTCACCGTTCGCAGGAGTTCCCACGGTACCCGCAAGAGTTATTACGGATATCGCACTGGCCACTACGTTCATATAATGTTGCAATACTCAACCACAAGTGTACAAGTCAATCTTGGAGAAATTCAAACTTTCTTGAATTTTCTCCCGAGTGACCAAGTTACACGATGACCTGCCGTTAGCGCTACGGTGGTCCACGGTGGTCCACGAATGCCGTACTGTTATCGCACGAGGTTCCCACGATGTTAAACTCCGGTTAACTCTTGCGTCAACTCGCCCCGTGAAAAGGCCGCTTAACTCGTGAAGTTTTTTCAGCACTGTAAAAATGTCCACGAGAGCCCTGAGTACCTACGAACGGCTATTACCGTAATTCTCCGAGTTCGAATCAGGGGAAACTCGGGAGAACTCTTGAATTACCTCGTACAGTGGGGCAGGCCCTTAAGTAACTATAATAGTGCAAGAACCGAAATAAGTCGTGCAACCAAAGACAGGGATCATAGAATACCATAGTTGCTGAGGTTAGTGTCACACGTGCAGTGTTCAAGAGCCTGCTGGTCGCTGGGAAGAAGCTGTTCTTGAACCTGGAAGTCACGGTTTTCAGGCTCCTGTACCTTATTCCCGATGGTAGCAGTGAGATGAGAGCGTGGCCAGGGTGGTGTGGGCCAAGGTGGTGTGGATGGTACAGGCTGCCTTTTTGAGGCAACACCTTCTGTAGATTCTTTCGACGATGGCCAGGTCAGTATCTATCTGTACAACAGTCATGAAAATGAATATTTTCAGTGGAATCCACAAGACCTGCCTGAGGGAGTGTCGATGGATGGAGGTGGCTTGACCAGGAACCCTATGAACCCTATACCACCAACACATCTATGCTCCATCGAGGCTGGTCCCATTTCACTGTGTTTGACTCAATTCCCTCTAAACCTTTACTGTCCATGTACCTGTCCTAATGTCTTTTAAATGTTGTTATAGTGCTGCCTTTTACCACCTCCTCTGGCAGCTCCTTCAATACAACCACCACCCTTTGTGTGAATAAGTTGTAAGTCTGAAGAAGGGTCTCGACCCGAAACGTCACCTATTCTTTGCTCCATAGATGCTGCCTCACCCGCTGAGTTTCTCCAGCGTTTTTGTCACCCTTTGTGTGAATACGTTGCCCCTTAAAGATATATATTAAATCTTTCCTCTCTCACCTTAAACCTATGCCCTCTAGTTCTTGCCTCTCTCACAAAAGACCTACCCTAAAAGATTCATTCTATCCCCGTCTTGATTTTATGCACCTCACTAAGATCACCACACAGCGCCCTGTGCTCCAAGGAATAAGGTCCTAGTCTGCCTAGCTTCTCCCTTTAGCACAGGCCCTGGCAACATCCTTTTACATTTTCTCTCTACTCTTTCCAATTTAACGACATCCTTCCTACAGCAGGGTGAGTGAAACTGAACACAGTTATCCAAGAGCAACCTGGCCAGTGTATTTGTTCCTGTTCCCCTTGGCCCTTCTATCTCGGCACTAAATGCTCGCTCCTTGCTTATTACACATCCTCTCATTTCCTAAGTCCTCTGCCACCCTGCCTGAACTGAGCTGGGAATTTTACTGTGCACAGAATTGTAAGTTGAAAATTGCCAGCATGCTGTGGCACAGTGTGCCATCCACTGATGCCGTTGATTCAGTGGGAGCCCAGGCATCCACTGTACACCGTGCCAATGTTGGTCGCTGTGTGCAGGATATGGTCACCAGCAGCCACGGCAGGATGAAGCCACTGTCTTCAGACTGTTTGTCTTTAGTCTCAACTTCACGTGTGTGTGTGTGTGTGTGTGTGTGTGTGTGTGTGTGTGTGTGTGTGTGTGTGTGTGTGTGTGTGTGTGTGTGTGTGTGTGTGTGTGTGTTTCTCTCTATGTATCTGTGTTTCTCTGTTTTTGTGTGTAGATACTGTGTGTGTGCGTGTCTGAGTCTTGGTGTATGTTTCCGATTTTGTGCGAGTGTGTGTCTGTGTTTGCATGTGTGTGTCTGTGGTGTGAGTGTATGTTTCTGTGTGAGTGTGTGTCTGACTCTATATGTGTGTCTATGTGGTGTGTGTCTGTGTGAATGTGTGTCTGTGAGTGCGCATGTCGGTGTGTGTGTTTATAGGTGAGTGTCTGAGTTAGTGTGTTTGTGTATGTGTGACTGACTGTGTGTGGTGTCTCAGTGTGCACACGCGTGTGTATATGCATGTGTGTATATGCGCATGCACAGGTATGTACATATTTACATGTGTGTATGTACATATCTGCACATATACATATGTGTGTGTGCACATGTGTGCTTTTATGTTAATTCTCCATTACTCATTTGTTGCAAATGTTGGTCAAAATAGTAGTAGAAAACGTTGGAAACTCCCAGCAGACGAGGCAGCATCTGTGGAAAGGGAAACTGAGTCAATGTTGTGAGGCTTCCTCCGCGGACGCTGCCCGGCCAGCTGAGTGTTTCCAGTATTCTTCTCTCTGTCTTCAGTTTTTCAGCAACAATAGTTTTTTGATATTTGTGCATTTCTCATGTGAGAGGGAAGGTTTGTAGCCTTGAGGTGGTGGATAGTACTCGTGTCCACGGGTCTCTGTGCGTTTCCCCCTGTGTGTAGAGAGGGTCGCCGTGCTTCTAACTGCGGAAGGTTGATGCAATCTTTTGCTTTTGATTAATGGTGGTTGCAGAGGAAGAGATGGTGGCATAGTTACCTGATCAGAGAGAGAGCTTTTTATTGTTCTCAAAGGCTGACGTCTTCTGCAGATATTATTAAGAGATTATTCTTTTTCTTATCACGTTAAATTCTATTTTTTTTTGTGTTTTGTTGCTTAGAACCTTTCTTCCAATTCCCGCTCTGCACTCTGCAGAAGATTAAACGTACATGTAGACGTCGAACCAAAGAACCAAGAATCCATCACCACCGCAGTCTCATTCACTTATTCTAAATGCACGGTGCAGTCACGGCAGCTAATGGGGCTCACATCTATAATTTGATCCAAGTGACCTCGGTCTAAGAGTTTGAGTGTAACTGGGAATAAATTCCTTCACCCAGGCCTCGAATGGGAAGGTTGGCAGTAGGGTTCATAACTTCTAGGAGCAGAATTAGGCCATTCGGCCCATCAACTCTACTCTGCCATTCAATCATAGCTTCCTATCATTCACAATTGCTGCAGTCTGCATTTGGCACCGGCTGTTTGTCAAAGAGCTTGTGTTCCTTCTGCTCTTGCCTGGGAGACTCAGAGAGTGCCGCAGACACTGCAGTACCTACACCAAGCCAACATAAGCCCATCCAGTCTACTCCACCATTTAATCATGGCTGATCTATTTTTCCCTTTCAACCCCATTCTCCTGCCTTCTCCCCATGACCCCTGACATCTTTAAGGGCCTGTCCCACTTTCACGACTTCATTCTTTCATCCCGACCATTTTTTTACTCGTGGACATTTTTATTTATCGGGCTGGAAAAAACGTCCCGACTTACCTGATGCCACAAGTACCTAAGGCTAGCATAACGAGCCGCTACGATATATCTACGAACTCCTACGGACTCGTTACGAACATTCTGCGAGTTTGAATCGGGGGAAAACTCGGGAGAATCCGTGAATTACCTCGTGAAAGTGGGACAGGCCCTTTACTAATCGGCAATCTGTCAACCTCAACCGTAAAAATATCAATTGTCTTGGCCTCCACATCCGTCCACAGATTCACTACCCTCCGACTAAAGAAATTCCTCCTCATCTCCTTTCTAAAGGGACGTCCTTTTATTCTGAGGCTTTATCAGGATGTTGCCAAGACTCAAGGGGGAGCTAGAGGGGGAGGTTGGAGGAGAGACAATACACGATTACAATCGAGCCATCTACAGCGTATACGGCACATTTATTTATTTATTTGTCTATTTATTTATTTATTTATTTATTTCGAACAGAATAGAAGAATAAAAAGCAAGTGTGAAACAGCATACAAAAAATATATATATATTTATAAAGTGTCATAAACAATATCTATAAATAAATGAAAACATATGTGTCCGAAAAGGAGCAGGAAGAAGCCAAAGCTTATTAATTCCCACCCCTTATTCAACTGCTTGTAATTATCTTATACAAATTTAGCAGCTATATGTACACCATATGTACACCAGCCACTATATGTACACCAAATTATTTACATTTGAACACTAATCAAATATTTACAAAGCCATACATGATAAGGGAATTAGTGCAAAGTAAGCCAGATAGTCCGAGGGTCACCAATCCAATGAGGTCGATAGTAGGTCAGGTCTGCTGTCTGGCTGTGTTAGGATGATTCAGTTGCCTGATAACAGCAGGGAAGAAACCTCCAGGTCCCTGAAACTGGAGGTGTGTGTTTTCCCGCTTCTATACCTTTTGCCTGATGGGAGAGGGTAGAAGAGGGAGTGGCCAGGGTGCGACTCGTCCTTGATTATGCTGCTGGCCCGGCTGAGGCAGCGTGAGGTTATAGATGGAGTCAATAGAAGGGAGGTTGGTTTGTGTGATGGTCTGGGCTGTATCCACAATTCGCTGCAGTCTCTGTGGTGCATCTGTAGAAGTTGGTGAGAGTTGTAGGGGACAAGAGGAGAGGAGGAGAGAGGAGGAGAGGTGAGAGAAGGAAGGAAAGGGAGGGAGGGAGGGGAGGGGAGAGGAGAGGAGACAGGAGGAGAGGGTAAGGGATGGGAGGAGAGGGAAGAGGATGGAATGGGTAGGGAGGGGAGGGGAGGGGAGGGGAGGGGAGGGGAGGGGAGGGGAGGGGAGGGGAGGGGAGGGGAGGCTGCTCTATGTTTCTGCCGGATTGCAAGATCTCTTGAGTTTGCTGAATTATATTACTACTGCACCTACAACAGAACATTAAATATCATGTAGCTGGTGCTCTTCAGAAAAACAAAATTACACGGTTGAAGTGTTTAACTGCCCGCATTGACCTTACTGTAATAGCAGACTTTTGACTTTTCCGTTACTTATTGGCAAACCTTATGAAGTCATTGCTATGGAAACGGTGTGCATGTTTGAATAGAAGAGGTCAGAAATCTTATCAGCGAAATCGCATTGTCTCTTGACTTTTAGATTTGTCCTTTCTGTTTTAAAATGTGTTTGCAAAAAGGTCTTTCAAAATGTAAGCTCGGCAGTGTGTGTTTGTTCCACAGAACAAGCTTCTGTCTATAAGGGCTTTATTGAAGGGAGAATGTGATCCAAGTGGAAAGGCAGACAATTATCTTGATATTGCTTGTGTTTTTCCCCCCTCTTTGTGTTGCTGCGATGAGTGTCGATTAATCGAGGAAACAGGCCTCGTTTACTACCCTCCCCAACGCACAGTATTAAGTCTTGACGTAATCAGTTGTGACCACAAGACCAGGGCGCCTGCTGCCTCACAGCGCCAGAGACCCGGTTTCCATCCTGACTACGGGTGCTGCCCTGTACGGAGTTTGTACGTCCTCCCCGTGACCGCGTGGGTTTTCTCCCACGCACCACAAAGACGTACAGGTTTGCAGCTTAATTGGCATGGGCAAAATTGTACACTGTCCTTGGTGTGTAGGATAGTGTTAGTGTATGGGGTGATCGCTGGTCAGCACGAACTGGTTGGGCCGAAGGGCCTGTTTTCACGCCGTATCTCTAGAGTCCGTAGTAGGCCATTCGCCCATCTAGTCTACACCGCCATTCAATCATGCTTGATCTATTTTTCCCACTCAACCCCATTATCTTGCCTTCTCCTCCTGACCTCTGATGCCCTTTACTAATCACAAGCCTATCCGACTTATAAAATACCCAATGTCTTGGCCTCCACTGCCATCGCAATGAATTCCAGAGTTTCACCACCCTCTGAATAAAGAAATTCCTCCTCATCTAAAGGTACATTCTTTTACTCTGAGGTTGTGCACTCTGGTTCTAGATTCTTCCATGACTGGAAACATCCTTT
This sequence comes from Amblyraja radiata, assembly GCF_010909765.2. Classification (NCBI taxonomy): domain Eukaryota; kingdom Metazoa; phylum Chordata; class Chondrichthyes; order Rajiformes; family Rajidae; genus Amblyraja; species Amblyraja radiata. The sequence continues at coordinate 9,446,254 of NC_045988.1, forward strand.
CCATGTCCACTCTATCTAGGCATTTTCCAGTAGATGTCAATGAGTTTCCCCTCATCCTTCTAAACTTCAGCAAGTACAGGCCTAGAGACGTCAAACCCGTTAACCCCGGGATCATTCTCATAAACCATAGAGGTCCATGATGACCAAGTTCCCTAAAGGGCCTGTCCCACTTTCACGACCTAATTCACGACCTTTTTTTACTCGTGGACATTTTTCATCAGACGAGAAAAAACGCCCCGACCTACTTGATGCCACGAGTACCTACGACTAGCATCACGGCCCGCTACGACCTCATGGCGACCATGCTGCGAGTATGAGTCAAGGCCAAAATCGGCAGAGATCGTGAATTAGGTCGTAAAAGTGGGACAGGCCCTTAACCGAGCTACTTGCCTGCCCTTGACATATATCCTTCCAAACCGTCCTACCCACCAATGCCCCTCTGCACTGAGCCATGGGTGGGTGGAGTTCAGTATGTGTAGAGCTGAGATCCTCTGTGTGACTCTGATTGTTCCCAGCCCTGTGCCACCAACAGAACCAAAACCAGTGCTGTAAATCACAACAAGAAACGGCTACATAGAACCATAGATACATAGAAATTAGGTGCAGGAGTAGGCCATTCGGCCCTTCGAGCCTGCACCGCCATTCAATATGATCATGGCTGATCATCCAACTCAGTATCCCGTACCTGCCTTCTCTCCATACCCTCTGATCCCCTTAGCCACAAGGGCCACATCTAACTCCCTCTTAAATATAGCCAATGAACTGGCCTCGACTACCCTCTGTGGCAGGGAGTTCCAGAGATTCACCACTCTCTGTGTGAAAAAAGTTCTTCTCATCTCGGTCTGCTGAAATACGCTGGTATTTTTATTCCTTGGGAGCACCAGAGGCTGCGGTATGATCTTCTGATCTTATAGGGAGAGGTGCATTAAATCAGGAGGGGGGATAGATAGGTTGAATGGACAGTCTTTTATCCAGAGTAAGGGAATCAAGAATCAGAAGGCATAAGTTTAAGGTGAACGGGGACAGATTTAATAGGAACCTGAGTGACTTTTCCACACACAGCGTGGTGGGTGTATGGAACGAGCTGCCAGAGGAGGTGGTTGAGGCAGGTGCTATAACAATATTCAAAAGGCAGTTGGACAGATACGTGGAACCCGGGTCTGTGGTGCCGTATGGCAGCAACTCAACCGTTGCTCCATTGTGCCGCGCCGGTAATGAATTGTGTTTGACTTCCGAGCTGCAGTGGACAGTTTCAGCTCCGTTGCTGGTTCTTGCTCCGGCTCTGCTCCAGTGAGCAAACCACATACTGTTACACCTGACTGAAAAGCACAACGTGCCCTGAGTAACTCAGTAGCTCAGGCAGCATCTCTGACCCGCCGAGTTACTCCAGCACATTGTGTCTTTATTTTTTGTAAACCAGCGTCTGCAGTGCCAAGCTGTTATGTTGGTCAGCTGGTGACTCGACAACTCCACCAGTGCATGGGCTGTGTTTACTCTACACGAGAAGTTGGGCTGTTGGTCTCTGAACATAAATGCAATTTCTCGAAGTTGAAAAATGGCTTCATTTATATTGTTGACACCGTTCTTCATACAAGACATTGAAAGTGCCAATGCTGTGATCGGATGTGGCAAGACCTCTGGCCATTTTATGCTTGTGCATGTCAGCATGTTGTTCAATGATTGAGATGACGAACGCATGGCAAAATATGAAATCCTCCAACGTTCAGCCTGATCCTGTGGCAGAGGGAGAGAGAGGAATAATGCCCCTGTCCCACTTAGGAAACCGGAACGGAAACCTCTGGAGACTTTGCGACCCCACCTAAGGTTTCCGTGCGGTTCCCGGAGGTTGCAGGTGGTTGCCGGAGGTTGCAGGTGGTTGCCGGAGGTTGCAGGTAGTGGAAGCAGGTAGGGAGACTGACAAAAACCTCCGGGAACCGCACGGAAACCTTGGGTTGGGCGCAAAGTCTCCAGAGGTTTCCGTTCAGGTTTCCTAAGTGGGACAGGGACATAAGACAGCACTGGACTGATCCCCACTTGCTGCTGTCTGGTCTTGGAGCTGTGTAGAGGTGTTTAAGTACTTCATCGCATTAATACACTGAAGGATGCAGAGTGTTCCTCTCTCCACAGGTGGTCATAGACGCCATTCACCTCCCGCCCAATGTATTTGTTTAAGGGATGTAGTTGCATGCTGCCAATGCTGACTTCTAAACTTGTTTGTCTTTCTTCCTCTCTCTCTCTCTCTCTCTTTCACTCTCTCTCTCTCCCTCCCTCCCTCCCTCCCTCTCTCTCCACTTCTGCCCGACCACCGGCTGCTCACAGGCACTGCACAAGAGATCGAAGGTAGAGATGACCAGATGCATTTTACCTGCACAAACTTTGTTTCACGGGGGGTATGGGAGGGTGTGGGGTGGGGGGGGGGGTGACAACTGCTTGCGAAGGGGAGGTTACGGAGCCTTTACAGTCTGTAGTGCAAGTCGCGATGATCAAAGTCGCCTTTGATAATGACCCACCTGAAACTGGATGCTCACCATCGCGATCTCTTAAACCTCCCTTGCCATCCTAGCATTTGCTTTAATCCAGGAAAATTAAAAACTGATTTGGAATATAGACTTGTTTTGATTTATTAGGTTTGAGGATGGTGAGGTTAAGACATGGGAACGTTTAAGTTGTTTTTCTCTCCCTACACACTGTGTAAGTTAATGACTCCTTCTGGGGTTAACTCATGCCACTGGTTTCAGTTAATTGTGCGTTTTATGTCTCCTTTCCATGTTAAAAATAAGCTGCACTATCACACTTAGAGTCAGAGAGTCATATAGCACGGAAACAGGCCCAACTCAGCCCAACCAGCCCATGCCAACCAAGATGCCAACTCTAAACTAATCCCATCTCCCTCCATTTGTCCATCTCCCTCCAAACATTTCCAGTCCATGTACCTGTCCCACTGTCTTTTAAATGCTGTTACTGTACCTGTCTCAACTACCTCTGGCAGGTAGACACAAAATGCTGGAGTAACTCAGCGGGTCAGGCAGCATCTCTGGAGAAAAGGGACAGGTGACGTTTTGGGTCGCGATCCTTCATCAGACTGATGTGAAGGGTATCGACCCACAAACGCCACCTGTTCTTTTTCTCCACAGATGCTGCCTGACCCGCTGAGTTACTCCTGCATTTTGTGTCGACAATAGACAATAGGTGCAGGAGTAGGCCATTCGGCCCTTCGTGCCAGCACCACCATTCAATGTGATCATGGCTGATTATCCCCAATCAGTACCCCGTTCCTGCCTTCTCCCCATATCCCCGGACTCCGCTATTTTTTAGAGCCCTATCTAGCTCTCTCTTGAAAGCATCCAGAGACCCTGCCTCCACCGCCCTCTGAGGCAGAGAATTCCACAGACTCACCACTCTCTGTGAGAAAAAGTGTTTCCTCGTCTCCGTTCTAAATGGCTTACTCCTTATTCTTAAACTGTGGCCCCTGGTTCTGGACTCCCCCAACATCGGGAACATGTTTCCTGCCTCTAGTGCGTCCAACCCCTTAACAATCTTATATGTCCATGTAAACCAGAATATGCAGTTCCTTCTTACACATTTTACCCATTTAACGGACCCATTAAATCTTTCCCCTCTCACCTTAAGATTCTTGTGTGAGGTTGCCAAATTGCCAATCATTGCAGCCTTAAGTGTTCGGGGCGTGTGATCCCCTTGCAGCTGGGTCGAGGCTTGGTGGACAAAGTCTCCAGCTCTGGGAGCCAGGCCCTGATCAGAAACTCATTTATACTTACTGCCACCAGTGGAGAAAATCTAACGTTGATCTCGAGAATCTGTCGGTTTGCTGAGGCCACCACTGTAAACATTCACTTATGTTTTGCATCCTACACGTCCCTTTCTCTCTGCCAGCCTTCCATCACTTCTTCCTCCTCCACTTCATTCTCACGCTCAAAGCAGGGAATGCCAATACCTTTTTGCTGAGGCGTTCCTCAGGGTATATTTCCTCAAAAAGCTCAGAGGATATATATCGATGTATGTCGATATATGTAGGATATATCACATATATATGGGATGTATATCCTACATATATCCCGTAACTAAGACATATCGGATATACGTAGAGATAAAGTTAGGAGCATTCAATAAAAAAATGGTGGCGCAGCGTTAGGGTTGCTGCCTTACAGTGCCAGAGACCCAGGTTCAATCCTGACCACGGGTGCTGTCTGTATGGAGTTTGCACGTTCTCCCCGTGACCGCGTGGGTTTTCTCCGGGTGCTCTGGTTTCCTCCCACGCTCCAAAGACGCGCAGGTTTGTAGGTCAATTGGCTTCAGTGACGTTGGGGAGGTAATGAAACTCCCTCTGCTGGCCGCAGCCCGCAGTGCACCCCGTGGATGACCCTGGCTCTCACACTGACCCCCGCGGGGTCAACAGTTGCCCCGTACAGCCGTTGGATGGGAGGGGGAGGGGGAGCTGTGACAGGGTGCTTATTAATTGACCACTCACTAGCTTCTGGAGATAGTTAATGAAAGATAAACTTTATTTATTACTTGGAGTAGACATAATGACCCACAAACCATTAGACATACATCATAAAACAGTACTGTGCAGGAACAGGCCCTTCGGCCCACAGTGTCCATGCTGGACATGATGCTGAATGAAATTCATCTCCTTGCTTAATCCATATCCCTGCACTACCTCCATGTGTGTATCTAAAAGCCTCTTAAACCCGACTCTTGTATCACCATCACCACCTCAAGTTGCGCATTCTAGGCACTCACCACGTTCTGTTAAAACAAAACGTTTTCCCGCACATCTCCTTTAAACATTGCCCCTCTCACCCGTAAAGCCTCGCCCTTGCCCTCCAGTCCTTGACATTTCCATCGTGAGAACATGGTTTTGACTGTCTATATGTTTGAGAAAGTGTGTAATGTCAAGAGAGGCCTAGATAAGAGTAGATTAGAGTTGGACTGCAGATGTTGGTTTATACTGAAGATTGACACAAAATGCTGGGGCAATTCAGCGTGTCAGGTAGCATCACTGGGGAAGAAGAATAGGCGACGTTTCAGGTCGGAACCCTTCGTCAGACTGGGAGGAGCAGAAGGAGAAGTTGTTCAGGGCGAGGACCAGTTCTGCTAGGGTGGAGGAGAGTTTTTGTAGAGGGAAATTGGCTGGGTCAAGGAAGAAGTGGAGGGCCTTAAGGCCTTCATGGTGGTGGATATAACATCATGGAGATATAAAGAGACTGAACGAGGGAAGCAAAAAGGAAATCAAAAGTTATTAAAGAGTCAAAAGGTGTGTGAGGTGTCTTGGACTTAGATGGGAAAGGATTGGACAAGGGGTTAGGATAGAGTCGAGGTATGTGGAAATAATTTCAGTGGGACAGGAGCAGGCAGAAACAATGGATCTGCCAGGGCAGTTCTGATTATGGATTTTGGGGACAGGCTAAAAGGTTCAAGGTCAGCACCCTTAAAGAGGCATTTAGATCGGCAATGGATACGCAGAGTACGGAGGAAAATGGATCACTTGCAGGTGGAGGAGACTGGTTTAACTTGGCATCATCTTTGGCACAGACCTGGAAGGGCTGTTAAGGCTCCTGGTTGGATGGAGATGAGGGAGGAGGTATAGGGAGCAGTGTTACATGGGAAACTGCCCTGGACAGGGGAGGGATGAATGAACCAGTGAGGGACAAACTAACAAAGTACTCCTTGGTTCACTCAACGCCCCCCACTCCCCCCCTCCCACCGCATCTCCCTGCAATTGTTGAGTGAAGTGCTGCAGAAATCAGTCTCTTGCTCATTGAGTCGTGAACCCTAACATGTCAGCCTTGTCCCTCGGAGGTTGTAAAGATGCCGTTCACAGTCGAGCAAGGGGTAGATCATTGGCCCAGATCGGCCCAAGTACACACATCCACCCACACAGCCCGACTGCCTCTCGTAATACAGGGCTGCAGCCTAATTTGACGTTTAGCCTTGTCTGTAAACGCACCCGCTCCAGCGCTGCTGAATCTGCAGCCGATGTGTAGCGGGAGAGTTTATACGATGTGCTTGAACACAGGTGGTGCAGTGAGGCTATGAAGTCAAGTGACAGAGAGCCAGTGTTGGGGGCCTATGGCGGGGCCGTGAGCCGGAGAGGGGTGCGGGCTCTGGGGACGGCTAGGGAGGAGTGCGGGGAGGTGGGTGGTGGGGGAGGGGCGGGCCGGGGGCTTGGGAGGGGGGGTGGGTGAGCTGGGGGGGAGGGGAGAGGGGGGTGGGCCGGGGCGGTTGCAGGGCAGTGAAGGGTGGGCCAAGGTGGGCTGTGGGGGAGGGGAGGGGCGGGGACCGGGGTCGGTTACTGGTCAGTGTGGGGAGTGCCGGTCTAACCCATCTCTCTGCCCCGATGCAGTGGACGCCCAGAGCCTGGTGACGGACGATGTGGTGGTGGTGGAGGGTGAGGTGGCCACCATCAGCTGTCGCGTGAAGAACAACGACGACTCCGTCATCCAGCTGCTCAACCCCAGCCGCCAGACCATCTACTTCCGCGAAGTCCGCCGTAAGTGTCCGCTCCTCCGGTCGCGCTCTGCCACGACCGACGGAGACGCACGTGCGTGTGTCCCAGTCCAACACAGACACGCGCCTGCACCCGGCCGACGGTCGTGCTCTGCCACGCGCGGGCACCACGACCGACGGAGACGCACGTGCGTGTGTCCCAGTCCAACACAGACACGCGCCTGCACCCGGCCGACGGTCGCGCGCGTGCCTTTCATTTCCTTCGTTGAACGTTCATTGCTGCTCCCTCATTGAAGTGAAACACTTCTCATCTTCCATCCCGCAGCGCTGAAGGACAACAGGTTCCAGCTGGTCAACTTCTCCAGCAGTGAGTTGCGGGTGTCGTTGTCCAACGTGTCACTGGTGGATGAAGGGAGGTACGTGTGCCAGCTCTACACCGACCCCCCACAGGAAGCCTTCGCCACCATCACCGTGCTCGGTGAGTTCCAGCGCCGGCCGTCCGAGCGGCAAAACGCCGCCTTTCATCCACGTCCGCTGCCAACCAGCCGTTTCCCACCCTAGGAGGAAACCCACGTGGTCACAGAGAGAGCATATAAACTCTGCAAAGACATCGTCCGTAGTCAGGGCCGAACCTGGGTCTCCGGCGCTGTGAGGCAGCATCTCTACCGCTGCGCCACCGTGCCATAGTTGACGTCATTAGAGCGGTGGATGACTTGTTTGTCGCTTCTGTCCTTGTGGATGGCGTGGGTGTTAGATCAGCTAAACGCATTGCGGTTCTGTGACTGTTCTTGAGGTGTTTGTACAACTGTGGCTTTCCAAGGATACCTTGGATCACTGGAGTATGCAACTGTGCACCTGGATCACACACCTACCTGCCTGCTGTTCCGAGGGCTCAGAGCTAGAGAGCCTCGATAATAAGCACAGAACTACTGCTCCTATTAATGTGAGGAGAGAAGAGAATTAAAAATAGCCGGCTTATTAATGAATATGTCAAGTCTTGCAGGTCTTTAAAATCCCAAGGTACTTCACACAGCTTTTTTTGGACCTATGTTGACATCAAACCGCTTTAGAGAGATCAGAGTTGGGAAAAGCACTGAAGCACGTCTTAAAGGAGAAAGGCAGGGAGAGAGTTGCAGAGCTCACCAGTTTAGGTAGCACTCTGGGACTGCTGGTGGAGTCTTGGCACAAATGTACCCTCACACTCATACTGTAACCGCGTTGGTTTGCACCGCGGTGAATCAGGTTTCCTCCCACATCCCATGGAGGCGCGGGTTGGAATGTTCACTGGCTCCGTAAACTGCCTCCGTTGCCAGGCAGGATAACTTTAGGTAGGGTGTTGATCATGTGGTATGTGTGTGTGAGTGTGTGCGTGAGAGTGTGTGTTTGTATGTGTCTGTGTGTGTTTATGTGTGTGGGTGTTTATGTGTGTGTGTGTGTGCATGTGTGTGTGCATATGTATGAGTGTGTGCGTGGGTGTGTGTGTGCATAGGTGTGTGCATATGTATGAGTGTGTGCGTGGGTGTGTGTGTGCATGTGTGTGTGCATATGTATGAGTGTGGGTGTGTGTGTTTATAGGTGTGTGCATATGTATGAGTGTGCGCGTGAGAGTGTGTTTGGGTGCGTGTGTGTTTGTGCATGTTTGTGCGTGTGTATGAGTATGTGAGTATAAGTGTGTGTGTGAGTATATGTGTGTTTGTGAGTATGTGTGTGAGAGCGTGCGTGTGAGTGTGAATATAAGTGTGTGAGTGTGATAGTGTGTGTGTGAATATAAGTGTGTGAGTGAGTGTGTGTTATAACGTGTGTGAGTATAAGAAAGGGTGTGTTTTTGTGAGTGAGTGTGAAAGTATAAGTGTGAGTGAGTCTGTTTGTGATTGTGTGTGAGTGTGAGTGTGTGTTAAAATGTGTGTGATTATAAGAGTGTGCATGTGTGAGTGAGTGTGTGTGTGTGTGAGTGTGTGTGAGTGTGTGTGTGTGTGAGTGTGTGTGAGTGTGTGTGAGTGTGTGTGTGTGTGTGAGTGTGTGTGTGCACAGGGAGAGTGAGGGAGCTGGGTCAGTGAGTCGTGGCACTGGGGCGTGCGGGGTATTCCTGCATTTGGTGCCCGGCTTGGGGGACAGCCCCTCAGGCACAAACGCGGTGACCCCCGGTGGGTGAAACACCCGTCAGTATGTGAGGGCGAGCGGCCCGCCGCACTGAGTGACAAACAGCCAGGGGCCGGGGATGGAGCGGCTTCGTGGGACTGTAAAGGTAAGAGTATAAATGAGCCAAATGCTTGCGTTTCCGCTGTGCCAGTTACCCCGGCGGCACAAGTATGTGCGGCGCACCGTATCTCCCTGCTCCCATCTGCTCGCTGCCTCTTCTCAGGCTGTTCTTTCTCCCCGACAGTTCCTCCAGAAATGCCGACCATCGACGCCAACAAGGATGTGGTGAAAGAAGGGGAAGAGGTGGAGTTCACCTGCACCACCTCCGGGGGCAAGCCGGCTGCTGCCATCAAGTGGCTGAAGGGTGACGAGGAGATGGAAGGTACGGACACCCCCTCTGGATAGAGTGGATGTGGAGAGGATGTTTCCACCAGTGGGACCGTCATGGGTCGAGACCCTTCTTCAGGGGGTGTGAGGGAGGCAGGAATAAACTGCAGGCAAGAAAAAGGCCAGAACAACTCAGGGTGGCAACAGATGGGCTCAGGAAGAGTGGAGCCCATAATGGCCCATTACACTGTTTTGGACCCTACTTCAAAGCCTCAGAATTAAAGGACGCTCCGTTGGGAAGGAGACGAGGAGGAATTTCTTTAGTCAGAGGGTGGGTGAATCTGTGGAATTCATTGCCACAGAGGCTGTGGAGGCCAAGTCAATGGAAAATGTTAAGGCAGAGATAGATAGATTCTTGATTAGTATGGGTGTCAGGGGTTGTGGGGAGAAGGCAGGAGATTGGGGTTAGGTAGGAGAGATAGATTAGCCATGGTTGAATGGCGGAGTGGGCTTGATGGGCCGAATGGCCTAACTGCTCCTATCACTTACAGTATGAACTTATGAACTCGCCACTTCCACACACGGCACCTCGCCCCATCCATGGTCCAGCACACAGGCCAAACCCACACCAAACCTCTCACACCATTCACACCAAAGATCCTACAACAGAGCAAGATAGACCACTCCTGCTAAATGCAATGGGCTGACGTGTAGTATGCAACGGAGCGGAACGTGGGCCTTTTTTTCATCCATTTCCGTAACCGGACCCGACCCGACTCGCAGTGTAGTCAACGTTGCGGGGGAACAGTTTGTGTCAATAAATTAAAATTCGGAAAATTAGGAGAAGATTTTTACCAAATAACTTTGATTTTTACGAGGATGTTTCCGTAACCGGCTTCCGTCTCCGCACTATTATCCTACGGGATCTTTGGTGCGGAGACGGAAGCTGGTTACGGAAATGGGGCCGAAAATTATCTATGAATCTGCCCATGACCGTACTACGTCTTTATCGTCGAGTGGACTATCTTGCTCGCTATAGGATCTTTGGTTCACACCTGCCAACAGCATTCTATCAACCATCTTCCCCCGACCTCTGGTGTGACCCCACTGGCCCACGGAAGGTGGGATAACTCCCACATTCAGGAAAAAGATTCAGAAAGGGTGTGTATTTCTATAGCACCTTTCACAGCTCCCTCAGTGGAGCAGTAAGCTCGGGTTCTCCAGACAACATCAGTGGAAGGCACAGATATGCAGAAGAGTGATCGGGCTGCAGGAGGTCGCGGGGATGGGTTGGGCAAGACCTTTGAAGGGTGTGGAGCTTCCGACGGAACAATTTAATTTTGGGACTAGAGAGCGGAGCTTTACGGTAAGAGGGACAAAGTATGAAGATGTGCGGGGCAAGATTTTAATGCAGAGAGTGGTGAGGGCCTGGAGCATGCTGCCAGGGGTGGTGTGCGGGCAGATACGACAGTGGTGTTTAAGAGACATTTAGATAGGCACATGGATATTCGGGGAATGGAGGAATATCCATACAGAATGTACAGGTAGATGAGGTTAGTATTACTTGGCATCATGTTCGAGCACAGACATTGCGGGCTGAAGGGCCATCTTCTGTGCTATACCGTGCCGGAAGGAACTGCAGGTGCTGGTTTAAACTAAAGATAGACACAAATTCAGCGGGACAGGCAGCATCTCTGGAGGGAAGGAATGGGTGACGTTCGGGTCGAGACCCTTCTTCAGACTGGTTAGGGATAAGGGGAACGAGAGACATACTGTAGGCGACAATGTAGAGAGATAAAGAACAGTGAATGAACACAAAAGTAACGGCAATAACGGAAACAGGCCATTGTTGGCTGTTTGTAAGGAAAATGGGAAGCTAGTGCGACTTGGGTGGGGGAGGGATAGAGAGAGAGGGGGAGTGCCAGAGCTACCTGAAGTGAGAGAAATCAAGATTCATACCACTGGGCTGTAAGCTGGCCAAGCGAAATTTGAGATGCTGTTCCTCCAATTTGCACTATACTGTTCTATGTTCTATGAGGTGTTGTTTAATGGGGAATTGGCCATTGGTGATGGGTGAATGGGACAGAACATCGGCTGACATTGTGCGTTCGCTGGTGCTTAGACTACGAGCCAGGACGGTGCCTCCTGTTATGATGGATATGGGTTTCATTCTTGAAGTAAGTTCCTGACTGATGAAAGGGCGCAGGGAAGATTTACTGAGGATGTGGCCAGGACTCAAGGGCCTGAGCTGTAGGGAGAGGTTGAGCAGGCTAGGATTCTGTCCCTTGGAGAGCGGGAGCATGAGGGGAGACCTTATAGAAGTGTACAAAATCATGAGGGGAATAGATCGGGTAGACACACAGAATGTCTTGCCCAGAGTAGGGGAATGAAGACTGGAGAAAGGGAGGGCATAGGTTTGTGAGGGGGGGGGGGGGGAGATTTAATAGGAACCTGAGAGGTAACTTTTTTTACACAAAGGGTGGTGGGTGTATGGAATGAGCTGCCAGAGAAGGTAGATGAGGCAGGTGCTATCAGAACGCTTAAAAGATATTTGGACAGTTACATGTACAGGATAGGGTTAGAAGGATATTGGCTAAATGCAGGCAGGTGGGACTAGTATTGATGGTCGGTGTGGGAAAGCTGGGCCTGTCTCCGTGTTCTATGACAGTCCACCTTTGAGCCTTATGTGTCCGCTCTGAACGGTGGAAGAATGAAGTGCCAGCTCAACAGGAACCCACGCATGCCGACCAAGATACCCCTGCCCTCGTTTGGCCCATGGACCTCTAAACCCTTCCCATCCATGTACCTGTCCAGGCAGCGGCTCGGGTGAAATGGAATAGGTGACGTTTTGGGTCGGACCCCTTCTTCAGAAACCACCCGAACCTTCTCCACCTTTCCTTCATCATCGTTACTTTTTGCATATCTCTCATTCCTTTGTTCGATTTCTTTCTATATAATCATCTATATCTCTCATTTAGCCGACTCTCACTCTGAAGAAAGGTCTCGACCTGAAACATCGCCTATTCCTTTTTCTCCTGAGCTGCTGCCCGACCCGCTGCGATTTGTATCTATCTTCGGTATAAACTAGCATCGCTGGTCCTTCCTACACATGCACCCGTGCAAACATCTTTTAAATGCTGTTATTGTGCCTTTTCTCAACTACCTCCTCTGTTGCTTGCGTTTGAGGGGATGTTTTACGTAGCAGTGGCACAGTTGCAGTAATTTAATGAATAATGTTTACATAATGTTTCTAATATCGGAACTTGTGTTCTGGTATTTTATTTCATTCCCCTGTTTAAAATATAATGTTTCATTCGTAATGTTTTAATGTTTTATTCTTAATTGTTTACTGTATGTCGTGTTTGTTGTTACTTGTGGGCGGAGCACCAAGGCAAATTCCTTGTATGTGTACATACTTGGCCAATAAACTTATTCATTCATTCAAATTTCCCCCTGCTCTGAAGAAAGTACAAGTAGCTTTGAAGAGGACCCGAAGGAGGAGAAGCTGTTCAATGTCACGAGTACGCTGGTGCTGAGGGTGAGCCGGCTAGATGATGGATTACCAGTTACCTGCCAGGTGCACCATCCAGCCGTGAGGGACCTGCAGGCCATGAAAGATTTGCAAACTCAGCGATACCTGGATGTGCAATGTGAGTACAAAATACAACTGCCTCCCGTTCTATGCATCCAGCATGGCCAGCAGAATCTCTTCCAATGCAATAATGCTTTCGATTGAATTGGTTTCATTTTTCTTTAGTTTTGAGGAGGGGTGGGGAACCTTTTCATGTTGGAATGCTGCGTTAAGTTAGCTGTAATCTAAAAAGGCCGCATCCAAGAAACTTCAATAATATACACTTCAACCTGTACATTATTTTGTTAAAATAGCCCTCATGACTTACTAATGTTTTAATTGTGGCCGTCAGTCGGGGAGGATTATTTCGTTGAATCTTCTTGTACTCTTTGGCATTTTAAATATGTTCATTTTAAGATTAAAATAAAAATAATAAAAGACGAACAAAAACATATTAATAAAAATAAAGGATTTGTTCTACAAAATTTGGATTCATTCAAAAGGCGGCACTTAATGGCCTAGAAGACCGCATGGGGCCTTAAGGCCGCAGGTTCCCCACCCCTCGTTTAGAGTTTGGCTTAGAGATATAGAGCGGAAACAGGCCCGTCGGCCCACTGAGTCCGCACCGACCTGCAATCCCCGCAAGCTAACACTATCCCATACACATTAGGGACAATATCCCGAAACGTTGCCTATTTCCTTCGCTCCATAGATGCTGCTGCACCCGCTGAGTTTCTCCAGCTTTTTTGTGTACCTACAATTTTACATAGTCCAATTAACCGACAAACCTGGCGTCTTTCGAGTGTGGGAGGAAACCGGAGCACCCGGACAAAGCCCACGCGCTCTGCTTCAGGTTTGCTTCATGCAATCCTTCAATGTGTCGGATGGCGTTAGTGTGCGGGGATCGCTGGTCGGCGCGGACTCGGTGGGCCGGAGGGCCTGTTTCCGCACTGTATCTCCAAAACTAAACAAAACCAATCCCACCATCGCACCTACAGGTGATGCCGGGGTTAGGAGTCGTGCTGGAAGTGTTACTGTCCTGGTGGTCCCACCACCCCAGTGGCCTGGTGCTTGGGGTTCTGGTCACCACCACTCTGCGGAGCCCCACAGAGGATTGACCCACTTCAGTCAACGGCAGAATGCTTTTAAAAACAATCGATGTTAAATGAAAGTGTGGGGATTCATTCTTTGGATCACAGCCTATGGCTAACAGCACCCTTGGCAGCCTTGTGCCTTCAGTTGATTTTCTGGTGCATTAGCTGCATCTAGTTGTCCTATTTCCCAGTTGGCCGCTCATTTGCAAACTCATTAACAAATCTTTGTGTAAGCAGTTCCGCTGAGAGTGAAAGGCACAGACTTAACCGTTGTTCTCTGATCTCATTAAGTAACAAGCACCACACCAGGGTTGTGTTAACGGCATTCTCAGCACTAAGTGTGAGCATTGTTCCATAAACCTATTGACCATATAATACTTCCTCCAGAAAAAAATTCTAATTCTTTTTCAGTTTCTCTTCATCAATTTCAAATATCTTGCAGAAATTGTCGTGTTTTAATGTGTCTTTATTGCAAAAATCTAAAACTTATCTGCTGAGACATCGTGTGCTGGTTTGAAGAGATATTGCTGAGGCTGGGGCAAGTTTTATTATCCATTGGTAAACCAACATCTGTAGTTCCTTCCTGCACAGTTTGGCTGCTCCACTGAGAATTCTCCTCAAGGTATGCCTACTCTCAAGATGTTCTCCTCCTCTCTCTGATGTGAGTTCTACTCCCCTGACTCTCTGTCTGAAGAAGGGTCTCTTCCCGAAACGTCACCTATTCCTTTTCTCCATAGATGTTGCCTGACTCGCTGAGTTACTCCAGCATCTTGTGTCTGTCTTCTGATCCATATACACAAATATAGAAGTCAAGAGTGTTTAGACAATAGACAATAGACAATAGGTGCTGGAGTAGGCCATTCGGCCCTTCGAGCCAGCACCACCATTCAATGTGATCATGGCTGATCATCCCCAATCAGTTTAATTGTCATATGTACTGGCATTGCAACAATGACATTCTTACTTGATACAGAATAACATGCTTAGAACCCCAATAACACACAGATAAATATATAATAGTCAATACAATAACTCAATAACTAACCATAATAGTGCAAAACCAAAGTTTGTGCTGCAACCAATGTCACAGTCCATAGAAGATTACAGTTGCTGAGGTTAGTGTTGTGCAGTGTTCAAGAGCCTGATGGTTGCTGGCAAGAAGCTGCTCCTGAATCTGGAGGTCACGGCTTTTAGGCTCCCGTATATCTTCTCCCCGATGGTAGCAGCGAGAAGAGAGCGTGGCCAGGGTCAAGTCAAGGCAAGTCACATTTATTTATATAGCACATTTAAAAAAACAACTCTCGTTGGCCAAAGTGCTTTACATTTGTTATAAGAATAGTATAAACAAACAAACTACATACATATATACATATAGCCCTCGCTCAGTGGACGTCAGGAAAGGCTTGGGAGTATAGATAAGATTTTAGTCTTGACTTAAAGGAGTCGATGGAGGGGGCAGTTCTGATGGGAAGGGGGATGCTGCTGTTCCACAGTCTAGGAGCTGCAACCGCAAAGGTGCGGTCGCCCCTAAGCTGTGGGTCTAAGGTGTGGGTCTCTGATGATATTGGCTAACTCTTTGATGCAGTGCCTCCTGTAGACCCATTCAATGATGGGAAGGTCGGTATCTGCGATGCACAGGGCAGTGTTCACCACTCCTTCATTCCTGGGCATTGGAGTTACCGAACCAGTGGTGATACAAGCAGTCATTATGTTTTTTTACCTGACACCTGTAGAAATTAGATAGGGTTATTCATCGATATACCGAATCTCCTCAACCCTCTAAGTAGAAGCATCCAGATTCAGGGACAGTTTCTTCCCATCTGTTATCAGGCAACTGAACCATCTACTACCATCTACCTCATTGGAGACCCTTGGACTAATCTATTTAAGAAGGAACTGCAGATGCTGGAAAATCGAAGGTATACAAAAATGCTGGAGAAACTCAGCGGGTGCAGCAGCATCTATGGAGCGGGCCGAAACGTTGCCTATTTCCTTCGCTCCATAGATGCTGCTGCACCCGCTGAGTTTCTCCAGCATTTTTGTGTACCTTGGACTAACCTATCTTTGATGGGACTTTATCCCCGCACATTAACAAT
The DNA here is from genome assembly GCF_010909765.2 of Amblyraja radiata. Taxonomy (NCBI): domain Eukaryota; kingdom Metazoa; phylum Chordata; class Chondrichthyes; order Rajiformes; family Rajidae; genus Amblyraja; species Amblyraja radiata. The sequence continues at coordinate 9,461,949 of NC_045988.1, forward strand.
ATCTACACACACTGGGGACAATTTACAATTACACCAAGCCAATTAACCTGCAAACCAGTACATCCTTGGAGTGTGGGAGGAAACTGAAGCTCCCGGAGAAAACCCACGCAGGTGGCGGGGAGAACGTACAAACTCCACACAGACAGCACCCGTAGTTGGGATCTAACCCAGAGCTCTGGCGTGGGAACGCAGCAACTTTACCGCTGCGCCACCTTGTTATCCTTGACGGCATCAATGGTACTGATTTGCTGCAAGCTCTGGGTGGATTAGTGCACATGCAGAGAGAGGGCCCAATCTGCATGAATGCACCCTTTAGTCAGAGGGTGGTGAATCTGTGGAATTCATTGCCACAGAAGGCTGTGGAGGCCAAGTCAATGGATAATTATAAGGCAGAGGTATAGATTCTTGTTTAGAGCGGGTATCAGAGGTTATGGAGAGAAAGCTGGAGAATGAGGTACAGATCAGCCATGATTGAATAGACTTGATGGGCCGAATGGCCTCATCCTGCTCCTATCACTTCTGAACCCTGAGAATGATGGTCCATCCAGCGATTACCCGTACATCTCGTCACCTCGTCCACAGCCGAGCGATGGCGGGCGGGAGGTTCCCCGTTAGAAGACGGAAGATGCAACATCTTTAGCCACTGTCTAATGCCTGGGTGGGTGGGCGTGGTGGTCCACGTTTGGTCTCAGCCTGAAGGCGCCGCAAACTCGCTGCCAACGGCCACAGATGCTGCAGCAACGCTTCCATTCATCACACTTCTTACTGACTTGCTGATATCGTGCTGTGTGAGCTGTCGCCCAGGCAGGCGGCATGCTGGGGAACAGATTGAAATGATGTCTGGTATGCAGCACATTAAGCATTTGTTGGAGGTTTCAGGAGCTGCAAATGGTTACTGAAACCCGCCCCGTTCTCTCTGCTCCAGTTTCTCCCAGTTGCTGCTTGGCTATTTTTACAATCTCGGCCGTTTCCATCGTCAGTCTCCACGCCTCAGACAACTGTCCCGAAACAAAGACCAAACACCTTTTGGGAGAAGAATATACAACTAGCTACACAAATGACTCTTGTTGCCTGAGATTGAGGTGTATTTTGTGTGTTTCATAGAAACATAGAAACATAGAAAATAGGTGCAGGAGTAGGCCATTCAGCCCTTCGAGCCTGCACCGCCATTCAATATGATCATGGCTGATCATCCAACTCAGTATCCTGTACCTGCCTTCTCTCCATACCCCCTGATCCCTTTAGCCACAAGGGCCACATCTAACTCCCTCTTAAATATAGCCAATGAACTGGCCTCAACTACCTTCTGCGGCAGAGAATTCCAGAGATTCACCACTCTCTGTGTGAAAAAGGTTTTCCTCATCTCGGTCCTAAAAGATTTCCCCCTTATCCTTAAACTGTGACCCCTTGTTCTGGACTTCCCCAACATCGGGAACAATCTTCCTGCATCTAGCCTGTCCAACCCCTTAAGAATTTTGTAAGTTTCTATGATCCCCCCTCAATCTTCTAAATTCTAGCGAGTACAAACCGAGTCTATCCAGTCTTTCTTCATTTGGAACTGGCGGTTTGCAGAGAGTCTCCCAGCTTTGCTGCAGAGACCTGTTGCAACATGCCATGGAGAGGGAACTGCAGTGGGGCCCATGCATCTCACAGCGCCCGCAATGCAAACATGCATGTACTCCATGCATTACAGCGCATGCAATCAGTTTCAAGGCTCAGATTGTTATAAACCACTTCATCTTTGAATATGAGTGTGACTGCTGTCCAACTCACAGGCCAAGCACCTTATGGAAGAAAAAAGTGGATGACCAGCGACATAAATTACTTTTATTAGCGATTGCGTTAAAGCATACCAAATGGCGGATTGGGTTTAACCGGTGTGAGACCATCATGCGAACAGCTGACGGCTGTTCCCCAGGCTACCCTTCGTGGGTTCTCCTTGGGCTGAACCTGGTACATCTCAGCTGGCCTGTGGCCATTTCATTTCAGCTGGGGAAGGAGAGAGGGAGATGGATTGGACGGGGTGCGTGGCATCCCCTTGTCAGACAGAGTCAGGGAGCAGGTTACAACCACTCTAACATAGAGCCAGAACACAGAGGTTTAAGGTGAGGGGGGGGGGGGGAAACGATTGAATAGGAACCTGAAGGGTAACTTTTTCATGCAGAGGGCAGTGGGAGCATGGAACGAGCTGCCGGAAGAGGCAGGTACTATCGCAATGATTAACAAACATTTAGATAAATACATGGATAGGACAGGTTTAGTGGCATATGGGCCAAATCAACGGCAAATGGAACTAATGTAGATGGGACTTGTTGACTGGTATGGGGAGGTTGGGCTGAAGGGTCTGTTTCCACGCTGTAAGACTCTATAACCATGCTGTGGACCACTGGATTCCATATCAGGGGCAAGAGAGGCAGCAGGGGCAAATAATGCTTGTGATGCTACTTGGGTTCCAATTGGAATTCAACGACCAAGATACCCCATCTAAACGAGCCTCATTTGCCTACGTTTTTCCTACATCCGTCTAAACCAGTGGTTTTTAACCTGGCCTATGGGGGTCGTTTGGGGCTTTGCCAGGGGTCATGAAGGGGACACAAATAATATGTCAATTTGTTGAGCCCATGTTTAGGAACCTAACAAAGGTACATACCACACACAGTATTTTATTCGTGTATGCTCGGACTGGTGCCAAAAAAGTTAAGAAGCACTCCACTAAACCTTTCCTATCCATGTATCTGTCCAAGTATGTTCTAGATGTTGTTATTGCACCAGCCTCAAGTACTCTGACTTTGGCCATTGACTTTGGTGGAATAAACACAGGGTAAGCCCACGCGGCCGAAATGAGAGCAGCTTGTCTCCGTGCTTGGGCAAGCTTGAAGACAGTGTGCCTCAGGTCGAATCAATAAATTGCAAGGATAAGTCCCCATGCAGGTAGACGTACTGAACCATCTGTCTCCTCGAGGTGAAAAGCGGGTGTTGCAACTCACTGGAGAGGGCAGGAAACCTGTGTCCAAGATGTCCATCGATGGGCACTATCCATTGCGGAGCAGCCATGGCAAAGGCGGTGTGGAACAAAGATACCGCGATAAACATTGGTGTGGACTGACGGAAGGAAGGGCAACAAGGAGAAAGAATACTTACGGCTTCTGAGCAGAGCCATCTGTGGCTGGTGCTTGTCACTTTCCTGGAAGCCCTTCATTAATTGGATGTGCAGCATCAGTGGGCTGCTGCAATATGCCGATACTCATTTACAGCGGAGCTTCACGGCTCCCCGGTGTGGAGCAGTTTGCCCAGCAACATTGAAGGACAGATTGCATTGTCATTTGTGAAGGACTCCAGCAACTGCACACTACAAGGTGCACCAGCTAGAGCGGAGGCTTGGCGCCAACTTTCTGGGTCAACGTGCCTCCTTCAGTCACCGCCTAGAGCACCTTCTAAAGCATTTTATTGGAGCAGCTCCGTCCAAAACTGCAAGTAATTGCAAAGAATTGTGGTTGCAGCCCGGACCATCACACAAGCCAACCTCCCTTCCATTGGCTCCATTTATACCTCAAGGCCGCCAGCATAATCCAGGCTGAGTCAATCCCCAGTCACTCCCTCTTCTCCCCTCTCCCATCAGGTAAAAGATATAGAAGTTTGAAAACGCACACCTCCAGATTCAGATACAGTTTCTTCCCAGCTGTTATCAGGCTACTGAACCATCCTACCAACAACTAGAGGATGTGTCAGTCCTGAGCTACTATTTACCTCATTGGAGACGCTCAGACTATTTTTGATTGGACTTTACTGGACTTTATCTTGCACTGAACCTTATTCCCTTTGTCATGTGTCTGTGCACTGTGGATGGCTTCATTGTAAGCATGTACTGTCTCTCCGCTGACTGGATGGCACACACCAAAAGCTTTAAGGGCCTGTCCCATGAGCATGCGACTCCATGCGACAAGCGCGACCTAACGTGGTCGCTTGAGCCGTACTGCCTCGCGGGGCCGGTCCCACTTCGATCGCTGGAGCCGTATGGAGTTGTGCGGAGCTGGTCCCGACATCGCGCGGGGCTCCGAAAAACTGACCGTGTTCAAAAATTCCGTGCGGCAACGGCCTGCCGGCCCGCAGCCGCCTCGACGCCGTACGTCACGCGTGAACTTCCCGCGGACTTCGCTCGAACTTCATGTCACTCACTCGACCTCCGCACGGCCCCCGCTTCTGGTTTGGTCGCACTCGCTGCTTGCAGGTCGCATGCTCGTGGGACAGGCCCTTTACACTGCAGCTCGGTACACGTGGCGATAAATTAAACTTAGCTAAACGAGGAGCAGAAACCCATGGGTGGTCACAGGATGTGTCAGCGTGATGTTTACTTGACTCAGTGGAACCCCAGGTCCTTCCTGAGATGACCATTGCTCACGGCTGCGATCGGCAAGCAGGAAGCAGCGATGGTCTCTACTCACTCTGGCGAGGTGAGACTTCCTGTGACCTGTGCCTTGTAATGTTCCCGTCTCTCTGAGCATCTGAGCACTGCCATGATGTTCTGCTGTACATTTTTAACCAAGGCCAGGGAAAGTCACAAAGTGTTGGAGTAACTCAGCAGGTCAGGCAGGGTGACATTTCAGGTCGGGACCCTTCTTCGGACTGAGGAGAAATTCCCAAAACATCCAGCTATCCATTAACTCCACACAGAGGTGCTGCCTGACCCGCTGAGTTACTCCAGCATTTAGTGTCGTACTTTGGTAAAGCAGCATCTGCAGTTCCCTGTTTCTAGTTTGTAACCAGAGCCAAACATGGCATCTCTTGCAGATAGACACAAAAAGCTGGAGTAACTCAGCGGGTCAGACAGCATCTCTGGAGAAAAGGAATAGGTGACGTTTCGGCTCGAGACCCTTCATCAGACAGGACTTCTTCTGAAGAAGGGTCTCGATCCGAAACATCACTTATTCATTCTCTCCAGAGATGCTGTCTGACCCGCTGAGTTACTTGAGCTTTTTGTGTCTATCTTCGGATTAAGCCATAATTTACAGTACTTTCCTGCACATGCCATCTCTTGCATGCAGGCTCTGTGGACTATTTCTGTACAACTGCTAATCAGGGATGGTCTGGTGATACTCTACCGGTCTGCTTGTAAGAAAATAATTTCACCGTGGGTTTGAACTTGGCACATGTGACAATAAAAGAACCATTGAACCACAGACATTCAATAGGATTAAGCACCCCTTGAGCTTGTGGTGGTGTCCAATAGATCATAGCTAATCATAAACCTCATCCACTCTCCTGCCCATTCTCTCTGTCCCATGACATACCCATTCTTCAAAGTCCTTGTAAAGACTGAGTATTGACAGCAGAGAAATCCAGAGATTCATAGCCCTGCATCTTTTGGGTTTCTATTTTTGTTTGTGTATTTTTTGCAACTTTTTGATCTTGGGTCCACAACATCATGGACATAGGAAAACCATTGGCACATTGGTTGATTCACCAGGAAAGGCATGGACTGACTCAGACTCAGCATGGTTTTGTGCAGAGGCGATCCCGTGTAACAACTCCTGATTGCATTTTTTTGGAAGGATGAGTCGAGTTACATATGGACTTTAGCAAGGCTGCTGACCAAGTGTTGTACGGTTGGCTGGTCCAGAAGGTTAGAGCACATGGGATCAAAGCTGTGTGAGCTAACCGAATCTCAAATTAGCTTGGTGATAGGAGACAGAGGATAGTGGTGGATGTGATTTACTGATCAGATCAATGGGTGTAATCAATGGGTGTGCGCGTTCAGAGAATGTTGACTTTATCCATGCCCCACACCTCAATAAGGTCACCCTTCAGCCTCCAATGCTCCAAAGGAAAGAGACCACGCCTATCCAACCTCTCTCAACAACTCAAGCCCGCAAGGTCATGTAGCATCCTGGTGAATCTCTTCTTCGCCCTCTCCAATTAATGACCTTCCCTGTAGCTGGGCGACTAGAACTGTCCCTAGTGCTCCAACTGTGGTCACACGATGGCATGTACCGCTTGGACCTGCTGCTGTTCAGTGTAGGTGACCAACTACAACTAGAGTCAGTGTCATCCCGAGTCTCGGCAGATGGTTCCCGAGGTGGCGTCGCGGAGTCGAACAACCCGTGCCCCTGCGGGTGGGCCGCCGACAGCGGGCAGGCGGGGGGGGGAGCGCGAGAACATCGGGGGTGGGGGGGGGGGCTATGGAGAATGAAGGGGGAAGGGGCTGTGAGTGAAGGGGCAACCAGCCACATACAGCGGCAGGCCTAGTCGTAGATGAGATTGTTCAATGAACTTTGCCGCTGCCAGAAACATGGCGACTCCTTGTGTACTCTGCCAAGGTGAGGTGAACTGTGTGCACAATTCAAGATTCAAGTTAGTTTATTGTCATGTGTCCCTGATAGGACAATGAAATTCTTGCTTTGCTTCAGCACAACAGAACATAGTAGGCATGAATACAGAACAGATCAGTGTGTCCATATACCATTATATAAATATATACACACATGAATAAATAAACTGATAAAGTGCAAATAAACGGATAATGGGCTATTAATGGGATTCAATGAAGTTTCATTGAATCAGTGAATCATTGGCCGTGCACTGACCCGGTAAGATGCGGAGGGCTTTGCATTCTGAGAGTGGTCTGACGTTGCTGCTTGTTTCCCCAGATAAGCCCCAGGTGCAGGTGACAGTGAGCTACCCGCAAGGCCCGACAAGAGAAGGTGACACGTTGGAGCTGACCTGCATAGCCAACGGCAAGCCACAGTAAGTGTCCACTCCAACCAGCGCAGTACACGGTCCATCCACTGAATTTCCCACGGAGATCTCTGGTCAGGGCGGCAGAGCTGCTGCCTGACGGCGCCAGAGACTCGGGTTCCATCTTGACGGCTGGTGCTGTCTTTAGGGACACAGGGTGTTGGGGAGCCTGGAACGTGCTGCCAGGGGGTGGTGGTGGAGGAGAGATATTCGAAAGTGGGGTTAACGAGGCTTTTGGATAGGCACATGGATATGCAGAGTAATGAGGGTGGTTGATCATGTGCAGGCAGACTAGATTGGTTTAACCTAGTATCATGTTCGGCATGGACTTTGTAGCCCGAAGGGCCTGTCCCAATGCTGTCCTGCACACCTCCAGATTCGGGGACAGTTTTCTTCACGGCTGTTATCAGGCAACTGAAGCATCCTACCACAACCAGAGAGCAGCCCTGAACTACTATCTATCTCAGTGATGACCCTCGGACTATCTTTGATTGGACTTTCCTAGCTTTACCTTGCGCTAAACGTTATTCCCTTCATCCACGGTGGACAGCTCGACTGTAATCACGTATTCTCTTTCCACTGACTGGTTAGCGCGCGACAAAAGCCTTTCCGCTGTATCTCGGGTACACGGGACAATCAACTAAACACTGGATTGGGAAGCAGGAGGACTCAGCCTAACACGTGTTGCTCCACAGACCGACCCTCAGATGGCTGCGGCTAGATGAGGAAATGCCCGAGCGAGCCATTATATCCGTCGAGAACTTAGTCCTCGAATCGCTAAATAAATCCGACAACGGAACGTATCGCTGCAGGGCGTACAACGAGATCGGAGAGTCGTACGATGATTACCTCCTCCACGTATACGGTACGTAGAACCACTCCAACAACAATACCGCAAATTATTTTTTCTCTCTCGCTCTCAGCTGTTATCCGTGTGGCGAACCTCTCTCTCCCGTCTGCTCATTGCTACCGCCAGTTGCTTGCATGATTTAAATGGGGTGTTTTTTTTTTTTGCCTTTTAAATGTAGAGTAAATGAGAAAAAGTGTCAAGGAATGAGTGTAAATGATTGCAATTTAGCATTGGAAATTGCTTGAAGATCCTTTTACTCACATATCATTAACTCTGCTGAACTGTTTGTAGTGTGTGTGATTTCAATGTGGATGCTAATGCTTTGTGTACCACTGAACCTTGAACATCCAAGACACGATGTGTGGGACCTTTAATATTTTTAAGGCTCCATATCCGAGCTGCTTCTGTGACTGAATGCTGGAAGTTTAATTGCACCTTCAAACATTGCCGTTGCTGCCATTGTACAAAGTCAAGTCAAGTCACATTTATTTATATAGCACATTTAAAAAACAACTCTCATTGGCCAAAGTGCTTTACATTTGTTATAAGAATAGCACAACAAAACAGACAACATACATATATACATGTAGCCCTCACTCAGAGGACGTCAGGAAAGGTCTGGGAGTATAGATAAGTCTTTAGTCTTGACTTAAAAGAGTCGATGGAGGGTGCAGTTCTGATGGGAAGGGGATGCTGTTCCACAGTCTAGGAGCTGCAACCGCAAAGGTGCGGTCGCCCCTGAGCTTACGCCTAGACCGCGGGATATTCAGCAGCCCCAAGTCGGCCGATCTGAGAGGCCTGGAGGTGGAGTGGTGGGTGAGAAGACTTTTTATGTAGGTGGGGGCAAGCCCATTGAGGGCATTGTAGACATGGAACATGTACAAAGGGGCGGCACAGCGGCAGAGTTGCTGCCTCACAGCGCCAGAGACCCGAGAGTTCGATCCTGAGTTTCGACGTTCTCCCTCTGACCACGTGGGTTTCCTCGGGCACTCCGGTTTCCTCCCACACCCCAAAACATACGGGTTTGTAGGTTGATTGGCCCTCTGCAAATTGTCCCTAGTGTGTGTGTGGGGGGGGGGGGGGGTGGATGCGCAGGTGGGACAACATAGAACTAGTGTGAATGTGTGATCGATGGTTCCTATTAAATCTTTCCCCCCTCACATTAAACCTATGTCCTCTGGTTCTTGACTCCCCTGCTCTGGGTAAATGTGCATTTACCCGATCTATCCCCCCCATCACTCCGGCTAAATAAAATTAAATATCTTTTGGTGGTGTGAAGATAGATTTAATCTGTGAATTCCAATTAGAACCCAAGCAGCATTACAGGCATTATTTGCCCCTCTGGCCCCTGATATAGACACAGCGGTCCACAGCATGGTTGGAGTGGTTGTGACCTGCTCCCTATCTCCCTCTGACAAGGGGACGTTATGCACCCCATCCAATCCACCTCCCTCTCCCCCTCACCAGTTGAAATGAAATGGCCACAGGCCAGCTGATTATGGACCAGGTTCAGCCTAAGGAGAACCCACGATGGGCACCCTGGAAATCACCCGTTAGCTGTCCGCCTGGTGGTCTCACACCAGTTAAACCACCAGGTTACCAAACCCAATCCGCCCTTTAACACCACCACTAATAAAAGTCATTTATGTCGCTGGTCATACACCTTTTCTTCCAAACGGTGCTTGCCCTGTGAGTTGGACAGCAGTCAAAGATGAAGTGGTTTATAACAATCTGAGCCTTGAAACTGCTTGCATGCGTTGTATTGCATGGAGTACATGCATGTTTGTATTGCGGGCGCTGTGAGATGCATGGGCCCCACTGCAGTTCCCTCTCCGTGGCATGTTGCAACACGTCCCTGCAGCAAAGCTGGGAGACTCTCTGCAAACTGTAAGGTCCAAACGAAACGCAGCGCACACACAAAATACACCTCAATTCCGGGCAAGGCTCATGTTATAAGCCAGTGCAAAGAAGGACGGGTGTAATCAGCTTGATCGATGAAGGAGGAGGAGGAGAAATTCCTTTAGTCAGAGGGTGGTGAATCTGTGGAGGGTGGTGAATCTGTGGAGGGTGGTGAATCTGTGGAAGGCTGTGGAGCCCACGTCAATGGATATTTTTAAGGCAGAGATAGATAGGTTCCTGATTAGTGCGGGTGTCAGGTATTATGGGGAGAAGGCCGGAGAATGGGGTTAGGAGAGAGAGATAGATCAGCCATGAATGGAAGGTGCAGTAGACTTGATGGGCTGAATGACCTAATTCTACTCCTATTCCTTATGACCTTAAGAGATGCCTCCGTGGGATTCATTTTTGGGGAAAATGCTTTTCCAAAACATTTCTCTTCATCGCGAGTCTGAGAACCATTAGTTTTTCTCAGTAATCTCTGCAGCGGATTATCTGGGGTGACGTCAGTCGCAGGGGGCTCTCGGAGACTGTAGCATTCTTACACCACGGCGTAACTCCTCCAGTACTGCAGGAACTCACCGCAGCATTTGACAAAACTACTTACATTTATGGAGAGGCATCATCGATGCAATCTGCCGCAGGGCACTACACATCGAGCTTCAGCCAGACACGGAGCTCGATTCCAAGATGATCCTCACCCTGTTCTGGTGAACGGAATATTTATGCGATGACCCACAGTCGCAGTCACACAGGCCCTTCGGCCCAACTCGTCCATGATGTCCCAGCTACGCTAGTCCAACCTGCTAGGGTTTGGACCCTATTCCTCGAAACCTTTCCGATCCATGTACCTGTCCAAATGCCTTGTAAATGCTGTGATAGTACCTGCCTCGACTACCTCCTCTGGTAGCATGTTCCACATATCCACCACACCCTGTGTGGAAAAGTTGTCCCTATAAAATATATCCCCTCTCACCTTAACCCATGTCCTCTGGTTCTGGATTCCCCGACCCTGGACAAAAGACTCTGTGCCTATTCGCCTCATGATCTTATACACCTCTATAAGGTCACCACTCAGCCTCCTGTGCTCCAAGAACTAAAGACGTAGCTTGCCCAACCTCTCCCTGTAGTTCAGGCCCTCAAGTCCTGGCGACATCCGCGCAGACATCATCCGCTCCATCTCCAGCTTCATGGCATCTTTACTGGAGCAGGCATCAGGCAGCCGGTGAGTCCCGACATGTCCTGTTGCCCGGAGCAGGCGGACAAAACCCACGCTGGTCACGTACAAACTGCATGGACATCATCATCATCATCATCATCGTCGGCGGTCACTCGAAACCAGTATGACTGTCCCCTCGTGGAGGACGCCTGTGCGTGACTTTGTTTAACTTGGGGAGACTGGTGCACAGACAGCCACCCCACGGTCCTTGACAGATCTGGGTCAGGATCCAGTGGCATGGAGTCCAAGACGACCGGAGACCCTTTTCTGCTGCAGCCTTCATCCGCCTTCCCAGCCGTTGTGACGCTCCACTAAAGTCAGCCATCGTCCTCCGCCTGTTCCACCATTGAGTTCTTGGTTGGATTGCTCTTTGTCAGAGACCTGCCCCCTCGACCTTACCGCCATGGGTGGCCCTACCAGGTCGTAGCTCCACATCGCTCTCAGGATTTCAGGACCACACAAGCTTCTCCACCACGACATGGTGACAATCCACAGTGAAGTCTGTACAGACAGCACCCCCGGTCAGGATCGAACCCAGGTCTCCTGCGCTGAGCGGAAGATGACTCAGACTGTGCTGCTAAGGAATACCTACAGCGGAACAATACTTTGTCCAATCCTGTACACAGAGGTGTCCCAGGCAGACAGGGCTGTGTGTGGCCTGTCAGTGAAAGGGAGGCAGTAATCGCAAACCCTGTCTGATTCACAGTAACAAAATCGGCCTGAGGTCATGCACTTCCCGTGACATCACCCCCAAAAGTCTGCTGCTGACAAAGGAAGCACTCAACATCTGAATGAGTGAGTGTCTGAAGAAGGGTCTCGACCTGAAACGTCAGCTATTCCTTTTCCCCAGAGATGCTGCCTGACCCGCTGAGTTACTCCAGCTTTTTGTGTCTGTCTTCGGTTTAAATCAGCATCTGCAGTTCCTCCCTTCACATCTGAAAGAGACCCGATTCGTTAGTGGAACGAAACAGAAAATACCTGAGTGAGAGAACGCTCACCCTAAATTGCCTTCTCCGAACAATCGCAGCCAGTAATTGCCTGCACCCCAGTGGCATTTCTGATGTCGAGGATTCTGCATCTTAGCCTCGTGGCTTCTAGTGCCAGCACTTCAGATGAAGCCTATTACTGGAGCACTTTGTGCAAATTAAGCCCTGTGCATCAAATGGTTGGGCCCCGATATTGAACAGGCACCATCAGCCCACTCTGGATAATGGCCATTTCCAGCTGAAACGACCTCACTCTGCCTCACTAACAGCTGGCTGCTGTCAGACTGGTAATTGGTGACATCCGTCCTGCTCTGATCTATATAACAGGAAGAGGGGAAAGTCATGCACATTACGGATCGCGGCAATCCTGGCATTTTTACGCCCTGCAATGGAAAAGATTTGATCGGAATATGAGGGGTAACATTTTCACACAAAGGGTGGTGGGTCTATAGAATGAGCTGCCAGAGGAGGTAATTGAGGCAGGGACTATCCCAACGTTTAAGAAACAGTCAGACAGGTACATGGATTGGACTGGTTTGGCGGGATATTGGCCAAACGTAGGCAGGCGGGACTAGTGTAGCGGGTACATGTTGGCCAGTGTGGGCAAGTTGGGCCGAAGGGCCTGTTTCCACACTGTATGACTATGCAATTCGACGGTATTGTGGCAACGGCTTCTCAAATTTAACGTGCCAACCTAACTAACTACAAAGTGCGGCTCGATTCAACCTGTCCTAATTTTCATTAGAGTCTTCCTTCATTGACTGCAATGTACTGTCTAACATGCGTTGTGAGCTCATTTGGTTTCTACAGAATCTATATTCCGACGGCATTTCTTTCCAATTAAAAAATAATCTGTTCCTTCTGTTGTCCGAAGCAAGGTGAGAAAGGTTGTGGTTTTGATATTGTTGCAAATGTACTATCCCCCTTCCACAGGTCGCTGCCTCGCTGTGTAAGTGCTCAGTCAACGTGTCTGTGTAAAATTGACCAGAGTTCTCCTGCCGTCAGTTTCAGCTGGAACGTCGAGTATAAATGCGGCTCTGTGCTGCTGTGCTGTGATCTCTTGTCATTCATAACCGGCTGAGAGAGCACTGCCCAACCATTTCAAACTCACCTCTCCACTTCCCCACGAAAACCAGCCTGCAAGCTGAGATTGCCACTAACGTCAGTCACCCACTTGCTGCACCGTTTATCCCAGGATCAGCGGGAGTTTGCTCTGAGCCTGTCGACAGCGTTTTAACATTTTAATGCCTGATGTTTTCCCAGCCTCTCGGAATTGATACGGAGCCTCCACTCTCCCCTCACGCACGCTGGTTGTCGTATGTGTGCTGACTGTTGCAAGCGAAACCCAGCTCAGTAACCCTCTAAAACTATCGGCCTCTCTTAGTGCTGTGGGGCTTGGTGGCGCAGTTGGTAGAGCCGCTGCCTGACAGCGCCAGTGACCCCGGGTTCAATCCCTGCTGCCTATGTGGAGTTTGCACATCACATAGGTTTCTCCAAGGTGCTCCAGTATCACCCCAACATTGTATAAGGTGATTTCACGAAAGGTCACTGGAGCGTAGATCCGCACCCACGTGACCGAAAATTTTAACTGGAGTACATGCGTCACTTCCGGTACATGTTAGTGAATGGGAAAACACGCACTTTCACACCCGTTAAAAACATCGAAACCGGCCAGTTTTTGAGCTGCAATTTACTGTGCCAGTCGGGGAGACCGTGAGGCTCAGCTACCTAAATTTACAGTCCAAAAGAAAGATAGAAACTAAGGTAAATTCAAGAGGGAGCTGAAGGTGTCAAAACAGCGGAAGTGCTTAGCGGACATTTGCCGTGGAGATTTAAAGATCGAAAATATCGGGAATTATCGCGTTTGCTCGCTGCATTTCATCAAAAGTAAGGCATTATTGACTTTTTTTCTTTATTCATTTGTTATATGAAAAGTATTAAAAGTTAAAAATCCGTCAGTAAAATTGCAAAATCGCCCATGGTTCTCAGGTGGGTTTTAACATGCAAAATGAAAACGCTTCTGAAGCCCCATTTACCATTTAAATAATCGTAAACTATCAATGCGTTTTGAAATAAATTTTACTGAGATGCAAGCTAAGGAATGGGAACGCCATGCACGTGCAACAAGAAGAGAGTATTAAAGCAGATTTGGTTGCAGCTCAAGCATCTATTGCTCTGCAAGTTGATGGCGTTCTTGTGCACATTGTCTATCCTGCTCACAGTGGGTGCCCAATCAGGATTGTTGACATCATTCCATGCTGCAGGCTTGTCTGTTATTAGTTGATAAATAAATAAATAAGTAGTTTGGGTGATTGTGCAGGCTTTAAACAAGAAACATTGAGAAATATATTTTGGCAAATAATAAAATGTCCTGCTTTTGTCCAACTAACAGCTGACAATTATCCCATTTATCAATTTATTTCAAAACGCATTGATAGTTTACGATTATTTAAATGGTAAATGGAGCTTCAGAAGCGTTTTCATTTTGCATGTTAAAACCCACTTGAGAATCATGGGCGATTTTGCAAATTTTACTGACAGATTTTTAACTTTTAATACTTTTCATATAACAAATGAATAAAGATAAAAAGTCAATAATGCCTTACTTTTGATGAAATGCAGCGAGCAAACGCGATAATTCCCGATATTTTGGATCTTTAAATCTCCACGGCAAATGTCCGCTAAGCACTTCCGCTGTTTTGACACCTTCAGCTCCCTCTTGAATTTACCTTAGTTTCTATCTTTTTTTTGGACTGTAAATTTAGGTAGCTGTGCCTCACGGTCACCCCGACTGGCACAGTTAATTGCAGCTCAAAAACTGGCCGTTTTCGATGTTTTTAACGGGTGTGAAAGTGCGTGTTTTCCCATTCACTAACATGTACCGGAAGTGACGCATGTACTCCAGTTAAAATTTTCGGTCACGTGGGTGCGGATCTACGCTCCAGTGACCTTTCGTGAAATCACCCTATAGTTCAGAGAGTTTATTGACTGCTGTAATGTTTCCCCCAGCGTGTAGGTGAGGGATGGAATCAGGCGGGGTGCTGATGTGAACGTGGAGAAATAAAATAGGAGGAATTAGTGTCGATGTAAATGGGTGGCTGATGGCCAGCAGGGATTCGATGGGCTGAAGGGCCTGTTTCCACGCTGGTCTCCATTCCAGTCCATCTTGGGCGATGAAAAGGTGTTGAAATCAGTCCGCATTTGCCGAGAGCAGCCAGATTAGCGTCCATTGTTGCTGTTCCCGTGCTGATATAATTCCTGTGAATGAATGTCAGTGGTGATTGTGCGAGGATTACTGACTAGGAAGAGTTGCCGAGGCAGGAGAGTGAGCAAAGCTAAATTAGCATTGCCGGTGAGATGATCATTAACCCAGCGGTGCTCCACGTTCAGTTGTGCATGTTAATAGCAGCTCCCTAACGCTGTCAGCTCACATCCCCACCCCGGACATCCACCTGGGCAATTAGTGTTTGCCATTTAAACAAACGGGGAAAATACCATCGATAATGTAAATTATTCTTATTAACACGTTTGCCTTTTTTTTTAATGGGTTACAGAACAAAGTGTCTAAACCTAAAATTAATTGGATGTGTTTGAAAGACAGCTGATTCAATCCACTCTTTTTCTTCCAATTTGTGTTAAGCATTATATTCTATTGTCATTGCCTATGAGATAACTGGGAGTCAAATTTATTGTTTTCAAAATACTCGCAGGACTGCTGTGCTTGCAGAATAAGTTCACAGCGATCATTCAAAAAGAAAATATAATTTTTTTAACTGATTGACAGAGAAATGTTGCAATTTTAACATGATGAAAGTTACGTCTTAATACCTTCCTGAGAATTGCTGCACGTTTTTACGCTAACAGTTTACTCAAAGGTCTTATCAATTCACAGCAAGAAAATCAGCCAAGTATCCTGCACAACATATATTTTGTTGGAGAGATGAATGCAAACATTTGACGTACATTTTGCACAAGATCTTTTTTTCGTGGTGACTTCTGCAGCTGTGTGCAGTTGCAGATCTTAGTGTCATCAGTTTCCACTGTGTTAATGGCTCACACAGGGGTTTTAGTGTAACCTGGATAAAGCCATCCATATATCTTTGTCTGTTGGCTCCTGTGTTTATTTCCAAATGCATTTCTGTCTCCTTCTTGCCTGGATGTCCCAGCTGGCGAAACAGCTCCACGAACAAGTGAAATCACCCCTCATTTAACGCTCTCCATTGGTAAACGGTATTGCCGATGATGTAAAGTGGTGCTTGTTTGTGAAGAGCCTCGATATCTCCCTGAGGACATGAGTGGGTGCAAGGGAGGTTAATGGTTTGAATAACTCGCTGCGATGAGAGGGTTGCTGCAACGGGCATCCGACGCTCTGGGAAATGTTGCAACCTACGACGCAACCAATGTCAATCTGCAGAGTGGGGAAAGATCATTTCATGAAAGTCCATCTCCATTGCTCAAACTCCTGCTGCCTGACGATTTCCACCATCGCTTTTTATTTGAGTAACTCTCAGCTGGATGTCCTGGTTTTGTTTTCCCCCCTCCCTCCCTCCCTCCCCTTTTAAAAATCAACGACACCCCCTACCATTTGATGTTAGTGATTTTGTCTGGTGGCTTTCTCAACAGCAGCTCGGTTGTTGCCCTGTGAACCAGGGGCCCCAACCCTCCCACAAGGTGTGGCAGATACTACACCATTGCTATTACTGGGGCCGCAGACCCTCCCCGCCTCACCGAGACCGCCCACAAACTCCTAGAAACTTGGGGCAAGCTACTTAGAATGACAGAGTCAATACAGCGTGGAAACAGGCCCTTCGGCCCAACAAACCCACACTGACCAACATGTCCCATCTACACCAGTTCCACCTGCCTGCATTTGCCCATATCCCTCTAAACCTGACCTATCCATGTACCTGTCCAAATGTTTCTTAAACATTGCAATAGCACCTACCTCAACTACTTCCTCCGGCAGCACGTTCCATACACCCACCACCCTTTGTATGTAAAGTTTACCCCTCGGGTTCCTATTAAATCTTTCCCCCCCCTCACCTTTAGCATGTCCTCTGCTTCTCGATTCCTCTACTCTGGGCAAGAGACTCTATGTGTCTACCTGATCTATTCCTCTTATGATTTTGTACATAATATCACCCCTCATCCTCTTGCGCTCCAGGTAATACAGTCCTCGTCTGCTTAACCTCTCCCTATAGCTCAGGCCCTCGAGTCCTGGCAACATCCTCGTAATTCTTCTCTACACCCTTTCCAACTTGACAATATCTTTCCTTTGACGGTGCCCAAAACTGAACACAATAAATCTGGCCTCACTAACCTCATATGTAACTTGACCTCCCAACTTCTATACTCAATACTCTGAATACTTTATATTTCAACAATTCAAATATTTAGACAAATGCACTTAGTATCTGTTTGAGGAGTTCACAACATTTGCACACATGACCCAGAGTAAGAGAAGTGATATTTGATTAATGGACCTTCACTAATAATCATCTACATGCATTTGTCAATCCAAAGTTAAGGAGGAAGCATAATGCACTGTTGACGGTACTCGATCTTATTGCCCAGTGCTGCATTAGAACGTTTAATTATCTCATGCTGCCAAATGCTGCTTATGCTGTTGCTGCATAAAAACACTTCCCAGTTTGGCCGAGCTGCCCATTAATCAGCATTGCCTGGCCACGTCCCTTGGCCATCCATCAGTCCACTGCTGAACTGACAATCAACTTGTCAATGAGTCCTCAGAGTCCTTATCTCACACCTTCTGTCTTCTCTGGCCTTTGTCCAACCGTCTGCCTATCAACCTCCCCTCCTCCCCTCACCTGTATCCACCTATCACTCGCCAGGCTTTGGCATGCCCCCTCCTCTGTTCAAGCTTCCTGCCCTCCCAGTCCCACCACAATCAGTCTGAGTAAAAGTCCCGACCTAAAGCGTCACAACGTCACCCATCCTTGTTCTCCAAAGATGCTGCCTGACTCGCTGAGTTACTCCAGCACTTTGTGTCTTTTTTTTAAAACTTGTTATTGGTAATTGGCTTGATATTGAGCGACCCTATAGCAGTGCTGTGAGTTTGGTTTGAGGGCCAAGTTACAGAGGGGCCAAGGATAGGCTTGGCTTTAGGAAGCTTCCCTCAGCAAAGGCCTCAGTCAGGTCTGGAGTTGGTGCTGGAGGTTTGGCGGCAGCAGACCCAGGAACGGTGGGAGAAGTGAGGATTGGAAATGCCCTCTCTGCTAATGGGCAATTAGAGAGTTTAGTTTGTAGGAAACAGGCCCTTCGGCCCTGCCGAGTCCGTGCCAATCAGTGATCCCCGCACACTAGCACTATCCTACACACGAGAAACAATTAACATTTTTTACCGAAGCCAATTAACCTACAAACTTGTACGTCTTTGAAGTGTGGGAGGAAAGCAGAGCACCCGGAGAAAACCCACGCGGGTCTCGGGCAGAACGTCCAAACTCCGTACGGATAGCACCCATAATGAGGATCGAACCCGGGTCTCTGGCGCTGTATGGCAGCAACTCTACCACTGCGCCACCGTGCCGCCCGTAGATTGAGCTGAGGATCAGCTTCCAATGGAGGAGAGGCTGGAAAATGTAGTTAGAATGGAGAATGTCGTAGGACAGATATTGTCAAGCTGGAAAGGGTGCAGAGAAGATTTACGAGGAGTCAGTGCGGGGATGGGTGATGGAGGTAGAGTTGGGGGCCAAAGACATCCATCCAGCACATCTAAGATGTACGACTTTGTCGGCTCATTAGTTTGGTAAAATTGTAATATTGTCCCTAGTGTGTGTAGGATAGTGTTAGTGTTCGGGGATTGCTGGTCGGCGCAGACTCGGTGGGCCAAAGATCCTGTTTCCGCGCTGTATCCCTAAACTAAGGTCAACTAAATATTGGAGGACCGCCAGTGTGCAGTGAGTGGGTTTTCTCCAGGTGCTCCGGTTTCCTCCCACACTCCAAAGCCGTACAGGTTTGTAGGTTAATTGGCTTTGGTAAAATTGTAAATTGTCCCAAGTGTGTAGGATAGTGTTAGTGTGCGGGGATGGCTGGTCGGTGCGGACTCAGTGGGCCGAAGGGCCTGTTTACATGCTGTATCTCCAAACTCCTAAGTCTAAAGGTCCTTCAATGGCCAGAACACTTTGACACCAACCTCACACTTAACTATTTACTGACATTTTCTTGCCTTGGAATGTTTGGCCAGTTCTGGGCAGTTGAGGCCTGGTGACTTGGGAAAAGGAGGACAACTCTGTTGAGAAAGCCATCAGACGAACCCCCAATAAATAGTATTTACTTTTCATTAGTAAACTTTTGGTTTTTAGTTTTTTGTGATTTCATGTGAGAAATGTTGTGTATATCATGTGTGTTTTTATTTATTTTTTTCCTTTTTACCATCTAGATGTACCCACCACCCCACTTCCCACAACAACCACCATCACCTCCACAAACATGCCAACCATCTCTCAAGGTACAGTACCCACAGCCATTTTGCTTTTAACCTCAATGCTGCTCTTGACTTTCTATGAACTCTTTCTGTGCAATGAAAGCTCAGCAGTTTGTACAAGTCTAAAATGAACCCTAAAACTGAGACACAAGGAACTGCAGATGCTGGAATCTTGACGGAAAACACACAGTGCTGGAGGAACTCTGGGTAGGAGGAACTCAGCCGGTCAGGCAGCATCTATGGAGGGAATGGACATAATGGCGTTTCGGGTGGGGATCCTTCGTCAGAATGATGAGGTTAAGGGGAGTCCTTTCCTGCTTCTCCCCAATACTCTTACCAGTCTAAAGAAGGGTCCAGACCCAAAACATCGTCAGCCCACTCCCTCCACAGATGCTGACTGACCCGCTGAGTTCCTCCAGCACTTTGTGTTTTTCGCTAATTGGAGACCTGGCTGGCAGAGCTTCAGGATTGCAACATCGAATGTCAGACTCAGGAATGAATCTCCTTCCTTCCTCCGAGGGAGATGTACAGCCATCTGAAAAATAGAGCATCCGCACTCCTTTAAAAGACAATAAGCTTGAGATCAAAGGCCACATTTGGGGTGTTGGTGCAGTTCTGGTTGGCTTGCCATGGGAAGGATGTCATTAAGCTGGAAAGGTGCAGAAAAGATTCATCAAGGTATTACCTGGAATCGAGGGCTTGAGATGTAAGGAGAGGTTGTCTAGGCAGGGATGTTTTTCCATGGAGCTGAGAGGTTATCCTGAGAGGAGGAATTACTTTAGTCAGAGGATGGTGAATCTGTGGAATTCGTTGCCACAGAAGGCCGTGGAAGCCAGGACAATGGATAATTTTAAGGTGGAGATTGATAGATTATTGATTAGTACGGGTGTCAGGGGTTATGGGGAGAAGGCAGGAGAATGGGGTTGAGAAGGAAAGATACATCAGCCATGATTGAATGGCGGAGTTGACTTGATGGGCAGAATGGTCTCATTCTGCTCCAATAAGTTACGAACATGATCTTATTGAGATGTACAAGATGATGAGAGGCATGGATAAGGTGAATGGTCGCAGTCTTTTGTCGGAGGGTGGAGGGGTTCAGAGCTAGAGGGCTTTAAGCTAAGAGAAGGAAGGTTAAAAACCAGAGGGACATTTCTTTGCACAGAGATGGGTACATGGAACGAGCTGCCAGAGCAAACTTGTTGAGCTGGGTACAATGGTGACATTTAAAAGACCAAATGTCCAAAGGTACTTGATAGGAAGGGTTTCGAGTGATATGGGCCAAACACAGGCAGATGTGACCTTCCCAGCTATAAAATCTGGTCGGCATGGACATATTGGGCCAAAGAGTCTGTTCCCATGCTGTATGACTCTTACATAAAAGTTCGCAACACAGAGGCCATTTGGTCCATCATATCCATCCCAGCAGAAATTGAGTTTTTCAAACTCATGAAAGTCAACTACAAATGCTGGAAATCTAAGATAAAAATGGGAAACACGGTGAAATACTCAGCAGGTCGGTCTGCAGCTGTGAGCGAGAAGCAGAGTCGTTGTGTCGCTTGGAGACCATTCTTCAGAGACACAGGATGTCTTATTTGAAATGCTTGCAGATCCTTTTATGTACTCACGCTGACCTTTAGTTACTGATCCCTGCCTATAGTTACTCACCCTGGCCTTTAGTTACTGACCCCTGCCTATAGTTACTCACCCTGGCCTTTAGTTACTGACCCCTGCCTATAGTTACTCACCCTGGCCTTTAGTTACTGACCCCTACTTATAGTTACTGACCCTTGCTTTTAGTTACTCACCCTGGCCTTTAGTTACTGATCGTTTAGTTACTGGCCCCTGCCTATAGTTACTGACCTTTGCCTATAGTTACTGACCCTTGCCTATAGTTACTGACCCTTGCCTATAGTTACTCACCCTTGCCTTTAATTACTCACCCTGGCCTTTAGTTACTGACCCTTGCCTATAGTTACTGACCCTTGCCTATAGTTACTCACCCTTGCCTTTAATTACTCACCCTGGCCTTTAATTACTCACCATGGCGTTTAGTTACTGACCCTTGCCTATAGTTACTGACCCTTGCCTATAGTTACTGACCCTTGCCTATAGTTACTCACCCTTGCCTTTAGTTACTCACCCTTGCCTTTAGTTACTCACCCTTGCCTATAGTTACTGACCCTTGCCTATAGTTACTCACCCTTTGGTTACTGACCTTGTCTTTGTGAAAGGGGTCCCCCCTCCCCCTTCCCTACTGTGACAAGAGTTACAGAGCATGACGGGGGGGGAGCATTTTTGTAGATATCTGGGGCCATCAGAGCATTGGTGGCAGTTCTGTGGTAATCGCTGGGGCTGCTGGAAGCTGACAAATACAAGACTCAGCTAAACTCTCAGTAAGGCACCGAGTAGATATTAGCACAGAAATTTAATCTTGAAACCTGTCCAGCTCCATCAGCATATTGTTTTTATCCGAGGAAGATTGAGTCGATGAGGAGAGAGACGGGCAGGTCTTGTTTTTAATAATTAGGTTGCTGGCCCTATGAAAATTTATGCTTTTAAGGCATATTCCCTTGGAGTTTGTGAAATCCAAGGAAGCCATTAGTAATTCCCATGGGTGGAGAACAGCCAGAAACAGGGGCTGGTAGCCGGGCCCATCGATCACCGCACTGGCATAACCCATGACACAACTTCCCCCATGTCCGTTTGTATCAGTCATCAACAGAAACCAGTTAATCGTGGATTTAAAAGATGCAGCGGGCATTGACTCAAGAGTCAAAGAGTGTTTATTATCATTCATACCAGCAACAGAACCATGGCATTCTTGCTTGCTGCATGAACTCTAACACACAGATAAAATATAATAATCAGCAATACAATACATTAATAATCAGTAATATTGGGTACAGTAAACGCTGGCTATAATGGACCGCGGTGTCCGTTATTGCCGATTGTCCGCTATAACCGAGTGAGGGGGGTAACATTTACCGCAAGGCAGGGAGGGAACAGACGCGGCGTTGGGGGGAGGGGGGGGGGGGAGTGGGATGAACGAGTGGGAATTGCCAGGATGGGGAGCCGCAGATCCACGGGCCCCACACGCGAGGCTGCGGGGTTGGACCCGGTACTCACGCTGGCTTCTTGCTGCTCGCTCTCCCCACTTTCGTCACCGGAAGCACGTCGAGTGGAGCCAGCTGGTTGGGTTACTG
This sequence comes from Amblyraja radiata, assembly GCF_010909765.2. Classification (NCBI taxonomy): domain Eukaryota; kingdom Metazoa; phylum Chordata; class Chondrichthyes; order Rajiformes; family Rajidae; genus Amblyraja; species Amblyraja radiata. The sequence continues at coordinate 9,484,279 of NC_045988.1, forward strand.
GCGGAAGTGGGGGCGGGTGCAACGGCAGCCTGGGTCCGCTCGAACCGGTGTCCGCTGTGCGTGGGTCCGTTATTGCGATAATTTACTGATAGAATCATGATGGTGCAAGAAGCAAAGTCGGCAGCGCAACTAAAATTGCCGATCACAGTTGCTGAGGTTAGTGTTGTGCCGTGTTCAGGAGCCTGGTCATGAAGGAAGAAGCTGCCCGGGCGGTTAGGGTTCGAAGGCTCCTGTACCTTCTTCCTGATGGTAGCAGCGAGATGAGAGCGTGGCCAGGGTGGTGTGGCTTTTTGATGATATTGGCGGCCTTTTCGAGGCAGTGCCTCCTGTAGATGCCTTCGATGGTGAGGAGGTCTGTGCCCGTGTTGGACCAGGCAGTGTCCATCCCTCTCTGTAGTCTCGAGGTGCCAAACCAGGCCGTGATGCAACCGGTCTCTATGCTTTCTACTGTAAAGGTGCAATAGAGTATTCATTGGCTTACTGAACCTCCTCAATCATCTAAGTGAGTAGAGGTACTGATGAGCTTTCCTCATGATTGCATTGTAGAAGAGAATTGCAGTGTTCTATCATCTTCTCAGTGTTAGATTTCTCACCCAGACTCCCAACCGATAAAATAATTTCTCCATGGCCACTCAACAAATTTACCTTAAAATTTCCCAACCAAACTTGAATCAAATCATCTTCCAACTTAAATTTCCAATTATTCTGTAACCCTGTCTAATAGTTTAATGCTCAGATTCTAGGAATTGGTAAATGAAAATAAATAATACTGCAGATGTTGGATATTCTGAAATAAAAACAGAAAATGCCAGAAAAGCTCAGCCAGTCAGGCGGCAACTGTGGAGGGAGAATCGGTTAACATTTTTGTTTTTTATAGTCATAGAGTGATGCAGCGTGGAAACAGGCCCTTCGGTCCAACACCGACCAACATGTCCCAGGTACACTAGTCCCACCTGCCTGCGATTGGTCCATATCCCTCCAAACCCATCCTACCCATGTGCCTCTCTAACTGGTTCTTAAACGTTGGGATAGTCCCAGCCTCAACTATCTCCTCTGGCAGCTTGTTCCACCCACCAACCTTTGTGTTGAAAAGTTACCCCTCAGATTCCTATTAAATCTTTTCCCCTTCACATTGAACCTATGTTCAAGACCTGGTGTCAAAGACTGGGCATTCATGGTTTTTAGGCTTCTACCCAAGGGTAGATGAGATGAGAGCGTGGCCAGGGTGGTGTGGGTCTTGGATGACATTGGCAACCTTTTAGAGGCAGCGCCTCCTGTAGGCTCCTCGATGGTGTGCCCCTGATGTAGGTAGGTGGCAAAGAATCAAAGGGGAGTTGTGGGCAGGTGAGAAAGAGAACAGGCCGGAGGGCAAACTAGATCGCTCTTCTGGCAACTGGTAAGGACCCTGTGGGCCGAATGGCCTCCTTAAGTCAGTCAGTCCACTGATGCAGTGAGGTATGCATGTTGAACTTGCCTCACTGGTTTCAATGTAGGTATGGGAACAGAGTTTCTGCGTCGGAGTGTAGCATGGTTAACTCACCATATTTGACCTTGTTCGACATGCTGCTGACAGGTGACTTGGACTTGGCCTTGGCTGCTGAGGATATTCTTGGTCAACAGTAGGAGATCATCAATTGCCTTGCAGTTTGTTCTTTTCATACCTTTCTTTCATTTGTTCCTTGTACCTTGTCATATCTCTACTATCCCTCTCCCCTGACTCTCAGTCTGAAGAACGGTCTCGACCCGAAACATCACATAGAAACATAGAAAATAGGTGCAGGAGGAGGCCATTCGGCCCTTCGAGCCAGCACCGCCATTCATTGTGATCATGTCTGATCGTCCCCAATCAATACCCCGTGCCTGCCTTCTCCCCATGTCCCTTGATTCCACTAGCCCCTCGAGCTCGATCTAACTCTCTCTTAAATCCATCCAGTGATTTGGCCTCCGCTGCCCTCTGTGGCAGGGAATTCCACAAATTCACAACTCTGGGTGAAAAAGTTTTTTCTCACCTCATTCTTAAAAGGCCACCCCTTTATTCTAATAATCACCTATTCCTTTTCTCCGGAGATGCTGCCTGACCCGCTGAGTTACTCCGGCATTTTGTGTCTATGTACTTGGTGAGCCTCTGGTTAGAAAGCCTATGAGGGAGGGCTTCATGCACACAGCGCAGTTTCAAGCCAATACAAAAAGCTATTAACCATAAACATTAAAATTGATTGGTTCTTACATGTATCCATTGCCACGGCTCACATCTGAGCTTACATCTACAGGCAAACTGTAAACAGAACAAGAATTCCTCAAAGAACCTTAGAGCATTATTCACTGAGGGAGTTTGATTGGAGACCATTTCTTGTGGCCTTCCAAGTCTCCCCCCCCCCCCCCCCCCCCCCCCCCCCATCGTAAGTTTTCAACTACTTCCCAAATGGAAAACATTGTGACAAAATATTTAGAGTCAAAACTTCAGATTATTTTTTTCCAATACACTCTCCCATCCGTAACGTGGAGAGCAGCACCAGGTGGGAGAGTCTAGGACCAGAGGCCTCAGAATTAAAGGACGTACCTTCTAGAAAGGAGATGAGGAGGAATTTCTTTAGTCAGAGGGTAATGAATCTGTGGAATTCATTGCCACTAAGGCTGTGGAGGCCAAGTCAATGGATATTTTTAAGGCAGAGATAGATAGATTTTAAATTAGTACGGGTGTCAGGGGTTATGGGGAGAGGGCAGGAGAATGGGGTTAGGAGGGAAAGATAGATCAGCCATTATTGAATGACAGAGTAGACTTGATGGGCCGAATGGCCTAATTCTACTCCTATCGCTTATGAACATGAACTAGGGGTGGATTGGGGATGGGAGAAGCCATGTTGAAGGACAGGCATGGTTTTGGGTGACTGTGGTGTAAACAAAAACTCGAGTCTCCTCCACTTTCCCCAGCCTATATTGCCGAGGAAACTGGAAGTTCAGGAATATTAGAGGTGGAAAGGAGACGGGCCAAATAGCCTCTGTTCTGAGACTGCAAACCAGTGTGTAAAGCCAGGTTTGAGTTTAGTTTATTGTCACGTGTACCGAGGTACAGTGAAAAGCTTTTGTTGTCTGCTAACCAGTCTGCAGAAAAACAATACACGATTATAATCGAGCCACAGTGTACAGATACTTGATAAAGGGAATAACATGAATAACTTTGTGCAAGATAAAGTCCAGCAAAGTCCGATCAAAGATAGTCCGAGGGTCTCCATTGAAGTAGATAGTAGCTCAGGACTGCTCTCTAGTTGGTGAGAGGATGGTTCAGTTGCCTGATAACAGCTGGGTAGAAATTGTCCTGAATCTGGAGGTGAGGTTTGCCCGATGTCCAGATGCAGATCAGAAGTTGTGAGGTTTCTTTACTGACCTGACTTAACCACATCTCTGGGCATTGCAGGTGTCAAAGGGTGGCACGGTGGCATAACGGTAAAGTTGCTGCCTTACGGCGCTTGCAGTGTCGGGGATCCGGGGTCGATCTTGACTACCGGTGCTGTCGGTACGGAGTTTGTACGTTCTCCCCGTGACCGCGTAGGTTTTCTCCGAGAACTTCGGTTCCCTCCCACAATCCAAAGAATGGGGTTGGGAGGGAGAGATAGATCAGCCATGATTGAATGGCGGAGTAGACTCAATGGGCAGAATGGTCTCATTCTGCTCCGATATGTTATGAATATGATCTTATTGAGATGTTCAAGATGATGAGAGGCATGGATAAGGTGAATGGTCACAGTCTTTTGTCCGATGGTGGAGGAGTTCAGAGCTAGAGGTCATGGCTTTAAGCCAAGAGGGCAAAGGTTAAAAAAGACCAAAGGGACAATTTCTTTGCACAGAGATGGGTACATGGAACGAGAGCTGCCAGAGCAAACTTGTTGAGCTGGGTAAAATGGTGACATTTAAAAGACATTTGGAGGTGATAAGAAGGGTTTTGAGTGATATACTGTAGGCCAGACACAGGCAGATGTGACTATCCCAGCTATAAAATCTGGTTGACATAGACATATTGGGCCAAAGAGTCTGTCGCCATGTTGTATGACTATCATAAAAGTTTGCAACACAGAGGCCATTTGGTCCTACCTGTACTGTCTGTACAGAGTTTGTACGTTCTCCCCGTGACCGCGTAGGTTTTCTCCGAGAACTCCAGTTTCCTCCCACAATCCAAAGAATGGGGTAAGGGCCTGTCCCACTTACGCGATTTTTTTCGGCGGCTTGCCGGCACCCGTCATAGTCGCAGCAGGTCGCCGAAAATTTTCAAAATGTTGAAAATCCAGCAGCGACCTGAAAAAGGTGCGCGGGGTGACGCCTGTCTGGTAATGAGTAGTCACCCAAAGAGTCGTGCCTTTTTCTGATCGCAACATTTTGGACATTTTGAAAACAGGCCCTTTAAGGAGGGAGAGATAGATCAGCCATAATTCAATGGCGGGGTAAACATAGAAAATAGGTGCAGGAGGAGGCCATTCGGCCCTTCGAACCAGCACCGCCATTCATTGTGATCATTCATGGCTGATCGTCCCCTATCAATAACCCGTGCCTGCCTTCTCCCCATATTCCTTGACTCCACTAGCCCCTAGAGCTCTATCTAACTCTCTCTTAGATCCATCCAGTGACTTGGCCTCCACTGCCCTCTGTGGCAGGGAATTCCATAAATTCACAACTCTCTGGGTGAAAAAGTTTTTTCTCACCTGTCTTAAATGATCTCCCCTTTATTCTAAGACTTGGTAGAATGGTCCGAATGGCCTAATTCTACTCCTATCACTTATGACAGGTGCACGCTCCCTCGATCTCTCTGCTGTGCGAGGAATTTCTTTTACAAGTGGGGTCACGTTGCACAGGGAAATTTGCTTGAATCATGAAGCTCTTGATTGTCCGCAGCAGACTCATTGTGCAGACAACCCTGAGCCTGCTCTGCTGCTGCGCTGTGCTTGAGGGTGAATTAGTCTGGGCAACAAATGCAATGATTCTCCTGTTATTTGGCACGTTCTCAAACTTATCAAGGATCAAATGCAGAAGATAGACACAAAATGCCGGAGTAACTCAGAGGGACAGGCAGCATCTCTGGAGAGGAGGAATGGGTGATGTTTTCGGGTCGAGACTCTTCCCCTGAGAGTCAGTCAGGGGAGAGGGAGACTGAGATATGATAGGTAGACAAAAATGCTGGAGAAACTCAGCAGGTGAGGCAGCATCTATGGAGCGAAGGAATAGGCGACGTTACCCTTCTTCAGACCCTTCTTCTTAGAGATATGAAAGGGTAAAGTGTGAAAAGGACAGATCAGACAGTGATAAAGGATATGTGGAATTGTTCATTGTGAGCAGAGGGGAAGGTGACAAGGAGGCTTACAATCAGTAAAATTAATCAGGTGGACAGGGAAACTAGTTGGAGAATTAGGGTGTGGGAGGCAGTCATGTTATGGCAAGTTGATGTCAATTTGCTTTCAGAAGGTATTGTACCCATTCCTTCTCTCCAAAGGTGCTGCCTGGCCCGCTGAGTTACTCCAGCATTTTGTGTCTTATCTTTGGTGTAAACCAGCATCTGCAGTTCCTTCCTACACGAGGAGGAAATGCAACCCGGCGTTAAACACGTGAAACAAACTCCCCTTTTTTTCGTTCACGCTAATTGCCGGGGAGTCATTCACAGGGCTGCTCTCTCTCTCTCTCCCTCTTTTTCTGTACAAACTGGTGAGCTTGCCCGATCCCCATGGACTTTGTCCGTTCTCTGCGTGTCGACCCCGGACAGGTGTGGGCGGCAGGGTTGCGTCGTTTCCGCTTGCTGCATCGCAACCCCTGCAATGCACCTCCAAACTCCGGCCAGGATGGTTTGATGATCATTCGCGAGGCGTGCTTTATCCCTGTCGCCCACTTCATTACGAGCAAGAATGTTATGACAGGATAGTTTTGTGCTTTTTTGAGATTGCAGCGATTCATCTGTGTCTGTGCAAATCACACTGTCACAGCCCTCTTCTCACCCAGCGGTTACCTTCATTCCAGCAGCTCGTTCTCTTCACACTTCTGTTGGCCCAAGTTTGAATTGGGTAAAAAAAAAAAAAATTGAAAAACATTTCTGTCATTATAAATTGCTTGATGGCATCTTCATTCCATGTCCTTGTGGTGCTGAGAATAATGGGATTCAGCTTTGAGCCTGCGAGTTGACAGTTTTCAAGCCCAGCCTGGCTGCCTCTTGTGTCGTGTTCCATTAATCCAAACCTGCAGAATCCACTGATTGCCCAAGACAGCGAGGGCTAGGAACGTTGGGAATCCGTGATTCCCATCCCTTCCCCGGCAGTCGGGGTGGGGAACCGAGGATGACTCTATACGGCCCCAATCTAGACTTGGACCCCGTCACTGGAATATGTTCATATGTTCCAGCAGCAGAATGAGGCTGTTCAGCCCATCAAGGTTACTCCACCATTCAATCATGGCTGGTCTATCTTTCCCTCTCAGCCTCATTCTCCTGCCTTCTCCCCATCAACCCTGACACCCATACTATTCAAGAAGCTGTTAATCTCCACCTTAAAAATATCCATTGAATTGGCCTCCACAGCCGTCTGTGGCAATTGATTCCACAGACTCACTGCCCTCTGACTAAAGATATTCCTCCTTATCGCTGTTCTAAGTTCTTTTATTCTGGGGCTATGGCCTCTAGTGCTAGACTCCCCCACCAGTGGAAACAACCTCTCCACATCCACTCTATCCAGGCCTTTCACTATTGGGTAAGTTTCAATGAGGTCCCCATTCTTGGGTGTGTGGGGGCAGTACAGATCTATTCCAATGCATGGTGCCGCAGAGAATGGACTTGGGTTCGCTTCTGAGGCTCCCATTCACGGCTGACGTGGTGAACAGGACGTGGTGGAAAGTTGCAGGTTTAACTTCAGTCATTGAACTTCTTACCAGCCAGTGCCTGGGCGCTGGACCAGCTTTTCTGTGTCTCTTAAATAAAATTGACGGAGGTGAGAAGGAAGGCTGTGGAGGCCAAGTCAATGGATATTTTTAAGGCAGAGATAGATAGATTCTTGATTAGTACGGTTGTCGAGGTGATGGGGAGAAGGCAGGAGAATGGGGTTGAGAGGGAAAGATAGATCAGCCATGATTGAATGGCAGAGTAGACTTGATGGGCCGAATGGCTGCTCCTGTCACGTATGAACTTATGAGAAGGAAGCCACAAAGCCACTGGCATTTCCTTGCCTTGGTTGTGCAGCTGAGTTGGAAGAGTGTTTCTTGTTTCAGCGTTTCCCCGTTGAGGAATGGATGTTTGAGGAATCAGTTCACAGTGATATCACCTCCTCTTCATTGACAGTCGGTGAGGGATACAGATAAATAGTGGGATTCCATCTTGTTGACACGTTGAGGACAGATGTGATCTGTTCCATCATTTTAAAGGAAACTAAAAATGTGGCTCATCATTTAAAGCCGTGAGCATGGTACTTAACTGTTTTGCAATTAATGATGCTTTACAAGTGGAAAATGAAACATTAATCTCAAACCCTAATAGCCCTGTCCCACTGGGCTAGTTCATTCCAAGAGCTCTCCTGAGTTTAAAAAAAATCAAACACGTGGTAAGCACGGTGAATGAACGTAGCGGGTACGTCGGAGCTCGGGGACGTCTCTTAGCGCTAACGGCAGGTACTCGGGAAGACTCGCTAACGGCAGGTAAGCACGGGAAGACTCGTGAAGATTTTTCAACCTGATGAAAAATGTCTACGAGAGCCCCGAGTACTGACGAGTGGCCATTATCGTAAATCTCCGAGTTCGAATCAGGGCAAACTCGGGAGAACTCTTGGAATGAACTCGTACAGTGGGACAGGGGTTTAATGCGTTAATGTGGCTCCACGACGTTCTGATCAAACGCCGCTCTCAATGCTCAGGTTTATGAGTTCCTGCTGCATGCCTGCATTCATATATTGCGATATCCCAGGAATGAGTAGGTTAATCTATGATGCTGTGCATTTGTCGGCACTGAGCCTGTACTCGCTGGAGTTTAGAAGAATGAGGGGGGACCTCATTGAAAAATACAGAAAAGTGAAAGGCTAGAGTGGATGTGGAGAGGATGCTTCCTTGAGTGGGAAAGTCTAGGACTAGAGGTCATAGCCTCAGAATTAAAGGACGTTCTTTTAGGAAGGAGATGAGGAGAAATTTATTTAATCAGGGTGGTGAATCTGTGGAATTCTTTGCCACAGAGGCTTGTGGAGGCCAAGTCAGTGGATATTATTAAGCCCGAGCCAGATAGATTTGTGATTAGTATGGGTGTCGGAGGTTATGGGGTGAAGGCAGGAGAGTTGGGTTAGGAGAGGGAGATAGATCAGCCACGATTGAATGGCGGAGTAGACGATGGGCCGAATGGCTTAATTCTCCTCCTATTCCTCATGACATGATATCTCTGGTGCTACATTTAATATACGCTAACAAGACATGAAGCCCACAATGTGGTTTATTACAAATTCTGTTCACACCCGGTTAATGATTGTAGTTCAGGCTTTGATTGTGTTTTAAATGTTTTTCATTATTAAATTAAGCCAAGCAAAATATATTCCGCGAATCTAATTTACTTTATAAAAGGATTGATTTTTTAAGGAGAGAAAATAAATATTTAGGCTAGGTCTTCATGCCCAAGCTTATTATACAAGCCATTAATAATTTATCCAATTATTTTGATAAAGTTTTGCAATAACTGGATGCGGTAATGTAAATTAGGCAGAAATGTATGTTTTTAATTATTCTTTCGAAGGAATCCAAATATTACCCCATCCATTACATTAAACAGGATGCCTGTACAAAGTCAACTGGCTTCCAAAAATGTTCTCTTTAATTTGCTAAACGATGCATGTAAGGAAAGCCCGATTTAATAAATGTTTCTTCAAGCCTAATTTCTAATCTGCTGATTGAAGTTTTCCCCAGACAATTTGGCTCAGCCATTATCCTTCCAACTCCAGAGAGCTCTAAAGTTTTCACACAATTTAAATGTTTAAAGCAGAAAAGGCGTTGCTCATTTCAGTGAACGAAAGATTGCACTTTCCCTGGAAGGAGTTTTATTGCTGAACAACAGTGGCACAGCGGTAGAGCTGCTGCCTCACTGCACCAGAGACACGGCTTCAATCCTGACCTCGGCCGCTGTCTGTGTGGAGTTTGTACATTCTCCCTGTGACCACGTGCTTCTGTTTCCTCCCACATTCCTAAGACGTGCGGGTTTGTAGGTTAATTGGCCCACTGTAAATTGCCACCAGTGTGTAGGGAGTTGATGCGAAAGTGGGATAACATGCAACTAGGGTGATTGATGGTCAGCATGGACTCAGTGGGCTGAAGGGCCTGTTTCCACGACATATCTCTGAACAGGTCTCACCACAATTTAAAGTTCTGCTTTTCACAAAGTTCCCTTCCCCTCTGATGATCTGATTTCAGAGAAAAGTTAAGTTATTCTTAACTAAAATGGTTTCTCCACCCAGCATGTGTCCAGAGACTGACTGCAGAGGGACACCTATTAACCTTGTAAATCAGTATTTCAATCTGATGTGAATCCTGAAATGAAAATAACTTAATTGTCGATGTCAAAGATAATTTTGTTTTAAAGCAGTATCAAATCAGATATATTTGAAATTGATAAATATAGGCAGGTCATACGGTTATAAGTGATAGCAGAATTAGGCCATTCGGCCCATCAAGTCTACTCCGCCAATCAATCATGGCTGATCTATCTCTCCCTCCTAATCCCATTCTCCTGCTTTCTCTCCATAGCCCCTGACAACTGTACTAATCAAGAATGCAGCTATCTCTGCCTTAAAAAATATCTATTGACTTGGCCTCTACAGCCTTGTGTGGAGGGGGGCAGGTGGAGGCGACTCAAAACGTTGCCTATCCATGTTCTCCAGAGATGCTGCCTGGCCACTGAGTTACTCCAGCACTCTGTGTGTCTTCTTAGGTGTTCCAACCAGCCGGCATTGCCGTTGGAAGGGATTCCCACACCTCCCACAGGCCTGAGTGTAGATGTGTTTCCAACCTAACATCTGCAAATGTTGGTTCTCACTTTTGGGCTCTTTGCCACCATTTGTGGCGGTGAAGTTTGCAGGTTGTAACGTCCCTGCTCCATGAGCTGCTACTTCAAGCTAGCTCATGCCATTCCAGACATCGGGATCTTGTGCCTAATTACTCCATTGCAGTGGCAAGGCATGACCCCCAGCCTTCATGCTCGGAGTATATTGTTCAGCGGAAGCTCGTGGGGAGCAGTGCCGGAGGAAGAATTGTAAATTAAGTGCTGTTTCAGCCTTTGAAAATTGACTGGCGCGCCTTCGTGCCTGAATAACAAAAGTCAATATGAACTAAAAATAACAGACTGTAATTGGTAAGTCAGGCAGCACCTCACCTCTGGAGAGAGCCAACATTTGGCCATTTTGGGCGTGGATCCTTGATTAGATCCAGAGTCACCAGCTCGGGATCAGGAGTGCCACATGCCTTTCAAGTTCGGGCAGAGGAGGTCACAGCTGAAACATCTAGCTTGTTGTCTTCTGCAGAGATGACATGCCAGTTAATGCTGGACATTCTCACCGGTGTGGGCACTGAGGGACACAGTTCATCTCCAACCTCTGCTGAGTGGCTAACAGGGGCTAACTTCCCATCAGAGCTTGGCTAAACTGGACGTGATACGTACATAGCACACATTATTGCAATGTACATTTCACAACCCAACGGGAGACCAATCTCCGTACTAATGCTTCAGGATTTTAATTCCACTGCTCCACAGATGCCGCCTGACCTGTTGAGTATTTGCAGTGTGTTTTCTGTTTTTGGTCGAAAAATTCAATACCATCATGCACAGATGCAAGCAGTGGTTCTGAAGTTCTTGAACGGTTCAACTTGTTGTCTACCCTTGGGGCAAGTTAATGTTCATAAGTTCTAGGAGCAGAAGAGGCCATTCGGCCCATCATCTCTACTTGATCAAGTGCATGGCTGATCGTTCTTTTCCACCCAACCCCGTCCTCCTGCCTTGGCCCCGGAATCGCCGACACCCGTACTAATCGAGAAGTGACGGACAAAACTCCATCCTGAGGCATTTTGAGCAGTTCTCCATTGAGTTAGTGAGTCACTCTCCACCCAGGGCAATTACAATGAGGCAGCTCCTGCTGTGTGTTCAACCTTTAAAATATTTCATCCGCACCCACGCACAATTGCCATTCCATTTAAAATGTTTAAATTGTCTCTGGATCAAATCCAAATGTCAAATTTAATCTCTGTCCATGTCTGGTGAAGAAGGATTCATGAAGTCGATCCAATCCTGTAAGTACAGCTGTCAAAGTCGGCAGGCTGGTTATGAAATTGTGAATGCTAAATGGGTGCACGCCCCATAATTAGATCACGTCCTTAAAACCTGACTGAAGCCTTAGATTTCTCCGTTATATCTGTGGCAACAATTACATTCTAAATGCTGTTAAAATCTACTGGGGGAACCTGACAATAGAATTGGGGCGCACGGTGGCGCAGCGGTAGAGTTGCTGCCTTACAGCGCCAGAGGCCTGGGTTCAATCCCGACCTGGAGTTGTGTGTACGGAGATTGTACGTTCCCCATGTGACCACGTGGGTTTTCTCCGGGTGCTCCGGTTCCCCCCCATACTCCCAAAGGTGTACAGGTTTGTAGGTGAATGGGCTTGGTAACATTGTAAATTGTCCCTGGTGTGAAGGGTAGTGTTAGTGTGCAGGGATCGCTGGTCGGCGTGGACTTGGAGGGCCGATGGGCCTGTTTCTACGCTGTAACTCTAAACTAAACTAAAAATTATTGTACAATGAATTAACAGAGTCAGCCATTTGGCCCATCACGTTTGTACTATCACGCATGAGCTGCTGACCCAAGCCAGCATTTAGCCTCATTGAATACAGTTCAAAGGCCATAACCAAAGGCCTTTTAAATGTTCTGATTCCATGTGCCAGGTGTGACATTTTGACAACTGGGTTCACTGTTGAGTAAATGGTAGACATGTCCCCTGTCTGCTCTGAATAGTATTTCTAAAAACATTTGTCAGAACACCAGTAGATGAGACTGTTCAATGTACTCCTTTCCAGCTTCCCTCTGCCATGGTGTCAAGGTGATTATTAGGAGGTGAAGCAACCGTTCCCCCACCCTCTCAATCAGGGAGGAGTTGAACACCATCTCATGACATACTCATCCCTCATCCCATTTATCACTACATTCATCAAACTGTTACTTTTAACCTTCACGTTGAGAAGGGATGTCCGTAAAAGCAGCGTTTAGCAGAGAAAGTTGTCACGGGCTGCCTTCTGTCACTGGTATTGCAGAAGGCACCTTTGTTTCCTTTTCCCTTCCTGAATATTTTATGTCTGAACCTTAGCTTCTGAAATAGAACTAGATAGATAGATAGATAGATAGATAGATAGATAGATAGATAGATAGATAGATAGATAGATAGATAGATAGATAGATAGATAGATAGATAGATAGATAGATAGATAGATAGATAGATAGATAGATAGATAGATAGATAGATAGATAGATAGATAGATAGATAGATAGATAGATAGATACTATATTATCACATGTGACATGTCAATCAAATTCTTTGTGTTGCAGACCATACACAAGGTATGCAAAGAGTCGCCATGTATAAGGTGCCGACAACGTTACAAAGGATTCATTAAAGTCCACAATGGTCCATCTTAGTTTTCCGCAACCCTCCCCCCACCCCGCCAGCCCCCCTTTTTGTTGTACACTAGCAAGTTTAACACAACCACGTGGCACGTTCAATAAGAGACACAGTCCCCCACCCCCAGGCGATAGCATGCAAGCACTTACTGTGCTGAGTGTCACACAACACACAAACAGGCCCTTCAGCCCAACCCGTTCAAGCCAGCTAAAATGACCCATCTAACCAGAACCAGGGGCCACAGTTTAAGAATAAGCAGTGAGCCATTTAGAACGGAGATGAGGAAACACTTGTTCTCACAGAGAATGGTGAGTCTGTGGAATTCTCTGCCTCAGAGGGCAGTGGAGGCAGGTTCTCTGGATGCTTTCAAGGGAGAGCTAGATAGGGCTCTTAAAAATAGCGGAGTCAGGGGATATGGGGAGAAGGCAGGAACGGGGTACTGATTGTGGATGATCAGCCATGATCACATTGAATGGCAGTGCTGGCTCGAAGGGCCGAATGGCCTACTCCTGCACCTATTGTCTATTGTCTATTTAAGCCTGTCCCACCTGCCTGCATTTGACCCATATCCCTCTAAACCTTTCCTATCTATGTACTCGTCCAAATGTCATTTAGATGTTGTTATGGTACTGCCTCAACTACCTCCTCTGGCAGCTCGTTCCATACATCCACCAACCTTTGTGTAGAAAAGGTTTCCCTCAGATTGTGAGTCAATCTTGCCCCTCTGGCCTTAAACCTATGTCTTCTGGCTATTGATTCCCCTTCCCTGGGTATCGATAATTTATTCCCATTTGCTGTAGAGGCTTTAAAATAGAAATTTCCAACACGTACACTTGGGGCAGCACAGCAGCGCAGCGGTAGAGTTGCTGCCTTACGGCGCCAGAGACACGGGTTTGATCCTGACTATGGGTGCTGTCTTTACACAGTTTGTACGTTCTCCCCGTGACCTGCGTGGGTTTTCTCCTGGTGATCCGGTTTCCTCCCACACCCCAATGATGTACAAGTTTGTAGGTTAATTGGCTTAGATTTTTTTTTAATGGTACATTGTCCCTTGTCTGTTTTAGGATAGTGATAAGTGTGTGCGGGAATTGCTGGTCGGCGCGGACTGGATGGGCTGAAGGGCCTGTTTCCACGCCGTATCTCTAAACTAAACTAAAGCAAACTTCCACTTCAAGAGCAAACTAACCAACTTCAGCCTAATACATTTAGTATTATCACATTGTTATCTCACAGCAGAAGTCATCAAACTGCAAATGTCTCATTAAACAGCAGAACAATAAAACTGCCAAGTGTTCGCTCTCTTGAAGAGTCCAATGTAATTTGGATTCTGTCAAACATACAAAGCATCATTGCAGGCTGTTCATGTCCATTTACCATTCAGTAATGCTGATGAAAAAAATCGTTATGAGTTACGGAATGCCTCGATGCATCTAAGTAAGTAAGTTTATTGGCCAAGTATTCACATACAAGGAATTTGTCTTGGTGCTCCACCCACAAGTAACAACAGTGACAGTTACGAATGACTCAGAAAACACTAATCATTAATAATAATAAAACATTAATGATAAAACACCATTGATCAAGCATGCGAACCAACAAAATACCAGATCAAAGGGAGGCTACAGATTTTTGGCTGGATCTATGGGTATTGGAATAGCAAATGGCTGGATCACTAACATATGATGTGTATGTTAGTGATGTGGAGGCAACTGCAACCAGGATTACAATCACACTGAAGTAGTGGTACACACAGGCGCCTGATCATCCCCTCAACCCATCCTGAAGGAATCTGTGGAAGGGTTTCGGCCCGAAACGTCGCCTATTTCCTTCGCTCCATAGATGCTGCTGCACCCGCTGAGTTTCCCCAGCAATTTTGTGTACCTTCTGAAGGAATCTCAGTTCAGTTTAGTTTATTGCCACGTGTACCGAGGTACAGTGAAAAGCTTTTGTTGCGTGCTAACCAGTCAGCGGAAAGACAACACATGATTAAAATCGAGCCATTTACAGTGTACAGATAGATGATAAGGGAATAGTGTTTAGTTCAAGAAGATCGTAGTTAAAGTAAGGAAAGTTGCTGGAGGAGGAGAGATTTAAACGTGAGGAACAATTGTAGTATGTGACTGTAGATCTGCTTCTGTGGCTAACATGCAAATAGTCACATGGGGTGGGCACCATCTAAACCTGTGGTCAGGGGCATTGCTTGATGCTGGGCCCCGTATTTCACAACTCAGTCACACTCACCCACACAATCTTTCTCTCTCTCGTTCTGTTACACTACTTCTCACACACAGACACACAGCAACACGCATCCCCCCTTCACTCTCATTGGTACATCTGTATTATTTCCTAAATGCATGCACCTTGGCACACCCTGTCTCTTATGTATGCACACACTCCGACCCAAGACACACCTGGCAGCACGGTGGCGCGTCTGGTACAGCTGCTGCCTCTCAACGCCAGAGACCAGGTTCAATCCTGACCTGGGGGGATGCTCTCTGTGCGCAGTTTGCACGTTCTATCTGTGACTCCATAGGATTCCTCTGGGTGCTCCGGTTTCCTCCCACATCCCAGAGACCTATGGGTTTGTAGGTTAATCGGCTTCGAAAAATTGTTCCCAGTGTGCAGGGCGTGGATGGGAAAATGGTGTAACATAGAACTAGTGAAAACGGGTGATTGATGGTCGGTGTGGACTGAAGGGCCTGCATCCATGCTGTACCTTTCAATCAAACATGTACACGAACACACGTGTGTGTACAAACACAAATACGTACGCACACATACACATGCACATGCACATACACGTGCGCACACACATGCGTACACATATAGACACGGGCACACAGATATGCATACGCACACACACGCACACACACACATACACGCGCATACACACATGAGTACACATATAGACATGGGCACACAGATATGCACGCACACACACACACGCACACACACATACACGCGCACACACACATGAGTACACATATAGACATGGGCACACAGATATGCACGCACACACACACACGCACACACACATACACGCGCACACACACGGGTGCGCACATACACACGCACACAAACATGAGTACACATATAGACATGGGCACACAGATATGCACGCACACACACACACGCACACACACATACACGCGCACACACACGGGTGCGCACATACACACGCACACACACATGAGTACACATATAGACATGGGCACACAGATATGCACACACACACGCACGTGCACACACACGCACGTGCACACACACACACACACACATTCCTGTGTGCCATTTACCTACAGCAATCTCTGTGATCGGTGTGTGTTTCCCTATCTTACTGCAAGCCAAAGCAAGGCAGCAAAAGTCCCAGTAGGAAGAGCAGGACATTCCTACCCCCCCGGGATACTTCCGAAGATTTTATTTGTCTTGGACCGTGTTCGCATTCATTAGATTTAGCCAATAAAGCTAATTGGGATCTTTACCGCGTGAAGCTGCAACTGGCAAGAAGTGACCTCTCACCTTATTTTAGAAGAGCAATTTATATGTGAGCTTAAATCTATACCGGCCCTCAGAGCCAACACAATGTTGAGTAACTCTTCCATCAATTTGTAATCCCATACCTCGAAGGCATACCTGAGCAGCCGGCTATAATAGACTTGAGTCAGCATCTGCCGTTTTGAATTTAAAATGCAATTTGTTATTGTTCACAGGAGCATCGGAATGACTGTTTTTTTCCCCCCTGATGTAAAGCACATTCCTTTAAGCGTATTAATAAATTCCGAGGCAGGCGTGTATATTACCAAGTGTAATGTGTAGCGCTCAGCTTGGGCCAGGTGTCAATAAGTCAATTGGGAGCAATTACATGTCGGAATCTTCAGCTTTTATGTATAAAAACAATTAGTGATAAAAACGCACATCTTGCTGAACACAAGGAGATGTCTCGAGAGAAGGCTGTGGCCCAAACTGTCCCCTCCCTCCTTCGTTGGTGAGAGTCAGCAACGCTAAACTGGGAACCGCCCTCTCGACGAGCTGTTAATTACTATTTATGAAAGAGTTTATTAAATGTTTTTCACTCTCATTTTATCAGTTGAGATGAAATATTGTTGAAACGTGGTTCTCGCCTTCTAGGGACCCTTTCCGAGCAATTTCCTCTCATGAAATCGCTATTGAACAAAGGCTGATCTCTTGTAAGTGACACAATGTAACCGGCCACACAACCTGGCCGCAATAGGAGCTATTGGTGGTGTCCACGAGTCTGTGGGTTCTTGCCATTAAAGACGCCACGCAAAATGCAACACTGACTGACTGACTAAGATGGGCGCGGAGGAAGTGGCCTTAGATCTTCACCCTCTCTCTCCTTGAGAACCAAATTTTAACGGAACAATAGACCAAGGAGCAGTATGATGCTGTTTGTGCTTTTCAGCTGTTTTTTAATGTAATTGTTGCAATCATTATTAATCATTGTTCCCTTGACAACTGCAATTTGGTGTACCATGTGACTGGGTCTTATGATCAGGTGATCATTCACTGATTTCTTTATAATTTACTGCTTAAGGTGAACCCCCAACCCCTCTCCTCCCCACCCTCACTTGTTTGGAGTTTTTTAACAATCTAATTGTTGCTTGTTGTCATGGAATTTCTTGGATGCTTGTTTACATATCTATTCCATTTTTCCCGCCCTGTGCATGCTGCTCCACCTGTCGTATCCTTCCTCAAACCATCTGTTCCCTTGTGTAGCTACATCGCCGACGGCAGAGCCATCAACCCACGGTTGGTACAACTTGACTTTTATTTCAACTTTGTTTTCGTGGCAAGGCAAGGCTCGAGAGTGGGGTGCGCACGGGGGGGGGGGGGGGGGGGGGGCTGTAGACCAAACTCTACCCCAAACCCCGGACATCCTGCCCGGTTCCACAAGGATCAGGTTGACTGGTACCATGACCTCTTTCCGAAGAAGGGTCTCGACCCGAAAATGTCGCCTGCTCCTTTTCTCCAGCGATGCCTCCTGACCCGCCTAGTTACTCCAGCTTTTTGTGTCTTATCTTTGGTGTAAACCAGCATCTGCAGTTCCTAGACATTTAATGGTCATGGGTTTCTGCTTCATGGTGGCCATGTGGAGTTGGGTGAGATCCAACGTGATGAGAGCAGCCAGCCGATGGCAAGGAGCTGGGGGTCTGCCCCGTCTCTATGCTGTCCCACCCATTCTGTCTTCCCGCTAACTGGTTCGCACACTATAAAAGCCTCGGTACACGTGTCAATTAACTAAACTCTTAACCTAAACTCAAACATGGGAACCAAACTATTAAGATCACCATGAAACCTGTTGCTTGAGGGAAAATGAGAAGGAAAAAGGTAATTCCAACTTGGCACCTTGTGGGAAAGGTGACCCCAGTAATATCATTGATATCCTCCCTCCCTCTGCTGGGCGAAGTTCGACTGTACTTTCTGCTCCACCTCTGAAATCTGGCTCCCCACTCTAGTGGAGGTAGGAGTGAATCTCTGGTGATAGCGAAGACAATATCCAGCCCTAAAATACACTGAAATTACTGTTGATTAAACTGAGAGGTTAATTACCCAAAGTAAACCCCACCTTTTTTTTAAAAACTGAAACGAAATTTGGCCCAGACTGGAGAGCTGAGGGGGATTTTCGGGACTTCAGAATCGACTTATTTTTGGAGATGTGCTATTTAATAATGGGAGCGCAGGTCGCAGCAAACAATGAGCCCATGGCACGAATGTGCACCTTACCCATTCATCATGCCTTTGGTTGTGGGGGAACATCAGACGATGAGAGTAGAGGGTGGTTGATAATGAGTGGTGTCGTATAAATATTGGCACAATTGGATGAATCAAACCAGGAATCAAAGTCACCTGTTCCTTCTTAACAATATTTTTTTTCTTAAAATAATTTAAAGCTAGATAATTTTATAGATAAATAATTTTTGCTCACATGGCTACTAACTTTGGTAGCGGTCATGTTCATGAGTCGTAAGACCACTATTAGGCCATTCGGCCCATCAAGTCTATTCCGCCATTTGATCATGGCTGATCTACCTTTCCCTCTCAGCCCCATTTTCCCGCCGTGTCCCCGTAGCCTTTGATGCCCCAATTGAAGAGCCCGTCAATCTCCGCTTCAAAAATACCCAATGACTCGGCCGCCCACAGGCCCCCCCCCCCCCCCCCCCCCCCCCCCCCCCGTGGCAATGAATTCCACAGATTCACCACCCTCTGGCGAAAGAAATTCCACTACACGTCCATTGTAAAGGTACGTCCCTTGCAGTTGCTGCAGGTCTGGGTCGCAGCGGCAGCGGTAAGCTGCTGCCTTGAACTAATAATAATAATACATTTTATTTAATGGGCGCCTTTCAGACATCTCAAGGACACCTTACATAGTAATCGGATTAAAAACATATAATCGGAATAGAACAAGTAATAAAGACATCACAGGGACACAAATTAAAAACAGAATTCAATCCAAAAAAACAGAAAATCAAAAACACAGTGTGAAGAGAGAGCAGCGGCAGCCAAAGCGCGCCAGCGTCCACTCTCTCTTCACGGCAGCCATCTTGGACACAGACCTACAGGACTACAATTAGACAAAAAAAATAAAAAAATCATCCCCCCCACAGTGGATAGCACTGTGGAGGAAGGCACAATGTCCAGTCCCCACCCCATGTTCACCCCAAAGTCAGGCCTATGAACTTTGAATTGGACTGGTGGTAGGAGGGTCGGGACTAGAACCTGCAGTGCTGACCTGGTCATTCAACACCAACACTCCCCCTTCCCGCAATGGGACGGGGAGCAGGGCCGAATCCCCCACTCTATGGCTTGCTTTGCCACGACTGTTGGTTAATTTTGGAAGAAGCATGTTGTTTTAATGCAGGTGCTGCATGTGTTAATGCTCCACAGCTGTGCCGTCTATCGTTGGTGTGTCTCTGGGAGATGGGTCTGTGTTTTTAACCCCTTCTAATCTGTGCATAATTTTGCTGCTTACTAATGTTGTTGCTATTCCGCTGATCAGAACAGACTCCTTGTAGCTTCACGTCAGGTGAGGTTCTAATTTAAATACATTTTATTTGGACTGGGATCAAGAGACTAATTAATTTGCTATATTTCCATATGCAGGGAGATCTGATAACAAGATGCCTCCGTAATAAAGTTGAGATTGTGGGATTTCATGTTAATGTTCAGCAACTTCTGGCCAGGGGGGAATGTGCTTCTTTTTAGGAGTTGGACAAAAAAGATGCCTTGCATATATTAGCGCACGGTAGCGCAGCGGTAGAGTTGCTGCCTATATTGCGCCAGAAACCCGGGTTCAATCCTGGCCACGGGTGTTGGTCCGTACGGAGTTTGAACGTTCTCCCCGTGACCTGCGTGGGTTTTCTCCGAGATCTTGGGTTTTCCTCCCACACTCCAAAGACGTACAGGTTTGTAGGTAAATTGGCTTGGTATAGAAATGTTAAAAATTGTGTGTTTCATGTAGTGTTAATGTACGGGGATCGCTGGTCAGTGGGCCGAAGGGCCTGTTTCTGTGCTGTATCTCTAAACTAAACTCAACACTGTTGGCGATCCAGTCAGTTGAGCTGTGGCTGGCTGCCTGCAAGTGGTGAGTAACTGTAGTCCAGAGGGGGGTGGCAAGGAGTTAATGCGGCCACAGGGCACATCTCCCAGTGCCATAGGGTCATAGTGGTCCTTAGAAACCGGCAAATTGAGGCCTGAAGTGAATGTTATTTGACTTGTTATAATAAAGACCATTTAGGGACCAGGGGACATGTTGATGCCCAGTAAGTGTGATGCATGGTGTGGCTTGGAGGGAGAAGGGTTTCAGACACGGAGTGAGGCAGTCTGGCGACTCTGGCATGGACGCTGGGGTCTGCATTTAATTGTCTGCATTCTGTACATCAACACATTGAGTTACACTGATGAGACTAACAAAGCAAGTCATGAGTAGTTGAAATAGCCACTAATGGCCTGGTTAAATGCCAGTTACTTAAGACTCGGAAATCAAGTCTGGAAAGTAGCAATCTTCACCGCTGCTAACCTGTCCACAATGTACCTCAGTGCAGCAAGGGTCCGAGTTAATGCCAAAGAATGTGGGGAGATTAAAGTGGTTGGAGGGTTAGAGATACGAGATTAGTTACTAGGTGCTTGGTGATTGTCACAGCCCCAGTGGGACGAATGGCCTATCCCCATACTGTATTTCTCTTTGACACCATGAAATTTTAAGCAGTCCTGTATAAAGTGTATTTTTATTGCCGTTGGTTTATTATTGTCATGTGCACTGAGATGCAGTGAAAGGCTTTGTGTGCTATCCAGTCTAATCATACTATATACATCAAGCAATGCGCTCAGTAGCGGACTGGGTCTAAAAATATTGGTTGCCAGGAGACAAAGGGAGCCCACTTCATCTGGGGCCCACTTGATATAGGGGGCCCACTTCATCAGGGGCCCACTTGCCATCGGGCAAGCTGACACCCTGGCCAGTCCGCCACTGAATGCGCTAGTACGGCCGGTAGGTGAGGACGTTGGTAGCTGGGTGCCGCCTCCATTGTGAAGATGCATCAGGTGAGGATGAGGCCTGTGACGATCACTGGGCCCAACTCCAGCATCAGAGAACGCTTGTGGAATAAGTACTGCATAACAGGGACAATGGTCATGCAGTGAATGCCCTGGATAGGGTGAATGTGGAGAGGATGTTCTCTCTCGTCTAGAATGGAGAGTCCAGGACCAGAGGCCATAGCCTCAGAATAAAAGGACATTCCTTTAGAAAGGAGATGAGGAGGAATACGCTGGAGGCCAGTAGGAGGGAGAGATAGATCAGCCATGATTGAGTAGCGGTCAACTAGATGGGCCAAATGGCCTAATTCTGCTCCTATCTTATGAACTTATGAATCTCTTTAGTCAGAGGGTGGTGAATCTGTGAAATTCATTGCCATTGACAGCTGTGGAGGCCAAGTGAATGGATATTTTTAAGGTGGAGGTTGATAAGATTCTTAATTAGTATGGTTGTCAGGGGTTATGGGGAGAAGACAGGAGAATGGGGTTGCGAGGGAAAAATAGATCAGCCATGATTAAATGGTGGAGTAGACTTGATGGGCCGAATGGCCTAATTCTACTAGAACTTATGAACTTATGTTGGCTTGGTGGAGGTGCTGACGAACTGCAGTGTCTGCGGCACTCTCTGAGCCTCCCAGGCAAGAGCAGAAGGAACAAAAGCTCTTTGACAAACAGCCGGTGCCAAATGCAGACTGCAGCAAGTGTGAATGATAGGAAGCTTCCCATCCTCCCATCTCCGCAAGATTCACAAATATCCTGCAAGTTGGAACCAAGATGGCCATTTCAGTCCAGATGAAGGGACGAGTTCCCTAGTCACCCCTTCAGTGATATCTAAACCCTTCTGAACTTTTGTTAATCTCTGTGTGGAGTTTGCAAGTTCTCCCTGGGACCGCGTGGGTTTCCTCCGGGTACTCTGGTTCCCTCCCGCGTCCCGAGGACGTGCAAGTTTGAGGCATAACTGGCCCTCCGTATATTGCTGTTAGTGTGCATGAAGTGGATGAGAAAGTGGGTTAGCATGGAGCTAGTGTGGAACGGGCGATCGATGGTCGGCGTGGACTCGCTGGGCCTAATTCACCCAGTTGTCAGTATATTGGGCAGGGGAAAATCAGCACTTCTGTTTCTAGACAAAACAAAAATGACTGTTAATTGCACAGAAAACCAAAAGGAATTTTGAACAGGGTGTGAAATTCACATTTGCAAAGTGTGAATTAAATCCTTGACAAAAAAACAAGCTTATTTATTGAAGCTTGGGAATTGGTCTGCGTCATCTTGTTGCCAAGCTCTGGTGGAGAGAGTTGACAGGCTGTGCTGCCGACTTAGTCATAGGCTCATAGACTCGTGCAGCGTGGAAACAGCGCCTTCAGCCCAACCTGCCCACGCCGACCAACATATCCCTACACTACTACAACCTCCCTGCGTTTGGCCCATATCCCTCTAAACCTATCCTCGCCATGTAGCCATCTGACTGTTTCTTAAATGTTGCAATAGTACCTGCTTCAACTTACCTCCTCAGGCAGCTCATCCTTAGTGTAAAAAAGTCACCCCTCCTCAGGTTCCTATTAAATCTTTCCCCCCTTACCTTAAACCTATGTCCTCTTGTTCTCGATTTCCCTACTCTGGGCAAGATACTCCATGTGTTTACCCGATCTATTCCTCTCATGATTTTTTACACCTCTATAAGATCATCCCTCATCGCCCAGCACTCCAAGGATTAGAGTCCTAGCCTGTACAAACTCTCCCTGTAGCTCAGGCCCTAGACACTTGGCAACACTTGGGGGAGTTTGTAGCCCCCTACTCCCCACTGCCCTGGTCTGGCAGCAGTTGCTCCTGTCAGGGGCTGAAGCACCTTATTCATGAATGTATGACAACCGGATATAGTCAGATTCAATGAGCCGCCTTGCATTTTAAGCAAGGTAAATGGCGGCACAGTGGGGCAGCGGGTAGAGCTGCTGCCTCACAGCGGCAGAGACCCGAGCTCGATGCTGACCTTGGATTCTGTCTGTGTGGAGTTTGCACGTTCTCTCTGAGGCCGCATAGATTTCCTCCCACGACCCAAAGACGTGCGGGTTTGACCCCTCGTGTGCAGGGAGTGGATGAGAAGGTGGGATCACATAGACCAAGTGTGAACAGGTGATCGATGGTCAGCGTGGACTTGGTGGACCTGTTCCCATGCAGCATCTATCTAACAATGAGTCCATTCAGAGAGGGAAGTCCATCCACAGCTCTCTGCCTAGTGCTCTACTCGGTTTGCTGGGGATCGGTTGCTCCACAGTCCTCCAGCAGTGCGTAGGCACTCACAGC
The DNA here is from genome assembly GCF_010909765.2 of Amblyraja radiata. Taxonomy (NCBI): domain Eukaryota; kingdom Metazoa; phylum Chordata; class Chondrichthyes; order Rajiformes; family Rajidae; genus Amblyraja; species Amblyraja radiata. The sequence continues at coordinate 9,507,783 of NC_045988.1, forward strand.
TTCAATGTTTTTTGTACGTTGACGAAGGCAGTATGCAGTCCGTCACTGGACAAAGGCCATCTCTGAATATCGCCAGCACGGGTGTATCTGGCTTGCAGTTTGCCTGAACCCGTGGCTTTCAGACAGTTTGAGTAACACGCGGCAGAATCTTAAACACTCAATGATGCATTGATATATACCCGATCCTGAGCCTGCCTAAACTAAAGCAAACAGCTCAATACCAAGGTCACAGCCCACATCAGTGCATGGAATGTAATGAAGCTGAATCTGATGTGGATGCAGAGTTTCAGAAGGAATCGGGCGGCTGATGGAGAGAGCTCGGAGCTTTGAGCCGCGCCCATGGTTCATGGGCCAGGACTTGCCCCACCCACGATCCCCACTGGTCATCTGGGGCGTCTGAGAGGGTTAGCTGTACAGGGAGCAAGGGCCCCCTGCTTCCCTCATTCTTTCTCTGCCTTGGAATTAAGGAGCTGGTACAGCAGGGTGGCGCAGCGGTAATGTTGATGCTCTTCAGCGCGAGGGACTCTGGTTCGATCCTGACTACGGGTGCTGTCTGCACGGAGTTTGTACGTTCTCCCCGTGACCTGCGTGGGTCTTCTCTAGGTGCTCCGGTTTCCTCCCACACTCCAAAGACGTACAGGTTTATAGGTTAATTGGCTTTGGTAAAATTGTAAATTGTCCCTAGTGTGTGTAGGAGTGCCAGTGTGCAGGAATCACTGGCCGAAAGCCTGTTTGTTTCAAGGTTCAAGGTCAGTTTATTGTCACATGCACCAATTAAGGTACAGTGAAATTTGAGTTACCAGACAGCCAGACTAAGTGAAAAGCAACAAAACACACAACCATATAAAAGTTAACATAAACATCCACCACAGTGGATTCCACATTCCTCACTGTGATGGAAGGCACTAAAGTTCAATCTACTTCCTCTTGTTCTCCCGCGGTTGGGGCAGTCAAATCATCCGCAGTCGGGGCAATCAAAGCCCCCGCAGCCGACGATCGAAGTCCCCATCGGGGTGATTGAAACTCCCGCGTCGGGGCGGTTGAAACTCTCCACAGCATGGAGCTCCCGAGTCGGTCTCTTCTTACCGGAGACGTTAAACGGAGACGGAGGCTTCACAACGTTAAAGTCCACAGGCCCCGCGGTTGGAGCTTCGATCCCCGGCAAAGGGATCGCAAGCTCCGCGATGTTAAATTCCCGCAGACTCCCGCGGCGTGGAGCGCAGGGTCGGTCTCCAGGAAAGGCCGCCAACTCCGCGATGTTAGGCCGCAGTGGGGATAGAGATATACGATACGGGGAAAAATAGCATCTCCGTCGAGGTAAGAGATTGAAAAAAAGGTTTTCCCCAAAATCCCCCCTCCCCACCCCCCACATAAAACAAACCAAGGAACACTAATAACATACTTTTTAACACATTACTAAAAATAACAGAAAGAAGAAAGGACAGACAGACTGTTGGCGAGGCAGCCACTGCAGCTGTATCTAAATTAAAGTAAACTAAACTAAGCTGGTATCATTAATGGTGACATGGAATGTTAGTTGTCATCTGCCTCACCAGCCTCCTCCAGAGAAGGGATCTGGATGCAGATCCACTAGCCTCCAGACTTTGCTCCACTCTCCGCTATTATGACACTAGAAGAGGCCATTCAGCCCATGGATCTGCATCACGTTCTAGCAGAGCAGTCCCATTAGTCGGATTCTCTTTCTTATTTCCCCGCAGGCCTTTATTCCCTCACACAATCTGCCCCTTGATGTAGTTTAGAGGTACAGCACAGAAATAGGCCCATCGGCCCACCATGCCGACTGTCGATCATCCGTTCACACCAGTTCTATGTTAAGAATAAGGGGACGGCCATTTAGGACTGAGATGAGGAAAAACCTTTTCACCCAGAGAGTTGTGAATTTGTGGAAGTCTCTGTCACAGAAGGCAGCAGCGGCCAATTCACTGGATGTTTTTAAGAGAGAGTTGGATTTAGCTCTGAGGGCTAGCGGAATCAAGGGATATGGGGAGAAAGCATGAATGGGGTACTGATTTTGGATGATCAGCCATGATCATTTTGAATGGTGGTGCTGGCTCGAAGGGCCGAATGGCCTACTCCTGCACCTATTTTCTATGTTTCTATCCTACTTTCTCATCCACTCACTTCACATTTGGGAGCAATTTACAGAGTTTAGTTTATTGCCATGTGTACCGAGGTACTGTGAAAAGATTTTGTTCCATGCTAACAAGTCAGTGGAAAGACAATATATGATTATAATCGACCCATCCACAATGCATAGATGCATCATAAAGGGAATAAGGTAAATCGCGTTTAGTGCAAGATTAAGTCCAGTAAAGTCTGATCAAAGATAGCCCAAAGGTCTCCAATGAGGTAGATAGTAGTTCAGGACGGTTCTCTAGTTGTTGGTAGGATGGTTCAGCTGCCTGGAAGATCAAGTAACTTACAAACCTGCATGGCTTTGGGAGGAAACCAGAGCACCAGGAGGAAACCCACCCTGTCACAGGGAGAACATGCAAAGTCCACACGGACAGCACCCAAAGCCAGGGCAGAACTCGGGTGTCTGGTTCTATGAGGCAGCAACTCTACCGCTGCACCATTGTGGCTTGCTACCATGTACCTGTCCATATGATGGAGGTATACAAGTGTATGATGGGGTGTAGATGAGGTGACTGGCGACAGTCTTTTTCCCAAGGCTGAGGTTGGCCTTTGGATCTTTCTTGAGTGTGTGAGCAAGTTTCAGGGCATTGGTGTAACGCCAGTTCCCAAAGAGGGCCGGCCCTGCTCTTCATGCCTGTGTTGCTGGGCCTGCGACTGACAGCACCTTGTGGATTGCTGCCAACAAGCGAGGTGGATTGGAAGAAGAGTCACACTGCTTCCTTCCCCACCCACCGGCTCCCACCCACCCACGGACAGATTGTCACAGCGGCCGTCTCTGCAGGAGCCCTTGGAACATGTGAGAAATAATACTCAGTGTAAGCAACTTAGATGGCTACAAATCGCAGGGTTATAACAGCTGCAGATATCTTTTAAGATTCCTCATCATGAACCAAGTACTGGCAGCACTCCTCACCCCACCCGAGGCGCAGCAGTAGATTTGCCGCGTTACAGCGCCAGAGGCTCAGGTTCGATCCTTACTGCAGGCGCTGTCTGTACGGAGTTTGTGCGTTCTCCCTGTGACCATGTGGATTTTCTCCAGGTGCTCCAGTTTCCTCCCACACTCCAACGACGTACAAGTTTGTAGGCTTAAATGGCTTGTTGTTTAATTGGCTTCGACATTGTTCTGAACTGTATTAGAGGCATAGAACAAGGAAACAAACGCTTTGGCCCAACTTGCCCATGCTGACCAACACACCCTATCTACACCAGTCCCACTTGCCTGCATTTGGCCCATATCCCTCGAAACCTGTCTAAATCCATGTACCTGTCTAATTGCTTCTTAAACGTTGTGATAGACCCTGACTCAACTACCTCCTCCGACAGCTCGTTCCATACACCCACCACCCTTTGCATGAACAAGTTACCCTTCAGATTCCTTCTTCTTCTTCTTGCGTATGGCGTGCACAGCCTAAAGTTGTAGGACAACTTGTTCTATTTGATCTTATTTGATTGTGCACGCCATACGGTTGATTGCATTCGTCGAAAAATAAGGCGGACCACGTGAAGGTTACAACCTCCCACCCCACCCCTCAGATTCCTATAAGATCTTTCCCCCTTCACCATAAACTTCTGCCTTCTGATTCTCGTTTCCCCAACTCCGCCATTGTCAGGCATCACACCTGGTCTTTGTAGGCGGCCAAAGCCTTCGGACAAAGTTTTGTGTACAGACTCCAGGGCAGAGAATGACGTGTCAGATATTGAGACCACAATGAAAGCCCTCGCTCCCTGCCCGGCCTGTGATGAGAGAGCTTTTCCCCCTTTAATTACAGCACCTTGCCCTCAGCAACAATGCATTAGCAGCTGGCTTCCTGACTAAAGCATTCGTTTATCATTTTAATAATTTATAGTTTTATTAGATTTCCACCAGATTTAAAGATCGTGTTTCCTTTGGCCAGATGGTTAATTTCCCTATTGGGTAAGTTGCAAGAGGGTGGCGTAGAATATGAACCGATAGTTCCATAGCTGCAGCGACCATCCACTGTGGTCTCGATGTCTATTTCATGCTAACATCACCCTCCACACTGGTCAAGTACAATGCTCCCTGGGTTGCATTGCCTCCAATCAATGTCAAATAGTAAACCTCCTTCTTCAAAAAAAATCATCCGCACTCATTCCAAATCCAATTTGCCACACTTCCAAAGAACGGCACAAATGCTGGAGTAACACGGCGGGTCAGGAAGCATCTACAGAGAACATGGACAGGCGTTGATTCCGGTAGGGACAGGAATACTTTCAAGATAGAGCTAGATAGGGCTCTTAAAGATAGCGGAGTCAGGGGATATGGGGAGAAGGCAGGAACGGGGTACTGATTAGGGATGATCAGCCATGATCACATTGAATGGCGGTGCTGGCTCGAAGGGCTGAATGGCCTTCTCCTGCACCTATTGTCTATTGGAACCTTCTTCAGATAGATTGCGGTGGGGTGAAAGATAGCCCATGTTGATGGGGCGGTGTTGAGAAGGTGGCTCCTCTCCCTGAGTGTGGCCATCGGAGATCCTCAGTGAAGACAGACAAGGACGTTCTTTACTCGGGGTGAGGAGTTCTCTGGCAACGGCACTTATAGTGCACCGTGGTTATAGGGTACATTCCAAGCAAGAACTGATGGGTCTTTGGTCAGTGAAGAGGTCAGGCATGTGGAGATTGCAGGGGCAGAGTGTTGGGCAGCGCTGGTTAGATCAGAGTGATCCACGTTCCCCGTGTCACCTGTCCTCCCACACACCAACTCCCCCAACCTCCCTGCACACCTTTGGAATGTGGCAGGAACCCAGAACATCCAGGGTAAACTCACATAGATATGTGGGGGGGGACGGGGTAGGGGGGGGGGGGGGGGTTGGAAGTTACAGGTGGATGGTGCCTTGGTCAGGAAGGAACCCAGGTCTCATATTAAACTGCAGCAGCACTGTCTGCTTTAGTTTAGCTTAGAGATACAGCGCGGAAACAGGCCCTTCGGCCCACCGAGTCCACGCCGACCAGCGATCCCCGCACATTAACACTATCCTACACTGGGGACGGTTTTTACATTTATACCAAGCCAATAAACCTACAAACCTGTACGTCTTTGGAGTGTGGGAGGAAACCGAAACCCGGGGAGAACGTACAAACTCCGTTCAGACAGAGTACAGCCGTAGCCAGGACTGAACCAGGGTCTCTGGCGCTGTAGGCAGCAACTCGACCGCCTGCTGTCTGCAGTTCCTTCAGGAAGGAGATCAGGAGGGAGGGTAGTGTTGGAACCGCCTTTCACTGGCTTTGGGAAAGGGAGCGGCTTCACCTGTCTGATTCAATCGCTATATAAATCCCGATGGCATGTTACGTGGAAGTGGAGTGTCACAGTGGCGCAGCGGTAGAGTTGCTGCCTTCCAGCGCCGGAGACCCGGGTTTGATCCAGTGCCGGAGACCCGGGTTTGATCCAGTGCCGGAGACCCGGGTTCGACTATGGATGCTGTCGGTTTTCTCCAGGTTTCCTCCCACATCCCAAAGACGGGCGGGTTCGTATATTAATTGGCTTCAGTAATAATACTGTAAATTGTCCCTAGTGTGTGTAGGATAGTGCTGATGTACGGAGTGAGTACTGGTCAACACGGACCCGGTGGGCCGAAAGGCCTGTTTTCACACTGTATCTCCAAAGTCTCAAATAATTTCCAAATAAGACTTGGGCGGAATTAAATGTTTCTGTCCGTGAAAATAATGCAAATGCGGTGATGCTTTTGAAACTCTGCTTTTTCCCCGAAGTCATTGAGCTCAGAAGGTTGCCGTGTGTGAGCAGATTAATATTCCATACCAAGGGTCCTGGTCTTTGATTCAGGTTGATTAGAAGTCATGAGGTCAAGTCAAAGCAGTGCAGTGAGGCATAAATCTGCCAACAGGGAGGAGAATTGTTACTGACTTTCTTCATTTAATTAAAGAACTGTACAATAGAAAGCAGTGATTGTTAGCTATTTATTAAGCTGCAGTGTTGTGTCAATTGAAGAAATCACAGATAGATTCCGTACAATAAGTAGTGCTTCACCACGATCCAGTGTAATGTTATTACAAAAGATGTTCCATCCAGCTTCAGAGTGTAGAACATAAAGAATAACTATTCAGACATATCACCTATCTAGAATAAGGAGCTTTTGCATTTCAGTGTTGAAACGGTTGCTGCCCTCTTACACATCCTTCAGAGCACAACCAGCGTGCAGGAAAATGTCATCAATACTGCCTACATTACCTGTACATGGTACCTGGCCATGAATCCATTTCCATGACCTCTACCAGCCTCTCTGAGGATGGCTGTTGGAGACACAGGGGAACACGGGTTGAGATTGAGATGGCGTCACGCAGCACGGAAACAGGCCCCTCAACTGAACTCATCCATGCCGACCAAAGATGCCCCATCTAAACTAGCCTCGCATTTGGCCCATATCCCTCTAAACCTTTGGTAGGCAAAAATGCTGGAGAAACTCAGCGGGTGAGGCAGCATCTATGGAGCGAAGGAAATAGGCAACGTTTCGGGTCGACACCCTTCTTCAGTCTGAAGAAGGGTTTCGACCTGAAATGTTGCCTATTTCCTTCGCTCCATAGATGCTGCCTCACCCGCTGACTTTCTCCAGCATTTTTGTCTACCTTCGATTTTCCAGCATCTGCAGTTCCTTCCTAAACATTCCCTCTAAACCTTTCCAACCCATGCACCTGTCCAAATGTCTTTAAAGTGTTGTTATAGTGCCTGCCTTGACCACCTCCTCTGGCAGCTCAGCTCGTTCCATATACCCACCTTCCTCCGGTGGTGGTGAAGTGCTTCGAACGTCTGGTACTGGGACACTTGAAGAACAGCATCCCCCCCTCCTTAGACCACCACCAATTTGCCTATAGGGCAAACAGGTCGACGGAGGACGCAATGTCACTGGCCCTCCACTCCACCCTGACACACCTTGACCAGCGGGACAGTTATGTGCGGATGCTATTCATAGATTATAGCTCCGCCTTTAACACCATCCCCCCCCCATAAACTAGCCACCAAGCTGGACCACCTGGGCCTCAACACATACCTGAGCAGCTGGGTCCTGGACTTTCTCACCGGCCGACCACAGACTGTGCGCATGGGGAGGCAGGTCTCATCCAGCATCACCCTGAACATCGGTGCACCACAGGGCTGTGTGTTGAGCCCCTTCCTCTTCTCCCTCTACACTCTCGACTGCAAACCCACCCACGAGGCCAACACCATATTAAGGTTTGCAGGTGACACCATCGTGGTAGGCAGGATCACGAGTAACAACGAGGCCGCCTACAGGACAGAGGTAGAGAACCTGGTGAGCTGGAGCCGTGAGAACAACCTGATCCTCAACGCAGCAAAAACAAAGGAGATGATCCTGGACTTCAGGAGGAGACCGAAGACCTTCGTCCATCAGCCCATCACCATTAACGGTGAGACAGTGGAGGCTGTGCAGAACATCAGGTACCTCGGGGTCAACATCAGCCACGACCTGACCTGGACCGTCAACATCACGGCGACGGCCAAGAAAGGACTTCAAAGGCTTCACTTCCTGAGGTGCTTGAAGAGGGCACGTCTCCCACAACAGCTGCTGGTGAGCTTCTACAGGTCAGCCATCGAGTCAGTTCTCACATACTGCATCACAGTATGGTACTCTGGCTGCACCGCAGAGAACAGGAAAGCTCTCCAACGCATCATTAAGACTGCTGAGAGGATCACTGGCACCCAGCTCCCCAGACTGGAGGACATCTACCGGACCCGCTGCATCCGGAGGGTCAAGGGCATCATTAGAGACAGCACACACCCTGGACACTGCCTCTTCACCCTCCTGCCCTCAGGAAGACGATACAGGACACTGAGCGCCCGCACGACAAGACTAAAAAACAGCTTCTACCATAGAGCTGTGACACTATTGAATTCTATCCCCCTCCCACACTGATTCCCCCCCTCTCTCTCACACACCCGCCCATACTCCTATATGTTTATAGTCTAATTTTTTTAATAGTTCTTTTTTAAACGTATTTTTATACTGATATTCCTGTGCAGCTGGAGCTGCTCCAACAAAATGTCGTTGTCTTGTACAATGACAATAAAGATTATTATTATTATTATTATTCCTCTGTGTGAACAAGTTGCCCCACAAGTTCTTTCCCATCTCACCTCAAATGCGATACCACAGAACCCATGTCCTCTGGTTCTTGAACCCTCTCACCCAGGCGTTCCCAACCTTTTTCGTCCCGTTTACACCTGGCAACTTTAATAATAATAATAATAATAAATTTTATTTAATGGGCGCCTTTCAGACATCTCAAGGACACCTTACATTGTAATCGTAATAAAAACATATAATCGGAATAGAACAGGTAAAAAAAGACATCACAGAGACACAAATTAAAAACAGAATTCAATCCAAAAACAGAAAATCAAAAAACACAGTGTGAAGAGAGAGCAGCGGCAGCCAAAGCGCGCCAGCGTCCACTCTCTCATAACAATGTTATTTCACTTATTTATGAACAACTAATGATGAACAGATACCGGTATACCAGAACCAAACACAGTCAGTCAATGAGAAAAATTATGTACAAATCCAGAATCAACAAATTTACCCTTTGCTCTAACCTGGGTAAAATACTGTGCATTTACCCTATTTTTTCCCTCATTGGGTTTTATAGCAACGTAGGTAATAGGTGCAGGAGTAGGCCATTCCTTTGAGCCAGCACCGCCATTCAATATGATCATGGCTGACTCTAGGAGTGCAGGTACATTGTTCCATGAAAGTGGCGTAGGTTGATAGGGCGGACAAGAAAGCATTCGGCACATTGGTCTTCATTAATCAGAGTATCGAGTATAGTAAAGTTGAGAAGTTAAGTTACAGTTGTACAATTAGTGAGGCAACATGTGGAGTATTGTGGGCATTTCTGGTCACCTGGCTTAGGAAAGATATTGTTAAGCTGGAATGGGTGCAGAGAAGATTTACGAGGATGTTGCCTCAGTTATCCCGGAGGTCTCCTATTAAATCTTGCCCCCGACCCCCTCACCTTAAACCTATGTCCTCTGGTTCTCGTTTCCCCTACTCTGGGCAAGAGACTCTGTGTGTTTACCCAGTCTATTCCGCTCAGAGGCTAAAGATTATTCTGTCCAAATCGATTACCGTTAATTAGCGCGGAATATTGACGGAGGTATAAATTGTGCAGGAGGTGATGACTCAGATATTGTCCTCATTGCAGCCCCTCCTCTGTGGTCGCAGTTTTTTACAGCTGACCACTAAAGCCCCACCGAGACTCTGCACTGTGAGACAGCATCTTCAGACCGATCAATATAAATCTTCTTTAAAATTAGTCGTTGAATATTTGCACATTTTATCTTTAGGTTAAATTAATATCTGTCACTTCCATCGGCACCCTGCCCAGGATCAAATTATTGACTGCGCACCATTACACACTGAGAGATTTAGTTGACAGCTTCTTCGGTATGAGCTACAATGATTTAGAAGTTGGAATATTGCAACAGATCTATTACGGGCATGTTTTGAGCAGAGTAAAGGACTTGGACAATGCGGTGTTTTGTGATCGTGCTTCATCATCAGTGGGTTTGAGGGAAGGACATCCAGACTGCAGGAACGCTCGCTGTTTGCAATGGGATCGTGCGTGTGTGGCCATGTTGTTACTGGGTTTTAATAGTGTCTGGGTCAGAGAAATCAGCCGCCAGGCAGTAGTCAGGATTGATGTTGTTGGGTTATGGATTAGATTGGCCCTATCTAAAGCCAGCAGTGATGAATTCTGATGCTCTGCATCTCCTGCTCACCAGGCAAGCCCCAAGCTTGGATCGAGGCCATTCCATCGATGGCAAAGCCTTGCGATCAAGGCTGGGATGGTGCCCGCCATTGGTGTCATTGGAGGCTACCTCTCCAATCCAATAAAAATAAATGTTGAGCACAAAACGCCACGTGCGGCCCAGTGGTGCAGCGGTAGAGTTGCTGCTGTACAGTGTCAGAGACACGGGTTCAATACTGGCCCCTGGTACTGTCTGTACGGAGTTTGCAAGTTCGCCCTGTGACCGCTTGGGTTTTCTCCAGGTGCTCTGGTTTCCTCACACACTCCAAAGACGTGCAGGTTCGCAGGTTAATTGGCTTGGGTAAATTGTAAGAAAAACTGTCCCTAGTGTGTAGGATAGTGCTAGTCAACAGGTTGATCGCTGGTTGGTATGAACCCGTTGGGCCGAATGGCCTGTTTCCATGCTCCATCTCTAAAGTGCTGGAGGAACTCAGGGGGTCAGGCAGCATTGGTGGAAGGACATACAGTTTTTCAGAATAATGGCACCCAAGACAGGCGACCCTCTGGTCCCAGAAGTGGTTCTGCAATCATTCATTACAATCACTCCACTCTTTTAAACTTCCCTTTATCCTGTATCCTGTAGACAATGGACAGCTTGATTGTAATCATTGTCTAGTCTTTCCTCTGACAGGATAGCATGCAATAAACAAGCTTCCACTTGGTGCATGAGACAATAAACTAAACCAAATTAAAAAGATCGGGGCCCTTCACCAGACTGATTGGATAGACATTTTGAGACAGGACACTTCTTCAGACTAAACGGACAAGAAACCGTTTTGGGACATTGTGCCTGAAGAAGGATCCCGACTGAAACAATGTCCATCAATTACCCTCCACAGATGCTGCCTGAGTGGATGCTTTAAGTTCCTCCAACACTTTGTGTTTGGCTCAAGATTCCAGCACCTGCAGTCTCTTATGTCTCGAATGAACGATGAATGGCGGTGTGCAGAATTTGAAGGGTGTGCTTTTTCCAGGGCCACACTGTCACGCTGGGAAAAAAGATGAGACTCCATCAGTTACTGCATCAATTTTGCTCACACTTTATTGCTTATTGACGATCAGTAAGAACAGCCTTTCCTCAGGACACACTGACAGATGCCACGCAGTTAGTGCATGTACTGTCGGTAATTCTACATTCTCGTCATCTGCAGTTAATGTCCGCAATGATTCGTGTATGCGTTGCCTCTTGCTTTAGTCTGTGCAAAATTAGTCACAGTCTTGACAAACTAAAGCAATAAAGCTGGTGAATTGGAGCAACTTGTCAATTCCAAATGTGCGGGACTGTGTACAAACGAGGAGATAAGTTGTTGTTAGTTTTTAATGCGTTTCTTTATTCCTAAGGAAGTAGTGATTGCCGTTATTTTTGCATAGCCCGCCTGGTTGGCACTTCTTATAATATCTGACGAAGATTTTCTTTGCTTCCAACCAACAGACTCGAGAGCGGGCACGGAGGTGCCAGGCTCGGTGGACCATGCCGTCATCGGGGGCGTGGTTGCCGTGGTCGTCTTTGCCATTTTGTGCCTGCTGATTGTACTTGGACGCTACTTTGCCAGACACAAAGGTGAGGGATGAAGGCTTCAAATCGTGTCTCCGCGCCCCCCCTTCCCCCCCTCCTGCTCCCACTCACCTGTACAAAACCATGAGAGGACTAGGTTGGGTAGACGCACAGTGTCCTTTGCCCAGAGCAGGGGAATCGAGAGCTAGAGAACCACTGGTTAGCACACAACCTATGAGTTTGAGTTTTGTTTATTGTCATGTGTACCAAGCGAGAAAGCAAGAGCTATCTGAAGTTAGTTAGCGGTATCAACATCGACTTCTCTAACATCTGATAGCCCTTGCTTTCTCTCTCCAACCCCTTCCCCTTCCCAGTTCTCCCACTAGTCTTACTATCTACGACTACATTTTATCTTTGTCCCGTCCCTTCCCCTGACATCAGTCTGAAGAAGGGTCTCGACCCGAAACGTCACCCAATCCTTCTCTCCAGAGCTGCTGCCTGACCCGCTGAGTTACTCCAGCATTTTGTGGCTACCTTCTGTGTTCACCAGGATATTACTTGGACTTGCAACCATGCAGTTAAAGGAAGAAGCCGGATAGGCTGGGACCTTTTCCTTGGAAGCGTGAGGGGTGATCTTATTGAGGTTTACAAGATCATGAGGGACATGGATAAATACACTATTCACAAGGGTAGAGAATTCTAAAATTAGAGGGCATCAGCAGAGGGTGAGAGGGGAGAGATTTAAGAGGGAGCTCAGGGTCAGCTTTTTTCCCTAAGAGGGAAGTGCATATGTGGAATGAGCTGCCAGAGGAAGCTCGAGCAGTGTATGTAGTTTCAACTATATCATTTGGGATGTTACTTAGTTGTTAGTTTGGATAGTAGCTGGGATGCTGACTCAGCAGCCCTGTGCTTTCAGATGGACTTGTGCAGCCTTAAAGGGCCCAAGTTCCATTGGCAATGAAAACTAGAATGGTGTTGAAATGCCCTTGTTTGAACCGCAGGTGGATAAAATGGAGCAGCATTCATTAGCATATGTAGGAAGGAACTGCAGGAGTAAGTTTATATCGAAGATAGACACAAAGTGCTGGAGTAACTCAGCGTGTCAAGCAGCATTTCTGAAGGAAAAGGATGGGCGACATTTCGGGTCGAGACCCTTCTTCAGGCTGAGAATCAGGGGAGAGGGGAGATTGAAGCATCTCTGGAGGAAAAGGATGGGTGATGTTTCAGGTGGGGACCCTTCTTCAGTGGTACCTCTCATCATAAATCACAGGAGAGGGAGATGGGATGTCCATAGTTTAACGCCACATCCATCTCCATCTCAGCAAAGATTAAGAACGCATCCCCTCACACAGAGGCCCGGCTCAGCCCAGCCAAGTCAGCTGCTGCCACAGCAGTGGTGTGTGGTACATTCTGTCTGTACAAATGTCTCACTTGCTGGCGTCTGGACAACCAGCAGCTGGGAAGCAGCCTGCCCAGCACTAGGTGAAGGGACTAAGAGCTAAATATAAGTACATCAGCTGGACGAACGTTGTCACACTTTGTTCTCCACACTTTAGCCCTTCGTGAAAACCTCGCCGCTGTCTGTGTTTCTGCATTAGTTTTTTATTAAGTGTAGGAAGGGTCTGCAGAAGCTGGTTTACACTGAAGATGGACACAACATGCTGGAGTAACTCAGCGGGACAGGCAGCATCTCTGGGGAGAAGGAATGGGGGACGTTTCAGGTCAAGACCCTTCCTTGTTCTGAAGAAGGGTCTTGACCTGAAACGTCACCCATTCCTTCTCTCCAGAGATGCTGCCTGTCCCACCGAGTTACTCCAGCATTTTGTGTCTATCTTAGATTTTTATTACTTATTTAAAAATTTAGTATTTCTTAAACACTTTCCATAAACTTTGAAAGTTCTTCGTCTCCATGATATGTGGATGAGTTATTCATTTATATTTTTCGTTGAGAGATGCTGAATGGAAACAGGCCCTTCAATTCACTAGGTCCACGTCGGCCACCAATCACACTGGTTCTATCCTATACACAGGGGACAATTTACAGAAGCCAATTAACCTACAAACCTGCATGCCTTTGGAATGTGGGAGGAAACTGGAGCACCCGGAGAAAACCCACGCATTCACAGGGAGAACGTACAAATTCTGTACAGACAGCACCCGTTGTCAGGATCGCAGCCGGGTCTCCGGCGCTGGATATCCTGAGGGATCGTCCAGTTGAGGCGGAAGGGGTAGAGTGTCGGAGTAAGGGAGGGACGATCTGCTGGCTGGGGTTGTACCACTAGGCCCCTCACTGGTCCACAGGACTCAGGAGCAGATGTGCATATCGCAGACAATGGTCTTACGGCAGTGCGGGATTTCAACTTTCCCAATATTGTCCGAGATTGACTGGGGCTCAGACAGGGCAGAATTTAAGTGGATCTAGTAAAGTTATTTGAAACAATATGTAGATAGTCCTGCTTGAGCTGGGGCAGCACTCAACCCTTATCGTAAGAAATGAAACTGGGCAGGTGTTGGTGGTGAACACTTTGGGAAGAGTGACCATAATTCTCCAAGTTTCAGGTGCTTATGGAAAGAGATAGGTTGCCCCTCAGGTTCCTTATTTAATCTTTCCCTTCTCACAAAAATCAATTTCAGTTTAGTTTATTTATTATTGTCACATGTGCCAAGGTTCAATGAAAGGCATTTGTGCAATCCAGTGAAGACTATACATGATTACAACCAAACTGTCCTCTAGTACTTTTACTTCCCGTTCTTGATTCTCTTGCCCTGGGGAAAAGTCTCTTGAGTTTACACACTCTCAATTGCCCTTGTGATTTTTACTTCTCTATGCAATCACCACACAGAGGCCCTGAGCTGAGTGAATGAATGAAGGAAGGAACTGGTTTAAACTTGTGAAGGAAGGAACTGGTTTAAATCGAAGATAGAAAAATGCTGGAGTAACTCAGCGGGACAGGCAGCATCTCTGGAGAGAAGGAATGGGTGACGTTTCGGGTGGAAGCCCTAAGAAGGTTTCTCGACCCGAAACACCACCCATTCCTTCTCTCCAGAGATATTACATGTCTCGCTGAGTTACTCCAGCATTTTGTGTCTATATGAGGTGTTCCTGTGAGCCGCCGATCTCGGGGGAGAGTTGACTAACGCGTGGCTTTTGCGGGTCTGTGTTGCAGGTACATACTTCACACACGAGGCGAAAGGAGCGGATGATGCGGCCGACGCGGACACGGCCATTATCAACGCAGAGGGCGGACAGAACAACTCTGATGAAAAGAAAGAGTATTTCATCTAAGTAACGTGTAGCCACATGGAGGTGTCCAACTGTTGACGATGCGGGGTTGGGTTTTTGTAACTTGGTGGGCATGTGAGACGTGCCCCAGTGGGGTTAGGGGTTAGGATGGGGACAGGAGTTGATTGCTGATCAGAGAGGTCCACAGTTTGACACCTCTGTTACTGCCTAGCCAGGCTCGGACTTAGTTTAGTTCTCTCATTTGCAGAAAACGTCGTGCCTTGTTTTCCCTGCAGACGCTCCAGCCTTTTGAATTGCCATTTGGACTGTGAGGCTCCCTTTCACTTCTACACGTTAAAACAAACAAACAAACAAACAAACAAACAAAAAACAACGTCATGTGCTCTGTGACTGAGGGGTGCGCAGGCGTGCGGCTGTTCAATTTCGCAGAAGGGGAACGCAGAGCGAGTATTTTTCTGCAAGTGGGGTTTTGTGTGGCGAGATTGACGCTAATTTCATTCTCTTGTGTAGACTGTGCGATGTAGGGGTTCCTCACCCTGTCTGGCTGTGTTCTGAGCAAGCAAGTGGCAGAACGTCAGCAGCAAACCCCGATCAGACCCGACAACGGAGGTCTGTGCCTTTTAGTGAGTGGAGAGTGCTGAGTCATCACAGTAGGAACACGCCTTGTTCCACCCACCTCTTGTTTTTAAAAGATCTCATCTCGTCTTTCCCAATTGGCCTTACGTCTCACTAATTTGTTTGCCAAAAATATTTGAAAACTATCTGCGTTCACGATAACCTGTCAGCAAGGTCTCTTTCCCCTCCCCCCCCCTCCATGAGCCCCATTTTAAGTAACATGTACACTGCCCAGGCAAATAATTCATACGGTACAATTTCGGCTCACAAACACTAGCATGGTTTTAAAAAGGCATATCCCTTTGTTCATATCGCATGGTTTATATTTAAGAACCTCTTCAAAACAACCACTGCTTACATGGACTGTGTGCATAGATCTCTTTTTAAACAGCAGTGTTTTTTTATCGAGCCAGTGATGAAAGTGGTTTGTCCTAGTGCCATTGTAAAATGCTATTCGTATTCTATTTAAAGATTTAATTAAAATTGATCAAACGCTGTACAGGAGGCTGTAGTATTTAATGGAAGTTCTGTGTATATCCTGCATTTTACATTCATTCATTCATTCATCCATTCTGTGTCTGTCGTCATAAAGGGATAGTGCCTCTTTAAAGAGTGAAAGTTGCCTTAAAATATATTACCACCCTGTGTTTGGCATAAACATTTTCTTTCCCAAATCATTAACTTAGCTTTGGAAGCCAGGTTCTGAAGAGGCGTCACGTTATTGCTTTAGAAAAAGAAAACAAAAAGGTTTGCCTCCGTGGAACTGACATTTTGCAGTTTCAGCTCTGAGGTAAAACCTCAAAGCCTCCGAGATCAATTGTAGGCGTAACTACTGGAGCGGTTACCTTCAATGCAAGGCAAAATCTGTCCTCCCGATCTCCAGCCTGTACACAGCCCAATTCTGATGTGACATAGCTTTACCCGAAGAGTGTTCATTTTCTGTTAATTTTCTTTTGGTTTGAGGTTTAATGTTACAATGCGCGATACACTATCATGTCTTTAGGAGAGCGATGTAGCCTCGGCGTGTCTCGTGGAATGTGAGGTTTGCCAATGGATTTTGCAAAGGAAGGAACGATTAGGAAAAAATGGACAAGCGTTGCAATATCGGCAACCCTTGAAGTTCCTCAGTGAGTTCCAGGGAAACTAGGTGGAGATTGAGTTGCTTCAGTATAAAACAAAGAGTATACGATAGCAAATGCTCAGCCCTCTGTATAAGAGAGATGTGACCGCCATAGTGAAGGGAATGTGATAATGTACTAAAAAAAAAAGTGATTTAATATGTCTTGTCGCTGTTTTCAATCTGGTTTCTCAGTAATTCACAGTCTGGCTCTCAGCTTTAGTTTGTACCACAGTAGGTCTTGTTATTTTCTCAAGCAGAAGATTAAACAGATACGTCATGTCTCAGGAAGATGTGTTCTGATTGGCTCTTTGCATCTTGTCTGCAAAGGATATGCCCCCCACACATTAAAACAAAACGTGGCAAACTCAGAGTTTTAGTTGTATATGGATTTTTTTTGTGTGTGTGAATCCTTTCCTTTTCTCTCTCAAATGCAGTGCACTGTTTTAATTGTAATATGTATTACTTTGTATAGAGTTAGTTTGAATAATTGGGTCTTGTCGCGTGCAAAACAAGTATTGTGCAAAATTGGTCTTAAAAAATGGAAAAGTTGAAGATTATTGCTGTGTTATATGCACATTAGGTCTGATCTTTAGGCACTAAGGCTGTTTGCTTAGGTCATTTCTCATTTCTAGTGTACATGGGCAATTTTGTGTATTGATAGAACCTCTCATGTTCCCACGCATTTTTTTTTTGTATCAGTTCATGTATGCCATTTTTACAGGAAAAAAATATAAAAACTACTGAAGCATTATTGACTTCTTAATAAAAACAAGTTAAATGTCCCAAATTTCTGAATTGGTTTTGCGGTGTAATTATCGCTGACGGGTTGCAGCGGGGGTTTGATGTGTTGGGCTCGGCAGGTAGCTGGTGTCGCTGCTGGCAATGGAATGCGCTCCTATATTGAGACCCAAGGTGAATCTTCCTCATGCTCTGTGTAACTTGGTGTCGGTGGAGTACTGTTGCACCACCGAGGTGTTCCTTTCTCTCCTTCTGCATCCTCGACAAATGTTTACCCGAGGTTTGTGTTGTATCAAACGTTTCTGCAACAAATACGGTGCTGGAGGAACTCAGCAGGAAATGGAGGAAATGGACAAAAGACCTTTCGGCTTGGGACCCTTTATTCAGACTGATGCCTGACCTGCTGAGTTCCTCCAGCACTTTTGTGCTTTCCTCAGATTCCAGCATCTGCAGTTCCTTGCGTCTCCATTTACAGAAACAAAGAACCGCAGATGCCGGTTAATACACAAAAGGACACAATAGGTGACGCTTCGGATCAAGGCCCTTCTTCAGACTGGAGTCTAAAGAAGGGAGATCCGAAATGCCACTGATCCATGTTCGCCAGAGGTGTTGCCTGGCGCACTGAGTTACTCCAGAACTTTGTGTCCATTTCCACGTTTGTTCATCTCGGACTTTCATAGTCTACATTTCCCAAGCTGTGGAATTCTCAGCCTCTCCACCTCCTGAGGCATTCCTTCAAAGACTCACATATTGCTTCCCATCTGCCATATTGTGTCAAATGTTAAGTGCTCTGTGAGGCTTTCCTGAGTAATTTCAGTATGTTGCTGGGACTAAGGATAGACACAAAGTGCTGGAGTAACTCAGCGGGTCAATCAAAAATGTGGTTGGTCCCAATCAAGTGATTCTGGCCCCTCCGCATTGAAAATTCACAACCATCTACTGAAAGGGTCACAAACTCGCCGGACACATCACTAAATGACAGTCACCTGGCCAACTTCGATGCGGATCACTTCCAGCAGAGCATCCGTGGGTTGGTTTAGGGCGAGAAGTCTTGTCTTTTGGGCAGCAGTAGAACTACTACCGCACAGCGCCAGAGATCTGGGTTCGATCCTGGCTACAGGTGCTGTCTGTACGGGGTCTGTACGTTCTCCCCGTGAGCTGCGTGGGTTTTCTCCGAGAACTTCTGTTTCCTCCACAACTCCAAAGACATGCAGGTTTGTAGGTTAATTGGCTTGGTTAAAAAATCTAAAATGTTCTCTAGTGTGTGTGTGGCTAGAGTTAATATGCGGGGATCGCTGGTCGGCACGGACTCGGTGGGCCGAAGGGCCTGTTTCCGTGCTGCATTTCAAAACTAAACTAGATATCACCCTGAAGAGAATAAACCGGCTGTTCGGATGCTTTGAGAGACGCAGAGTTGTGTTTGTGTCATACTTCTCCCATTATCAGGGGAAGCTAAACACTTCATAGTCAAGAAGTCGCGTTCATTTCTCTGAAACACTATGCCCAGGGCTGTTTCCTTTGAAATTTCTCGCCTAAAGAAAAGCATGTTCACGTTCTGAGCACTGGCTTTGAGGGGAGCATTCTTCTGGCAGCCAGTTAGATGTGGAATGGTTTTGTCCGACGCTGATTTGGAAATTATTCCACTTGCCTAAGAGATCTTTGAAGGCAAACCACATTGGTGCCAAGCCTCCACTGATGTACATTTACACGAAGCCACACTCTCGGTCCTGTGATTTGCGCAGCGCCTCATTATTCAATTGGATCAAGAATTATCCTTGCTGTCAAATCTTACCAGACACATGTACAGTGCCAGCAGGCCTGCCACGCTCACAACCATGTACAACTGCTTTGAAGCTGACATGATCTACATTTGTTCAGTGGTTAATATGCATCAAAATAGCAACAATTATGTTCAGAATCATTCCCGTGGCTGATCACAAAGACTCACATATTGCTGAATCCAAAATATTAACAAACATACCCTGCAGATATGGAGCAATGATCTCGATCAGTGAGCATGCTGCAACACAGCAGAGCAGATAAGAAAAGTTATCTGTGTTTCTTAAGATTCCTAAAGATTGGCACGGTGGCGCAGCGATAGAGGTGCTGCCTTACAGTGCTGTCGGTACGGAGTTTGCACGTTCTCCCTGTGACCGCTTGGGTTTTTATCCGGGTGCTCCGGTTTCCTCCCACACTCCAAATATGTACAGGTTTGCAGGTTAATTGGCTTTGGTCAATTGTCCCTCGTGTATAGGGTAATGCTAGCATACAGGGTGATGGCTGGTTGACGCAGTCTTGGTGGGATGAAGGGCCTTTTTATCGCACTATATCTCTAAACCTAAAGGTAATTCCATTGCCAAAACCAAACTTTGTTTGAGAACCCTCCTGTCAATCCACAAGAGAAAAATTCGGCCATTCGACCCATCAAGTCTACGCCGCCATTCCATCTCTCCCTCACAACCCCATTCTCCTGCCTTCGCCCCATATCCCCTGATACCCCTACTAATCAAGAATCTATCAATCTTGCCCTTTAAAATATCCATTGACTTGGCCTCCACAGACGTCTGAATGAATTCCACAGATTCACTATTTTCTAAATTAAGAAATTTCTCATCATCTCCTTTCTAAAGGTGCGTCCTTTTATTCTGAGGCTGCTGTCTCTGGTCCTAGTCCCACCCACTATTGGAAACATCCTCTGCACATCCACTATATCCAGACCTTTCACTATTTGGTGAGTTTCAATGCAAAGATACTCTGCGTTCAAGGTTTGGTGGGGGGGGGGGGGGGGGGGGCGGTGGGGCACCGGGTATGGATTAGGGTGCCAGGAGTGGGACCCCAGGGAGCAAGCTCAGCTGATCGTCTGACAGAGGCTTCACTCACTTCCAGTTTGGCTGAAACACCGGGGAATGGGAACATCCAAGGTGCTTCTGAAGCGGAACGGAAATGTTTACCTGAGCGAAGAAGCCCTTGCCAGCAAAGATCCTATAACAGAACAAGATAGACCACTCCTGCTAAATGCAATGAGCTGACGTGTAGTATGCAACGGAACGGAACGTGGGCCTTTTTTCCCATCCATTTCCGTAACCCGACCCGACTCGCAGTGTAATCAACGTTGCGGGGGAACCGTTTGTGTTAATAAATTAAAATTCTGGAAATGAGGAGAAGATTTTTACCAAATAACTTTTATTTTTACGAGGATGTTTCCGTAACCGGCGTCCGTCTCCGCACTAGTATCCTATGGGATCTTTGGTGCGGAGACAAGGAAGCCGGTTACGGAAATGGGGCCGAAAATTGCCCATGACCGTACTACGTCTTTTTCGTCGAGTGGACTATCCTGCTCGCTAGAGGATCTTTGCTTGCCAGTCAGAAAGTTTCACACTTTACACCGGCAACTCGGTCAGAGCCCCAGGAGGGCCACGTGACCGGAGGGGGAGTTGTGTTGCATATGTATGCAAAACTGGAAACATCCATCCACATCTTTTATTCTCTTTTGAAGTACGGTGCAGGAATCAAAGCGGCAATGATCAAAGAGCAGAGGAGCGGGCGTGCACTCTAATCTCATTCACAGATAAATACCTGTGGCACTCGACTTGCGATCCTTTCATCTGAAGAGGCTCTGACCTCGGCTCGAAGCAAAGACGCCTCCGAACCCATCTACCTGTCGGAGCCTTTTCCTAAACTTCTCCTGTGATTTTTTTTTTTTTTTTTTTTTTTGCGCAGTCTTTGAGCTGGATATTATCCCTCCTTTGTGTTTTCTGCTAGTAGATGAACAAATATGCACCGATGATAGACACTAAATACTGGAATACCTCAGTGGGTCAGGCAGCAACTCTGGAAGCTGGTGATTCCCCGAGATCTTTCTTCAGATGGTAGACAAAAGTGCTGGAGAAACTCAGCGGGTGCGGCAGCATCTATGGAGCGAAGGAAATAGGCAACGTTTCGGCCCGAAACGTTGCCTATTTCCTTCGCTCCATAGATGCTGCTGCACCCGCTGAGTTTCTCCAGCACTTTTGTCCACCTTCGATTTTCCACCTACCTTCTTTATAACACCTTTCTTCAGACTATGAACTGAGCTCAGAACATAATCAGTTTATCAGCGAGGATAGGGCACTAATTATCCTCCACGATAATGCCCCTGTCCCACTTAGGAAACCTGAACGGAAACCTCTGGAGACTTTGCGCCCCACCGAAGGTTTCCGTGCGGTTCCCGGAGGTTGCAGGTGGTTGCAGGTAGTGGAAGCAGGTAGGGAGACTGACAAAAAACCTCCGGGAACCGCACGGAAACCTTGGGTGGGGCGCAAAGTCTCCAGATGTTTCCTAAGTGGGACAGGGGCTTTAATTCTCAACATTGATATCCTACCAGGATGCATTCTCAGGCCCATTACTATACTCCTTATACACTTACTCCTGTGCAGCCAAGCACCATTCCAACTCAATGTACAAGTTTGCAGATGACACCACCATAGTGGGCCGGATGTCAAATGACGATGAGATGGAGGACATGAAGGAGATTGAGAACCTTGCAACATGGTGCCAAGCCAACAACCTCTCCCTCAATGCCAGCAAGACTAAGGATGACTTGCACTGTGGACGGCTTGATTGCCCTCATGTACAATCTTTTCCTTGTCTGGATAGCACACCAACAAAAGCTTCTCCGTGCATCTCATTACAAGTGATAATAATTATAAATCAATCTAAACTTGTCATTGCCCTTGCATTCTCTCTCCGCCCCTCCCCCACACTAGTCGTCTTGCTAGTTTCACCGTTTGTACCCCTTCTTTATCACCTCTTCCACAGCCAACAATGGACCATTGTGGGCTCCATTTTCTTGAGTCATGGGCGCCGGATGTGATTTGTTCTGTACCGTTTCATCCCTCTAGTTTCCCTCTCCCCTGACTCTCAGTCTGAAGGTGGGTCTCGACCCATAACGTCACCTATACTTTTTCTCCAGAGATGCTACCTGACCCGCTGATTTAATCTAGTTTTTGGTGTCTATCTTTGTCACGTAACGTATTTGTTACACTTATGCCAGTGGATATTTTTACTGCAGAGATGGATAGATTCTTGATTAGTACAGGTGTCAGAGGTTATGGGGAGATGGCAGGAGAATGGGGTTAGGATGGAGAGACAGATCAGTCATGATTGAATGGCGGAGTAGACTTGATGGGCTGAATAGCCTAATTCTACTCCTATTTCTTATGATCTTATGATGCCAGTACAGCAAGGAATGCAGATATCCCCATCCATGTGCTTATATTACAGCATGTGTTCCTTTGTCAAACCCTCTACGCACGTCCCAGCCTCAAACACTCTGTCTATCGGGGATGAGTACAGAAATGTTCATTTGATCTCTTCACCTGAATGTCACCTGAAGCTATGATGCTGCTAGCTGGAAAGGTGTAGACGAGGACACACCTTTAGAAAGGTGATGAGAAGGAATTTCTTTAGCCAGAGGTTGGCGAATCTGTGCAATTCATTGCCACAGACGGCAAGGCTTTGGGTAATTTTAAAACGGAGATTGATAGGTTCTTAATTAGGAGGGGTGTCAAAGGTTGTGGGGAGAATGCAGGAGAGTGGGGTCGAGAGGGAAAGATAGATCAGCCATGGTGGAATTGATTTGGCCTCCACAGCCTTCTGTGGCAATGAATTCCACAGGTTCACCACCCTCTGGCTAAAGAAATTCCTCCTCATCTTCTTTCTAAAGGTACGTCTTTTTATTCAGAGGCTGCACCCTCTGGTCCTAGACTCTCCCTCTAGCGCCAGTCACACCATTGTCCAGTAACTGACCAGAAAAGATCATGCAAAAATATAATCACTGTTTTCAGCGGCAGAGTGTAAAAGCCCTGTCCCACTGTACGAGTTCATTCAAGAGTTCTCCCGAGTTTGCCCTGATTCGAACTCGGAGATTTACGGTAATGGCCGCTCGTAGGTACTCTGGGCTCTCGTGGACATTTTTCAACATGTTGAAAAATCTTCACGAGTCTTCACGAGCTTACCGCGTTTCCGAGTACCTGCCGTTAGCGTTACGAGCCGCTAAGAGGCGTCCCCGAGCTCCGACGTACCCGCTACGTACATTCTACGTGCTTCCACGAGTTTGATTTTTTTTTTTTAACTCGGGAGAGCTCTTGGAATGAACTCGTATAGTGGGACAGGGCTATAACTTTGTCTTTAATTGGTTTTTCTGGGTTTGACAAATAGAAAACAACAGTCTCTTGATATACTGTCTGTGTTTCAATGGTGGGACCATAAACACTCCCAATGCACCATCACAGTCTGCTGAATTGCCTCGTGTAGACAATAGGTTTCTACTGTTATTTCCTGGATAAGGTTAGTCACTTCTTCTTGTTTTCGTGTCCATCTTGTTACAAATGTTGACCTCGCTGTTATCGTCCGTCCTGAAAGGGACGCAAGCTTCTGGCGACAATCAGTGGGAGCCATCACTTGTCGCAATAGATGATGGTGGTAGCAGAATTAGCTCAGTTTCCAGCCCCACGACATGGACGCTTCTGCTATGGGGCCAGGTTAGTCAGTGTTAAAAGGTGACAATGTTCTACATGTTCATTTTAAACAATAGTATCTTACCCTGCAGTTTCCATTTCTACAACACCTGATCTGCATTAGACTCAAAAAGCTTGAGTAATTCAGCGGGTCAGGCAGTAACTCTGGAGAAAAGGAATAGGTGACGTTTCGGGACGAGACCCTTCTTCAGACTGGTCAGGGATCAGACTGGTTGGGTCGAGACCTTCTTCAGAAGAAGACAAGAACATGTCTGAAGAAGGGCCTCAAACTGAAACATCAACTATTCCATTTCTCCAGAGATGCTAATGAGTTACTCCAGCATTTTGTGACTATCTTCAGTTTAAACCAGCATCTGCACTTCGTTCCTACGCACAAGATAGACACAAAAAGCCGGAGTAACTCAGTGGGACAGGCAGCATCTCTGGAGAGAAGGAATGGGTGACGTTTCGGGTCGAGACCCTTCTTCAGACTTCAGGGATAAAGGAAACAAGAGATATAGACGGTAATGTGGAGAGATAAAGAGCAATGAATGAAAGATATCCAACACACATGATCTGCATCGCTCAGTATAACCCAGCAACATCTGAAACGTATTCTTTTTTTACCTAATACAATTGCTTTCAACAATCTTTCTCGATGTTTTTAAGATGGTTACTTGGGGGTGTTTGTTAACAAGGCTGATAAATAGTTTATTACCAAAAAAACTCAGCACTTGATTCAGTGTCTCATCAGCCATCTGTTCGTAACTTGATACCAAATAACTGCAGATAATTTTAAAACTACAGAGCAAATGTTCACTTATATTGGAGTGCTGTAGTCAATTAGTAATTTTTTTTAAATTAAATATTTATAATTGCTTATTAGTTCCTTTACACCTCTGAAAGTTTAAAAAAAAAATATCTTCAGCTGAGTGGAAAGGTGCTGGATAGCTTACAACCCAATGGCATGAATATTGACTTCTCTAACTTCAAGTAACCCTGACTTTCCCTCTCTCTCCATCCCTCCACCATCCTAGTTGTTTGACTAGTTTCACTGTTCTCCTCCTGATTAAAGTTTACTGATCGGATGCTTCGTTGTCACCTTCCCCTCAGCTAACCATGATCCATTCTACATTTCCCTTGATCTGCATCCCCTTTGATCTCCCCTTTTCAAGTCAAGAGTGTTTTATTATCACAAAAATGCTGGAGAATCTAAGCGGGTCCAGCAGCATCTATTGAGCGAAGGAAATAGGCAACGTTTCGGCCCGAAACGTTGCCTATTTCCTTCGCTCCATAGTTGCTGCTGCACCCGCTGAGTTTCTCCAGCATTTTTGTGTACCTTCGATTTTCCAGCATCCTTCTTAAACACAAGTATTTTATTATCATATGTCCCAGATAGAACAATGAAATTCTTACTTGTTGCAGCACAACAGAATATGTAAACGCCTTACCCTTCCATATCTCTATATCTCTCTCTCCCCCCTCTCTCAGTCTGATGAAGGGTCAATAGACAATAGATAATAAGTGCAGGAGTAGGCCATTCGGCCCTTAGAGCCAGCACCGCCATTCACTGAGACCATGGTTGAGCAGAAACGTCACCCATTCCTTCTCTCCAGAGGTGCTGCCTGTCCCGCTGAGTTACTCCAACAGTTTGTGTCTTATCTTCGCTGAACATTATGTCGGGCTGAGACAGCTGCAGTTTTGTGACCAGACCCGCTTCTGGTGTGATGTTCGGTAGCGAGGCGTCTCTCACCCTGGACTGGTAAACCAGTAACTTAACGATGTGCATCCATCTGACTTCCAATCCTGCTTTGAAGCTTGAAAACGCACACCTTCAGATTCAGGGTCAGTTTCTTCCCAGCTGTTATCCTCTCACCAGCTAGTGCAGTCCTGACCACCCATCACTCTCAGGGAGACCCTGAACTTTCTTTAATCTGACATTATCAGACTTTATCTTGCATGAAACGTTATACCCTTTATCTAAAGAAGGTCTGAAGGGTTTCAGCCCGAAACTTTGCCTATTTCCTTCCCTCCATAGATGCTGCTGCACCCGCTGAGTTTCTCCAGCACTTTTGTGTTCTATCCTTTATCTATACAATGGAAGGCTTGATTGTAATCATGTATCGCCTTTTCATTGCCTGGGTAGTAAGCAAGCAGAAGGTTTTCACCAAAGATCTTAGAGCTCTAAGATCTTTGGTTTTCACTGTACCTTGGTACACATGACAATAATAAACCAAACTAAACTGCATTGAAGAAGCAGCAGCCAGTTCCACTAAATTCAGTCCCATTGGCCCACGTAACTCGTGCTGTTGACCTTGACTGCATTTCTCAGCTGACCGTGTGGGCAATTGTGATCGCACAGTGCGGTATGAACCAGAGCAAGGGACCGCAGTGTTCTCCATTAAATCCACACTTCTAATTACCATTGACGTCGGATCCTGTTAGAACAAACAATACATTGTAATGAAAGGTGCGGGGAGGAACTGCGGATGCTGGTTTACACCAAAGATAAACACAAGATGCTTACAGCCCAACGGTATGAATATTGATTTCTCTAACTTCAAGTAACCCTTGCTTTCCCTCTCTCTCCCGCACCCTAGTTCTCCGATTAGTTTCACTGTCCTCCTGATTAATTATACTGTTTGTATTCCTCGTTGTCAGCTTCTCCTCAGCCAACAATGAAACATTCTACATTTCCTTGATCATCATCTGCTTTGATCTGTCGTTTTCACACCTTACTTTCTCTTCGTACCCTTCCATGTCTCTGGTCTTCCTCTCCCCTGACTCTCAGTCTGAAGACGAGTCTCAGTATCGCCCATTCCTTCTCTCCAGAGATGCTGCCTGTCCCGCTGAGTTGCTCCAGCATTTTGTGTCTATCTTCTTTGTATCGAAAGGCTCTGTGTACATGTGGCTTAGGACAACTTGATCACTTCAAGTGTTTTAGTACTAAGCAACACTCCCCTCACTCCTCTTCCCACTCACCTCACATCTCATGAGGTGACTGCCAGAACTGTTCCATTGGCACTCAAACCAAACCGGTCCTTGATGTGTTTATGACAGAGTTGGGCCTTACTCCCCCACCACCTCCAGTCTGTGCACCACGCCCCTCTCCATTCACTGCGGGCACTTTCATGGTGATCACCCCCACCACCCCTTTTATTTCTCAGCTCCCCACAAAACCATCAGTAATACCATCCTGTACTACCGCCTCCTCCACTCCGTCCTTCTCCACTGTCCCAGCTGCCGCGCTTGTACCCCGGGACATTAAGCTCCCTCCCTCAGCAATGTTTCTGTAATGGCTGTAACATTGCAGTCCCAGGTACACACCCATGCCTTGCATCCACCCCCCTTGCATGTCACACCCAACGGGTATGGGGGACAGAGATGAGCAGAGCTGCAGGGAATGGGCCAGCGTTGGAACTGGTGAGTCGCTCTGGACGAAGGCCGGTGTGAACACGATGGGCTGAATGGCCTCCTCCCTGCTCGGTCTTCTTCTTCTTATCGAGTCCACACACAAGATTAGAAGTTGTTCAGCCAGAGCTGAACACACTTCTCGGCATCTGCACAATGGTGTCTGTCTTGCGCTTCTTGTGCGTCTTGTGCGTGGTGGTGGAAAGACAGCAGAGATCATGGAGCTGGAGCAGCGAGAGAGGGTCTCAGAGAAATACCATTGCAGAGAGAAGAACCTCTTCACAGTAAACACACCTTGAGGAGATTTTGCAGTGGTGCAGTAAAATGGAGATACAAGGTGGACATAGGTTTAAGGTGAAGGGGAATAGATTTAATAGGAATCTGAAGAGTAACCTTTTGACACAAAGGGTGGTGGGTGTATGGTACAAGCTACTAGAGGAGGTGGTTGAGGCAGGGACTATCCCAACATTTTAGAAACAGTTAGACAGGTACATGGATAGGACAGGTTTTGAGGGATATGGACCAAACGTGGGCAGGTGGGACTAGTGTCGCTGGGTCATGTTGGCCGATGTGGGCAAGTTGGGCCGAAGGGCCTGTTCCCACACTGTATCACTCTATAACTCTATAGCTGCAGGTGCTGGCATTTAATTGTAAACATTGTGTTACTTGGGTCTCCAGAGTGTAGAGTCCAGGGTGGCGCAGCAGTAGAGTTGCTGCCTGGCTGTGCCAGAGATTGCTGTTCGAACCTGACTATGGGTGCTTGTCGCTACGGAGTTTGTACGTTCTCCGTGTGACCATGTGGGTTTCCCTCCGGATGCTCCAATGTCCCCCTACATTCCAAAGACGTACAAGTCTGTAGGCTAATTTGGTGTCGGTAAAATTGAAAAATTGGTCCCAGTGTGTAGGATAGTGCTAGTGCACAGGGATCGCTGGTCAGCGCGGACTCGATGGGTCGAAGGGGCCTGTTTCCACCATGTATCTCTAAACTAAACATACCTCACATTCTCTTTGTGCCCTTCCATTTATCTACTTTCCCTCTCCCCTGACTCTCAGTCTGAAGAAAGGTCTCGACCCGAAACGTCACCCATTCCTTTTCTCCTGAGATGCTGCCTGTTTTGCTGAATTAACCCAGCATTTTGTGTTCAAACTAAACTAAACACGGTTTCTCATCATTGAGGCATAACTGTTCCAGAGAAAAGGTCCAATGAATGTCTACGAGGAGGAAGGTTGGAAGATTGGGCTGTATACAGTATCCAGTACCTAAGCTGCAGGTCCTGGTCCCACTGTTCACCTTGGCATCCCTCCAGCCTGTAGTTCTTCTGCCTGTAGATCTGCGCTGAACCTCTCCTTCAGAATAATTTCATCAAATTTCCCTAGAGAATTAAAAAACCCTTGCTGGTCTCCTGAACACAATTCATGTTCTGCAGAAGAAAATAGAAGCAAAATGCTGGAGTAACTCAGGGGGTCAGGCAGCATGTCTGGAGAGAAGGAATGGGTGATGTTTCGAGACCCTTCTTCAGACTGGGAGTCAGGGGTGGAGGGAAACTAGAGACAAGGAAGGGTGCAACGAGCATGTAACAGTGTGAAAAGGACAAATCAAAGCAGAAGATGTTCGAGGAAATGTACAATGGTTCATTGTTGGCTGCGGTGAAGGTGACAACGAGGTATACAAACTGTAAAAATAATCAGGAGAACAGTGAAACTGGGGTAGGGGAGTGGACGGAGAGAGAGGGAAATCTGGTGTTAGTATTTCAGGGCTGTGCAGCAGCAGAGTATGGAGGGCTCTGGTTCGAGGGGAGATACTGCAGGCAGTCTCCCTATGAACGAGGCTGCGATATCTCTCCCCATCTGGGAGGGGAGTTAGCGGCCTTGACTGAAAGAGGCTGCCGGCTTCCTTCAGGGTGAATTCTGTGGCGAGGTTAACAAGGGAAGGATACTAGCCCAGAGCCTTTAGCTGTATTGCCCAAGGCTATCTCCAGGCAAGAGGCTGACCCAAGAACGACTTTGATGTTTGTGGATCGGACTATCCTGGCTCGTGGGCATTGCACGGACTTGCGGAATTAATTTCAGAAAATATCAGCTGGATTCCTGAAACCGCATTCACTGCTGGGCCACTCAGTCCCAGACCTGCCTTAGTGATTAGATACAGACCCAAAAATTACAGCAAGCTGCAACTTTATCAGCGGTATAGTTGCTGCCTTGGAGCGCCAGAGACCCGGGTTCTATCCTGACTATGGGTACTGTCTGTACGGGGTTTGTACGTTTCCCTGTGACCGCGTGGGTTTTCTCCGGGTGCTCCGGTTCCCCCCCACTCCAAAGAAGTGCAGTGTTGTATGTTAATTGGCTTCAATAAAAATTGTAAATTGTCCCCAGTGTGTGGAATAGTGTTAATGCCCCTGTCCCACTTAGGAAACCTGAACGGAAACCTCTGGAGACTTTGCGCCCACCCAAGGTTTCCGTGCGGTTCCCGGAGGTTGCAGGTGGTTGCCGGAGGTTGCAGGTAGTGGAAGCAGGTAGGGAGACTGACAAAAACTTCCCGGGAACCTCACGGAAACCTTGGGGCGCAAAGTCTCCTGAGGTTTCCGTTCAGGTTTCCTAAGTGGGACAGGGGCATAAGTGTACAGGGTGATCGCTGGTCGGCGCAGACTCAGTGGGCTGAAGGGCCTGTTGCCGCACTCTATCTCTAAACTAATCTAAACTAAAACATAAATAAACCAGTGCAGTGAGTTGGGGGAGAGTTTCGATGAAAATTGAAGTTTCTGGGTGTTTTGCAGTTTGGTGTTAGCCTTGGTTGACCCTTAACTAATAGGAAATAAGGCAGCATAGAGAAGGTGGGCCGAAGGGCCTGGTTCCATGCTGTACAGCTCCATGACTCTGTGAGCAGGGTCTCAGGTGTATTAGTTGTTGGTGGGGATGCACACCTCCTCACTGGATGTGGCTACATGAGTCTGCCCACTTGTCCATGCCAACCAAGATGCCCCTTCTACACTAGTCCCATTTGTCTGCATTTTTCCCATATCCCTCTAAACATTTAATTTCCATGTACCTGTCCAAATGTCTTTTAAACGCTGTTATTGTACCTTCCTCAACTATCTCCTCCTAGAGTTCCATTACTCTCCAGTTCCAGTCTCCTAAATTACCTCCCAATTTATAGTGAGCTAGGGTTCAGATCCAGCCATGATCGAGTGGCGGAGTAGACTCGATGGGCCGAATGGCCTAATTCCCCTCCTATGACTTATGAACTTATGACCTTATCAAATGGCAGAGCGGGCTCGATGGGCCGAGTGGCCTGTTGCCCATTCCGAACATGTATGTTCAGATATGTTGAGAGAAGAAGGAAATGTGTAGGAAGGAACCAGATGCTGGTTAAACCAACGATAGACACAAAAAGCCGGAGTAACTCAACGGGACAGGCAGCATCTCTGGAGAGGAGTGGGTGACGTTTCGGGTTGAGAAGGGTCTCGTCTATCCTCGAGAAGATGGAAATATTCTTTACTGAAACATGGGATCGTGTTAGAAATGAGAGAGGGATTGGGGACTCCCAATGGAAACTACTGCGAGAGGGATTGCGGACTCGGTAAATTGTGGCCGTGCCGAAAGCAAGGATGTTTCACTCACTGAAATATGCACAAGTTGGCGAACTCCTCCAATCTAGGGCCACTAGAACAGCAGGAAGCAGTCAGCCTGGCATTGACATCAAAGAGTAGCAGAGCATTCACTGCTCACAGCCCTGGGAAGAACGTACAAACTCCATACAGACAGCACCCATAGTCAAGATCGAACCTGGGTCTCAAGCGCAGTGAGGCAGCAATTCTACCGCCACGCCACCAATGGCTGGTGATCTCAGCGTTCATTACCCACCAAAGCCTGGTACACGGTGCCCGTGTGACTGTGGGCAGGAGCTGATACCGAACAGCCCTTGGACCACTGTAGTGAAAATGCTTCAGCACACAGGATCCCAGCCACATTCACAAAGCAGGCCTTTTGTAAACAAGAGTCTGTGCGAGGAGAGCAATTCCCCAAACCTAATGTTTGTTTTCTCAGTTTTAATCCTTATGCAAACAGCTGTAATGTTGTTACTGAAAGGACACTTGGGATTTGTGATTATTTGCCTGGCCGTGCCTGAGAAAGGTGTGAACGGAACGTACTGGGGACAATGGTTCAATGATATTTTATTGTCACGTGTACTTAGGCACAGTGAAATTATTTGTTTTTGCGTACAATACACAAAGTACACAAAGTCCCCACGTTTCTGGCATTGACACGTTACAAACTACTCATTAGGGTCCCTCTTCCTCCGCTGCTGCCTCACAGTGTGGGTGACCTGGGTTTGATCCTCACCGTGGGTGCTGTCTGTGTGGAGTCTGCATGTTCTGCTCGTGACCAAGTTAGCTCCCATGTCCCAGACACATGTGAGCTGGTGGGTTAGCTGGAAGTCAGGACGTATTCATCAGTCTGAAGAAGGGTTTCGGCCCGAAACGTTGCCTATTTCCTTCGCTCCATAGATGCTGCTGCACCCGCTGAGTTTCTCCAGCACTTTTGTCTACCCAAGTATTCAGACCCCTTCACTTTTTCCACAATTTGTTACGTTACAGCCTTATTTTTAAATTGATTTTTTTAATCATCAATCTACACACAATTGAAGGAAGAAGTAAAAGCAGGTGTTTAGAAATGTTTGCAAAGTAATTAAAAAGAAGTAATTGATATTTACATCAGTATTCAGACCCTTTGCTATGACACTCAATATCGAGCAGGTTCATCCTGTTTCCATTGATTATTCTTGAGATGTTTCTACAACTTGATTGGAGTCCACCAGTGGTAAATTAAATTGATTGGTCATGATTTGGAAAGGCACACACCTGTCTATACAAGGTCCCACAGTGACAGTGCATGTCAGAACAAAAACCAAGCCATGAAGATGAAGGAATTGTCCGTAGACCTCCGAGACAGGATTGTGTCGAGACACAGATCTGAGGAAGGGTATAAAACAATTTCTGCAGCATTGCAGGTCCTGAAGAGCACAGTGACCTCTGTCATTCTTAAATAGAAGAACTTTGGAACCACCAGGACTCTTCACAGAGCTGGCTGCCCGACCAAACTGAGCAGTAGAATTGCAGCCTTGTGTAGCCTGAGACCTGGTTTCGATCCTGTCTGCAGGTGCTATCTGTACGAATTTTGTACATTCTCCCCTTGACCGCGTAGGGTTGCTCCAGTTTCCTCCCACACTCTAAAGATGTGCAGTTTTATAGGTTTATTGGCTTCGATAAAGGTTGTAAATCATCCCAGGTGCGTAGGATAGTGCTAGTGTGTGGGGATATCTAGTAGGTGCGGACCCAGTTGGCCGAAGGGCCTGTTTCCGTGCTGTATCTCTTAACTAAACTTTGAACCGAAAGCCAACTTATTTTTTCTTTTTCCCGTTTCTGGCCAAGTGTTGGACAGGAATTGTCATCTCATCTGCAGATTTAAAAAAAAAAAAAAAAAAATTTAACATAAGTTTTCCAGCAGCATTTTTGATTTTTGCTGCATCAGTGCGAGCTCCTTAATAATGTCCAGACATTTAGAATCCGCACTGCTGGTCTCAAAGGCAGAAAGGGCAAGAGTCAGGGAGGCAGATGACCAACACGCTGGGATCAGAATGCTTCTGGAGCTAATGTCTGTCCAGATGACCTGCTGTGTAACCCCCCCCCCTCCCCCTGCCCCCACTAACGCTGCCACATGCCATCACTATCACTACAGCATATTCCTCTGCAGCACCTTCCCCTCTGGTAGCAGGGAGGTGAAACAACCATGTTCACACATTAATTATTGTGATCGGCTGTTAGTCTTACAGTTCACCTCACCTGGCACACACCAACATCCTAGTTACTATCTCCGAGCAGCCATGCCATTTGTTTTACAGTACAATGATCAGGAGTTGCATATATTCAAACCACCACCTCCCCAGGCACCTTCTTCCGCAAACGCAGGAGATGCAATGCCCTGTCCCTATACCTCCCCCCCTCGACTCTACCCAGGGACCCTGACAGTCCTTTCAGGGGAGGCAGAGGTTCAACTGCATCTCCTCCAACCTCGTCTACTGCACTCATTGTTGCCGGTGTGGGCTCCTATATATCGGCGAGACCAAGCGCAGACTGAGTGATTGTTTCACTGAACACCTTCGTTCAGCCCACCTTGGCTTACGCCATCTCCTGGTTGCCAATCATTTAAACTCCCCCTCCTATTCCCACACTGACCTTTCTGTCCTGGGCCTCCTCCATTGTCAGAGTGAGGCCCAAGCAAATATTTTGCTTGGGCGGATGACATCCAGCAATATGAATGTAAATGTCTCCAAGTTCAAGTAACCCCTG
This sequence comes from Amblyraja radiata, assembly GCF_010909765.2. Taxonomy (NCBI): domain Eukaryota; kingdom Metazoa; phylum Chordata; class Chondrichthyes; order Rajiformes; family Rajidae; genus Amblyraja; species Amblyraja radiata. The sequence goes on from NC_045988.1 coordinate 9,541,207, forward strand.
CGTTCCCACTCTCTCCGCACCACCCCCACCCTAGTCATCCTGCCAGTTCCACTATTCCCATCCATATATCCCTTCATTATGATTCTTTCACAGCCAACAATGGAGCATTGTGGGCTCCACCTTTCCTTGGCCATCGGTGCCGGCTCTGATTTGTTCTGAACCTTTTCATACCTCTAGCTTCCCTCTCCCCTGACTCTCAGTCTGAAGAAAGGTTTTGACCCTGAAACATCACCTATTCCTTTTCTCCAGAGTTGCTGCCTGACCCGCTGAGTTACTCCAGCATTTTGTGTCTATCTTAGGAATGTTTAACTGCTTGGTTCTGATCTTGGATGAATGAAAGGGTTGCATTTATTACAACCCCTTTTACTTTACCTGTATGTCCTAGGAGTGTGAGAGGAAACCAGAGCACCCGGAGAAAACCCACACAGTCACAGGGAGAATGTACAAACTCCGTGCAAACAGCGCCTGCAATCAGGATCGAGCCCGTGTCTCTGGCGTTGTGAGGCAGCAACTCTACCGCTGTGCCACTGTGTCACCCCCCCCCCCCCCCCCCCCCCAGATATTCGTGTGTACGTATCTGCCTCAATACTCTCAGGAATAACAAGCCCAGATCCCTGCAAGGCGAAGAGTCTGCCTGACAAGGTTTAACACAGATATACGTGAGGTGGGACATATTGGAAGAATATTGAGGGCATGTTAGCATGGCAAAGTCCATCTGGGATAGAAGACCAAAGGTGATTTGGAAGTACGTGGACACAATCTCACAGAAGATGATCGAGCTAAAGTCTTACCTCTGCTTCTCCCTGCTCAGATGCTGGCCATGCTGTGTTGAGAGGGCAGTCAGCACATTAAATATGACCAACATTCACAATCTCTATCAGATTCACAAGGTGGTCCGAATCTGCAACACAGGCAGAGCGTGCAGGAAACACACAACTGGTCAGGCAGCATCTGTGGAGAGAGATGAAATGCGTCGGAAGGAACTGCAGGTGTTGGTTTACACCAAAGAAAGACACAGAATGCTGGAGTAACTCAGCAGGCCAGGCAGCATCTCTGGAGAGAAGGAATGGGTGATGTTTACATCAGTATTCAGACCCTTTGCTATGACACTCAATATCCTTCCCCTTCCTTATCTCTGCGTCTCCCTCTCCCCTGACTCTGAGTCTGAAGAAGGGTCTCGACCTGAAGTGTCACCCATTCCTTCTCTCCAGAGATGCTGCCTGTCCCCGAGTTATGGCCCTGTCCCACGGTCCGAGTTCATTCCAAGAGCTCTCCCGAGTTTGCCCCAATTTGAACTCGGAGATTTATGGTAATGGCCACTCGTCGGTACTCGGGGCTCTCGTGGACATTTTTCAACATGTTGAAAAATCTTCACGAGTCTTCCCGAGCTTACCTGCCATTAGCGAGTCTTCCCAAGTACCTGCCGTTAGCGTTGCGAGCTGCTAAGAGACGTCCCCGAGCTCCGACGTACCCGCTACGTACTGCTTACCATGAGTTTGACTTTTCTTAAGCTCGGGAGAGCTCTTGGAATGAACTCGTACCGTGGGACAGGGCCATTATTCCAGCATTATGTGTCATTCTTCTGTGAAGAGAGAGCTGGCTAATATTTCCAGTTCTTCATCCTGAAACATTCCCCGTCTCTCCACAGATGCTGCCCGACCAGTTGAGCATTTCCTGCATTCTCTGTCTGCGCTACCCAGCATCTATCTCTACTTTCACGGCTGTAACTATTCTTTATTTCCCTTCTACCCTCGACCAGATCCACAGACATTGCTGGCATTGCCTGGCAGACGGGGTGAGGAGCCATCATGGTGGAAGCCCAGCTGAGATGTTGGCAGGGAACATTATTCCAAACTTCCTGCCAAACTGTCCCAGACACAGACTGGGCCCCAAAACACTGATGTCAGTGTGAAGTCCTGATGGATATGTGTTGAATCTCTGCTCAAGGGCACAACATGTAATTAGTAGATTGATATTTCCTGAGGGTAATTGTTTATTTGTGAATTGGCAGCCGATTGCAAGATTTTGGCTTCTCTTCACATTTGCAAAATGCAGGAGATGAGTATTCGTTTTGTGAACTGTGTTATTTTGTAGACTGTTGTTATTTTGTAGAGCTGCATCTTTTTGGAGTGCACTGGTGGACCCAAGGCATTGAAGTAAATATTCACCAAGCTGGTGGCACGGTGGTGCAGCGGTAGAGTTGCTGCCTCACAGCGCCGGAGACCCGGGTTTGATCCTGACTACGGGTGCTGTCTACAATCCTCGGGTACTCTGTGTGGAATTTGCATGTTCTCCCAATGAATGCGTGGGTTTTCTCCGGGTGCTCCAGTTTCCACCCGCACTCTAAAGATGTACAGGTTTGTATGTTATTAAACTTCGGTTAAAAAAATGTAAATTGTCCCTAGTGTGTAGGATAGTGCTGGTGTACAGGGTGATCGCTGGTCAGTGGCCTCTTCCACAGCCAACAATGGAGCATTGTGGGCTCCACCATTCTTTCATCAGACTGAGAGCTTGGGGAAAATAAAGACAAAATGTTCCATGCCTGGAATGTTTCATCAGGACAACAGTAACTCAGCGAGTCCTGACTCAAAATGTCACCTACTTTTCCCCAGAAATGCTGCCTGAACCGCTGAGTTACTCCAGCTTTATCTGTCTATATTTGTTTTAAACCGGCATTTGCAGTTCCTTCCTACATAGATTATCCTACCATTTGTATTTTCCATTTATTCATTTTGTTTCACTCGGGATAGGATCAGGAAGTGCCGAATGGCCTACTCCTGCACCTCGTTTTCTACGTTTCTAAGCTATTCGCCCATCTTGTAGTGAAGTTTGCCAATTAGAGGAGTTGTATTTGTTTTTACACTTGGTGACATGGCCAGGTATGATCAATGCGTGTGACAGTGCTGTGTGCTCCTCCGAGTTCCTGGGCATTCACATTCCCTGCGTGTGGCTCACCCTGTCAACACACGGGCTGCCCAATTAGACCCAGTCACAGACTTGGAACTGAATCTCGCCAGGGAGCAGGCTGGAGTGTCGGCTGAGAGACAGCGCCGTTTCCCAAGTGACACTTCAGAACCTGTAGCAGTGATCTCCGCACAGTTTGAACCGAGGCCCTGTTGTAAAGAGGGGGAGTGCCACACTTGCTCATGCAAGGGTCAAAACATGCATTACTGCTCTGAGAGTCGGCAAATAATTATTTTAAACCTTTACAGGTTAAAAACCAAAAGTCCCTGAGTGGGCTTTTCTGCATTTTTTGCTTTGACATGTCCTAAATTGCCTGTCACATTTCCTGGGTCGGCCAGCCGCAGTAATGTTTCATTACACATTTCCCTCCTCCCACCGTGGACCTGTGCTCCAGATGTGCACCGAGGCCAGGCGTTTACGGGTAGTTTGCTGTGCAGACGTTGAGTGGAACAACCTTTCTCTGGCGATCTGCTGGTGGGGCGAGAGGTCGCTGTCCTGTGTGAGGACGAGGACCTGACTCCATCCATCATAAGTTCATAAGTCAAGGGCGGCACGGTGGCGCAGCGGTAGAGTTGCTGCCTTACAGCGCCGGAGACCCGAGTACGATCCTGACCACGGGCGCTGTCTGTATGGAGTTTGTACTTTCTCCCCATGACCTGCGTGTGTTTTCTCCGAGATCTTCGGATCCATCCCACGCTCCACAAGAAGTGCAGGTTTGTAGGTTAATTGGCTTGTTATAAATGTAAATTGTTTATAGGATAGTGTTAATGTGCGGGGATCGTTGGGCGGTGTGGACTCGATGGGCCGAAGTGCCTGTTTCCGCGCTGTATCTAAATTAAACTAAACTAAAACTCGGCCATTCGGCCCATTGTTTCTACTCTGCCATTCAATCACAGCTGATCTATCTTTCCCTCTCACCCCCATTCTCCTGCCTTCTCCCCATAACTCTTGATGTCCTTACTAACCAACTCCAAGTATCTTGCAATCTCCACAGCCGTCTGTGGCAATGATGCGACGTGGAGGAGATGTAGATTGGACGTTGGTCTGGAGATTTGTTCCTTTCTCGCTGGAAGCCAAGATCAGAGACAGTCGGTCAGTGTTGCTAACGGAGGGATCTCCGCTTCAGTTTCATCACCACTCCACAATACTCTAAGTTTCACTGAAAATCCAATCAATGAGAAAAGGGCTAAAATAAATAAATAAACACGTATCCTTGTTTCCCGGTTAACTAAAGACAGCAGACACCCCCTGAAGTCTGTAGAAGGGTCTCGACCTGAAACGTCTCCCATTCCTTACTCCAGCTTTTTGTGTCCATCCCCTGAAGACAACTCTTCAGGATGGAGAACTCCCTGTCTCCAATCCTTCCCACACTCCGATGATATGTCCTCTCTTCTCCTGAGGCTTGTTGACATCGACTGTCGCAGCTCGGGAGATCTTCTCATTAACATCAGCTCCCTGCCAGCAGCATCCGTGTCTCACGCCTGTCAACCCCTGGAGATCTGTGCCCAGCTTCCCCTAGAGCTTTCATCATGGGGACAGTGACCCGGGGCTACTTCGCGTTGTTGGCAGAGTGGAACGGGCCCTTCGACCAGCCGTCACTCAGCTCCGCTGGCGATGGTGTGTGCCCCACGGGCCCAGTGTGATCCACGCTTGTCAACGTCGCCACGAACAAGCATCGCTGAATTCTCCCTTTAATTGCTCAGCGGAACTGGCAGCATCTCTGGGCTTCCTCACCCATTCCTTCTCTCCAGAGATGCTGCCTGAGCATCTCCCGCTGAGTTACTCCAGCATTTTGCGCCCTATCTTCGGTGTAAACCAGCATCTGCAGTTCCATCCTACACTCTCAGTTTAGTTAATGGCTGGAGTAACCCAGCCGGCCAGGTAGCATCTCTGGAGAACAGATATATGTGAAATTTCGGGTCGAGACCCTTCTTTAGACTGATCAGACATCACCTATCCATGTACTCCAGAGATGCTGCCTGACCTGCTGAGTTACTCCAGCTCTTTATATTACCTTGCAATGTTTCCATCATTGACAGTTTAATGTATAATTTAGTTTAGTTTAGTTTATTGACACGTGTAGCGAGGTTCAGTGAAAAGCTTTTGTTGCGTGCTAATCAGTTTGCCGAAAGATTATACATTACAATCGAGCCATCCATGGCGTTGGGGGAATTTAAAGAAATGCCTGGAAGTTTAAAATAACGACTGTAATATGATCCCATTTTGGTAATGAGTGTTGTTCAGATGGAACATAGAGCATACGGCACAGCACAAGATCAGGCCCCTCGTTCTTATGCCAAACATGATGCCAGAACCTTTTGTTATCTACCTGCACATCACCTATACCCCTCCATGTCCTGCACATCCATGTCTTTCCGTTACTCGGCAACTTTGTAGGAGGCTGAGGGGTGATCTTATCGAGGTGTATAAAACCATGAGGCGAATAGATGGGGTGAATGCACAGAATCTTTATCCAGTGTAGGGGATTCAAGAAGCAGAGGACATAAGGTTAAGGTGAGAGGGGAGAGACTTAATAGGAACCTCAGGGGCAACTTTGTCACTCAGACGGTGGTAGGTGTGTGGAACGAGCTGCCAAAGGAGGTAGTTGAGGCCAGAACAAGTAAGTAAGTTTATTGGCCAAGTATTCACATACAAGGAATGTGCCTTGGTGCTCCGCCCACAAGTAACAACATAGCATACAGTGACAGTTACGAATGACTCAGAAAACACTAAACATTAATAATAATTAGACATTAATGATAAAACACCATGTGAACCAATAAAATAACAATGACTATAATTAAAATACATTTGGACCGGTACATGGACAGGAAAGGTTTAGAGGGATATGGGCCAAATATGGGGAAATGGGACAAGCTTGGGTGGGACATCTTGGTCAACATGGATGTGTTGCATCACAGGGCCTGTTTCCGTGCTATATGACTGGGTAATCAGGAAAGACTATCTCCCAGCAGTAACCAGGGAGCTTGTCTTGGCAGGACCGCTGGAGAAGATTGGAATACAAGGTTGCTCTGTGAGCTACAGGGTGGAGGGTTGTGGGGACACAAGCCCACACTACGATAGGACAGTGAGTGCCTGTGCAACCATGGACTACCACAAGCTTTAGACTTTAAACTAGAGATACAGCGCAGAAATCAGGCCCACCGGGCTACCGATTCCGCGCCAACCAGCGATCACCCCGCACACAAACACAATCCTCCACGCTAGGGCCAATTAACCTACAAACCTGTCCGTCTCTGGAGTGTGGAAGGAAACCGGAGCACCCGGGAAAAACCCCACGCAGGCCACGGGGAGAACGTACAAACTCCGTACAGACAGCACCAGCGGTCAGTATCGAACCCAGGTCTCTGGCGCTGTGAGGCAGCAGCTGTACCGCTGTGTCACCGTGCGGACCTAGCTGCTGAACGACAACTGGGGTGTACGGTTCATGCACAGACTCTGGTTCCACCGGCTTGGCCACTGTTCTTCCTCCACATTGTGCACTGATGATTTCTACGAATCAATCTGCTGCTGGTTAATGGAATCCCTTCGCCACAGAATGCCCATTGTGGCTTAATTGAGCGCGATAAATATATTAATGCTGAGAAATGTTTAATGCAAATTGAAAGAAATAAAAATGAATGCCTTGACACGGAATTCAATTAAAAATGCCTTTTGCCAATCATATGTCTGAGGGCCAGGACGGACCTTGGTATTAGGCAGAGCGAGCCGCTACTTATACTGGGAGCAGCTAATGACATTTTCAATGGGAAATTAAATGTTGTTAAATAAATTGACACAAAAAAGACCATTGGACATCTGCACCTATGATTCAGGAGTAAATCACACCCGTTGTTCAAAATGATCAGTTTGTTTATTACAGGTGGCTGAGTTAATTAAAACACTCAAGTTTTAAATTGCAAATCCATCATGCATTTTTATCCCAATGGAAGGCAGGATAGACAAATTGTATAAATAATAATGAGGTAATAGAGCCTGAAATGAAACTACAACCAACTTAAAATCAGGGTTGGGTGAACTATAGAGGGAAATTCAGAGGCTGATTTAATAATATAAATGGCATTACTTTCTTAGGGACCTTCCTGGCTTGGTATTAAAATGTAGAACAGTATAAATGTCTCACCGTCTGAAGTTTGGTCATTATTCCACCCTGATTGATTTTCTACTGAAAGCTGTTTCGATGTTATTGAGGTGAGCCAGTGCATGAGCACCTTGGTTCCTTAACCTGCCTGCCTGCTTGTAGCTACCCGCTCCGTCGCATCTGGATGGGTGAAATTGGGCGTGAATATTTGGGGTTGAGAAGCACCTGCTGTGCAGTGATGTGGAGGAAGACCTGAACCATCCAGGCTGTGCTGTGGTCACCACTAACCAACCACCACCAGCTACTGAGCTGCCGTGGGAGCTCATTCAACTGGGTGCAGAAGAGATTCACCAGGATGTTACATGGGCTTGCCGGCTTGATTTGTAGGGCAAGTTTAGTTATAGTCATAGAGTGATACAGTGTGGAAACAGGCCCTTCGGCCCAACTTGCCCACACCGGCCAACATGTCCCAGCTACACTAGTTGTTAGCTGGGACATGTTAAATTAAATTAAATTAAATTTCTTTATTTATATAGCACATTTTTAGTCAACTTGCATTGACCCCAAAGTGCTTCACATAATTACATCCACACACACAGGCAAAGGTGGGTGAAGTGTCTTGCCCAAGGACACACACAGGCAAAGGTGGGTGAAGTGTCTTGCCCAAGGACACAACGACAGTATGCACTCCAAGCGGGATTCGAACCAGCTACCTTCCGGTTGCCAGCCGAACACTTAGCCCATTGTGCCATCTGTCGTCCCACTCGATGTTAGGCCGCTGTGCGGACGGAGATACAATACGGAAAAAAATCGCATCTCCGTCGAGGTAAAAGATTAGAAAAAGTTCCCCCCAACCCCCCCCTCCCCCCCCCCCCCCCCCTCCCCCCCTCCCCCCCTCCCCCCCCCCCCCCCCACACACATAAACCAAGAAAACTAAAAACGTACATTTAACACATACTATTTAAACACAAAGAAGGAAAGGACAGACAGACTGTTGGCGAGGCAGCCATTGCTGGCGCCACCTGAGATTCCAGGTTTCCTGAAGCTGTCTGTTTTAAGTGGGCTGTCATTAGCACAGGTGAATGAGCCCAACAAACAGCATGGGTCACCCACTCCTTCGTTGGACTTTGGAACAAGGTTCTTCCAGTGACACCTTTATTCCCACACTGACCTTTCTGTCCTGGGCCTCCTCCACTGACAGAGTGAGGCCCAGCGCTAATTGGAGGAACAGCACCTCATATTTTGCTGGGGCAGCTTACACACCAGCGATATGAATATTGACTTCTCTAAATTTCAAGTAACTCTTACTTCCCTCTTTCTCCATCTCTCCCCCTTCCGAGTTCTCCGACCTGTCTGACTGTCTCCCTGATTAAAATGTTATCTATTTGCTTCGTTGTCAACTTCTCCCAGCTAGCAATGATCTTTTCCACATTTGCCTTGATCTACATCTCTTTTGATGTCTCCTTTGCACACCTTACCCTTCCTTATCTCTGCGTCTCCCTCTCCCCTGACTCTGAGTCTGAAGAAGGGTCTCGACCCGAAACGTCACTCATTCCTTCTCTCCAGCGATGCTGCCTGTCCTGCTGAGTTACTCCAGCATTTTGTGCCTATCCTTTATCTTGTTGGGCTACTGTTAATACCGAGCATTGTAGAACAATGAAACAGCGTGAAAGGGTGTCAGAAGAATAGATGAGATGTGAATCATCTGTTACGTTGATGTTTATATCATCATTCCCTCCACATTCGGGTCAGGGGACCTGAGGGAGGTAATGATAGCTCTGATGGTTTACTGAGTCTTTGAAGGCTACTTAATGAAAAAGCATTGCCGTTGCTGCAACCACAAAGAAATTTCAGATAATGGAAAGAAGGCTTTGCATTAATGACCTCAAGATGTTACCAAAGCGCCCCCCAGCTTCTGATGTACCTTTTGAGATATAGTAACTCTTGTTGCGCACAGGAGGGCAGGGATCTGTGCACAGTGAAGGCCACAGTCGGTAGTGTGAGCCTCTCCCTGTTTTGCGGTGGCAATATCTGGCTAGGACACTGGGGATGACCCCTGACCCTTCTCAAAGTAACGATCCACTAAGACAATACATGATTACAGTCTAGCCATCCACAGTGTACAGATACATGATAAAGGGAATGCCCTTAATAACGTTTCGTGCTATAATGGGCGGACAAGGCTTTGGGTTGGGATTTACGAAGAAGGGTTTAGTTTAGATTAGTTTAGTTTAGAGATACAGTGTGGAAACAGGCCCACCGAGACCACACTGACCAGCGATCGCCACACACTAACATTATCCTACACACACTAGGGACAATTTTACATTTACACCATGCCAATTTAACTTACAAATCTGCACGTCTTTGGAGTGGGGGAGGAAACCAAAGATCTTGAAGAAAACCCACACAGTCACGGGTAGAAGGTACAAACTCTGTACAGACAAGCACCCATAGTCAGGATCGAACCCGGGTCTCTGGCGCTGTAAAGGCAGCGACTCCACCACTGCGCCACCGTGTCCCACTCTCAGGTCTTGACCTGAAACGTCAGCTGTCCATTCCCTCCACAGATGCTGCCTGACCCGCTGAGTGCCTCCAGCATTTTGTTTCTCTGCTCAACATTCCAGCATCTGCAGTTTCTTGTGTCAGCAAAAGTTTCAGATGAAGAAAATAGCAGGGGAGGTTTAAGAAAATAATCTGGAGCAGGTGCCGAGCTATCTCAACATGCATGGAATGTGAAGTAGTAAATCTGACGCTTACTTGTTTAAACAGTGAGAAAATACTTTGTGAAATAAGTGGCAGAAAATGGTCGGGTTCAGTAAAGTCATCTTCTGTGAATCATTTTTGGAATAGATTGGATAACTAATATTAAATTCTTTGCGGTAACCTATTCTCTCATACTTAGCACGTTTGCCAGCATTATCGGAGAGAGAAGCAAGGGCTCACATTTCATTAGAACTGGAAGTAGTTTAGACTTTACACTTTCGACATACAATACAGCGTGGAAACAGGCCCTTCGGCCCACCGAGTCCGCGCCGACCACCGATCGCCCCGCATGCTAGCTCTATCCTGCACACTATGAACATTTACAATTTACAATTTACAGAAGCCAATTAACCTACAAACCCGTACATCTTTGGAGTGTGTGAGGAAACTGGAGCAAACCCACGCGGTCACAGGGAGAACGTGCAACCCCCATACAGACAGTGCCAGTAGTCAGGATCAATCCTGGGTCTCTCGCGCTGTCAGGCAGCAACTCTACCTTTGTGCCACCATGCAATCCTCAAAGTTGGAGATCAAATAGATTTTAAGATGTAGAGAGGAAGGGAAGGAGAGGAAAGAAGAGGGGATCGCTGGTTGGAACGGACTCAGTAGGCTGTTTCCACTTGTATCTCTAAACTAAATTAAAACTAAGAAGACATCTGGAAAGGACGATGTTATCCGTGGATAAGGTTGGGCATCGAGAGATGGATGGACAAGGATAACTTCCCAGCCCAAGGCGTGAAGAGAAACAGCCGATCCCTGTGAGCAAGGCTGAAGAGGTTATCAACGATTGTTGCCCTCACCTAAAGGATTAACACAAAAATGGCCTTCTAGATGAGATATCTTGCATGGTCAGATTTGTTTGAGTTGACAGCTATTCCATCTCCATTGCTTCTCAAATACCCAACCTCCAGCACCAAATGTCGGGAGCACCAACCCCTCCACGTAGGGTGGCATCTGGCTATAGATTTCCAGCACTGCTCTTCAAGAGATGCCGCACTGAGCCGCGCGTGGGACCGTTAGTGTTGGAATCATTCGATCGGGAAGGACCTCATTCGTCCAATTTCACTTTATGATCCACTTTTATACTTGATTCTTGACTTTCCTTTGAACACGAGACAATTCTATCAAAATAAACTGGAGCAAAGGTTAGAGTCATAGAGTCACACAACACAGAAACAGGCCCTTTGGTCCAACTCATCCATGCCCAGCAAGATGTCCCACCTAAGCTAGTCCCATTTGCCCAGGTTTGCCTCTAGAAGGTTAGCAGTAGACCAGAGGACAGGGACTTCTTTATAAACTAACTAAAGATGATATTTTACACTGAGGGCAGTGGGTACCTGGAGCATGGTGGTGGAGGCCAAATATACTACAGGCTCCTCTGGTATCTTTGGTGGAGGCAAATATGATAGTGGTGTCTGCAAGATGCTTTTAGATAGGCACATTGGAGATGCAGGGAATGGAGGGATGTAGGTAGATCACATGCAGGTAGAGAAGATTAGTTATACAGTTCAGCATGAACATTGTGAGCCAATGGGCATGTCACGGACTGTACTGTTCTAGGTCCAATGTTCTCTAACCAATAAAAGTATAACGAGGCTGAAGTCCCAGCACTGCAGCCTGCTAATTGTGTCTCTGGGGTGTAAGGCAGCAACTCTCCTTCTGATTTACCTGCCTCTGCTGATGTACCATCTCATCTTTGTTCTGTTTTCTCAGTCCAACCCTGTCCTCAGACCATTGCAATTGTCATTATTTAAGTTAGGACGCCTGTTTCAGATCCAAGATTTCACCCTTTGAAACCCGGCCTGCTTTGATGATATATTGATGGTGATCCTTGGCGGTGGAATCAGTAATTCATGCCGTCTCGTCCCCCAAGCCAGAGCCTCCTCTCTTGTGAGCTCATCCTTAACAATTCAGAAATTATTTTTGCATAGCTCAAGTTGCCATACCTGGCTCTATTTACAAAAAGAAAAAGTACGTAGTCCAAAGACAAGTCTACATTCTGGAGCGTCCCCTGATTCGGCAACCTTGGCGCATGGAAGCGGAGGGGAGCGGCTGCTGGAGGTGACGCGGGCGGTGGTCGTGGGCGGAGGTGTTTTTTTAATTTATACAAATACTTTTATTCAAAAAAAAATATATATATATATACAAATTAGCACAATCAAAGACTGCCTATGTTAACAATTTACAAACAAATGATCATCAAATTAATTTAACGCCAACTTTATCAACAAAACATTCAACCTCCCGCGGCGATCTCCAAAGTCCCCGTGGACACTGCGTGTTCTCTCTCCAGGGACACGCGGGCACGGACGTAGGCCCGGAAAAGGGGCAGGCAGTCAACCCTGGTGCGGCCGTTGATTACCCGCTGCCTGGACCCGCGCGAATGGCCATCTTGGCCAGGCCCAGGAGTAGACGGACACGGAGATCCACCCCTCCCTCCCGACCTTCTCCCCTCTGTACCGGGTGCCCAAAGATCAGGAGTGTGCGGCTAAAATGTAGCCAAAACTTGAGGAACAGCCCCTTCTGATAGTCAAACAGGGGCCGCAACCTCTCACACTGAGGAATAGGAACCTGAAGGGCAATTATTTTCTCACAGAGTGGGGTGGGTATGTGGAATGAGCTACCAGAGGAGGTACAGTAGTCGAGGCAGGTACTATAACAACATTTAAAAGACATTTGGACAGGTACATACTGTAAATGGGAAAGGTTTGGAGGGATATGGGCCAGATGTGGGCAGGTAGGACAGGTGTAGGAGGGGCATCTTGGTCAGCATGGACAATTGGGCTGAAGGGCCTGCTTCCATGCTGAATGCACCCTGACCCTATGTTTAAGAAAGAACTGCAGATGCTGGAACAATCGAAGGTAGACAAAAAACGCTGGAGAAACTCAGCGGGTGAGGCAGCATCTATGGAGAGAAGGAATTGGTGATGTATCTGGTCGAGACCCTTCTTCAGACTGATATCTCTCCCATAGGATGCTGCCTCACCCGCTGAGTTTCTCCAGCATTTTTGTCTACCCAGACCCTATGCTGTTCCAGGAGAGGATGTATTTTACTCATGTATCGTATGATAGCATGCAGAACAAGCTTATCATTGTATCTCGCACAGATGATAATGAAGCAACTATTGAATGTTATATTTGTCCCTCTCTCCGTCTGAAATGACTAAACAGTTGAAGTGCTTCATCAGCTGTGAGGTGCTGTGTGGGAGGCACTATGTGAATGCAGGCCTGCCTCTCATTCTTTGACATTTCAGATTTATGCTCGCGGATATTTTTTGTGTCGTCTCCTTTCATTACTGTGCAGATTAACATGTTGAATTCTCCCAGTGCTAATTTCACATCTCCCTGCCCTTATCTCGATTCATTCGAACCCTCCAGATCTCCTTCCCTTGCTTTGATCCTGACCCCCCCTCAACCTTCCATTGTGTATGTCTCTCTATTACCGAGCCTATTATTGCCTCAACCCAGACTCCTCTCATTTTCTGCATGAGAATGTTTCCTCAGCCTGAGGGGTGAGACAACAGCATCAGGTAGAAACCTCTCTCATCCTCCTTTCTGCAGACCTCGCCGGTTTGACCTGCAAAACATTTGCATTTGAAAAGTAAATTGGTAACCAATGGCTACAGTCATTTTAATAATGAACAGCCTTTTTATTGAAAAAAATTGTTTCAATTAACAAAATATGTTAATCCTTCCTCAGCACACATTGCGTTTCTCCCAGGCATGTTTAATTTATTCCGACAAGCTAGCAGGGAGACGGAGTTAAAGGCATCGAGTTAACCTGAGATTCCTCTCCGCACCTTTACCTGGAATCTAGACCATTAGCTGAGAGGTCATTGCCACAGACGGCTGCAGAGGCAACGTCAGTGGATATTATTTAAGGCGGAGATCGACAGATTCTTGATTAGTACAGGTGTCAGGGGTTACGGGGAGAAGGCAGGAGAACGGGGTTGAGAGGGAAAGATAGATTGAATCAGCCATGATTGAATATTGGAGTAGACTTGATGGGCCAAATGGCCTCATTCTGTTCCAGAACATATGAACTGATGAAGAAACTGCTTCACAAGAAGAATTTATTGGTCGTGTACTTTGTACTTTCAAAGTATGCCCAGGGAACACAATAATTAGATCAGAATTATGTTTCAACTCAAAGAAAAACAAGCTGCATGTTTTTACCAGAAACTGCTCAATATACAAGTAAATACGTCATCATTGATCCTTGACTTTCACATAACATTAGAAAATGCAGATGCTGGAAATCTGAAATAAACAAAAATCAAAAAAGTGCTGGATGCGGGGGTTTGAAGGCACTGGGCCTGTACTCGCTGGAGTTTAGAAGGATGAGTGGGGACCTCATTGAAACTTACCGAAAAGTGAAAGGCCTGGATAGAGTGGATGTGGAGAGGATGTTTCCACCTGTGGAAGAGTCTAGGACCAGAGGCCGTAGCCTCAGAATAAAAGGATGTACATTTAGAAAGGGGATGAGGAAGAATTTCTTTAGCCAGAGGGTGGTGAATCTGTGGAATTAATTACCACAGACAGCTGATAGATCAGCCATGATTGAATGACAGAGTAGACCTGGTGGGCCGAATGGCCTTTTTCTAGAGTGTATTCTAGAGTTAGATTTAGCTCTTAGGGCTAAGGGAATCAAGGGATATGGGGAAATAGCCGGAACGGGATTCTGATTTTGGATGATCAGCTATGATCATATTGAATGGTGGTGCTGCCTTGAAGGGCTGATTGGCCTACTCCTGCACCTATTTTCTATGTTTCTATGTTTATGAAAGCCAGCTTCTGTGGAGAGAGATATAGATCAGCCATGATTGAATGGCGGGAGTAGACTTGATGGGCCAAATGGCCTAATTCTGCTCCTATCACATGACCTGTAGGCCTAACCTTCATTAAGCTTTGAACTACATAGACCTGGGGGCATTGGGTTTGTCTTTTTGCACTATTATTGTTTGTTTATTTTTAATAACTATGTATATATGCATGTGTGTGCACAAGCAAAAAATATTTTGATAAAGTTCAATGTCTCTCTCTCTCTCTATATATAACATTTTTTACATTTATCATATTGTTTACAGAGTACTATGTTTATTTATTCTGTTGTGCTGCCGCAAGTAAGAACTTCATTGTTCTGTCTGGGACGTATAACAATAAAACACTCTTGACTAATGATGTGCTGGCGTGCCCAGGGATGGCTGGGATCTCTGAGCCGACATCTCTGTACCAGATAATACCGACCATGTATTTTTCGATTGAGGAGCTGATGTAAACAGCTGAGGCCCTTCCCCTGGCACCTTGAGCGAGCTGAACCCTACGATACAGAGCGGGAACATTCTTCTACAAAGTCCAGCTCTGACTCTAACAAAATGCTTAGGATTTGTAAGAGGGTCAATTATTTCTTCATGGTATTTTACCGCGCAAATCTCCAAGTGATCTGAATAATTTCACTAGAGTTTTAGGTTTAGCGAGTGTATCTTCAACAGCTGGCTGATTAAACCCCCCTCTTGGGGGTCTATGCAGCAAGACGTGATTCTCCCTAATGGGATTTCACACTTCAGTCTAGTTCCAAGTATCCATGGTTATCTACTTCTCCACCATTTGACAGTACATCGTTCAACATGATGCACCAACTATATGGGTAACAGTCCATATGGAGTGGCAGATGATAGAGTGGGAGGTACAACCAGCAGGGTAACACTACCAGGGGCAGGTCATGGCACTCGGTGCTCCTGCCCACCCTGGGACTTTAAAAGAAGCACCTACTTTATTTACACCAAGATGGAGTGAGTTTGGTTTATTGTCATGTGTACCGAGGTACAGTGAAAAGCTTTTGTTGCGTGTTATCCAGTCAGCAGAGAGACGATGCATGATTACAATTACACTGTATAGATACGTAACGTTTAGTGCAAAGTCCGATCAAGGATAGTCTGAGGGTCATCAAAGAGGTAGGTGGTAGCTCAGCACCGCTCCCTGGTTGTGGGAGGGCTTGCACCGTGTCTGAATCCCAGGGCCATTTCACACCGGGGACCTGAGCTCACTCCGACACGCCTGAGGCCAGAATAGTCGCGAACATTTCTTGACATTTCTTTGGATTTGAAGCTTGAAACTGTTGATGGAAAAGCGGTTCACCAAAGTATCATCAGCTGCCCGTCTACAGCGTCCTGTTTGTAGATACACCTGCTTTGGAACGGCAAGGCAATGCGGGCGTGGAGCTCATCGGGGATGGATCCATCATTACCAGTGATACTGCTCGCCTTAATTGCCTCCAGACGCCAATTTAGTCCAGAATTCCCCCTTGGCCGCCTTCATGGTGCTGCGAAGGTTACAGGTGATTTTTTGCACCAGTCAGGATTGTAAGACTTGAATGCAGCAGACATGGACTTCACTGGGAGTGGACCTCAAGGTGCATCTGGGGAACATTGGTACACTGTCCTCTACACAAGTGCTGATGAAGTGTGTGACATATTCATCTCAACGCACTCGCAAAATATTCACCCCTTTCTTCAGACCAGCGCTGTAAGACTTTCTGTCCCGGATCCTCCTGCTTCAGTTTCTGTTTGTGAGCAGAGAGCGGAAGCATGGCCACAGTCAGATTTACCAAGGTGCGGTGGGGGGATAGAGCAGTTGGTGTCTTTGATGGTTGTGTAGTAGTTGTCAAGGGCGTTTGGGCAGGAGACGTACTGAGAGTATTTTGCCAACTCACTCTTGAGGTCGGCCTGATTGAAATCCCCAGCAAGGGGAAGGGAAGCAGGGTTACATCTCAGGTGAACGTTTCATGTGCAAGGCGTTGTACGCCTGAGGGGCGACATCTCGTCATTCATCGAAATGCAGCACAGGTTTCCTGACTCGACGATGAGTTGAAGCAGCAAGCTATGAATCGTGATATTGTTAATCCTAAATAGAGAAAGGGAGGATTGGCAGGTCACCTATCCATCAACACAGTATTTTGCTCTAAATGACAGTGATTTTATGTATCATTTCTGTGAGTCTGTACTCTTCTGTATTCTGGTAACACCACCCTGTCCTCATTGGGACGTGCTGCTGTAGTTTCAGTGTGGACTAGAGAATTAAAATGGTGGTTTTCCTGGTTGTGTGTGCATGTGTGTGCATGTGTGTGTGTGTGTGTGTGTGTATGTGCGCGTCTGTGCTTGTGTGTGTGTATGCATGTGTATGCCTGTGTGCGCGTGTGCATGTGCATTAGTGTGTGTGCGTATGAGTTTATGTGTATGAGTTTGTGTGTATGAGTGTGTGTGTATGAGTGTGTGTGCGTGCGTGTGTGTGTGCATCTGTTTGTGTGTGTGTGCGCGTACGTGTGTGTGTGTGTTCGTGCACGCGTGTGAGTGTGCGCGCGCGTGTGTGCATCTGTTTGTGTGTGTGTGTATGTGTGCGCACACGTGTGTGTGTGTGTGCATGTTTGTGTGTGTGGGCGCGCACGTGTGTGTGTGTGTGTTTAAACACCAGTCACTGCCCTCACCACCCCGTGTCGCAGTGCCAGTGACCCAGGCAGAGCACACAACCAGTGGTCAATATCTCAGGTCTCCTCCCTGCTGGAGACTGGTGATGAATATCTACCTCCCCGTCCCTTGAACAAACAAACTCACAGATTAACTGGCAATAGACACAAACTCATTGACTTCTTTTACATGACACAATTAGAGCAAGCAATGCAAATATTAGCTTATTGTTGCAATTCTGGCAGCCCACTGTGCGGCTTGTATTTTAATGTGCGATTGCCTTCTCCTCTTTAGCTTTTATTTGTCTTAGTATCATTGTATTAGATTTATGAAGCCGCTGGAAAATGATCATGTTATTTTAATGAACCTGCAGAATATATGCCCAGAACTCCATTACAAAGTTAAAAACAATCGATAGCTTTGAATTACATCATAAAATGCCGGTGCAGAGCTGAGGCAGTTTATTAACATAGACTGAACACTGCAATTGTGTTACAGATTCAATGCATTCTGGAGATTCACACTACCTTGTGCCATTATAATAGTCCCTTGCTTGGAAGGCAGCCAGAAATCTCACCACTTCTCTTTCTGAGATGAGATAACGCTCGCCTGAATCAAATGAAACTTTATAAACTGCAGACATTAGCAGTGTGGTGAAGAATTGCTATATATTTTTCACATTATCCAAAGGAATCAAATGAACGAGGATGAGTGGATAAGAATAAATCACATCACAGTTGTTTTCTCTCCTCACAGAGATGGTGCCGCGATCAGTTAGTGCATCTCCTCAAAACTTTGTTTAGTGTGGTTTTCAGAAATACAGCGCGGAAACAGGCCCTTCGGCCCACTGAGTCCATGCCGACCAGCAATCTCCGTACACTAGCACAATCCCTACACACAAGGGACAAAGATAGAAGATACACTCTGCAGTTAGTTAGTTAGTTAGTTAGTTAGTTAGTTAGTTAGTTAGTTAGTTAGTTAGTTAGTTAGTTAGTTAGTTAGTTAGTTAGTTAGTTAGTTAGTTAGTTAGTTCCTCACACACTGTTGAGTGCATTGGGCAACAAGCTTTTGCCGTTCTGTTCGGTTATGTGCGACGTCTTCCACCCTCGATAGGCTTGCGTCCCGGGCTTCCAAATCCTTCTAGAATGTTCGCCTCCATGTGAGTTTTGATCGGCCTCTTTTCCTTCTTCTGTCCGGTTGCCATGTCATTGCTATCTTAGGTGCACGTTCTGGTGACATGCTGAGTACATGTTCCTGTTATTTTCATCCTGCGTCCCTCTATGCCCTGGCTGAGAGGCTTTGTTGCAGTTTCCCCAGTAGATCTCTGCACTCTTCTAAATGCCACAATGGCAGCTTTCGTCCCCTGAGAGAATGCACAAAGTTTCTGTTGAACACTTCATCCAAACATTAGAGCATGCAATGGTGCAACATTGAAGTGTCAGCTGGAATGTTTGCGCTTATATAGATAGAGAGACTCAGAGTCTGAGAGACAAGGTGGGTACATACTTGAAGCAGGGAAAGTTATGACCAAGCCCCGGCATGTAGCAGCCCAAATTCCTGCACCAAAGAGGACTCAATCTGCCCTTACCTGTTACCCAGCCTCGGAGATTCCAGACAATGGAGAAAGCCAAAACTAACATACTTCAAACCAATTCTTAATGATATATATAGTCACTTGACAGGATATAAATCCTTACCCTTAAAGGAAAGTCTCACTGAAATTATATAGATAGGAAAGGTTTAAAGGGATAATCTAAGGAGCAGTGAGGGAGGATACAAGGTGAACATAAAACACCCCATGGCTACACTTTGAAGAAAAGGTTGCTTATTGCAGGAAAATGGGGTTGTGGGAGAAAAATAGATCAGCCTTGATTGAATGGCAGAATAGTCTAGATGGGCAGAATAGTCTAGATGGGCAGAATGGCCTAATTCTGTTCCTAGGACTTATGAACCATATGGTAACAACTGGATAACAGACAGATAAACGCTGCACTCTACAAGATACTGTCATGGCAGCTTTGGTCCCCTGAGAGAATGCGCAAAGTTTCTGTTGAATACTTCATCCACACATCAGAACATCCAATGCGATTATTTTTAATAATTATCCTGGATGTCTTTGACCAGAATACATTGCCCATTCTCAACAGCCCTTGAGAAATACAGCACGCAAGGTTCAACTTTTGGTCTCGATGAGGTCGACAATTAACGTCAGATCGAATTTTATCTTTAAAAAAAAAAGTTTTCCGAGTTATTTTTCCTGAGTTTTAAACCAAGAATAATTGAACATAATTTGCATGAATCTCGGCTGATTACAGCAGTGTGGTGCTTAACTTGACTGACAAGGAATTAGCCACACATCCAGCCAGCCAGTGTCACGACGAACTGCTAAAGCAAGTGTACACATTAATATATATGAGATAGTTCAAGTCTTGCTTGCACATAATCCCATTTTGCATTCTCTTATTCAACCAGCGACTTCTAATAAAAATATTATCAAGTAACCATGGAATCTCTTCTCCCCAAAATGCCCCAAGGCGTCGATATTTAATTTTGATGGGATGGAGAGATTATGGTGAATGTTTTCGACACTACACATTGGGCACATCGAACCTTTGTCAGCTATTATTTTCAAGCAGTGAATAAAATCACCTTGTTAACTTGTTTTGCTAGCAAGATTCTGAGCACAAAAATACAATCTTGCATGCCCTCAGTAAGATAGATTAACACCAAATTGTGTTTTGTAACAGAAATAGAATAAGCCATTAAATAGCAATTGTACAATCAATATGAATAATTGTATAATTTAATAACACAACATTTGCAAGGATTCACTGCACAGGTTGTATGGATTGTCCATTTTTTTGTTCATATCTCCTTGCAATAGCACAGAACATTACCCATATCTGTTAGGATAGGTGCACGAGGCAGGCATTTGATGGTATTCTATTTTACTTTTGACTGTTTTGAATTAAAATCGTGATGTTTTACAATTTACAAAAATAAAAAAATAAATTAGAATGCCACCAGGATGGAGTTTGCATGGGTTGCCTTTTGTACCCAATGAGGAATAATGTTCGTAATATACACTGAGCGTGAAGATTTGAGGCATAAAAGTCATTTCATCACTTGAAAGATTATTTTTTTTAATATTGGGGATGTATTTTGTTTTCAAAATATTTATCTGAAGAAAATGTAATCTGCATATTCGAAAGAGTTTTATGATGCAGAGTGTTTGCTCAGCATTCATATTTCTTGATATGCCATTAATGGTTCAATGGTGCTTTTATTATGAACAAAAGAAACGCAAAGGGGAATTATTTTCTCCCAAACAGTCCAGTAGAGTATCGGGATACCACCCCACGATTGGCAATTGCACAGACATGGTCGACCAAGCCCGCATGCAAGAGGCGCCATGTTTCACCGCCATTTTCCAAGTCCAGTCCACGCTCCAGTTGTTATGAGCGGTGCCCAATTCAGGCAAACCCCAGGCTGCTGTGGGGCCTCCAGCCGCCACCTTTCTTGGTCGACCCACTCTATGCTATCCCACTTTCCCATCCACACCCTACACACTCGGGGCAATTTACAGAGGGCCAATTTCACCCACAAACCCGCACGTCTTTGAGACTGAAACCCATGCAGTCATGGGGAGAATGTACAAACTCCACACAGACAACACCCGAAGGTCAGGATCGAACCCCGGTGGTCTCTGGCTCTGTGAAGCAGCAGCTCCACCCGCTGCACCACTGTGCCACACTGATCCCTATTCATCCCAACTCCGGTCGATGCAGACCAGTCTCACGCTTTCTCAGCCAGAAGGCAAGACCCTCATTCCCTAGAAACAACCTTATAAATTAATTAATTAACTGATGAGCCATTAATATCACAAATAGCAATTACTGAGCCCTTGTCCCCGACAACAGATGTTGATATTTCAAGGGACGCTGGAACAGACATTATGAAAATGTACCCGATGTTTTCAAATGGCAAGATATTAAAAATGCTTTCCACTAAATCCATTCAAAGGAAAACCACAGATGTTGTTAATACAACGAGTGTTGAAAGAACACCTCTATAAATAGATGGTGGTCTTAGCTGTTTGATCAGTATTCATGAGACCCAAAAAATTACATTTCAACCTCATATATT
This sequence comes from Amblyraja radiata, assembly GCF_010909765.2. NCBI lineage: Eukaryota > Metazoa > Chordata > Chondrichthyes > Rajiformes > Rajidae > Amblyraja > Amblyraja radiata. Next base: position 9,562,648 of record NC_045988.1, read on the forward strand.
ATTTCACAAGTAAATAGACAGCTGCTGCCGATCTGATTGAGATGTTACAGGTCTGTGCAAATACCATTGTGGAATGCATGGCAAAAAAATGTACAGAAAATGCAAGTCCCATTCCGCTTAATGAGAGCATATGATGAGGAACATAAAGAGCCAAGTGTGTGAAAACCAATAAATATGACAATTAAGTTAGGGGAAGTATCCAGAGATTCTTTTGTTATCTATTGTTGTTCCCATTTTGTTCTCTGTACCTATTCTGTGTAGCATAGAACGCCACAGGACATCCTTTTCCCCCCGTGGCTATCTAATGCCCCTGTCCCACTTAGGAAACCTGAACGGAAACCTCTGGTGACTTTGCGCCCCACCCAAGGTTTCCGTGCGGTTCCCGGAGGTTGCAGGTGGTTGCCGGAGGTTGCAGGTAGTGGAAGCAGGTAGGGAGACTGTCAAAAACCTCCGGGAACCGCACAGAAACCTTGGGTGGGGCACAAAGAACAACAAGAAGCTGGACAGACTGGTTAAACGAGCTAGCTCAGTGCTGGAGGGGAGAGTAGACTCTGGGATGGATGTGCTTGAGAGGCGTATGAGGCACGAGGTGCAGGTCATCCTGAAAAATCCCAGGCATCCCCTCCATGTAATTCTGGAGAGTCAAAAGAGCACTCGGAACAACAACCGGCACCTCTCCCTGCCCTGTAGAACGGAGCGGTTCAGGAGATCCTTCACCCCTGCAGCCATTAGATTTTATAATTCGGACCGCTAGGCTGTAGGGGGATGCATTTTGCAATTTTTAATTTTTAACTGTTAATTATTGGTCTTTTTAAGTATTTATTGCTCTCAGGTAGTGTCCACATTGTATTCTATGTATTTTCTGTCTGCGTTCGTTTTGAATCTGTGGGTTTGTTGGTTGGGGGCTTCTGGACATCTGAATTTCCCTGAGGGGATCAATAAAGTATTTATTATTATTATTATTATTAAAGTCTCCAGAGGTTTCTGTGCAGGTTTCCTAAGTGGGACAGGGGCATAACTGTACAACTGCTCCCCCTCCTGTTGGGGGTAGACTGACTCCCCATCCCCATAACCCCCCCCCCCCCCCCCCCCCCCCCCCCAGTCACCCCCCTCCCCAATCTTCACACATCCCCATTCCTGGACTTTCCACTCCACACGTTAATTTCATGTTTCATGTAACTTGTGTTTCTATTGCCAGGCCAATCTCCCTCCTGGGATCAATAAAGTTCTATCGTATCATATTGTATCGTGTCATTCTACCACTAGTTTTCCTCTCCCCAGCATTTTGTGTCTATCTTCTATCTATAGATAATTAAAATCTGTGGCTATAGTTCCTGGCTATAGTTCCCCCTCACCGGCCCTTCCACCGTGGCCAGAATGGAGAAATACAGCTTAGCATTAGCTTGTGTGAAAAACAGCAATGAATAAATGCAGAAATACAAAGTGCTGGAAGAACTCGGCAGGTCAGGCAGCATCTGCAGAGGGAATGGACCGACAACGGATCAGTGTGAAGAAGTTGTCCAGACCCATATCATGGCCAGTCCACTTCATCCACAGATGCTGCCCGACCCGCTGAGTTCCTCCAGCACTTTGTTTTATGCTCACGTTTCCAGCACCTGCAGTTTGCTGGTGTCTCTGCTGATTTATGTTCTCAGATAAAACATAAGGAGAATTTGGTTGATCAAAGAGGACAGCTGTAGGAAAGATGAGGAAGTGATTGTGTCATCCAATTATTTGCAAATGAAATGTATAATTAATCCAGAATAGCTTTGCACTTGGCTCCTATTCTCCTGATTAGCAAAGGGTGCCAAAGGTGCAGAGTCCGGCTTAACTCACATGATGAAAGCATCATCTCCATGCATCGTACTCACTGATATCTCTGGAAGGGTGAAACACTCTGTCACACAGTGAAGCCACAAGCTCAGCTGTAAAGGAGATATGAAACTCAACCAAGCTCAGGAATTGTGTAGGAATGAACTACAGATGCTGGTTTACACTGAAGCCTGACACAAAATGCTGGAGTAACTCAGCGATAGCCTTCGTCAGACCGAGAGACAGGGAGGGGGAAAGTATCGAACCAAAAATGTTTTTCTCCAGAGATGCTGCCTGCCGTGCCGCGTTACTCCAGCATTTTGTGTCTGTCTTCAAACTCTGGAAAGGCTGTGCAGGTTATTTCACATCTGACAGAAAGGTAAGGTGAATGTTTTAAAAGTAGCCCCGTCAGCTGAAAAATACATTGACTATTTGGTGGGTTTTTTGTTTCAAAAGGGAAGCAATTTATTGGCCAAACATTACAGGGACAGTGAGGAATCGCACACATTGAATCAAGGAAGACCATTTGATGTTACAGTGGATGTGAACAGGAACCCAGCCCACAACAATCAGAATCAGAATCAGAATCACATTTTATTCGCCAAGTAAGTTTTGCAACATACGAGGAATTTCATTGGTCAGGTCAGTCATACAATTAAAAGTAACAGATCACTTCAAAAACACATTTTAACATGACCATCCACCTACACATTCCTCACAGGCCAAGATATACGTATCCCCCCCCCCCCCGCCCCCCACCGATGTTGAGCGTCTACCACTCTCAACAATCAACGAATGTCGTGAAATGCTCCCCCACCTATTGGCACAAGGGACTTCTTAACATCTTGTCCTGTGTATTTGATTCTGATAATCTGGACTCGTCCAGTGACTGCTGTGAAAGGACAGCTGACAACATGGGAAAGTCCACGTGACAGCTTGGAGAGACAGCTGACAGGAGGGAACAGACCCCACTGGGGCCGTCATGGGCTAGCTACCCATGATAGCAGTCCCCAACGCTGTTTCAGTTAGTTGGAGACACCCGCTAAATGCTACTAAAAGTAAATTAAAGAGAATACCCCTAGAGCCTGCGAGAGCGGGGGCGCAAGATGGCTCACCGATTGATAACACGGTTACAGACCCAGGAACGGAAACGACTACGGACAAGGAGAGCATGGCACATGAGACATCCACAACAGCTGCGGCACACAAACTTCAGGTGTGCATTTGTGGTTGGGAGAAAATTACATCAGTGAAGGGCTTGAAGATCCACCAAGGGAAGAAAAAGTGCTTGAGAGAGCAGAGACATGGGCCTCGCATTGACCAGTACTTCTTATGAAGCAACCAGTCAAATCAGTCGAGTGAAGCACAGCGACGGGACTCAAACCAAAGTTCGCAGAGCATCAGCACCCATGTCACTGAAGAGGGTGATACAAGCACAGAAATGCCGGTGGAGGAGCCCATGCAACAACGACAAAGACCTCCATTAGAGGGAAAGATCAAAGGGCACAAACCTGGAGTGAAATGGCCCAAAGCTGTTGAAAAGAAAGAGTGGGAGACGGTCAACAGTGACCTTATTAATATCTTGGAGCAACAAGCGGGCACAGCAGTGGAAAAGCTTGAAAGGATGGGCAACACAATCTACAGCTACGGAGAAGAACGGTTTGGGGTGAGTAAAGGGAGAGGCGGAAAGAAATTACCAACACCAATCAAGTCCAGGAGGCAGCAGGAGATCGAGAGGCTAATCAGAGAGAGGAGACAGTTGAAAAAGCAATGGAAAAAAGCAACTGAGGCAGAGAGAGAAGGTCTCATGCTACTCCAAGAGGACATCAAGAGCCGATTGGCAACCTTGCGAAAAGCAGAGAACTTGAGGAAACTTCGCAAGAAGAAAGAACACACAAGAACACGGTTCTACAATGACCCTTTCAAGTTCATCAAAGACCTCTTCGCAAAGGAAAAAAGTGGAACTTTGAAAACATCAAAGCGGCAATTGGAGGAACACCTGGAAAAGGCCCACCAAGACACGAAAAGGCATGAGCAGTTAGTCATCCCACATGACATCCCGCCTATTCAACCACCTGAATTCAACCTGGACACCAGCCCTCCGAGATGGAAAGAGGTAGAGAACACTGTCCGGCGAGCAAGAGCAGCATCAACTCCGGGGCCAAACGGAGTACCATACAAGCTCTACAAGAACGCACCGGATGTGTTACGCTTTCTATGGAAGCTCATGAGGGTGGTGTGGAAGAAGCAAACAATACCTAAGGCGTGGCGAAGGGCCGGCGGCGTGCTAATACCTAACGAAAAGGATGCGTCAGACATCAGCCAATTCCGGCCAATATGTCTCCTCAACGTCGAGGGAAAAATCTTTTTCAGCATTGTATCACAAAGGCTGTCCACCTATCTGGTAACAAACAAGTACATTGATACATCTGTACAGAAAGCAGGAATTCCAGGATTTTCAGGCTGCTTGGAGCATACAAGCATGATCTAGCACCAGATCCAAGCAGCTAAGAAGGAAAAGAGAGACCTACATGTGATCTTCCTCGATCTGGCCAATGCATTTGGTTCGGTTCCGCATGAACTCCTTTGGGAATCTTTTGCCTTTTTCCATGTACCAGAGCTCATCACCACACTGGTCAAGAGCTATTTCCAAGACCTGCAGCTGTGCTTCACAACAGCTGCCTTCAGTACAACATGGCAGTGCTTGGAAGTAGGCATCATGGCAGGCTGCACAGTCTCACCCTTGGCCTTTACAATGGCCATGGAAGTCATCATCAGGGCCGCAAAATGGGTGGTGGGCGGTGAACGAACCAGGGCTGGGCTCCGTCTGCCACCCATCAGGGCATACATGGACGACATGACAACACTAACCACTACTGCAGCATGCACCAAGCGGCTACTTGGAAAGCTGCAGGAGAACATCAAGTGGGCCCGAATGAAAATCAAACCAAGTAAATCTCGAAGCATCTCCATAGTCAAGGGGGTGCTTAGAGACACAAGGTTCTGCATCGGTGACGACCCAACAGTGTCTGAGCAGCCAGTTAAAAGCCTGGGCAGATGGTACAACGCAAGTCTCAAGGACAAAGAGCAGGTGCAACAACTAAGGCAATAAATTGTCAACGGCCTGAAGAACATCAATCAGACCCTACTGCCTGGGAAACTGAAGCTCTGGTGCCTACAGTTTGGACTCCTTCCTCGGACAATGTGGCCACTGACCGTTTATGAAGCCCCAATAACAACTGTGGAGAAGATGGAGCGAACCATAACTTCATACGTAAAGAAATGGCTCGGGGTCCCACGATGTCTAACTAACATCGGCCTATATGGCAAAGGGGTCCTGGAACTACCTCTCACTAGTCTAACAGAGGAATACAAGTGTTCTAAAGTAAGACTCCAGATGACACTGAGGGACTCTAGAGACAAGACCATCAGTGCTGTCCGGCCGGAAGTGGACACCATCTGATGCAGTACAGCAAGCTTCATCAGCCCTGAGACACAAAGACATCGTGGGGCAAGTCCAGCAGGGAAGAGGAGGCTTTGGCCTTACGACAAGTAAACCAACTTGGCGAAAGGCCACAACATCAGAGCGGAGGACATTGGTGGTCGAGGAGGTGCGGCGACAGGAGGAGGCCGCAAGAAGTGCAAAGGCGGTCTCTCTTGCCAAACAGGGGCAATGGATGCAGTGGGAAGGTGTGGAGCGGAGGAAGATCAGCTGGAAATAACTATGGGAAATGGAAGCAAGCAAGATCAGCTTCATCATCAGAGCGACTTATGACGTGCTTCCATCACCAAAGAACCTCCATCAGTGGTACGGCGAGGATCCAACCTGTGCCCTCTGCCCAACTCCAGCGACCCTCAAACACATCATGGTAGGCTGCAAGACCAGCCTCACGCAAGGGAGATACACGTGGCGGCATAATCAGGTACTAAATAGCCTGGCATCAGCCCTTGAGAACAGGCGGTGTGCGACCAACTCCTTGCCTCCGAGAGCAAGCAACCCCCCCCCCCCCCCCCACTAAGGGCAACAACCTTTGTCCGAGAAGGACAAAAAACATCTAAACATCCTTCCATCAGATCAGAAGAAGGAAACCTATGCAGGGCCCGTGACTGGAGGATGCTGGCGGACATCGGCCGACAACTAATTTTTCCACCTGAAATTGCTTCCACCAACCTCAGGCCAGACTTGGTGTTCTGGTCCCCTTCACAGAAGACTGCTTACATCATAGAGCTCACAGTTCCATGGGAGAACTCTGTTGAGGAGGCCTATGAGCGTAAGAAGCTGCGCTACGCAGAGCTTGCAGCAGAGGCAACGCAGCGTGGCTGGAACACCAAAGTCTATCCAGTTGAAGTGGGATGCAGAGGATTTGTTGCGTCATCTACCATCAGACTGCTGAAGGAGCTTGGAATCCACGGTCAGGCTCTGCGGAAGACCATAAGATCACTCTCAGAGGCGGCTGAAAGAAGCAGCCGGTGGATTTGGCTCGCGGAGAGACCCATGCTGGGCCCCAAGTACTTCAGGGTGAATCTTTGGGACGGTTTGACACGGGACACGCGCTGAGGGCTGATCATCCTGCAGCGGGCCGCCCTTGTGGAGGGTGTATAGTGTTAAAATGCTGAAACACCCAGTGATGCAGGGGTACACTACTGATGATGTGTCCTGTGCCCAACTGTCCTGAAGGTTACCCAGGCCAAGATATACGTATCTCCCCCACCCCCCCCCGCCCCCCACCGATGTTGAGCATCTACCACTCTCAACAATCAACGAATGTCGTGAAATGCTCCCCACCTATTGGCACAAGGGACTTCGTAACATCTTGTCCTGTGTATTTGATTCTGATTGCATCAGTGTTCTCGGACCAGGTGAGATCTTCAGAGATGTGCACGCCCAGGACGTTGAAGTTCTTGACCCTTTCCCCCATCGACCCGTTGATATAAATGGGACTTCAGACACTTCCAATCTTGTTGGTTGCACTGAATATTTTGTTTTAAACATGCTTGTGTTTGATGGAGTCATATATTAGAGTCATCGTATAGATTCATAGAGTCATAGAATGATACAGTGTGGAAACCGGCCCTTTGACCCAACATGCCCACATCGACCAACATACCCCATCTACACTAGTCCCACCTTCCTGCGTTTGGCCCATATCCCTCTAATCCTATCCTATCCATGTACTGTCCAAATGTTTTTTTAGATAGACCAGTCTGAAGAAGGGTTCTGACCCAAAACGTCACCTATTCCCTTTCTCCCGAGATGCTGCCTGAACTTATTCCAGCATTTTGTGTCTATCTTCGGTATAAACCAGCATCTGCAGTTCCTTCCCACGCAAATGTTTTTTTAAACACTGGGATAGTACCTGCCTCAACTACCTCCTCCGGCAGCTCATTCTATCACCTACCACCCTTTGTGTAAAAAGATTGCCCCTCAGTTTCTCACTTTTTCCTCCACTCCCTACACACTGAGGACAATTTACAGAGAGACGATTAACGATCTTTGTGGTGTGGGAGTGAACCGGAGCACCCGGAGGAAACCACGCGGTCACAGGGAGAACATGCAAACTCCACACAGGCAGCACCCGAGATCAGGATCGAACCCGGGTCCCCGACGCTGTGAGGCAGTGGCTCTACGAGCTGTGCCACCGTGCCAGCTCTCTGTGCACTTTTCTGTGCAGTCTGGAGTGTAACCAATTGCTCCCTTACAGCAGCGAGCGGGTCAGAGACACAGGTAGGTCTAGCCGCAGGAGAGTCCGTGCTGTCCACACTGCAGTCCACACACACTTGTTATCTGGGACAGGCCAAACAATATGCTGCTGCATTGCGTGAAGCATCTCCAGTGTACACGGGGAAACCTCTCACAATACTGAACACACAGCGAGAGACGGGTCGCGCGTGGGTCCCAGAGTCGGTCGGGCCCACGGTGGGTGCCGGAGATCGGTTGAGGATGTGCCACTGAGAACAAAGAGGGAACATCGGTGACTATATTGAACACTTTGTAACATTGTCGGTGCCCTATACATGGTGACTCTTTGCATACCTTGTGTATGGTCTGCAACACAAAGAATTTCACTGTGACATGTCACATGTGATAATAATGTATCAATCGATCAAATATAGGTGTGCACATTGTGAGGTATGTGTAATATAATTATATACAACTACATATAATGTATACTTACTGTATATATAAAAATGTACCACACGCACCGTGCACAAGGTGTAGAATGATCCGTGAACAGGACTGTAAGCACCAGACTGCCTCTATTATATCAGCATTCCTTCGACCTGCTAATTCTGCCATAGATAATGCCAGAACAGATGCACAGAAGAGGTTGCCGGGGATTAGCATAATTCTCTTTAAAGATCATATACTCCCTGGGGCTGCGGTATGCTGTTGTCTGATGGTCTGTTCTTAATTCTTGTTCTCGGAAATTGAGCAATTAACAATTCCTTGCCACAGACAGCTCTTCCCCGGCAAGACTCCGGTCATGAAACTTGCCGTTTGCTTTATAGTTCACAAATTAAGACAGTGGATTACACCCAGAGAGTTGTGAATCTGTGGAATTCTCTGCCACGGAAGGCTGTGGAGGCCAATTCACGGGATGTTTTCAAGAGAGAGTTAGATAGAGCTCTTCAGGCTAACGGAATCAAAGGATATGAGGAGAAAGCAGGAACGGGGTACTGATTTTGGATGATCAGCCAGGATCATATTGAATGGCGGTACTGGCTCGAAGGGCCGAATGGCCTCCTCCTGCACCTATTTTCTATGCTTCTATGTTTCTGTTACATTTACCAGTCCATTACGATAATTTTAGTTTAGTTTAGAGATACAGCACGGAAACAGGCCCTTCGGCCCACCGAGTCTGCTCCGACCAGCGATCCCCGCACATTAACACTACCCTACACACACTAGGGACAATTTTACATTTATACCAAGCCAATTAACCTACAAACCTGCACGTCTTTGGAGAGGAAACCGAAGATCTCGGAGAAAACCTACGCAGGTCACGGGGAGAACGTACAAACTCCGTACAGACAGCGCCCGTAGCCGGGATCAAGCCCAGGTCTCCGGCGCTGCAAGCACTGTAAGGCAGCAACTCTACCGCTGCACCACCGTGCCGCCCTTTTCGCATCTTTCTAAGTGCATGCAGGTTCTGAAGCGGTGTCGTTGCTTTAGCCTGGGAACGCCGAGACTCTGCGTGGCTGTGATGGAGATCGACTTCCCATCCATGGTCTGCGTCCACTGCTAAGCCGCCCCACAGCCTGGGTCTGCTGCTGACAGATAGACACAAAGTGCTGGAGCAACTCAACAGGTCAGGCAGCATCTGTGGAGAAAAAGGACGGGTGACGTTTCGGGTCAGGAACCCTTCTTCAGACACAAAACATCACCGGTCCTTTCTCACCAGAGATGCTGCCTGATCCCGCTGGGTTACCCCAGCACTTTGTGTGCTGTCTTCAGTATAAACCAGCATCTGCTGTTCCTTCCCACACATTTTGCCTGCTGCTGCTGCACACACTACAATACCCTTCATGGCAATCAGCTGCCTGAGGAAAAAAGGACATATAGCATTCAGAACTTGATGGAACCACTGCCTCATTGAGCCAGAGCCCTGGATTCGATATTGATCTCAGGCGCTGTTTGTGTGGAGTTTGCACGTTCTCTCTGTGACCACGTGGGTTTCCCCAGGGTGCTCTGGTTTCCTACCACATTCCAAAGACGTTTTCAGGTTAATTGGCCCGCTGTAAATTGTCCCCAGTGTGTCGAGAGTGAATGAGAAAGTGGGATAACTTCGAACTACTGTGAACAGGCGACCGTTGGTCAGCGTGGGCTTGGTGAGTCGAACAACCTGTTTCCATGCTGTGTCTCTCAACTAAACTAAATGATTAAGTAACAAAACAATAGTTTTGTTGATCAATAAAACATACTTTTTATGTATTTGTTCCTTCTATGTGTCGTTTCAGAAATGAATCACCTGAATTGGATACTCTATTGCAAAGTTATGGCCTATTAAAGGTCACTATTTTTCACAAATATCTGGTGCTGTTGGTTCACTAAACTTGCAGGAAAGAGGATTTCATTAACTATGCTCCCACAAAAATCAATTTTTAATTAAAAAGTCCCAGGAAATAAATATAAAGAGCCTGTTTCAAATTTGCCATCATATGTAGAAGGTCACTCTCTATAATTTGAAAACAGAGTGAACTAATGAGAGGAGGCTGGCTCACTGGAAGAGGTAATGAAGCAAGAAGACCAGGGGTCTTTGCGCTGACAGAGGATAGATGCTCATGGAGGGGACAGAGGCGTACGTCGGGGTCCTGAACACGTCTCAAGAGTCAAGTCAAGGGTGTTTGATTGTCACCTCCACCAGCAACAGAACAACACAATTCTTCCGTTCAACAGAATGTCTGAAGAAGGGTTTCAGCCCGAAACGTTGCCCATTTCCTTCGCTCCAGAGATGCTGCTGCACCCACTGAGTTTCTCCAGCACTTTTGTCTACCAACAGAATCCTTACTTGCAGCTATGCAGGCTCATTGATGCAAGAACACACAAATAAATTGAGCATCATTAATAATACAAAAAATTAATAAATAGTAATATCGGCTAACCAGACCACGAATGTGCAAAGCCAAAATCCATACTGCAAATCAGGGCGGCAGTAAATTGTCTTTGGTACAATTGTAAATTGTCCCTGGGGCGTAGGGTGGTGTTAGTGTACAGGGTGAGCGCTTGTCGGAGCGGTCTCGGTGGGCCGAAGGGCCTGTTTCCGTGCTGTATCTCTTAAGTCTAAAGTTTTTTTTTCTGTTGTCTTTTGTTTCTTTCTTTTCTTTCTCTTTTTTGTTTTGTTATGTTAAATAAAACATTGATAAAATTAAAAAATATATATTTAATTAAACAGTCTAACGTCAAGAGTCAAGGCAAGGGTGTTCAATTGTCACATCGAGCAGCAACAGAATAATAAAGCTGTGGAGGCCAAGCCAATGCATATTTTTAAAGTGGAGGTGAACAGATTCTTGATTAGTAAGAGTGTCGGGGGTTATGGCAAGAAGGCAAGAGAATGGGGTTGAGAGGGAAAGATTGATCAGGCCATGATTGAATGGCCGAGGAGACCCGATGGGCCGAGTGGCCTAATTCTGCTCCAATGACTAATAAACTTATGAATTTATGAATTTATGGGACAATGGCGTGGCACAGATGGAGTACTGTACGCACCAGGGGAAAGACATGACTACACTGGAGAGGATGCAAAGGAGATTCACCTGGATATTACCTGAGATGGGACATCTCACACCTACCTGCCGAGCTAGACCCACTGCAGTTCGCCTACAGAGCCAACCGATCCACAGAGGACACAGTCTCAACAACACTGAACCTCGTACTGTCACACCTTGATCGGAAAAATACTTATGCCAGGATCCTCTTCATAGACTTCAGCTCTGCTTTTAACACAATCATTCCGCAGCAGCTGGTGGAGAAGTTGGAGCTATTGGGGGTTGATGCTGGCACATGTAACTGGGTCTTGAACTTTCTATCGCAACGGCAGCAGACAGTCAGGGTGGGCAGTAGGACATCAAAAACCATAGCCGTGAGCACTGGCTCGCCCCAAGGCTGTGTCCTAAGCCCCCTGCTGTTTAGTCTGCTTACACACGACTGTACTGCTAGACTCAACAACAACTTCATCAACAAGTTCGCTGATGACACAACAGTGGTGGGTCTCATCAGTGACAATGATGAGTCGGCGTACAGGATGGAGGTGGAGCTGCTCACAAGATGGTGCAAATCCCACAACCTCATTCTCAACGTGGGAAAAACTAAGGAGATGGTGGTTGACTTCAGGAGGGCGGGAAAACAACACCATACACCTCTGCACATCGATGGAGCTGATGTGGAAAGGGTCAGCAGCGTGAAGTTCCTAGGACTCCACCTGTCAGATGACCTGACGTCCACGACCAACACCACAGCACTGGTCAAGAGAGCCCAGCAGCGACTACACCCTCTCCGAAGACTAGGGAAAGCAGGTCTCCCCACTACACACCTACGAACTTTTTATAGGGGGACAATTCGAGAGCACATTAACCTACGGCATCACTTCCTGGTTCGGGAGCTGCAAGGCGTACGAACGGCACCAACTAGACAGGATTGTGAAGACCGCCAGCAGGATTATTGGTGCTCCACTCCCTTTCCTGCTGGACATATACAGGAAGAGATGTATCAGCAGAGCCATCTCCATCATCAAAGACCCCTACCACCCATCGCATCACATATTCTCCATCCTGCCATCTGGGAAGAGGTACAGGAGCATTAGCTGCAAAACCAGCAGGATGCTCCTCAGCTTCTTCCCGCAGGCTATAAGACTGATAAACGGACTTTGCCCCCTGCCAAAGTATCGCGCACCAACCACCAACCTGGACACACTGCAGCAGAGCCACTGTCGTGCCGCTGCCGATCGGAACGCCTGTTGATGTTTAGTAGAGAGTAGAGTGTTTAATTTGTTCATGATATATGTATTTTTATTTCTATTTAGTTTTTACTGCACACTGAATGGACACTGGTTAAGCAATGTTTTTTTGTTTCCTCTGGGTATGTGAGTACTCAGGAAAATGACAATAAAGATATACTATACTATACTATTTGGGTTATGTGGGGAGACTGGAGAGGCTGGGAGTGATTTTCTTGGATCAGGGGGAGCTGATTGAGGTGTGATAAAAAGTATGAGGGGTATGGGTACGGATAGGGTAGATAGGAGGAACATTTTCCCCATTGCAGAGGTGTCCAAAACCAGCGGGGAGAGACTGTGAGAAGATGTGAACAATTTTACCCAGAGGTTGGCTGCAAACTTGAACGCAGTGCCTGAGGGAAGGGAGAGGCAGAATCTCTCAGAACATTTCAGTGGCATCTAAACGAGTCCTTGAATCAGCCAGGCATTGAAGGCTATGGTAGACACAAAATGCTGGAGCAACTCAGCGGGATAGGCAACATCTCTGGAGAGAAGGAATGGTTGACGCTTTGGGTCGAGACTCTTCTTCAGTCTTGACCCGAAAACGTCACCCATTCCTTCTCTCCATAGATGCTGCCTGTCCCGCTGAGTTACTCCAGCATTTTGTGTCTACCTTAAACCAACATCTGCACACACATTGAAGCCTATGGACCACCTGCTGGGATTAGATAGGTAGCTGAAGGCCGGCATGGACGGGTTGGGCCAAAGGGCCTGTTTCCATGCTGCACGACTCTACGCCAATTCTCTGGGACTTGATTTCTAAGGATTCGTGACTCTCTGGCTAATGACATTCTTCCTTATCTACGTCACAAATGAACGATCTTTTACGTAACTCCTTCAGGGCCCGTTGCGAACGCTCCTCTCTATTTATGGGTTGTTGTGTTAGAAAAATGAGTGGAAGTGTTAAAATCTCTGTCTTCTCCTTTATTCACCCATCTGTCCTTTTTTTTTGGTCAGTGCAGTGACAGTCAGTGGGTTCTACTTCTCAAAAGCCAGCACAGATCCCTCGGTGTGTAACACACAGAACTTTCAAATGAAAACCGCATTCAAAAATACTATTAGTTAATAAATGGTCTGTCCTTGTACCCATCCCAGATTCTGCAATGCTACCAATGCCAGGCAGAACAGGGAACCTTGCAGTGTGTGCTAGAAATGAGTGTGTTTTAAATCTCGTTAGAAATTTAAGGGCCAATAGAATGGAAATGGAGCACCAGAGACCATAGCATCAGATTATAAAGACATATCTTTGGGAAGGAGAGGAAGGGGAATTTCTTTAGTCAGAGGGCGGAATATATTGCTGCAGAAGGCTTTGGAGGCCAAGTCAATGGATATTTTGAAGGTGAAGATTGATAGATTCTTGATTAGTACGTGCACCAGAGGTAATGGGGTTGAGAGGGAAAGATAGATCAGCCATGATTGAATGGCAGAGTAAACTTGATGGGCCGAATGGCCTAATTCTGTTCCTGTCACTTATGAAGTTATGAAATGGTGACAGCGTTTTATAACTTCTTTCCTTGATTGTTAAAACAACAACAAAAAACTCAACGGCTGCCCTGGCAATCTCTGGCTTTGGTCATGATTCTGGGATAACACACGACAGTTGCAAGCCAATAGACTTGAAGTGCGGCCACTGTGGTGGAAAACAGGGAGCAGATGCGTGGACATCAAGGTCCCCACGTGCGATGGTCTTTATCCTCAGCTGCTAACTCTTTGCCATTTTGTTGCCCTTCTGCTGCAAGGTCAGGCAAGGTGTGTCATCCAGAGATCAGCAGAGCTGGGAGAACAAGGATCCCTCCACACCAGTCCCAGTGCACCATTAATATCATTGTACAATTGAGCAGAGTTCAGTTCCCCTTACATTGGAGGCAATGTCTAAATCTGCTAAACCAGTAGTGGTTCCATCACTCATTTACTTCTTTCAATGTGTGAAGCCCCAAATACTCTGTTGGTGCCTGCACAGCAGCCACTTACCAAAGCTGGATGGCAGGAGTTTGAAAAAAAGGTCCCTGCCCCAAATGTCATCTACCCAGTTTAGCTTAGTTTAGTTTAGTTTAGTTGAGAGATACAGCCTAGAAACCGGCCCTTCGGCTCCAAATCATCATCCCTCCTCCTCCCCCCCTCCCATAAACCTATGTCCTCCTGGTTCTTAATTCTGTGCATTTACGTGTAACTTTGTCAGCTCCCTATACAAGGTGACTCTTTGCAAACTTGCGCATGTATTGAATACAAAACTAAGAATTTCACTGTACCGAGTAATAGAGTCATAGAGTGATACAGCGTGGAAACAGGCCCCTCGCCCCCACTTGCTCACATCGACCAATATGTTCCTTCTACGCTAGTCCCACTTGCCTGCATTTGGCCCGTATCCCTCTAAACCTGTCCTATCAATGTACCTGTCTAATTGCTTATTAAACCTTGCACTAGTCCCTGCCTCAACTACTTCCTCCTCACACCTCGCCCATACCTTTGCGTGGAAAAAGTTCCTATAAAATCATTCCCCCCCCACCCCACCACACCTTAAAACTGTGTCCTCTGGTTCTCGATTCCCCTACTCTGGGCAAGAGACTGTGCGTCCACCCGATCTATTCCTCTCATGATCATGTGATAATAATGAATCAATTAATCAATAAATTAATCAATCAACCCTATCTATTGTTCTCATGATGTTATAGATGAGGATTTGGAGATCAATCAGACCCTGTGGACAGTGCGCGATGTCACGGGCTGTAACACTCCAGCATTGATGTAGCATAGAAATGCAGCCTTCAATGTAGCAGTCGTGTTTATTGTGAGTCCACTTCTTGAATTATTTTTGCGCTGTTAATCATTAATAATATAGGTCTCCCTCTGCAGCCTGCTGTGCGGCACCTGTACCGACGGAGTGCCACATACTGCGGCTCCAAACATCACAGCGACTACAAAGCAAACCTTCATGCGCACGATAACACCATCTGCAGCACAACTTGTTCGCGCCTAAGTGTGGGCCGTGTGTGGGTGAAGGGTTAAACAATAGCAAGGTTACCGTGGAAACGGACATCCTCGCTGAGGAGAGATGTCGGTTGAAATACTGTAAGTGCACACTCACCAGAGTGAGCGCACGTTTACACCTCGGCCTCTGTGAGTCTGCAGCGGCTGTGGCACTTTGCTGAGGTCAGGGAGGCGAGGACCACGGGAGATGTGGTCCATCCAGGATGGGAGGTGCCACCTAGCCTCGTCTCATCCCTTGCTCTAACATCTCACCTAAAGAGCAGGCACAGTGGCGCAGCGGTAGAGCTCCGCTGCCTTACAGCGTCAGAGGCCCAGTTCAATCCAGACTACGGGTGCTGTCTGTACGGAGTTTGTTCGTTCTCCCTGTGACCACGTGGGTTTTCTCCGGGTGCTCTGGTTTCCTCCCACACTCCAAAGATGTACAGATTTGCAGGTTGATTGGCTTTAGTAACATTGTAAATTGTGCAGGAATCGCCGGCTGGCCGATCGCTCTTCCACGCTGTATCTTTAAAGTTACTAAAGTAAAGTAACTCTTTATAAAATGTCTCCTACTTCGGGCAGATCATGTGTGCACTAGAATTTGCTGGCAAGATCATCAATCCACTGCCTGTGGGAAGAGGGGAGCCACTAAATATATTGCAGGAACTTAATTTGAAGCCTCAGGTTGGCATAAATCAATAGCTCAGACATGGCCTGCCTCGTATTTGTTTGTGCTTGCCGAGTCAGCAAGTTCCTCACACATTAGCCTAATGCTGATGAGAATTTTGGCAAGCTCGATGCAGATTAATTAATAAACAGCAAAACAGTGTTACCGATATCTGGCTCTTTAAGTACAGAGGGCATCACATACAGCTGGCACTTTGAGAAAGATGGCGCAGCAGTAGAGTTGCTGCTTTACAGCGCTTGCAGCGCCAGAGACCCGGGTTCGATCCCAACTGCGGGTGCTGTCTGTACGGAGTTTGTAATTGTACGTTCTACCCGTGACCACATGGGTTTTCTCCGATATCTTCGGTTTCCTCCCTCACTCCAAAGACGTACAGGTTTGTAGGTTAATTGGCTTGGTATAAGTGTAAGTTGTCCCTAAGTGTAAAGATTAGATTAGATTAGATTAGATTAGATTCGTTTTATTGTCATTCAGACCTTTCGGTCTGAACGAAATTTTGTTTCCCTGCAGTCATACATATAATTTAAAAAAATGGCAAAAACACACAATCAACATAAATTTAACATCCACCACAGTGAGTTCACCAAACACCTCCTCACTGTGGTGGAAGGCAAAATCTTAAAGTCTCTGTCACTTCCCCCTTTGTTCTCCCTCTGCGCCGAGGCGACGGTTCAAACTCCGCTGCTGCTGCTGCCTCCGCCACAACTCCAGGGCCGAGTCGGGTCTCCGCCGCTGCTGCTGCTGCTGCCGCCGCCACAGCTTCTGTGCCGAGCCGGGTCTCCGCTGCCGCTGCTGTTGCTGCTACAGCTCCAGGGCCGAGCCGGGTCTCGGCTGCTGCTGCCGCCGCCACAGCTTCTGTGCCGAGCCGGGTCTCTGCTGCCGCTGCTGTATCTGCTACAGCTCCAGGGCCGAGCCGGGTCTCCGCTGCCGCTGCTGTATCTGCTACAGCTCCAGGGCCGAGCCGGGTCTCCGCTGCCGCTGCTGATGAGAATTTTTAAAGTGCCTCA
Organism: Amblyraja radiata; assembly: GCF_010909765.2. Taxonomy (NCBI): domain Eukaryota; kingdom Metazoa; phylum Chordata; class Chondrichthyes; order Rajiformes; family Rajidae; genus Amblyraja; species Amblyraja radiata. The sequence goes on from NC_045988.1 coordinate 9,579,612, forward strand.
AATGTGTGTAGGATAGTGATAATTTGCGGGGATGACTTGTCAGTGGTGTCTAGGTGCCCCCATATGGGCCTGTTTCCACATTGTTTCTCTAAACTCAACTAAACTAAACTAAACTGGACTAAACTAAAAGGTACAACCTTGCTATGATCCATGTTGAATATACTGTTGCCTAAACCAGCGTTAGCATTTCCGAATCCTATCCCAAGTAGAACAAAATGAATAAATGGAAATACAAATGATAGGATAATCTATGTAGGAAGGAACTGCAGATGCCGGTTTAAAACAAACTTAGACACATAAAGCTGGAGTAACTCAGCGGTTCAGGCAGCATTTCTGGAGAAAAGGTGACGTTTTGGGTCAGGACTCGCTGAGTTACTGTTGTCTACTGTAGTCCAGATGAAACATTCCAGGCATGGAACATTTTGTCTTTATTTACCCCCTGACTCTCAGTCTGGTGAAGGGTCTCGACCCAGAATGTCACCTATTCCTTTTCTGCTGATTTCTCAATATGATCATGGCTGATCATCCAAAATCAGTACCCCGTTCCTGCTTTCTCCCCATATACCTTGATTCCATTAGCCCAAAAAAGCTATATCTAACTCTCTTTTGAAAACATCCAGTGAATTGGCCTCCACTGCCTTCTGTGGCAAAGAATTCCACAGATTCACAGCTCTCTGGGTGAAAAAGCTTTTCCTCATCTCAGTCCTAAATGGTCTACCCCTTATTCTTAAACTGTCCCCCTGGTTCTGGGTTCCCCCAACATTGGGATAATTTTTCCTGCATCTAGCCTGTCCAATCCCTTAAGAATTTTATATGTTTCTATAAGATCCCCTCTCATCTTTCTAAATTCCAGTGAATATAAGCCCAGTCGATCCATTCGTTCATCATATGTCAGTCCCGCCATCCCGGGAATTAACCTGGTGAACCGACACTGCACTCCCTCAATAGCAAGAACGTCCTTCTGCACACAATACTCTAGGTGTGGTACCACCAGGGCCCTGTACAACTGCAGTTGGACCTCCTTTAGTTGTTAGCTTCATTGCATAGTTTCTACAAATAGTTTCATTGTTTGAGTCATAGAGTCGTACAGCAAGGAAACTTGCCTACACTGGCCAACATGTCCCATCTACACTGGTCCCACCTTCCTGCATCTGGCTACATCCCTCTAAACCCGTCCTGTCTATGTAACTAAATGTTTCTTAAACATTGCGATAGTCCCTGCCTCAACTACCTCCTCGTTCCATCCACCCACCACCCTTTGTGTGTGTTCTCTCTGCTCTGCATGCAGAGTAATACAGGGGGGCAGGAGGGTGGGGGGGGGGGGGGATTGGTGCCAAGACTGGTGGTGAAGAATGCAAGGACGGTGAATGAGAGGAGAGAGGCATTAAATGGATGGCACTTGGTGGATTTCACACACACCTGCACGGTTTATCAGCACAGATACAAGATGTGCACTTAAGCAAAGGATTAATGGCTGTTGTCCTTGCCTGGCCTTATCTTTACAGATGCGCAGCCTGTTCATTGTTCATTTAACATTTTAATTTGCCTCCTCAACACACAGACCCTCAGAGCGTCCCGTGGTATTTTACCAGCGCGATCGCTGATCCTACTGAACAATTACCATCAATAAATCCAATCAGTATTTTCTGCCAGCGTTTACATTCCTTTCTCTAAGCCGCTGGAGCTCGGTACTCGAGGCTAGATTTAAAAATGAACATTTACCAATTTTTAACCTTTTCAACTAATTTTCTGAGTTAAGTAAAATTTGGACCTCGATCAATTTTTTTTAGCCCAAGAGCTGAACAGCAGGGATAAAAATCCCTTCAACCCATCTTGTCAATGTCGACCAAGTTGGCATGATGGGCAACTCACATTTGCCTGCATTTGCCCCGCATCCCTCTAAACCCTTCCTCTCCATATACTGTACCTGTCAAATGTCTTTCCAAAATTATAATTGTATTCACTTCCATAAATTCCTCTGGTTGCTCATTCCAGATAAGGACTACCCTCTGTGTGAAAATGTTGCCCATGACATCCCTCTTGCATCTCTCCTTTCTCGCCTTAAGCCTGTGCCTTAAGAATCCTCTACCCTGTGGAAAAGACTGTGAGTGTTCACCTTATCCATGCCACTCCTGATCTTGTACACCTCAATAAGGTCACTCCTCAATCTCCTGTACTCCAAAGAAAAAAGTCCCAACCTATCCAACCTCTCCCTATAACTCAAGCCCACGAGCCCGGGTAGCATCCTGGTGAATTTCTTCGGCATCGTTTCCAACTTAATGCCATCATCCCTGTAGCTGGGTGACCAGGACTGCCCACAGTCTACTGGTGTGTTGTCCATGTGTGGTCTCCAGGTGTGTTGTCCAGGTGTGTTGTCCAGGTGTGTTGTCCAGGTGTGGTCTCCAGGTGTGTTGTCCAGGTGTGTTGTCCAGGTGTGGTCTCCAGGTGTGGTCAAATGTGGTCTCCAGGTGCGTTGTCCAGGTGCGTTGTCCAGGTGTGTTGTACAGGTGTGGTCTCCAGGTGTGTTGTCCAGGTGTGGTCTCCAGGTGTGTTGTCCAGGTGTGGTCTCCAGGTGTGGTCTCCAGGTGTGGTCTCCAGGTGTGTTGTCCAGGTGTGGTTAGATGTGGTCTCCAGGTGCGTTGTCCAAGTGTGGTCTCCAGGTGCGTTGTCCAGGTGTGGTCTCCAGGTGTGTTGTCCAGGTGTGTTGTCCAGGTGTGGTCTCCAGGTGTGTTCTCCAGGTGTGTTGTCCAGGTGTGGTCTCCAGGCGTGTTGTGTCCAGGTGTGTTGTCCAGGTGTGGTCTCCAGGTGTGTTGTCCAGGTGTGTTGTCCAGGTGTGGTCTCCAGGTGTGTTCTCCAGGTGTGGTCTCACCCACATACTTGGTTTCAGTCAGCTATCGTACCCCCGCAATGCTCCTGACATTCAAAACTAGCAAAGAAATGCTAAAACCAGCTAAAAGCAAACAAGAACACAAATCTTAAACGACAACCAAAACATATAAATGTTTGAAACACTCGAACAATTAGAAATGATACAGAAAGAGCTGAGACACGTACAACTGAACGGCAGCAACGTGGTTAAATTGCCAGACGAACAAGCCAGACATATCGGCAGAGATGAGTTTCAATCCCATTGGGGCTACTGCACAATTTACGTTCAGTTAATTAAATAGATTCTGGAATTAAAAAGCCATTATCAGTGATGCTGACCATGAAACCACCAGATTGTAGTGAGAACACGGCTGATTCACTAATGGCCTTCAGGGAGTGAGGACTGAACCAGCCTGGCTACGTGTGACAGCGGGCCCACCGAGCCTTGCTGTTGCCTCTTTAGCACATGGACAGGCACATGGAGAGGAAGGTTTAGAAGGATACAGGTCAAACGCAGGCAAATAGGACTGGTTTAGATGGGACAGCTTGGTTGGTATGGGCGAGGTTGGGCTGAATGGCTTGTTTTCGTGCAGTGACTCTGTGCCCAGTGAAGCATCAGCTCGGCGTCGGGCAGCCACTGGTGGGCTCTCCATGCCGGCCTTTACACTGCGGCACAGCTCGAATAAACAAGATAACAACGGTTGTGCCAGTTGACAACACCGCACTACCCCCAGGTACGTCATTATGCACACCAGCACCAACCTGGTGCACACACATGCACACGATGCACGCACGCACATACACATGCACACACCCACACACACAATGCATGCATGCATGCATGCACATAATCAATGCATACACGCACACACACACACACACTCAGGCACGCACAAGGATACACAATGCACATATACACTCCCACGAGCAAACACACATGTACGCACTTTCACACACAGACATGCACACATAGCTTTCCAACGCAGGACATGAACACTACAACTGCAGCAAATGCCACATTTTGCATGAATATTGCGATACCCTTTCTCAACATGAAGTACTTGCCCTTTGAATGTGGTAGAAAAACAGGTCCTGGCTTTTCGTTTAAGAAATAGTTTGCAAATCATTTTACAGAATTTGTAGACGTTGATGTACACACAGTGTACAGTGTGGTTACATAAGTACTGTGTGTGACGGGCACTGTGTACAGTTGCCAATGAGTAGTGTAGTCCATGTACAGAGGGTGCAGTATATAGCGGATGCCATGCATATTGGGCATCATCTACAGTGGGCACAAGCTTCTCCTTCAGTGCAGTCCTGCCTGCTGAGTTCACATCGCCACTTACCCTGTCCCAGCCTTGCCCTCCACTTTCACATCTGCTCTCCATGTTGGTTGCTCCCAGGAGAACCCAGTTTCTCTCAGAGCTGTAATCCCGTAGCCTTGAACCACTGGAGATGAATACTTCCACTCACGCATTGTATGATCAAGTTCTCATCGCTATTTGCACTTTTTATACTAATATTATTTGTTTTTTACATATATATTTATATATATACACACATACATTGAATTTTTTTCTTGATTAGATTCAGATTCACATTCAGATTCAACTTTAATTGTCATTGTCAGTGTACAATACAGAGACAACGAAATGCATGTTAGCATCTCCCTGGAAGAGCGACATAGAATATGATTTCAATAAATAAATCTATTTACATGCATACAGTCATAGTGTTTTTCCTGTGGGAGGAGTGTTCGGGGGGGGGGGGGGGGGGTGATTGGCAGTCACCGAGGTACAGTGTTGAGTAGTGTGACAGCTGCAGGGAAGAAGCTGTTCCTGGACCTGCTGGTCCGGCAACGGAGAGACCTGTAGCGCCTCCCGGATGGTAGGAGGGTAAACAGTCCATGGTTGGGGTGAGAGCGGCCCTTGGCGATGCTGAGCGCCCTTTGCAGACAACATTATTATATTGTTTACAGTGTGCTATGTTTACATATTCTGTTGTGCTGCTGCAAGTAAGAATTTCATTGTTCTCTCTGGGACACATGACAATAAAACTCTTGACTCAGAACCTCTGATGGCCTGGAAAACTCCTGCCTGGAAAAGATGTGACAATCTTAAATTGTTTCCATTGTTTCGGGATTCAGTATTAACCGCATCGCACCTCCAGTAAATTAAAGGATGGTGGGGGAGTGAGAGGGGATGTTCAGGCACTGACCCTTCCATTAATTAAGTGCTACAGTTCAGCCATCTTATGCCTCAGTGCTGCAAATGAAATATTTAATGTAAACCCATTTTTAAGTGCATGGGACTTGCTAATTTGTTTTAATGCAGAGACAGCGTTTTAGTGTCATGTTCAATTAAGATTTCTTGCTAAAAGTGAGCTCTGGATTTTCATCCCGATCTTTGTCACTAAATTCTTTAAAAAAATTCAGAATGGTTTGTCAAATTGACCCAGAGGAAATGATTTTGACATTACACAGCAATAGGCTGAGAACTTGGTTTCTGTGGGGTTGTAGCATTTGCATAAACTCCCGATGTTTTAAAAGGCAGAATGAAATTTAATTAACAAATACCTTTTTTGACAAAACTAATCTTCTTGCAGGTACGGTGTATTGGAGTGCAAGAAATGCAAGTCATTGTGAAGGAGGTTGGATAGATAGCAGTGTATTGGTGGAGAACATGGACAGGGTTCAATGAGAATAGGTCACCAGGCATCCGCCATATTCAGCGGTGAAGTGGTTAAATCACAGGGCCAGCAGCCACCAGTCTTTGTCATTGATCCAGAGATCTGAGTTCAAATCCCACAGGGGAATTTAAATTCAGGTAATTCAATAAATCAGATTTTTTTTTTAAATGTTAGTCTCAGCAACAATAATCATGAAACTGCTGGTGTTTTTTAGTTGGAAAGCCTTCCTGGCTCACTACCAGATAGACACACACTACGCTGGAGTAACTCAGCGGCTCAGGCAGCATCTCCGGTGAAAAGGAATTGGTGACGTTTTGGGTCGAGACCCTTCTTCAGCTCACTACCAGACCTGGGCTCAGTCTGACAGAGTGACCATCAGTAGTAGGCCTCCCCCCTGGTCATGACTGACCATGGGTGATGCATCCTAGTTTGCCGGTGATGTGTGGTCGGATGCAAGCCTGGGCGATCGATGTCATATGGAGGACAGGCTGTTGCCCATGCAGCACGTCCCCCCTCTCCACGTCGCTGATCGATCCAAAGGAAGAGCAGGGCCGTTACAGTTTGGCACCAGCGCTGTTACAGGAGCTGCCAGAGCGAGGTTGTAGACAACGACGAACTGCCTTAGAGACTCCGACTCCGGATTTTCTTGAGGTTTACTCCTGGAGCCTTTTCCATGACTGGATATGGCCACAAGGCAGTGGAGGTTTGAAATCAGAGTTTTCCCTCTCCTAGATGGACTGCCTTCCCAGGCTGACGAGCCCCATCTGCCTGTGACTCACGGGGGCGGGAGCGTCTACCTTCCCGTGCAGGTCTATAGCCTCTGCCCACTGCCCATCAGTCGTGGATAAACACTAAACGCCAGTCCACTGCTCGTTACTGCATCACAGTAGGTGAATGAGGAAATAAAGAGATCAAGTGAGCTACATTATTTAGGTGGTGTTGCTGCCTCACAGTTCCAGGGACTGGGGTTGTTGCTGACCTATGTGGAGTTTGCATGTTCTCCCTGTGACCGCGAGGGTTTCCTCCGGCTGCTCTAGTTACCTCCCACATCCCAAAGCCCGCGGGCAGGTTAATTGGCCCTGGAATGTTTCCACTTCATATAGGTCTTGGTATTGGTTCATTATTACCAAGATACAGTGAAAAGCTTTGTGTGCATGTTATCCAGTCAAATCAGACTAGACATGAGTACAATCACCCCATACACAGTTACAACAGGTAGTGTAACGAGAAAAATGCCAGAGTGCAGAATACATTATTGCAGCATGGTCATGTTACAGTTCATGGAGTGATACAACATGGAAGCAGGTCCTTTGACCCAACTTGCTAATGCGGACCAAGACGTCCCACCTGCCTGCATTTGGCCCATCTTCCTCCTGATGTCCTTGTGTATGTTCCCAAGTTCCTAAAACTCCTCCAAGACATGATACCAGCTGCCAATACCGGTCCCATGCCTCCTTTTGCTGACCAGGGCCTCAGTTTTCTTGTCATCCAAGCTTCCTTACTTCCACCTGCTTTGCCCTTCACCCTAACATGCATATCCTGAACCCATGTCATCATGCTTTTAAAAACATCCCCCTTTCTAGACATTCCTTTACTGCAAACAACCTACTCCAATCAACTTTAGCAAGTGCATGTCTAATACCATTAAAGTTGGCCTTCCCCTGCGCCAACTTTTACTTTAGTTTAGCTTAGAGATACAGCATGGAAAATTCTTAAGGGGTTGGACAGGCTAGATGCAGGAAGATTGTTCCCGATGTTGGGGAAGTCCAGAACATGGGGTCACAGTTTAAGGATAAAGGGGAAATCTTTTAGGACCGAGATGAGGAAAACATTTTTCACACAGAGAGTGGTGAATCTGTGGAATTCTCTGCCACAGAAGGTAGTTGAGGCCAGTTCATTGGCTATATTTAAGAGGGAGTTAGATGTGACCCTTGTGGCTAAAGGGATCAGGGGGCATGGAGAGAAGACAGGTACAGGATACTGAGTTGGATGATCAGCCATGATCATATTGAATGGCGGTGCAGGCTCGAAGGGCCGAATGGCCTACTCCTGCACCTATTTTCTATGTTTCTATGTTTCTATGAAACAGGCCCTTCAGCCCATTGGGTCTGCGCCAACCAGCGATCCCCGCATAGTAACACTATCCTACACACACTCCTCATTCCATTCACTAATCTTCCTATTACTATCCACACTAGCATATGGCACGGAATAATCTGGAGGTAATATTATTTTCATCTTTTGCCTAACTCCCTGTATTCACTCCGTAGGACCTCATCCCTTTTCCTAACTATGTAATTTGTGCCGACGTACACAATGACTTCCGGCTGCTCCCCCTCCCCCTTGGGAATGTTCTGCAGCTGCTCCGAGACATCCTCGACCCCGGCACCACAGAGGCAACACACCAACCTGGAGTCCCGTTGACTCCCATAGGTTCTCCTGTCTGTGCGTTCAAACTTGCTTTCGAACCTTTGTATGTTCTGCCTGACGGGAGCGGGGAGAAGAGGGAATGACCAGCGGGTGAATGGTCTTTGATTAGAGTCATAGAGTTATACTGCTTGGAAATAGGCCCTTCGGCCCAACTTGCTGACACCAACCAACGTGTCCCATCTACGGTACACAAAAATGCTGGAGAAACTCAGCGGGTGCAGCAGCATCTATGGAGCGAAGGAAATAGGCAACGTTTCGGGCCGAAACCCTTCTTCAGACTCTACAGTGCATTTGGCCCATATCTCTCTAAACCTGACCTTATCCATGTACCTGTCTAAACGTTTCTTAAATGTTGCGTTAGTCCCTACCTACCTCAACTACTTCCTCCAGCAGCTCATTCCATACACCCACCACCCTTTGTGTGAAAAAGTTACCCCTCACGTTTCTGGTGTATCTTTCCCCCCTCACCTAAACCAATGTCCTCTGGTTCTCGATTTGTCTACACTGGGCAAGAGATTCTGTGTGTCTACCCGATCTATTCCTCACATGATTTTGTACATGATTATGTTGGCTGCTTTCCTGAGACAGCCTGAAGTGTAAATGGACGCCATCAATGGATTATTTTTAAGGTGGAAATTGACAAATTCTTGATTAGTACGGGTGTCGGAGGTTATGGGACGAAGGCAGGAGAATGGACTTGAGAGGAAAAGATAGATCAGTCATAGATCAGTCACGATTGAATGGCAGAGTAGACCTGATGGGCCGAATGGCCGAATTCCGCCCCCAGATCATATGAACTTATGAAGTAGAGATGAGAGACTGGGAGTGCTGGTGCAATTGAGCCTGCCTTATGCTCTGGGATTTCTGCATTAGTTGAAATCCCAGACAAATGGAGCTGTTGTCAGAAGAGACGAATGATTATTCCGCATTAAATTAATCCACGGGCACTTAAAGTGATGTCATCAATTTGTTTTTCTTTGAACATGACTTTTCTTAAAAGGGTTGGTGTTTTGTGAAAATGGTAAACACCGGAGTGCGTGCGTTGCCTGACGCTGTGGGTCTGTTTGCAGGGAGCTCCCCCCACTGCTGGAACAAACACAGTGCTTCTCCACGCAAACAACTGCATCTGACGCCAACACTTAAAGATCAATGAATGGTGTTCGCAGAGTGCCCGCCTCCAAGGGGCTCGTGTGTAGGAAGGAACTGCAGATGCTGGTTTAAACCGAAGATAGACACAAAAGGCTGGAGTAACTCAGCGGGACAGGCAGCATCTATGGAGAGAAGGAATGGGTGATGTTTCGCGGGCGAGACCCTTCTTCAGACTGACGAAGGATCTCGATCCTGTACACTGCAAGGGCCAGGATGCGAGCGGGCAAGATCATCTCTGACCCCTCTCACCCTGGCCACAAACTCTTTGAATCACTTCCCTCTGGAAGGCGACTCCGGACTGTCAAAGCTGCCACAGCCAGACATAAAAACAGCTTTTTTCCATGAGTAGTAGCTCTACTCAATAACCAAAAATCTGTAGCCTCCTTGTGCTCTGGTATTTTATTTAATTCACACGTTTAATCAAGAATGTTTTATTATTAATGTTTAATGTTTTATGTGTCATTCCTAACTGTCACTGTATGTCGTTGTCACTTGTGGGCGGAGCACCAAAGCAAATTCCTTGTATGTGAATACTTGGCCAATAACTTATTCATTAATTTACAGTGTATGGTACAATGATAAGGGAATAACGTTTAGTGCAAGGTAAAGCCAGCAAAGTCCGATCAAGGATTGTCCGAGGGTCACCAAGGAGGTGGAGAGTAGTGCAGTACTGCTCTCTGGTTGTGGTAGGACGATTCAGTTGCCTGATAACAGCTGGGAAGAAACTGCCCCTGAATCTGGAGGTGTGCGTTTTCACACTTCTATACCTTATGGGAGAGTGGCGTGGGGAGTGGCCAGGTGCGACTCATCCTTGATTATGCTGCTGGCCTTGCCGAGGCAGCATGAGGTATAAATGGAGTCAATGGAAGTTTTCTCTGGCAGCTCGTTCCACATACCCACCACCTTGTGTGTGAAAAGGTTGCCCCTCAGATCCACTTTAAGTCCTTCCCCTCTCACCTTAAACCTTTGCCATCTAGTTTTGAACCCTAACCTGTGAAAAAAGACTGACCATAGACACAACATGCTGGAGTAACTCAGCGGGACAGGCAGTACCTCTGGAGAGAAGGAATGGGTGGCGTTTCAGGTCGAGACCCTTCTTCAGACCCGAAACAGGATTGAGAGCCAGAAGGGAACTGGAGCAGGAATAAATGGAGCAGGATTTGGAACTGGAGTCCAAATCCTGGAGCTGGAATGGGATTGGGCTGGAGGAGGTTGGAGCTGGACTAGTATTCGGAGTGGGAATGGGAGGTGTAGAGTAAGCGAGTGGATGTGGTGAATATGGAATAAGACTTGGACCAGGAATAGGACTCCTGGGTTGGGAGCTGGCGTTGGGACTGGAAGTTGGAGAGAGCAGGATTTGGGACAGGGTGTGAGGGAGAGCAGGAGCGAGATGGAGGTTTTGTTGGGTTTGGGGCTGGACTGGGAACCGAGGAGGAATGGACCCACAAGGCATCTGATTGCGACACGATGCAACAACCAGTAAACCAGGGAGAAGACTCGATAAAACAATTTGTTTTTGGTGCCCTTGGCCGTCTAGAAACAGTAGGATTTAATAAACAACTTTTATCCCCAAGAAAATACACAAGCAGTATTACTGTGATTTGTTTGCCTCCAATAAACAGAAGCAAAATGTCATTTATCGGAACACAAATGCCTTTGGCGTGGAGACGGATTTGGGCCGAGAGATGACAGCATTTAAAGGGTGGAAGGGCAGAGGAGAGAGGAAATCGCTGGGCTCTTTCCACTCATCACGGCAGGTGAATCATTGCCAGCGAGCCACGTGTGGCAGCTTTGCCTAGGATGTGGGTGGCATTAAACATGACAGCTCGAGGAGTTCCCTTCACCACCACTGCCCCAGGACCTTTCAAGACAAAGAAAATTACTTGAGTTTTAATATTCCTATTATCGCACATCTCAGCGTGCTGGTGTGGAAGGAGAGCAAACAAGGGTAGGATTCATAAACATAAGGAGTCGTGCACTCTTTGCTGGGCTGTTCACAAATACATTCATTAAACCTGCACCAACAATTTGCAGTTACATACTGTAGCACCTTTGACACCACAAAATCGACCTCAGCAACGTGCAAGTAGTCATTCAAAGACATTTGGGTCACTCGGTCAAAGTGGCCGGTTTTAAGGAGCGTGTGAAAGGGGCAGAGGAAGAAATTCCAGAGCGTTCGACTCGTGAGCCTGAAGGCACGGTCCACAGTGGTGGAGTGAGGGAACCGGTGGCCCGCAGCAGGGTGACACGCTGGCGCAGCTGGTAGAGCAGCTGCCTTACAGCGCCAGAGACCAGGGTTCGATCCTGACCATGGGTCCTGTCTGTACGTTCACCCCACATTCAACCATGTGGGTTTTCTCTGGGTGCTCCGGGCAGCCAGTACCCCAGACAGGACATGTCGGGACTCACTCAAAAGGTGTGCGGGCATGTTGATTACTTGGCTCCTGTAAATTGCAGTTGTGCAGGACATAGAAATGGTGTGAGAGTGATCGATGGTTGGTGTAGACTTGGGCCAAAGGTCCCGTGTCTATGCTGCATCTCTAAACTAAACTAAACTAAACTAAACAAGCCTCCAAGAACTGGGGGAGAACGAGCCTGTGGGATCGTCATAGATGCAATGACAGACGTAAACCAGGGCAAGACTTCTCACACTGAGGGTTCTTCCTGAGTTCTAAATAACACAGCATACAAGGAGGACATTCAACTCATTGTACTATATCTGTGGCAAAAATGTTCAATCCCATGTCTATCCTCCGCCCACAGAGCTTCATTTTCACAGGCCAATCAACCTACAAACCCACACGTCTTCGAGGTGTGGGAGGAAACCGGAGCACCCGGAGAAAACCCACGCGGTCACAGGGAGAACATGCAAGTTCCACACAGAGAGTACCCGAGGTGAGGATCGAACCCAGGTCTCTGGCGCTGTGAAACAGTAGCTCTACTAGCTGCGCCACTGTGCTGGGCCCTAATTATATGGGAAATGGTTGGAATTACCCAATGGTTGGAATTTGTGTACATCTGGAAAGACAGAGCCCGATGGCATTGTGCGGGGAAATCCTGCCTCACTCAGGAGGTAACTGAGAAGATTGGTGAAGGCAGGTTGATAGGCAATGTCGACGTGGACATCAGTAAACCATTTGACAAGGTCTCACATGGTAGGCTGGCGCAGAAAGGAACGCACATGGTGGGCCGAAGGGCCTGTTTCCGTGCTGCTTTGCTCGATGACTCTTACTATCTGCGATCTACAAAACTATTGTTTGTGTCAAAGGGTGGTGAATCTGTGGAATTCATTGCCACAGACAGCGGTGGTGGCCAAGTCAATGGGTATTTTTAAAGCGGAGGTCGACATTAGTAAGGACGTCAAGGGCTTTGGGGAGAATGCAGGAGAATAGGGTTGAGAGGGAAAAATAGATTGGCCATGAATGAATGGTAGAATAGATTCGATGGGCCGAATGGCCTAATTCAACTCCTAGGGTCTTGTGGCCCAACTGCACTTTCGCCAATCGTATTAAATTTTGATCTTCTGGTCACCGACTCTCCCAGAAAGTGTTAAACGGTAACAAATTAGAAGTGCCTTTGAAATGTTTCCTGGTCCCCACATGCAGTGGATCCTTCAATGAAATGTCCCTGTTTAAAATTTTAATAGCATTATATATTATACATCACTAATATCCATCTAAATAATAAATCACACATCACGCTGCAGCACCGTTTAGGATTAGCATTACCGCGTTAGAAATTAAAGGATGATTAACAAAAGACGACAATTATTTTAAAGTTTAATCTTTCTACTGCTTTGGCAGTGGAGGCAGCTGTGGGTTCGCTAATCCTGAGTCAGTGAAGATGCTGGCATGTATCTTACAGCGACAGGCAGGCAGGCCGGCAGACAACCCAGCCACTGGTCCAAATTAATGGAATATTGCCATGAAATTTAATTTAGATTGTTTGATCTTTTCAAATTTAAAGATCACAAAGGCTCAATTCCATGCGCTCAATTTATTCCCCAAAAGGACACAAAGAGCTGCAGTTACTCAGCGGGTCAGGCAGCACCCAACACTTTTATTGTGTATTAGTTTGTGAGTCACAGGAGCAGAATTAGGCCATTCGGCCCATCACGTCTACTCCGCCATTCAATCATGGCTGATCTATCTTTCCCTCTCAACCTCTTCTCCCCCTGAGCTTTGATGCCTTTACTAATTTACGGGTGGTTTTAAACTGAATAAGGGGGGTGGGGTGTCGAATGGGATAGTGGAGGATGGAGTTAAAGGGAAAGGGTTTCTTAAATGTGTGAGCGTAGAGACAGAGGGGTGTAAAATGAGGGTAGAAGCAATAGGTAGCAAGGTTAAAAGTAAAAGTGGCAGGCAGACAAAACCAGGGCAAAAATCAATAAGGGCCACTTTTCAACATAAGGGGTAAGAGTGTTGTAAAAACAAGCCTGAAGGCTTTGTGTCTCAATACAAGGAGCATTCGTAATAAGGTGGATGAGTTGAATGTGCAGATAGCTATTAATGACTATGATATAGTTGGGATCACGGAGACATGGCTCCAGGGTGACCAAGGCTGGGAGTTGAACATCCAGGGATATTCAATATTCAGGAGGGATAGAGAGAAAGGAAAAGGAGGTGGGGTAGCGTTGCTGATTAGAGAGGAGATTAACGCAATGGAAAGGAAGGACATTAGTTTGGAGGATGTGGAATCGGTATGGGTAGAGCTGCGAAACACAAAAGGGCAGAAAACGCTGGTGGGTGTTGTGTACAGGCCACCTAACAGTAGTAGTGAAGTTGGAGATGGTATCAAACAGGAAATTAGAAATGCGTGCGACAAAGGCAAAACCGTTATAATGGGTGACTTCAATCTACATATAGATTGGGTGAATCAAATTGGCTGGGGTGCTGAGGAAGAGGATTTCTTGGAATGTATGCGGGATAGTTATCTAAATCAACATGTAGAGGAACCAACGAGAGAGCAGGCTATTTTAGACTGGGTATTGAGTAATGAGGAAGGGTTAGTTAGCAGTCTTGTTGTACGTGCCCCCTTGGGCAAGAGTGACCATAATATGGTTGAGTTCTTCATTAGGATGGAGAGTGACATTGTTAATTCAGAAACAATGGTTCTGAACTTAAAGAAAGGTAACTTTGAGGGTATGAGACGTGAATTGGCCAAGATTGACTGGCAATTAATTCTAAAAGGGTTGATGGTGGATATGCAATGGAAGACTTTTAAAGACTGCATGGATGAACTACCAAAATTGTTCATCCCAGTTTGGCAAAAGAATAAATCAGGGAAGGTAGTGCATCCGTGGATAACAAGGGAAATCAGGGATAGTATCAAAGCGAAGGATGATGCGTACAAATTAGCCATGAAAAAGCAGCATACCGGAGGACTGGGAGAAATTCAGAGACCAGCAGAGGAGGACAAAGGGCTTAATTAGGAAAGGGAAAATAGATTATGAAAGAAAACTGGCAGGGAACATAAAAACTGACTGCAAAAGTTTTTATAGATATGTGAAAAGAAAGAGATTAGTTAAAACAAATGTAGGTCCCTTGCAGTCAGAAACAGGTGAGTTGATCATGGGGAACAAGGATATGGCGGACCAATTGAATAACTACTTTGGTTCCGTCTTCACTAAGGAAGACATAAATAATCTGCTGGAAATAGCAGGGGACCGCGGGTCAAAGGAGTTGGAGGAATTGAGTGAAATCCAGGTTAGCCGGGAAGTGGTGTTGGGTAAATTGAATGGATTAAAGGCCGATAAATCCCCAGGGCCAGATAGGCTGCATCCCAGAGTACTTAAGGAAGTAGCTCCAGAAATAGTGGATGCATTAGTAATAATCTTTCAAAACTCTTTAGATTCTGGAGTAGTTCCTGAGGATTGGAGGGTAGCAAACGTAACCCCACTTTTTAAGAAGGGAGGGAGAGAGAAAACGGGGAATTACAGACCAGTTAGTCTAACATCGGTAGTGGGGAAACTGCTAGAGTCAGTTATTAAAGATGGGATAGCAGCACATTTGGAAAGTGGTGAAATCATTGGACAAAGTCAGCATGGATTTACAAAAGGTAAATCATGTCTGACGAATCTTATAGAATTTTTCGAGGATGTAACTAGTAGCGTGGATAGGGGAGAACCAGTGGATGTGGTGTATCTGGACTTCCAGAAGGCTTTCGACAAGGTCCCACATAAGAGATTAGTATACAAACTTAAAGCACACGGCATTGGGGGTTCAGTATTGATGTGGATAGAGAACTGGCTGGCAAACAGGAAGCAAAGAGTAGGAGTAAACGGATCCTTTTCACAATGGCAGGCAGTGACTAGTGGGGTACCGCAAGGCTCAGTGCTGGGACCCCAGCTATTTACAATATATATTAATGATCTGGATGAGGGAATTGAAGGCAATATCTCCAAGTTTGCGGATGACACTAAGCTGGGGGGCAGTGTTAGCTGTGAGGAGGATGCTAGGAGACTGCAAGGTGACTTGGATAGGATGGGTGAGTGGGCAAATGTTTGGCAGATGCAGTATAATGTGGATTAATGTGAGGTTATCCATTTTGGTGGCAAAAACAGGAAAGCAGACTATTATCTAAATGGTGGCCGACTAGGAAAAGGGGAGATGCAGCGAGACCTGGGTGTCATGGTACACCTGTCATTGAAAGTAGGCATGCAGGTGCAGCAGGCAGTGAAGAAAGCGAATGGTATGTTAGCTTTCATAGCAAAAGGATTTGAGTATAGGAGCAGGGAGGTTCTATTGCAGTTGTACAGGGTCTTGGTGAGACCACACCTGGAGTATTGCGTACAGTTTTGGTCTCCAAATCTGAGGAAGGACATTATTGCCATAGAGGGAGTGCAGAGAAGGTTCACCAGACTGATTCCTGGGATGTCAGGACTGTCTTATGAAGAAAGACTGGATAGACTTGGTTTATACTCTCTAGAAATTAGGAGATTGAGAGGGGATCTTATAGAAACTTATAAAATTCTTAAGGGGTTGGACAGGCTAGATGCAGGAAGATTGCTCCCGATGTTGGGAAAGTCCAGGACAAGGGGTCACAGCTTAAGGATAAGGGGGAAATCCTTTAAAACCGAGATGAGAAGAACTTTTTTCACACAGTGAGTGTTGAATCTCTGGAACTCTCTGCCACAGAGGGTAGTCGAGGCCAGTTCATTGGCTATATTTAAGAGGGAGTTAGATGTGGCCCTTGTGGCTAAGGGGATCAGATGGTATGGAGAGAAGGCAGGTACGGGATACTGAGTTGGATGATCAGCCATGATCATATTGAATGGCGGTGCAGGCTCGAAGGGCCGAATGGCCTACTCATGCACCTAATTTCTATGTTTCTATGTTTCTAATCAAGAATCTACTAATCCCTGCTGCAAAAATAGCGAAGGACTTGGCCTACGCAGCCATCTGTGGCAATAGATTATCAACCTTCAGGCTAAAGAAATTCCTCCTCATCTCCTTTCCAAAGGTACGTCCTTTTACTCTGAGGCTGTGCACTCTGGTCGTAGACTTGCCCACGACTGGAAACATCCTCTCCACATCCACTCTATCCAGAACATTTAACTATCCAGTAACTTTCAATGATCCCCATCCTAAACTCCAGCGAGTATAGGCCCAGAGTATTAACCAGCATCTGCAGTTTCCTGTTTCTACTCCGTTTTACCTCCTATTCCTGACACATGGCAAGTGGTCTGAGCTTAACCAGTCTATTTCTCTTTTATTTATTGTATTTTCTCAGGAGAACGGGTTGCCCTGACAGTGCCTCTGCCAGCCAGAGGTTAAAGTTGAAGCTCCGCTCAGGATGAATTAGTCTGCTGGGAGCTGGCAGTGACCTGAGATCTCAACCCTGCTTTGCTCAGGACATCCATTCATGAACAAAATGGGCTGCTGTCAACAAACCACCCTCACACTTGATGTCCACAAGTCTAATCTGCAGCTCTGAAGACCATTCCTTCCCGAAAAAAACACGGAGCCCTCCTGCTAATTCCCACTTCCTGCAAGTCCGCAACAGTTGTACTGAGTCATCATTGCCCAGAGTAGGGGGTGGCGCCCGCAATGGCTGCCTCGCCAATAGTCTGTCTCGTCCTTTCCTTCTTTGTTGTTTTTTAGTTTGTGTTAAATGTATGTTTTAGTGTTCTTCAGCTTGTTTTATGTGGGGGGGGAAACTTTTTTTAATCTATCTCATACCTCGACGGAGATGCGATTTTTTTCCGTATCGTATCCGCGCCCGCACTGCGGCCTAACATGGAGGAGCTGGCTGGCGGTACTTCATGGAGCTCCAACCACGGGAGCCTGCAGGACAACATCGCTGAGCTGGTGATCCCTTTGCCAGGGATCGACCTCGGAAGCTCCAACCGTGGGAGACTGCGGACTTAACATCGCGAAACCCGCGGTCCCTAGTTAGGGACCGACTTCGGGAGCTCCAAGCCGCAGCGGGAGCTTCAATCGCCCTGACTGCGGATGGTACGACTGCCCCGACCGCAGGAGAATAAAGAAGGAAGAAGATTAGACTTTATTGCCTTCCATCACAGTGAGGACTGTGGGGAATCCACTGTGGTGGATGTTTATGTTAACTTTTATGTAGTTGTGCGTCTTGGTGCTTTTTTTTGTATGGCTGTATGGTAATCGAGTTTCACTGTACCTTAATTGGTACATGTGACAATAAACTGACCATGAATAACCAGAGGACAGCGTTTGATGGCACTGGGCCTATACTCGCTGAGTTTAGAAGGATAAGGGGGCACCTCATTGAAACTTACCAAATAGTGAAAGGCCTGAATAGCGTGGATGTAAAGAGGATGTTTCCACTAGCGGGAGAGTCTAGGACCAGGGGCTACAGTCTAGGGCACAGAATAAAAGGACGTACCTTTAGAAAGGAGATAAGGAAGATTTTTTTTAGTCAGAGGGTGGTGAATCTGTGGAATTCATTGCCACGGGCGACTGTGGAGGCCAAGTCAGTAGATATTGTTAAGGTGTAGATTGACAGATTCTTGATTAGTACGGGTGTCAGGGTTTAAGGGGAGAAGGCAGCAGAACGGGGTTGAGAGGAAAAGATAGACCAGCCATAAATGATTGGCTGAATGGACTCGATGGGCCAAATGGCCTAATTCTTCTCCTTGAACTTATGAATGGGACACAAGGACCTTCCCGACTCTGCATCTCGACAGTGTCACGCAATCTTGGACAATCACTTGAGAGACAGATTGAGAATTTAAAATCCAATCTAAACGTGTAAAGGATTGCGACTCAAAACGACCTCATTAGTGACCCTCAGACTATCCTTGCTCGGACTTTGCTGGCTTTACCTTGCACTAAATGTTATTCCATTATAATGGTAGACACAAAATTCTGGAGTAACTCAGCAGGACAGGCATCATCTCTGGAGAGAAGGAGTGGGTGATGTTTCGGGTCGAGGCCATTCCTTCTCTCTAGAGATACTGCCTGCCTGCCTGTCCCACTGAGTTACTCCAGCATTTTGTGCCTACCTTCAATTTAAATCAGCATCTGCAGATCTTTCCGACACATTCCCGTATCATGTATCTGTACACTGTGAATGGCCCGATTGTAATTGTGTTTTGTCTTTCCGCTGACTCGGTATATGTGACAATAAACGAAACTGAACTGAAGTTGTCTGTGCATTCCCTCCTGGCCCGCTGAGTGCCTCCGGCACTTGGTCTTAAGGTCGTAAGTAATAGGAGCAGAATTAGGTCATTCGACCCAGCATCTACAGTACTTCAATCATGGCTGATCTAACTCTCCCTCCTAACCCTATCCTCCTGACACCCGTACTAATCACAAATCTATTTTTCTCTGCTTTAAAAATATCCATTGACTTGGCCTCCACAGCATTCCGTGGCAAAGAATTCCATAGATTCCCCACCCTCTGACTAAAGAAATTCCTTTTCATCTCCCTCCTAAATAAATTTACAAAATTCTTACGGGGTTGGACAGGCTAGATGCAGGAAGATTGTTCCCGATGTTGGGGAAGTCCAGAACAAGGGGTCACAGTTTAAGGATAAGGGGGAAATCCTTTAGGAACGAGATGAGAAAAACATTTTTCACACAGAGAGTGGCGAATCTGTGGGATTCTCTGCCACAGAAGGTAGTTGAGACCAGTTCATTGGCTATATTTAAGAGGGAGTTAGATGTGGCCCTTGTGGCTAAAGGAATCAGGGGGTATGGAGAGAAGGCAGGTACAGGATACTGAGTTGGATGATCAGCCATGATCATATTGAATGGCGGTGCAGGCTCGAAGGGCCGAATGGCCTACTCCTGCACCTATTTTCTATGTTTCTATGTTTCTATGAATGTCCTTTAATTCAGAGGCTATGCCCACTAGTCCTAGACTCCCACTAGTGGAAACATCCTCTCCACATCCACTTGTGTTTAGATGAGACCAGTGAGCAGAACACAGGAGATGGGATGGGACAGAGATGGTTTTGCACACAGCTGGATCTGCAGGTTATGAAAGACTCTGATAAGAATTACTCATGCGGTGGAGGAGCAGAGGGGCAAAGTAGGCAACATAATCAGTTAAATCACGCAATTAAAAACAAAATCCACTCAATCGTTGAAATCCCCAGTTATCGAGGGGAGTTAATTAACTGCCATCTTCTACAGTTTGTTAGCACATAATTTAAGCTGAATATAACATTGTCCATAAATTAAAAGTGAACAAGCAATCATTCTGTTTATTATTTTGTTGAGTTGTTTCTATTAAATCGGAATTAAGCTGATGAAACGATGTTGAGTTGGCCACCATTTATAGATAATGCGATTGGGAATTCAGACCCAGCTGAGAATGTAGAGGCTGTTTGCAGTTCGTGTTCAAAATTCAGCAGAGTTCCCTGTGAATCAAACGCTTCTCCTTATTACCGGTTGTTCATAAGCTCATAAGTCATCGGAGCAGAAATAGGCCATTCAGTCCATCGTCCACTCCGCCATTCTATTGACATTGGTATTGGTTTATTATTGTACCCATAGATCGGGTAAATGCACAATGTATTTCGGGGCGCCGCATTGAAGGAGCCTCTGCCTACAGTCTGTCCGTTTTTTTCCATATTTTTTTTATTTTAGTTTGTCTAGACAGTTTGTTTTGGGGATTCTTTAGTTTTTCTATGTGGGGGACGGGGGGGGGGGGGGGGGGGGGGGGTAAGGGGGAAACTGTTTCCTAATCACTTCCTGGCGAGGATGCGATTATTTCTCCATGTCGCGTCCTTGCCCCCCCCCCCCCCCTCCTTGCGGCCTACCAACTGGATTGTGCGGCCTTTCCTACCAGAGACCAGGGACCGGACCAGAGCTTCGGCAGCGGCGGCGCGGCGCTGGATTCACCGCGGAGCGGGCGATACCTACCTGGATCGCTGTTTGAAGCTCCGGTGCGTTGGGCCTGCAACATCGACATCGCGGGGCTGTGATATGTGGAGCTCCCAGCGCGGGCGGCGCTGACTGACATCGCGGAGTCCCTGGGGCCGAGGGCCGCCAGCGTGAATCTCCGCCCGGCGCGGCCTGGGGACTTCAGGAGCCGTGGACTCCGGTGGGAAGCGGCCGATTTGGAGGTCCACGCCGCTGAGGTTGGCCTCCCGTTCCGACGGCCGCCCTTAGCGGCGACTGCGGAGGGCTCCTGAGGCCCCGACCTCGGGTGAACATCAGGGGAAGATGATTGACTTTGGTGCCTTCCCTCACAATGGGAAACTTTTGATTCTGCTGTGTGGGGATGTTTTATGTTGAACTCTATCGTGTGTTGTGTTCTTTATTTTTCTTGTATGGCTGTATGGTGATCACACATTTCACTGTGCCAACTGTGTTGAGGTAGGTACTATCGCAACGATTAATAAAACATTTTGACAGGTACATGGATAGGACAGATTTAGAGGGATACGGACCAAGCGCAGGCAGGTGGGACCAGTGTAGATGGGACATGTTAGCCAGTGTGGGCAAGTTTGGCCGAAGGGCCTGTTTCCATGCTGTATGAATCTATGACACTATGACTCTATGTACCGAGATACAGTACAAAACCTAATTTGCCTGCTATCCAGTCAGATCACATTAGAAAATAAGTACTATCATGGGGCCAGAATGAGGCCATTCAGCCCATCGAGTCTACTCCACC
This sequence comes from Amblyraja radiata, assembly GCF_010909765.2. Lineage (NCBI taxonomy): Eukaryota > Metazoa > Chordata > Chondrichthyes > Rajiformes > Rajidae > Amblyraja > Amblyraja radiata. The sequence continues at coordinate 9,600,849 of NC_045988.1, forward strand.
ATTCAATCATGGCTGATCTATGTTCTGCATCCTTCTCCCCATACCCCTTGGCGTTATTAATCAAGAATCTGTCAATCTCCCCCTTACAAATACCCATTGATTTGACCTCCACCACAATCTGTGGCAATGAATTGCACAGATTCACCACCCTCTGGTTAGAGAAATTCCTCATCTCCATTCTAAAGGTACGTCCTTTCAGTCTGTGACAATCCATACATAAGTACAACAGATAGTGAAAAGAGACTCTGTATGAGTCTGTAACTGGTCTATATCCTGCTGTAACCTTTGGTAATCCTTCTCTCTTTCCGCAGCTCCCCCTATTTTTATATTGCCTGCAAACCTAGTAATCAGCCCCCCTGCATTTTCATCTAAATCATTTATATTTAGTTGTGCAGAATCTCCTGTGCTTTCCGTGCTGGGATAGTCGAACGCAGACTGTGTACCTTCTGTATTGCAAACCTGTGCTGCCACTCTTTGAATTGCCGGTCATCACCTGTGGGTGGCTCTGCCGAGCTGGTGCTGGACCATGCCAGTGGCACCCCCAGCTGGCAGCTCTCGGTACAGCAGGCCTGATTCAGAATAAACGACAAAGTGTAAATTTCATTTCTGTAGCTCCTGTAACATCCCAAAGTACTTTGCAAGGAAACAAGCTGGCACAAAGGCAGATAATGTGATATTTGGGCATCGTAGAAAAATTCTATCACTGCAGGAGGCCATTCGGCCCTTGAACATTGCTTCAGTCTATCCCACCTGCCTGCACTACGTCAGTGACCACAGCACATGGCTCTTCACGCACCCACATGGCAATAGCATGTAGACGTGACAAGGACTTCTGCCTCTCCCTCTTCAGATGGTGAGGCAGGGTGTTGTTTATTTGTGTAGGAAGGAACTGCAGATGCTGGTTTACCAAAGATAGACACAAAATGCTGGAGTAAGTCAGCAGGACAGGCAGCATCTCTGGAAAGAAGGAATGGGTGATGTTTCAGGTCGGGTCTCAACCCGAAACTTCACCTATTCTTTAGCTGTGTTGGGTAGTCCTCAACATTTAACAGATGTTTGGACAGGTACATGGATAGGAAAGGTTTGGAGGGATCTGGGCCAAATGTGGGTGAATTGGACTGGTTTGAATGGGGCATCATTGGTCAGCATGGACAAGTCGGGGCGAAGGGCCTGTTTCCATGCAGTATGACTCTATGCCTGCCAGTCCCAGACTCCCACATCACCAATCTGGCCACACTCTCACTTCGCTGCGACCATCATAAGGTGGTGCTGAAGTCTGAAACTGTAACGTCCAGATTCAGAAACAGCTTCTTCCCAGAGGTGACCTTATTCAAACACAAGGGTGCTTGATAAGTTGGGATAGGATCACGGAAATGGGCAACACGGTGGCGCAGCGGTAGAGTTGCTGCCTTACAGTGCAAGGCACACGGGTTCAATCCTGAGCATGGGTGCTGTCTGTGCGGAGTTTAACCGTTCTCCCCGTGCCCTGCATATATATTCTCCAGGATCTCCGTTTTCCTCCCACATTCCAAAGACAGACAGGTTTGTAGGTTAATTGGCTTAGAACATTTGTAAATTGCCGTAGTAGTTGGCTCTGTGTGTGGGTGTGTGTGTGTGTGCAGGATAGTGTTATTGTGTGGGTATCACTGGTGGGCGTGGACTCGGGGCCTGTTTCTGTGCTGTATCTCTAAACTAAACTAAACTTCACTCGTGGGAAAGTCACGAAAAACAGGACATAGCTACAAAATAAAACAGCGCCCTGGTGCGCCGCCACCACTGCCGCAACTGCGGCTTTGTCGTCTGGCGCTCCTGCTGCCGCACCTGTCCGCCAAGCCGCTGCAGGTCTGCACGCTGTGTTACGGGCAGCTGGTGGTGGAGGCAAAGGGGCAGGCGGGGGAACCCGGGGCAGGCGGGGAGCGCGGACGGTGCGGGAGCGGGAGAGTCGGGTCAGGACGGGGACGAGGGCGATGACAGGGACGGGGGCCGGGACAGCGATGATGAGAGAGCAGCAACATGGTCCGGGCAGCAACAATTCTTCGCCACAGATCGCTCCTGGCCCTCTTTCCACACGTAGTCACTGTCAGAGACAGTCCATCTACCAAGACAGATGTGTACAGCAATTCGTTCTTCCCCCGCACAATTTAAGCATGGAATAGGGTGATTTCACGAAAGGTCACTGGAGCGTAAATCCCCACTCACGTGACCGAAAATTTTAACTGGGGGACAAGCGTCACTTCCGGTACATGTTAGTGAATGGGAAAGCACGCACTTTCACACCCGTTAAAAACATCGAAAACGGCCAGTTTTTGAGCTGCAATTTACTGTGCCAGTCGGGGTGACCGTGAGGAACAGCTACCTAAATTTACAGTCCAAAAAAAAGATAGAAACTAAGGTAAATACAAGAGGGAGCTGAAGGGGCCAAAAAGGCGGAAGTTGATAGTGGACATTTTTCGTGGAGATTTAAAGATCCAAAATATCGGGAATTATCGCGTTTGCTCGCTGCATTTAATCAAAAGTGGCATTATTGACGTTTTATCTTTATTCATTTGTTAGATGAAAAGTATTAAAAGTTAGAAATCCGTCAGTAAAATTGCAAAATCGCCCATGGTTCTCGGGTGGGTTTTAACATGCAAAATGAACACGCTTCTGAAGCTACATTTACCATTTAAATAATCGTAAACTCTCAATGCGTTTGGAAATCAATTTTACTCAGATGCAAGCTAAGGAATGGGATAATTCTCAGCTGTTGGACAAAATCAGGACAAAATTGCACGTGCATGGCATTCTTGTACACATTGTCTATCCTGCTCATAGTGGGTGCCCAATCAGGATTGTTGACATCATTCCATGCTGCAGGCTTGTCTGTTATTAGATGAAAAATAAATAAGTAGTTTGGGTGATTGTGCAGGCTTTAAACAAGAAACATTGAGAAATATATTCTGGCAAATAATAAAATCTCCTGATTTTGTCCAACAGCTGAGAATTATCCCATTACTTAGCTTGCATCTGAGTAAAATTGATTTCCAAACGCAGTGTTTCCTCGTCTCCGTTCTAGATGGCCGACCCCTTATTCTTGGACTGTGTGTGTGGCCCCTGGTTCTGGACCCCCCCAACATCGGGAACATGTTTCCTGCCTCTAGCGTGTCCAAACCCTTAACAATCTTATATATGTTTCAATGAGAGCACCTCTCATCCTTCTAAACTCCAGAGTGTACAAGCCCAGCCGCTCCACTGTGTGGCCCCTGGTTCTGGACTCCCCCAACATCGGGAACATGTTTCCTGCCTCTAGCCTGTCCAAGCATCTTAACAATCTTATATGTTTCAATGAGATGTTTGTGTTAAAGATTTTTTAATGTGTTTTTGTGTGTTCTTTATCATTGCACGGCTGCTGGCAAATTTATTTCACTTGCACCTTATGTGCAATGTGACGAATAAAACTGATTGTTGTTGGCTGTTGAGATTCCCACTCATCCTTGTGGCGGCGCTGTCTTGCAGCTGCGGCTCCCTGCAGTCCGTTTGTCTTTTCTGTTTTTTTGTTTTCTGTTGTCCCGTTTTTACAGTTTATTTCGGTTTATTTAGTTGTGTATGTGTGGGGGGGGTGGGTGTAACATGTTTTTTGACTTCCTTCGGGGGGGGGTGGGGGGTGCGACCTTTCCTGCCGTATCCCCCCGTCTCCGTGTCCGTCTGCGCTGAGGCCTATCTCGGAGCTGGCGGCCTCCAACTGCGACCGACCTCGAGGCCTGCGGAGGCAGAGCCAGGACTTACCGACGCGAGGCTGGTCGACTTCGGGGCTGTGGTTGCGGTGCGACCCAACTTCCGACCGGACTTTGGAGCCTCGGAGGTTCGGCCGCGGGCCAGTGTACGACATCATCAGTGTACGCCAGGGACGACAGATGGCACAATGGGCTAAGTGTTTGGCTGGCAACCGGAAGGTAGCCGGTTCGAATCCCGCTTGGAGTGCATACTGTCGTTGTGTCCTTGGGCAAGACACTTCACCCACCTTTGCCTGTGTGTGAATGTGTGTGAGTGATTGGTGGTGGTCGGAGGGGCCGTAGGCGCAGATTGGCAGCCACGCTTCCGTCAGTCTGCCCCAGGGCAGCTGTGGCTACAGAAGTAGCTTACCACCACCGAGTGTGACTGAGGAGTGAATGAATAATGCGATGTAAAGCGCCTTGAGTATTAGAAAGGCGCTATATAAATCCCATCCATTATTGAGAGTTTACGATTATTTAAATGGTAAATGGAGCTTCAGGAGCGTGTTCATTTTGCATGTTAAACCCCACCTGAGAACCATGGGCGATTTTGCAATTTTACTGACGGATTTCTAACTTTTAATACTTTTCATCTAACAAATGAATAAAGATAAAACGTCAATAATGCCTTACTTTTGATGAGATGCAGCGAGCAAACGCGATAATTCCCGATATTTTGGATCTTTAAATCTCCACGAAAAATGTCCGCTATCAACTTCCGCCTTTTTGGCCCCTTCAGCTCCCTCTTGTATTTACCTTAGTTTCTATCTTTTTTTTGGACTGTAAATTTAGGTAGCTGTTCCTCACGGTCACCCCGACTGGCACAGTAAATTGCAGCTCAAAAACTGGCCGTTTTCGATGTTTTTAACGGGTGTGAAAGTGCGTGTTTTCCCATTCACTAACATGTACCGGAAGTGACGCTTGTCCCCCAGTTAAAATTTTCGGTCACGTGAGTGGGGATTTACGCTCCAGTGACCTTTCGTGAAATCACCCTACACTCTTCACCGTACCATAGTTACCCAAGCAGATACAACTAAATTTAAGGTAGTTCTTCCCAAAAACCCTTTCTGGCTTAAGTCTTCCCTCCACCAGCTCCAGTTTAAATTCCATTAGGAATATTTTGGAGGACCAAGAAACTAAGAAACCAAGAGGTGCATAAAAAAGGTGCTGGAGTAAGGATGTGGAATGGTTCAGCAGGGAGCCACCTACAACTGTTTAGCCGGATGGACTCGGATGCTGATTTTGCTTTGATTGAACAGAACAGTACAGGAACAGGTCCTTCAACCCAAATGTCTGTGCTAAACAGATGCCAAGATAAAATAATCGTCTCTGCCTGCTTCTGATCCCCATCCCTGCATATCCATGTGCCAAATTAACAGCTCTTAAGCACACTATTATACCTGCCTCCACCACACCCCTAGCAGGCTTTCCACTGCGTAACAAACACCTGTCACACCCATCTCCTTGAAACTCTGCCCCTCTCACCTTAAAGCTATGTCCTCTAGTCTTTGATATTTCTACCTCGGGAAATGGTTTCTCACCGTGCACCAAAGGATCAGTGATGGTGAGGAGACTCCAGGCCAGTCCCTGGGTTGAGGAGGGGATGGACACGCAAAAAACAAAAAACTGAAAGGAGGAAATTGAATCACTCATCAGCCATATTGATCAGAGCAAGGTTGGGGCTGTGACTTCATAAGTTCTAGGAGCAGAATTAGGCCATTCGGCCCAACAAGTCCATTCAACCATTGCTGATCTATTACTACCTCCTAACCCCATTCTCCTGCCTACTCCCCATAACCCTTGACACCTGAACAAATCAAGAATCAATCTATCTCTGCCTTAACTTGGCCCCCACATTGACTTGACCCCCATAAAGTTTGAAGATCTGGGAGACATACAGCGCAGAAACAGGCCCTTCAGTCCACCGAGTCCGCGCCCACCAGCGATCCCAGCCCATTAACGCTGCCCTACACACACTACGGACAATTTACACTTATACCAAGTCAATTAACCTACAAACTCGTGTGGGAGGAAACTGAAGATCTGGGAGAAAACCCATGCAGTCACGGGGAGAAACTCTGTAGAAAGCACCCGTAGTCGGGATCGAACCCGGGTCTCCGGTGCCGCAAGAGCTGAAAGGCAGCGACTGTAAGGTTGTGCCACCGTGCCGTCGTGCGATGTTGTTGCATCAAATGGAGTGTCGGAGAATCAACATGGAATGAAGTCAATCACAGCGGCAGAGAGAACCAAATTTGAAAAATACATGCAGGATTTATTCTGTAATCGTCACAGCACCTGACAAGTGAGCAGTATAGTACATGATTTCAAAACCTGCAACTGCGTTACTAAAAGTTTGCGGATGTGAGCGCTCAGGCAACAACAATCGAAGTGTTAAAATATTTATGCAAAAAAAAAAATCATGCTTTAATATTCTAAAGATCAAATACAAAAAATGGATCTCTTTAAAAAACCTTTCGTCACTTAGCAACATGGGAAAGACAAACCGATATATATTGCAGGCAAGTCTTATATAGACACTTGTATTTATCAAGCAGCGCCTCCAATGGTTCTATTTATAGAACAAAGGCATAAACAACATGAGCTGTACATAAAGCAGTATTGTCACAAAGGCTTCTCTTTCAAGAATAATGCTTACCAGAATGTAAGTTTCAGGACATATTCCTTGACATTTCAGAGCAGAAAATATCTATTGGTAAATAGCATCAGTGAGTAGGAAGATACCATGCATATAACCTGACTGCACACTGTGAAATAGTATATAATACTGTTCAGTTGGTGCATATTCTCAGCTGCTGCGTCAAAAAACATGGCACTAGTTTTTATTTTAAAGGGACAGATTTCCCATTAAATTGATGATCAAAAATCGCCAGATTAATACGTTTTCCATCAAAAGCCGGCAAAGTTTGGGCTGGGTTTTACTCGGCCCACTCACTGCACGAGTCTCATTTCAGAAGAATTAATCAGGAGCATTCACATAGTTAGAGGGCATTGACTTTAATTGATCCGAGATCCGAGACAACCTTACGGCCTACTTGCTATATCAGTGAGTGGCTGGAGTGTTGGGCCTCACCATGACACACCGGGACAGCTCAACATGTTGATGGACACCTTCTGCCCAGATTCACGCAAAGAACAGGCACTGGACAGGTGGATCCTAGGAGCTGCCTGGTGGCAAGAACCACATCCCATTGCGTGCAAGGAAAGGAACAGGTTGTGTGAGCATTTCCAGGGAAGGCTAATGTTAAATTTAAAAAAAAAATTAAACTCAGTTGTTAACGTGTGCTGAGTTGGCTCGTTGTAACTGAACAAACTGTTGGGGAATCAATGCAGCCACGTTCGGCATCTCTCAGCCCGAGGGACTCTCGTACAAGAAACGTACGTTATCAGCCGGCGTGAATCAGGCGGAGCGGACATACGTTGTTATACAGTCTTGCTGTCCGATGCAGAAATTGCCACTTGGACAGGATGTGAACGAGGAAAAATCTGTCAAGTAAAACGCCACCATTTTGTCCTAAATCAAGATAAAATGAATCATCGTGCCTGCAATAATCCAACAAGTATTTTTAAAGTCCCTCCCAACATTGCTAACATTTTCCTTAATAAGTTCCCCCCCCCCCCCCCCCCCCCCCCCCCCATGAAGAATCTTTGGATTGTGTAAAGAATATTTAAAGTTCTATAACAAAAAAGAATAAATAATTAAACTGGGAAGAGAAGTTGAGAATCAATCAACTTAATAGTGATCATTGGACCACATGACAAGGCTAGGATGAAGCATCTAAGGATGGAGGCAACTAATAAATGTGCTGTTACGTGTTTAGCTGAGTTTAGTTCAGAGATACAGCATGGAAACAGGCCTTCGGCCCAACAAATCCATGTCTACCATCGATCACACTAATTCTATGTTATCCCACCCTCTCTTCATCTCCCGACACACTAGCGGCGATTTAGAGGCCAATTAGCCTACGAACCCGCATGTCTTTGAGATGTGTTTACTGATAGGATCGCACGTAATTTAAGAAGGAGCTTTGAGCACTGATTTTGGCACTGGTGACAAGGTCCCCGCTTAGTCAACATAATTTCACATCACCTTTCTCAAGCCAAACAAACTCAGTCCCGCTGCACTGAGAAAATACAAATTCATACAGCTGAGGAGAAACCACCTTCATTATTAACAGCCTGCGCGTCGAGAAAAGAAAGCTACAGCAATGGAAATCTATATCAGATTCAAATAGGAGGCCCTCTTTTGCATTTGCCTGCTTAAAATGATTGAGGTGTTCTAAGAAGCAGAATCTAACACAGGGCGTGTGTCTTACACATACTGAGCATTGGGACCAATGGCAGAACATTTCCACCACAGTGGCACGGTGCATGGCAACAGTGGTGGTGAGAGCCATCTGATACAATGAGCGTGTGATGGCACAGGTCCTCTTCCTCGCTAGAGTTTAGAAGGATGAGGGGATGTCCTCATTTAAACTTACAGAATAGTGAAAGGCCTGGATAGAGTGGATGTTTCCACTAGTGGGAGTCTAGGATCAGAGGCCTCAGAATAAAAGCACGTACCTTTAGAATGGAGATGGAGGAATTTCTTTAGACAGAGGGTGATGAATCTTTGGAATTCATTGCCACAGAAGGATGTGGAGGCCAAGTCAAAGGATATTTTTAAGGTGGAGATTGATAGATTTTTGATTAGTGTATTAGCGGTTATGGGGAGGCAGGAGAATGGGGTTGAGAGGGAAAGATAATGTTGGCGACAAAGACCCATCATTTATTTATTTGCCTCTGTACTCCACAATTTGAGATTTGTAATAGAAAAAAAATCACATGTGGTTAAAGTGCACATTGTCAGATTTTAATAAAGGCCAATTTTATACATTTTGGTTTCACCATGTAGAAATTACAGCTGTGTTTATATATAGTTCCCCCATTTCAGGGCACCATAATGTTTGGTACACATGGCTTCACAGGTGTTTGTAATTGCTCAGGTGTGTTTAATTGCCTCCTTAATGCAGGTATAAGAGAGTTCTCAGCACCTAGTCTTTCCTCCAGTCTTTCCATCACCTTTGGAAACTTTTATTGCTGTTTCTCAACATGAGGACCTAAGTTGTGCCAATGGAAGTCAACAAAGCCATTATGAGACGGAGAAACAAGAATAAAACTGTTAGAGACATCAGCCAAACCTTAGGCTTACCAAAATCAACCCTTTGAAGCAACATTAAGAAGAAAGAGAGCACTGGTGAGCTTACTAATTCCAAAGGGACTGGTAGGCCAAGGAAGACCTCCACAGCTGATGCAGAAGAATTCTCTCTATAATAAAGAAAAATCCCCAAACACCTGTCTGACACATCAGACACACTCTTCACGAGTCAGGTGTGGATTTATCAATGACCACTGTCCACAGAAGACTCATGAACAGAAATACAGAGGCTACACTGCAAGATGCAAACCACTGGTTAGCCGCAAAAATAGAATGGCCAGGTTACAGTTTGCCAAGAAGAACTTAAAAGAGCAACCACCGTTCTGGAAAAAGGTCTTGTGGACTGATGAGACGAAGAATAACTTATCAGAGTGATGGCAAGAGCAAAGTATGGAGGAGAGAAGGAACTGCCCAAGATCCAAAGCATACCAAGTCATCTGTGAAACAGTATTGGGGGTGTTATGGCCTGGGCATGTATGGCTGCTGAAGGTACTGGCTCACTTATCGTCATTGATGATACAACTGCTGATGATAGTAGCGTAATGAATTCTGAAGTGTATAGACACATCCTATCTGCTCAAGTTCAAACAAATGCCTCAAACTCATTGGCTGGTGCTTGATTCAACAGCAAGACAACGATCCCAAACATACTGCTAAAGCAACAAAGGAGTTTTTCAAAGCTAAAAAATTGTCAATTCTTGAGTGGCCAAGTTAATCACCCGATCTGAGCCCAAATGAGCATGCCTTTTTATATGCTGAAGAGAAAACAGAAGGGGACTATCCCCCAAAACAAGCAGAAGCTAAAGATGGCTGCAAAACAGGCCTGGCAGAGCATCACCAGAGAAGACACCCAGCAACTGGTGATGTCCATGAATCGCAGACTTCAAGCAGTCATTGCATGCAAAGGATATGCAACAAAATACTAAACATGACTACTTTCATTTACATGACATTGCTGTGTCCAAAACATTATGGTGCCCTGAAATGGGGGAGACTATGTATAAACACAGATGTAATTTCCACATGGTGAAACCAAAATGTGTAAAATTGGCCTTTATTAAAATCTGGCAATGTGCACTTTAACCACATGTGATTTTTTTCTATTACAAATCTCAAATTGGGGAGGACATAGGTAAATAAATAAATGATGGGTTTTTGTCGCCAACATTATGGAGGGCACTGTTTCTTCCCCTCTCAACCCCATTCTCCTGGCTCCCCATAACCCCTAACACACTAATCAAAAATCTATCAATCTCCACCGTAAACATATCCTTTGACTTGGCAATGAATTCCACAGATTCCTCACCCTCTGTCTAAAGAAATTCCTCCTCATCTCCTTTCTAACTGTACTCTAAAGGAGGGCACTGTTGATCAGCCACGATTGAATGTTGGAGTAGACTTAATGAGCCGAATGGCCTAACTCTACACCTACAACCTATGAACAATCCAATGCAGAGTGTGGATCTGTACTGACCCAGCCCCCAAAGGTTCCTTCACTACACAAGAGACAGGGTGTTACATGGCGTGTAATATTGAGAGAAAGGCAGCAGCAGATTGGGAGCAGCTGCCCCGGACAGTATATCACCATGCAGCCTCTGAGGAAGGCTGGTCTGTCCCCACTTGCAGACTGTGTCAGTAAAGCCAAGTGATGCACTTGGCCCGACCGCAGTGCTGGGTTCACATAGCCCAGGTTCGGGAGAGCACAGGCACCTCCTCAGCACCCCTCTAGTTCAGCTCTTCGTCTCCGCTCTCATCCGAGGAATCGTTGGGTGCAATTTTCCAGTTTTTGCGTTTCTTGCTTCTGATTTCTCGGTCACCCTCTGCCATCGGAATATTCCTCCGCTCTTTCTTTTTCCTTCTCTTCTTGTCTTTCTGCAGCCGAGCGCTGGAACTGCTGCCGTCCTTGCTGCTGGTGTCGGAGAGGCGGCCGTTGGAAGAGCCACCGTCACTGGGCTGGCCGGGCTGTTCCTTCTGCTGCCCCGCTGCCTTCTCCCGCCGTTTCTTTGCTTTCATCCTTTTCCTTCCATTCTCCTCCTCCACCGAGCTCTCGTCGTCGCTCGAAGAGTCGCTGCTCTGCAGGCTTCGCTTCCGCCTCACCTTCTTCCGAGATTTCTTCTTGTGTTTCTTCTTGCTAGTTTTACTGGAGCGCTTGCGCTTGTGTGAAGCCAGTTTCAAGGTCTCTGGGTGCATGGGTTTCTCCCCGTTGGCAGCGTGCCCGTCGCTCTCCTTCTGGTCACTGGGAATGGAAAGTAAAGATGAGTTCGTACACACAGCTGCAATGTCTACAAGCAGAGGTGCACACCAGAACAACCTGCGGCTGCCTGATCGTTGAGTTATTACAGCAGGCAAGGAGGCCATTCAGCCCACCCATCCGTGATCACCCTCTACGCACGGATTCAGTCCCATTCACCAGCTCTAGCCTCATCTTCCTTCAAGTTTATTTCGCTCGAGTGCCTATCCAAATTTTCTTTTCAGGTTTTAAGGGCGGCACAGCGGCACAGCAGTAGATTTGCTGCCTTAGAGCGCCAGAGACACGAGTTCAAACCTGACCACAGGTGTTTCTGTACCGGGTTTGACGTTCACCCTGTGGCTGCGTGGGTTTTCTCCAGGTGCTCTGGTTTCCTCCCACACTCCAAAGACGTGTAGGTTTGCAGTTTCATTGGCTTCTGTAAATTGCCGCTAGTGTGATTGCTGGTCGGCTCGGGCTTAGTGATCCAAAAGGCCTGTTTCTACACTGTATCTCTAAACTAAACCATATCATTGATCGCTTCTGATGTCAGCACCTTTACAGGCTGCCAAGTTCCCGGCTGTTACCACTGGTATGGCCTGGGCCTCTACGTTTACCACACCGCCACCTTTAGAACTTTACACGTCTCACTCTATACTCCAATGTCGAATGTCAAAAAAATGAACACCTCTAGCACGCAGCCTAGGGAAGTGCTGCTCCCACCACCTTCTCTTCAATCAATTTTCCATAAAAGCTTCTCCTGATTTTGTGACCCCTGAAAGGCCTCAGCTTTTTTAACATGCTTTAGTGACACTGTCTAATGCCCTTTTAAAATCCATACAGACACCATTCACCCCACTCCTTTCATCAACCCAGTTAGTGCCCTCCTTAATTGCCTCACACCTCTCCCAGCTCCTCATTATTGTGCCCTACAGAGCACTGATAATAATCGTAGCTGATGGGACACTAATGTGGGAAAATGCAAGATTTCCATCCGGAGTACATTTTAAATAGTGAACGAATGGTTTAGGATTCGTAGGGATCTGGATATCTGCAGATGTCGTTAACATGCAAGCATAGTCATAGAACATGAAAACAGACCCTTCGGCCCAACTTGCCCATGACCACCAACATGCCCCATCTATAATAGATCCACTTGCCCACATTTGGCCCATATCCTTATCCTATCCATGTACCTGACCAAATGTTTTTTTAAACATGCCTCAACTACCTCCTCCGGTAGCTCGTTCCATATACCTGCCACCCTTTGTGTAACAAAGTTGCCCGTCAAGCAATAGGAAAGTAACCAGTATATTGCAAGAGGATTCGAGTACAGGACCATCACTGATTTTCTGGCAACTGGTGGTCCAGCACCTCCTTTAATCTGGACCAAATCATGAGAGCGCACTTGAAATCCCTCCCCCAGAATTCCCCCCAGCGGACCGTTCTAGTACCGCCGCACTCCTCTCGGTGGCCATGACCTCTGTTGGTCTAGCAAAACGGACAATCCAGAAAGGCTCTGGAACCAAGGGTGTCCGAATATCGGTGGTGGACCTATACAAGTGTAGAGATGCTCTCCAATCGAGTAGGGATTATCCTATGGGAGGATTTGTTAGCGACAGAAGGAATGCAGAGATTCTTCACTAGACTGACTCTGCAGGAAGACAGGCTTGTCACGAGGAGAGATTAAACAGTGGGCTACACTTTGGTAGACACATTTGATGACCTCACTCTCACAGGTGGCTGCAGTGAGGTGGCTCTGAACCGGGCTCAATCTAGATAAGAAGGGACAGATCAGGGCAGATTCTGTCGTGGTTTTAAGACTCAACGCCATAATTCCCCCACTTAGTTTTTAGAGATACAGCATGGAAACAGACCCTTCCGCCCATCGAGTTCACATCGACCACTGATCACCCGTTCACACTAGTTCTACGTTATCCCACTTTTGCATCCACTCCCTGCACACTAGAGGCAATTTACAAAGGCCAATTAACCTACAAACCCGCACGTCTTTGGGACGTGGGGGGATACCGACCGGAGAGGCCGGAGTAAACCCGTGGGGCCGCAGGGAGAATGCACAAACTCCACACAGACAGTTTTAAATCCGGATTTCTGGCGCTGTGAGGTAGCGGATTTACCAGCAGCGCCAAAGGGTTGTGGAGATCCAGACATTTCACGTCTAAGACAGATCCACGATTAGAAAATATTGAGAGAATATTGGCTGAAAGGCCCACTCAGGCTGAGATTGCTTTGATTTTTCATGTCCAATCCACTGCCCATTTAACATTGTCCCACCACACACAAATAAAATCAGATTAAGATTGGAAATATGTTATAATATCAATCCCATCCTGACTCAAGATTACGATTACATTACCACCTTTCCAACTATGTTGATATATTTTAAAACTTACCTCTCAGATTCAAATTCTTCTGGGTAAAGTTCCTTGTAGCCACTGTGGCCCCATCTAAACAATCAATTCAGAAAAGACTTTAATTCCTGCATTATTAAAAAAACTAGTGAATTGTTCAACTCAATTTAGGTTATTATAATCAGTGTACAAAGGTACAGTGAAAAGCTTTTATTTGAATGCTGTCCAGTCCAAGAAAAAGCTATACATGATTCATTAGTACAATCAAATAACTGCACATGCTGGTTAATATACAAAAGGGCACAAAGTGAAGTAATTCAGCAGGTCAGGCAGCATTTCTGGAGAACATGGACAGGTGACGCATTAAGTCGGGATCCTTGACCAATGAGTTTTTCATTAGATCCACTTAATAGGCAAGAATAAAGGGTGCAACACATCTGGTGTGGTGCACACCTCTTCTAGCAAGACAATTCAGAGCAGAGTTTCAAAACTTTGGTTGGAAAGCAGTGGTTTTAAAATTGGCCTGACATTTTAATAAAAGCTGCACTTCTGAACAATAAGCCTTGTGTAGTCCAAGTACAGTAACAACATTTTGAGTATAATCCTCAGTTTTCACTGATTCCCGGAGATTTCAAATTTAGGCTTTTTAAAAAATAAAAAGCATAAAGTCTGATTACTTCAAATAAAAATCAAGCATCAAGATTACTGTCGACTCTCTTAATTCGGTCACCTGTTAAGTTAAATGATAATTCAACTTCTTAACAAAAAGAACAAATTTGAACCACGAGGGTTTATTTTTTTTTAAATATAAATGTTCATATAGGATTTTGTATATGCACTGGGCCACAAGACGGAAGCAATGAGTTTGAGTAACTAGTTACGAGGAAAGCTGTGAAGGGATACAGCACAGCATAGATCAGTTTTGAGTTGAGAAATAGCAGGTGAGTTTAATACCAGTAAGTGTGAGAGGACGAATGCAAGGGAAATGTATACAGTTAATGGCATGACCCTTTACAGCATTGATGCAGAGAGAGATCTTGGGTTCCAAGTCAAAGTAGCAGCTCAAATGGACAGAGTGGAAAAGGAAGCATGCCTTCATCAGACTGGGCATTGCGTTTAAGAGTCAGGAAGTCGTGTAGTTGGGACAGTTAGAATCTCTTTCCCAGGATGGAAATGGGAAAGACAAGAAAACATAGCTTTAAGGTCAGAGGGGGAAAGTTTAAAAGAGATGCACGAGGCAAGTGTTTTTTCAAAACCAAGAAGGTGGTGAGTGTGCGTGAAACGGGCTGCCAGGGATGGTGGTGGAGGCAGATACGATAGTGACATTTAAGAGGGTTTTGGTTGGCACACAGATATGCAGGGGATGGAGGAATATGGATTGGGTGGAGGCAGAGGGGATTAGTTTATCTTGGCATCTTGAGCACAATGTGATGGGCCAAAGGGTCTGTTCCTCTTCTCTACATTCTATGGCAAGGAGTTTGACCTTTCCCTAACTACAGACGGCTTCAAGGCTCAGACCTGTTTGGATCTCTTGCTTCAAAGTCGTACAGCTTCTTTGTCCAGATTCGGCTTTCCCGTTCATCCTGTGCCGTGAACATTTTCTCAGCAGCAGCAGCAGCAGCAGTCGCCTTTTGTTCTTCGTCTTCTTCATCGTACCCGTCACACCGCATTCTGTTCCTGGGACAGACACCATACATAATTCAATTACTCTAAAAAAACAACACACGCTGAAAATCTTAAATAAAATGGAAGATACTGAAAACACCCAGCAGGTCAGGCAGAATCTGTGAATAAAAAAGGTCAATGTATCAGGTTTAAGATCTTTCCTCAAAACTGCTACTTTAGTAGTCACTAAGTTCTGATGAAAGGTCTCCGACATGAATCATTAGCTAATCGGTGGATAGAGGTGAGGAGAGTGAATGGCAGATGAATGGAGTAAGTGCTAGACAAAGGCTAGAAAGATAAAAGGTGTCAGATCAGGGGAGTAGACATGTGAAAGCTAAAGCCAGGAGAAGGGATAAAAGAAGGGTCAGGACCCAAAACTTCCTCTCTCAGACTTAAATCCGATTCCCAGATCCTGCCTGACCCGCTGAGTTCCTCCAGCCTTTGGTCAAGTTTCCCGCACCTGCAGTTTTGTGCGTGCCTAAGATAGTTACGGGTCAACATGGATACCCAGGAGACACATCTTGGCTACGCTGGCTAAAGATGGCGGATTTTCTTTTCTGAAGGACATTTCCTTTTCCTACCAAAATGTAACATTTGTCGCATCCAGCCATCCACAGCCTGTCTACATCTCTGTCACTTGCTGTCCTCCTACTTCACCCATCAGCTTACTGTTATCTGCAAAGTACACTGGCGTACTTAGCATCATCAGCTTATTGTGGCATCATCAGCTAATTGTTACCTGCCCTGTACGCTGGTGTACACTATGTTAATATACATCAAGAAAAGCAACAGAGACTAGGAACTGCAGGTGCTGGAATCTTGACCAAAAAACACAATGTGCTTGTGGAACTCAGCGGGCCAGGCAGCATCTGCGGAAAGAATGGACAGGTGACGTTTCAGGTCGGGATCCTTCTTCAGTCAATTGGAGTAGGGGGTAGAAAGCTGAAAAAGAGGTGCCTGTGGAGCAACGCCAGGTGAGTGATAGGTGGATACAGGTAAAGGGGGTGTGATTGGCAGACAGGTGGAGTAACTGACAAAGGCAAGAAGTGAAAAGTGGAGAGAAAAGGTGTTCAATGCAAAAGCAGAAAGGAGGAATGGAAAACAGGGAGGAGGATAAAATGGGAAATTGGGGTTGCAGGGATGGGAAATGAAAGGAGCATGGTGACTGGGGGGGGCGGGAGGGGGGAAGGGACAGGAATGTGCTGGGCGAAATTCTAGCACACCAGGATGGGGGGGGGACAGGGGGGGCACAAGAAAGAAAGTGGGGATTGGGGGAGAATTAATTGGGTTTGGAGAATTCAATATTCATACCATAAGCTAACCAAAGGGGCATATAAGGTGCTATTCCTCCAGTGCAAGTTTATAGGCTAATTGGCCTCTTTAAATTACCCATAATGTGTAGAGGAGTGGATGGGGAAAGTTGGATAACATAGAATTAGTGTCAACAGGTAATCAATGGCCGACATGGTTCTCAGTGGGCCGAAAGGCCAGTTTCCATGCTATATCTATAAACAAAACTATGTTTGCATGTGGCCTCACTTTGACAATGGAGGAGGAGCAGGTCGGAAAGGTGAGTATTGGAATGGGATGAGGAATGTGGTTAGCAACCGGGAGATCCAGCAGGCCTTGGCAGGCCGAGCACAAGTGTTCAGCAAAATGGTTGCCGAGTCTATGCTTGGTCTCGCCGATGTACAGAAGGCCACATCAGGAACACCGGATGCAGTGGATGATGTTAGAGGAGGAGGTGCGTGTAATCCACTATCTCACCAGGAAGGGCTACTGGGGTGTCTAGATCGTTAGGACAGAGGAGGTACAGGGACAGGTATTACATCTCCTGCAGTTGCAGGGGGAAGGGGAGATGTTTGGGACATCTCATGCATGAATCCAAGTGAGCAGGTCTAGCGATGGTATAGCAACAGTAAGGTCAGCTCCACAGGCCTCAGGTATCCGGCTGCAGGATTAAATACTTACCCCGACAAACCCTCAGACTCTCTTTGCTGCTGGAAAAATCTCATCTTGCCGGCTTGCTTCTCTTTTTCCCTGATCTTCCACATTTCTGACTCCTCCTGAATCTGCAGATGGCCAGAAGGAAAGTTTAAAACACTCGATGTATCACAGCCGGGTTTGGCAACAGCTCTGCCCAAGCCGCAAGCAATTGTAGAGTTGTGGACGCAGTCCTGTCCATCACACAGACCAGCCTCCCCCATCGACTCCATCTACACTATCCAGTGTCTCAGGAAAGCAGCCAATGTAATCAAGGGCCACTCACATTCCCACTTCTCCCCCTACTGTCGGGCAGAAGATACAAAAGGTTGAAATGATGTACCTCAAAATTCAGAAACAGCATCCTCCCCACTGATATCGGATTACTGCTGCACGGTCCTTTCATAAGTAGGGTGTAGTCCTGAATTTCCAACCGAGCTCATTGCATCTCTTGAACATTTTTATCTACACTTTCTCTGTAACTGTAACACTATCACACTATATTCTGTACTCTGGTACAGAATATATGAGTGGATTGTACTAGAGTTACAGTGTCGCCCCATTGGAAACAACACCAACTGAAGCTCGCCTCCACATGTGGAAGAACAGACTAGCCACTGTCCCTATTTCCACCAGGATGGGCACATACCAGCAGCAGAGCGCTTACCACCAGGTGCTGATGAACATTGGCTGAACTGGAGATGTGTCATCCGACTGCGAACCGGGGTCGGGCAGTCAAGGGTGACAATGCACAAATGGGGCTACATCGAGGGTACAACAACCTGTGACTGTGGCACACAGACCCAGACAATGCAACATCTACCGCAGTGCCCATTGCTGGATAATCCATGTGCTACTGCAGACCTTGCACTTAACATTCCAATAGCGCAACGATGTGTACAGCAGTGGCGAGCCACCATATAACACAAGGACACAACAGAAGAACAGGGTAGAAACAGACCCTTCGGCCCGACTCGTCTATGCCGCACCCACGCTCGTCCCATTTCCAACATTTGGCCCATATCTCTCTAAACCTTTTCATGTACCTGTCCAAGCATCTTTTAAATGCTTTTACAGTATCTGCCTCAACTACCTCCTCTGCCAGCTCGCTTCTTATACTCATCACCCTCTGAGTGAAATAGTTGCCCACAGATTGCTATTAAATCTTACCGCTCTCACCTTAAACATTTGTTCTCTTGTTTTTGAGTCAGCAACTCGGGCTAAAAGATTATTTGCGTTCATCCTATCCTTCTTTATAAGATCATCCCTCAACCTCCTGTGCTCCCAAATATAGTCCACGTCAGCCCAACCTGTCCCTATAGTTCAGGCCCTCAAGTCCTGGCAACATCCTCATAAATCTTCTCAGCACTCTTTCCAGCGTAACACCATCCTTCCTATGGCAGGGAGACCAAAACTGAACACAGAACTCCAATTATGGCCTCACCAACATCTGTAACATAGCATCTCAACTTCTATAGTCAGCAACCCGACTGATGACGGCCAATGTACAAAAAGCTTTCTTTACCACCCTCTCAACCTTTGATGCAACTTTCTGGGAACTGTGCACCAGTGGTCCTAGATCCATCTGCTCCACCCTTCCCAGTGGCCCTGCCACTCACTGTGAAGGCCCTGCCCAGTTTTGACTTTCTATAATGCAACACCCCACACTTGAATGCATTAAACTCCATTGACTATTTCTCAGCCCACTTGCCCAACTGATGAAGATCTGGCTGCAATTTTTGATAACTATCTTCGCTATCTATATCAACCACTTTAGTGTCATCTGCAAACTTGCTAATCATGATTTTAACCACAAACAGCAACGGGCACAACACTGATCCCCGAGGCACACCTCAGGCCTCGTTCAAAACCCACCCTTCCACCACCACCCTTTGCTTCCTTACACGAACCAAATTTTCTGACCTTCCAGAGCCACCTACCATGCAGAACCTTATCAATGGTTTTGCTAAGGTCTATATAGGCAATTTCTACAGCTTTGCCCATGTCAACATTTTTTGTTAGCTCTTCAAAAAAACTCAAATTCATAAGACATGATCTCCCATGTACAAAACCATGCTGACTATCCCTAAATCAGTTGCTGTCTATCCAAAGATAGACACAGAATATCTGGAGTAACTCAGCGGGACAGGTTGCATCTCTGGAGAGAAGGAATGGGTGACGGTTCAGGTCGAGACCCTTCTTTCCAAATGCATATATATCTTATCCCTCAGAATCCTCACCAGTAACTAACAAGTATTGTATAATTTGATTGGATAGCACACAAACATGGCTTTTCACTGTATCTTGGTACACGCAGCAAGAACAAACGCATACCAAGTGACCAGCCCCTTATGTGTAGTCATGCCCCTGGTTCGCGACCCCTCCCCTGGGCAATGACCTCTGTCTCTGCCAACTGCACCCACACCCTGCGATAAGTCTTTGAAAAGTTGAAGGTCATATCATATCACCAATTCCGCACTGACAGCATCGGCTGAAACTGTAACAGCTGCAGCAGTGACACTGACCAGGCTTTGAACAGCACGTGTGCAGACTTTGACAGCTAGTAACATTTTTGTGTGTTGCCGAGAGAACTGTTCCAGAGAAACATAGAAAAACAGGTGCAGGTGTAGGCCATTCGGCCCTTCGAGCTAGCACTGCCATTCAATATGATCATGGCTGATCATCTAAAATCAGTACCCTGTTCCTGCTTTTCTCCCTTATCCCTTGATTCCTTTTGCCCTAAGAGCTAAATCTAACTCTCCCTTACTGTAGATCTGAGTTTAATAAAACAGAAGGCCGACAAGCTTACCTTGTTGTGGGCATCGGTGTGGCGGATGACATTCCGCAGAAGAACTTTACCCATAGGAATTCGAGCCATCGTGAGCGATATCCTAAAAAATGAGAGACAATGGAGATCTGGGTGCAGCCCCGAACTAACCTTGTAACTGCAGTGACTGCAGCAATGGCTGAAAACAATTAAAACTGCAGATGCTTGAAACTTGGCCTACAAGCAGTATCAATTAATGTTACAGGTCAGGGACTCTTCATCAGTCCTTGGACCAATTATTTATGATTCATTTAATGACCTAGAGGAGGCCGAGTCTAAGTCTGCTGATTCCATGAGTGGCAATGAGGAAATTTGGGCTTTGGAACAGGATGCGTGCAAGCGGAGCGAAAACTTGGCAAATGGAGTTCAATGAGGTATAAAGAGCGAGGTCATGCACTTCAGTATGAGGAATCTTAAGGCAGGTTGCTGTCTAATGGAAGAAAGAGTGCAGATGAACAGAGTATAAATGAACTCCAGAGTCATGAGACAAGATTTTGGAATCTTGAACAAAACACATTTGTGTAGTAACTCAGCAGGTCAGACAGCATCTGTGGAGGGAATGGACAGGTGACATTTTGGGATTGGACCCTTCTTCAGACTGAGGCACAATGTGTTTGTGTACAAATCACAGAAAGTTAGCAGGCAGCTGCAAAAAGTGTTGGAAAGGCAAAAGGCATTTTGACTTTTATTGCACAGGGTTTGAGTTTAGAATAGTCTGAAGGGTCTCGACCCGAAACATCACCCATTCCTTCTCTCCAATGATGCTGCCTGACCCACTGAGTTACTCCAGCATTTTGTGTCTATCTTCAGTTTCAACCAGCATCTGCAGTTCCTTCCTATACGTTTAAGTTTAGAAGAAAGAGAACTACTGTGACAATTGTACTGGACACCGATTAGTCCACAGCTGGAATACTGTGCAGTTTGGGTCCCCTTAATTAAGTCTAGATATACTAGAAACATAGAAAATAGGTGCAGGAGTAGGCCATTCGGCCCTTCGAGCCTGCACCGCCATTCAATATGATAATGGCTGATCAACTCAGTATCCTGTACCTGCCTTCTCTCCATACCCCCTGATCCCTTTAGCCACAAGGGCCACATCTAACTCCCTCTTAAATATAGCCAATGAACTGGACTCAACTACCTTCTGTGGCAGATAATTCCAGTGATACTGTACTGGCATTGAATGCAATTCAAAGGAAATTCACTCAGCTAACGATTGTGACAAAGATATGTCATGTCACAAATTGCCAAAGAAATTACATCTATAACCTTTCGAGAAGAAATTTGTGGATAATCTTATTCAGTCAAGATTGTAAATAGTAGATTTGAGCTATTTCCAATAGTGCGATAATCCAACAGTTGAGACAGAGCTACAAGATATTACAATATTAGAGAGTGATCATTTAAAATTGAAATGTAAATGGTGTTCAGTCTCGAGCTATGTGGGTACATTATTAAGTTCGCCGGGGGGGCGAGGGACCCGCGGCCCGGGGACAGGCTCAGGTCCGGCCAGAGCCGAGCGGCTCAGCCACCGCCGGCCGAGCACAGCCCCGACCCCGACACCCCGGTAATGGGAACACCGACCCCCCTCCTCCTCCTCCCCCGGTCCCGGTCCCTCTCCCTCCCCCTCCCCCTCCCCCGGTCCCTCTCCCTCTCCCTCCCCCGGTCCCCCTTACCTGTCCCCGCTCCCCCCCCGCACCGGGCCGGAAGCGGCGCCTCCGCCTCTCCCTTCCCCCCCCCCCCCCGCGGGGAGCAGCAACAGCGGCGAGCGGGGGTTCCGCCCGCTCTCTAACTTACACTAATTACACGGGCCCGTCTCTAACCACGCTTTTCTCTTCCCCCCCTCACACTCCGCTTCAATACACTAACCGCCTTTCCATTATCATGCGGAATAACTGTAAATACCAAACATCTATAGATCTATAGGATCTTTGGTGATTACTTTGCATGGGGGGGGGGGAAGGAGGGGCTGTTTTGCCGGGACGGTTTCCGGTTGACCAGTCACTTCCGTTGTGGGTCGGGTCGCCATGGCGACGGCGCCTAGCTAATGGTCTTCATCACTGTGTTGAAGGCTGCAGGACTCGCTTGTTATCCAAAGCTGCTTTGTGGAAGACTTGCACCAACAACAGGGAAACTATGGCCACAGGGCGGAGTGAAGATGCGCTTGTGCAGCAGGTGAACCAACTGTGGACTATGTTGGACGAGATGTCTGAGAGCAGCCCTGAAACTTATCACAAATTCATCAGCCAGCAGCTGACCGAGGGCAAGAAGCAGTTCTCTGCCCCAGAGCCCCACGCCTGCATCCAGACCAACATACAGGTACAAACTCTGACACCAACAATGTGTAGGGTGGAACTGCAGATGCTGGTTTATACCGGAGAGACACACAAAGTGCTGGAGGAGTAACTCCTGAGGATCAGGAAGCATCTCTGGAGAAAAAGATTAGGTGACGTTTTGGGTCAGAATCCTTCAGGCTGAAAGTAGAGATTTGGGGGGGGGAGGCGAGAATAGGCCAGAACAAATCAAGGCTGGCAACAGAGACCTCAGGAAGGTACACAAAATTGCTGGGGAAACTCAGCGGGTGCAGCAGCATCTATGGAGCGAAGGAAATAGGCGACGTTTCGGGCCGAAACCCTTCTTCAGATATTCCAGCATCTGCAGTTCCTTTTTGAACAGAGACCTCAGGAAGATTGGAGCCCATATTAACCCATTGTTGGCTGGAGAGTGTATGAGAGCTGGCTGGAGAAGGAGGGATACAAGGATGCAAACAGTAGAACTGGTAGACCAACTAGGGCGGGGGAAGGGGGGGGGAGAGAAGGGGAGAGAGAAAGGGGGGGGGGAGGAGAGAGAAGGGGGGGAGAGAATGCAGGAGTTACTTGAAACTACAAAAATGAATATTCATGCAGCTGGGTCGTAAGCTGCCTAAGCGACATACCGCTGGGCATCAATACTTACATTTCCTTCAATAACCTCATACACTTTAAAATAAATCAATCCTTGTGAATGAATGAAACTATTGTGATGAGGACTGGCCATTACTCTGCTGGGCGATGCCACACGTTCCAAACATTCGGAGAGAGGAGCTAAAATTTTATAAACGTGAGACACAAGGAACTGCAGATGCGGGAATCGGGAGCAAAACACAGACCCAGCAGGCCAGGCAGCATCTATGGAGGTAATGGACAGACGATGTTTTGGGTTGAGACCCTTCCACAGACTGATGAAGGGTCCCAACCCGAAATGTCTTCTGTCCATTTCAGCTGGAGAACTGTGTGCCTTTCTGGTCACCACACTAGAGCAAGGGTGTGGGAGTACTGGACAGCGCTGAGGAGATTCACCAGGACTTTGCCTTGGTCTTTAGCTACGAGGGGAGGATGGGTCTGTCCTTCCTGGAGCAGGGGAGATGAGAGGGGACATGACCTAGGAATCTAAAATTATGAGGGGTATGGGTTGAGTAGACTGCAAGAAACATTTCCTCATTTCAGAGGTGGAACTGGAAGACACAGATTTAGGATCTAGACTAGAGGGAATGATGTGAACCTTTTCACCCAGAGAGTGGTTGATAACTGGAACGCAGTGCAGGAGGGTGGTGATAAAAAATGTAATGCAAATTTATGTGGCGCACGAGTTTGCGTTTTGTTATACGCACGAGTGCGGTGAGGTACAGATACAATGTAAATGTTGCATGCAGCGGCATCGCAGGCACAGACATACACACCTTAAATTGTACATACATTACATAAATCATAAAAGCAGACTGCAAGAGACGTTTCTGATAGCAGAGGATAGGTTGTTGAGGAGGGCTATGAGTGACACATGGACAAGAGTTTGAATTGTACCTGCTCGTCTCAAGTTAATTCGGCCAGAGATCTCTGTGACCTTTGATAACAAGCAGTCATTATTTCTCTCTCCTCCAGGAACCCGGTGAGAGGGTGCTGTTCGTAAACCTTTGCAGCTGGAGTCGTGTCCCTGCTCCGAAGAGCAATGCTGACCCTGTCCCTCTCAGCGGAGGGCCGATGGAGGAAACGATCAATGGCACAGGTAGCTGGTGAGCCAAGGCTGGCTTGTCTCCAAACGCTGACGTGTGATATGTTACATAGAAACATAGAAAATAGGTGCAGGAGTAGGCCATTCGGCCCTTCGAGCCTGCACCACCATTCAATATGATCATGGCTGATCATCCAACTCAGTATCCTGTACCTGCCTTCTCTCCATACCCCCTGATCCCTTTAGCCACAAGGTCCACATCTAACTCCCTCTTAAATATAGCCAATGGACTGACCTCAACTACCTTCTGTGGCAGAGAATTCCAGAGATTCACCACTCTCTGTGTGAAAAATGTTTTCCTCATCTCGGTCCTAAAAGATTTCCCCCTTATCCTTAAACTGTGACCCCTTGTTCTGGACTTCCCCAACATTGGGATCAATCTTCCTGCATCTAGCCTGTCCAACCCCTTATGTTGTGAGCACGTTGCCTGGGGTAAGAGCAATGATGCTTCACACAGCCCGTCTCATTGCCACATCATATCCTATGCTCCATCCTGTGAGCCGCTTCGAATTGCAAGTTATGGCAATAGACAGGGTAGACAGTCAGAACCTTTTTACCCTGGTTGAATGTCCAACATTGCAGGGTGTAGCTATAAAGGCGAGAAGGGAACATTTTAATGGAGATGTGCAGGGCAAGTTTTTTTTACGCACAGTAGTGCGTAACTACTACAGATACGATAGTGACATTTGAGAGGATTTTGGATAGGCACATGGAAGTGCAGAGAGCAGAGGGATATAGATCAGGTACAGTTTGATGAGATTAGTTTAATTTGGCATCATGTTCCGCACAAACATTGTGGGCCGAAGTGTCTGTTCCTGTGCTGTACTGCTCTATGTGATTGTTCTGGAGGTCCCAGTGACAGATGGACACTTGGCCAGGAGAATGCTCAAAATGAACCCTGGTTTGAAATGCACTCCGCAGTTTCAACCTCAAGGTTTAAACTGTATCTAGGACAAATGCGAGGTTAAACCAGGGCAGGACTTGCACAGGAAATCCCCTGGGGGTTGTTGTAAAACAGAGACCTCCAGGCACAAGTAATAGTACATGAAAGAGGTGACCCAGAAAAACAAGGTGGCGAGGAAGGCATTTGGGCATTGAACACTGCAGTTGGGGGGTCATGTTACTTCAGGATAAGATGCTGGTGACGCCACACCTGGAGTACTGTGTCGGAAGGAACTGCAGATGCCTCTACACCCCTCATGATCTTGAACACATCAGTAAAGCCGCCCTTCAGCCTCCAAAGAAGTCCTATCCTATCCAACGTCTCCCTATCACTCAAACCAAGGTGCCATCCTGGCGAATCTTTGTTGCATTCTTTCCCACTGAATGACATCATTCCTGTAGTTGGGCAACTGGAACTGCACACAGTGCTCCCTCCAAGTTTGGTCTCTTCACTGGGGGAAGGTGGGCAGGTTTGCTGAATGGAACGTTACTTGAACTTTTTAAATTCCCTCCCGCAGACACTTGCTGGGTCACTGATGTTGCGTACAGCCCAGAGGTGATTCAGAAAGCAAGGGAGGACCCTGTGGAGCGGGACCAGATGATCCGCCTGGCGATGAGATACATCGAGGAGCAGCACCGCATCCGCCTGTCGCACTCATACAGGCTGCTGGGGCAGACGCAGACGGGCAGCAGGGAGCGGATCAAGCAGCGGCTGAGCGAGAGAAGCAAGCCTGGCCAAGCTGTGGCCGTGGAGGCAGAGGCCAATGCTAACGCCTCCTTACTGCAGCGGCTGACCAGCCTAAGAGAGGCAGATGGGGAGCAGGACAAGGACAGTCCCATCCACCTGCCCACTCACACCAACCAGCCAAACAAGCCAGGCCTCATCCAGGAGATTTCCAGCGTGGACTTTGAGTGTAGCAACACAGTGGATACTCCAAAGTACAAGATGTCCGTCATCACTGATGAGAGTGGGAAACCGACAAGCATCCAGCTGAAGGTGGAGCTGCCTGGGGTTTCCTCTGTGGCAGACTGTGGTCTCAGCGTCTCCAAGGTTGGTGCTGACTGAACACCGAGCTCGGGCTTGTGTAGACTGTTGTAAACCACAGATGGGAGAATTCAGATTCCAAATTCCAGCGGGGACTGTCGGGGTGGGGGGTGGGTGTGATTCAGATTTGGCATTGCTCTTAGAACTCTCAGATACAGGACGGGCTGATCGCCTCGCCCCCCCCCCCCCCTCTCCCTCTCTGTCGTAATAAGTTAGTCACCAATTTGTTGTCTAGTTAGAAACAAGGAATTACAGATGCTGCTTTACAAAAAAAGCCAAAGTACTGGAGTAACTCAGCGGGTCAGGCAGCATCTCTGGAATACATGGATGGGTGACAAAGGGTCCCAACCCAAAATGTCACTTATCCATGTTCTCCAGAGAGGTTGCCTGGCCCACTGAGTTACTCAAGCACTTTGTCCTGTTAATGCAGTTAGCTGGTCAGTACCTCTGAGTAATTCAGTTAAAATTTCTTTATAATACATTAATGTTTTTGGAATGTCTAAACTTATGATTTTTATGCTGCACCTCAATTGTGTATTGTGAAAACATTGGGACACTCCCTAAGAGAGAGGGATGCACAATATAGTACAGGGCAAGCTCGCAGTTATATACATTATGAAAATTATGGACAATAGCTTGTACTTGGTCCACAATAAGTCGTTAAGCTGCAAGTAGAGAGACAATGTCACACCAACACCTGGGCTTCACGGTCACCAGAAAGTCACTGATATTTCTGTAAAGTTAATCAATTTGAAACTGGTTTAGACTGACATTTAAAGTTAACGCTTCACAAGATATCTTTATGGAGAGACTAGCCTGTTAATTTCCATCTGCCTTTCGAAACAGGATGACGTTGTTATCGATGTGGTGGCAAAGTACCGACTGCAGCTCAACCTACCCGAAACCATCTGTGAGGACATGGTCAGCGCCAAGCTCAGCAGGAAGACCCACACCCTGTCCGTAAGGATGCCTATTCTTACCAAGTAACCGGATCGAATCTCTCAAATGTTATGCATTCCAACCTATTTCCACAGACTGCTGTAAGGATATCGTTTCTGATGAACGTAATTGAACCAAATGCAAATAGCCAAAGTTTTCCCAGCGTGGGGAATGGTTTCCTGTTCCTCAGAGAGCGCACAATCACACACCTTGTTCAGCCAGTGTTCACATTCAGATTGGTTTGTCATATAAAATTTCACAAAGAATTGTAAATCCAGTGCATCAAAATAAATTCCCTTGAAGCTGTGTGCCATGTGCTATGTTAATTATTAAACTTCTAATGTTTTATGTGCAGGGAAACTAATAATTATGCTGTGGAGCTCCTGGCAGCGTGCCTCCTTCAACACCACCTTCTCAAGGACGGTTACTACCCAGAGTTGGGAAATCAAGAACCAGGGAACATAGGTATACAGTGAAAGAGGAAAGACTGAATAGGAACCAGAGGGGCAACTTTTTCCACAGAGAGGGTGGTGGGTATATAGAATGAGCTGTAAGAGGAGGTAGTTGGGGCAGGTACTATACTAACATTTTAAAGACAGTTCGACTGGAACATAGATAGGAAAGATTTAGAGGGACCTAGGCCAAACGCAGGTGGGCAACTTGGCCAGTATGGGCATTGGACTGAATGGCATGTTTCCGTGCTGTATAACTATTTATGACTGTACGATAAACTTAGTAAAATAATATTCCTATACTTTACTTACTCACAAGGACCCCTGAGATCTACCGTGCAAATCCACTTATCAATGCACAGGAATTTTCAGATTAAGCCCCTCTTTAAAAGGACTGCAGCGATTGAAGATGATTTGCCATCAGTTCGCTTTGATAATTAGGTGGCATTCAACGTGTGCTTCTTCAGTCAGCACCAGGCATCCCAGGTTTCTGAAGTGCCGTCTAGACAGCCGAGAAAGAAGCTGCAACGTATTCCACATACATTTCCCTGAAGGCTTGTGCAGTGTTTGATCGCATCAGATAATGCTTGTGTTGTAAGGTGCAGGCAGTGTAAATCTTAAAAGGGATCGTTTAACTGGGAGCAAATGTAGACAGCCAAACCCAGATGGCAGCAGCACAAATTTACATGGCACATTTACTGCGAACATGGTCCCCGATAGGAGCGCACTCAAATAGACATCAGTAGGTACAAAGGGTCACAAAAGGCAATCGAGCTGGCAAGCAGTAGGTAGATCCAGGTGAGGGGGGTTGATTGGCAGATGGAGTTAGGGGGGGAGGAAAGGGTAAAGATGGCGATAGAGGCTGGGAGGAGGATGGGTGGAGGTAACAAAGGGTTGCAGATGATGGAATCTGATAGGAAGGTGAGGTGCAGAACTGATTAAGGGAAGTGAGGTGGGGAGAGCAGATGGAAGAGTGGGGGAGGGAACCCAGTGATCCTGAGAATGGAGTTGCTGAAATGGATCTGATATTTTTCTGTTGCCTTTGCATGAAATAAACATGTACAACATTTTAAATAGCTATTATTTTATTTGATTCCTGGTTTTAAAATAGAAGTTTCCGACACGTTGCCACTACAAACAGCTACAACTGAGAGGAAGGCGTGATGCCACAGTACATATTTAGTGCAACACATTTCAATTTGCTTACAGATTTTAACACCCATTTCTGTAAACTGTTCCCTCTCCCGCACAATAAAAGCAAGGTTGCCAGGGACTAGTTTTTTAAAAATGGGTTTAATGCTGAATTTCATATTAATAGCAAAAATGGTTCTTCTGCTGAAACAATTGTGATTGTACATTTTTACAGTATTAGAGAACAGTGCTGTAAAGTGTGCATCAACAGCACTGCAGTAGCTAGAGACTTGTTCAGAATCAGCATAAACACCAGCTCCAGTCACACACTGGGGGCAGCCATTTCACAGCTGAATACAAATATAAATAACTGAAATGTGCTGCAGAAAGAAAAAAGATTCTTGCCCCATTTTATACACAATCACAAACAACTCAGAAAATAGCCTCCGTCGGGCAAGCTCGCAGTTATATAAATTATGAAAACTATAGTTCATAATTAAGCATTATTACACACCCGGGCAGATATTTAAATAGACAGGCAAGGCCAAGGACGTCAAGTCTGATTTGAGAATCGAGCCAATTTGGTTTAATTACTGAACCCATGATGCTGCTCGTACACCATTCCTTTCTGCAGCACACTGATTCAGAATGACAATGTGAACAGATGAATGCAAAGCAGACTTCACACACGTACTCTGCAAATACACTTGCTAAAAGTAATAATTTGAAGATATGGCTTTTTATTGACATACAAACTTGTGAAATATTGTACAGAATTCTACATTAACTTGGTTTCCTTGCGCTGTTTTAATTTACCCACCCTCTTTCCCTCCCCCCACCCCCCTTTCCCACTTGTTAACTTTCTCTTAAATAATAAGGCAACAATTATTGGAGTGATGAGATAAACGCGAGATATTTTAGATGATAGAAAGAACAAAAATAAGAAAGCACAGACTGAGAAGATATTTGACAAGATAGGGTTCATATTCTATTGAGTTTTTATATTTGGCTCTATACGTGTCAATGTCTATCCCATTAGAAACAAAATCATTTTGACCCGTACGAGAGGAAACCAGAACCTTAACTTATCACGATAAAAAACCATCTTGCTTTACTCCCAATTCACTAACTCGTCAGACTTCTAGTGCACACAAAACACGTAGAACTGGGATAAAGCGGATGTTGCTTCTGATGACCGTACTTTAAAGACTGAAAGATAATCAGCACACTTGAATCATTGAACTCTGTCGCCTAAATCTTCAGACTGTAGCTATGCTTAACTAGTCCTGAGCAGCATTACAAACAGCAGAGTCCACAGGTTTGTGTAACACGATCTGGGTAATAACCAACTACACCATCGAACCAAGAAAAATTGTTCTGAAGTTGTCTGTTCCTAATTTGCACGGTTTCATATTGCTACAACTGCTGCCAACAGATTAACTTTCTGATCCAAGTGTTATTTTTAGTAAATACAATTTAGGTCAGGAAATGAAAACAGATGTAGAATTTCATTACACCTTGGGTAATTTTAAATAACTTACCCCTGATGCACAAGAAACATGAGTGTACCAATAAAAAGTATCAATGTATGACACCAAAATTAGCATCTTCCATATCACACATTCTTATAATAGTCTCGGTAAAATACTTCCAATCCTATGGAAACACTGGACTGAAGGTGGGCAGTTAATCTAGTATTTTAGCGCCTTTTTCTCAATTCAACTGTGGAGAAATTGATGGATATATTCTGAACCTACTGATGATTAATCCACATTGTGGGCTGCCAATTCCATATTATATGGGAATGAGCAGTGGAACACCAACATTTACAGAGAAAATCCTCACCAATTCCACTCAGTCTAAAACAGAAAATTATCTTTCAGGTTTAAATAGTTTTGTTTGTTCCCACTGCAATGTCTGAGCAAGGGCACCAGATGGAACACTTGGCCTTGTCAGTATTGAATGTTAAAGTAACAGTTCAACAAGTGCACCTCATGGTCTCTGAAATACGACTGGAATCGGACAATGGCATCAGTTTTTCCCTCTACTTTACTTTGGATTCTAGTTTAACTGCACACCTTTTTAACCACTGACTGCATAAATTCTTACATTTTGTAACAAGAAAGTAAGGATTTCATGCAGGTACTGGAATTTACAAATAAAAACTGCCTTATGAAGACTGCTGACACTCAAACCTTGGCTCCGGTCTATATCAGCATGGTCGTTGGCCTTTCAAGGAATTTCTTGAACTCAGCCAGCCACTGGGCACCAACTGCTCCATCCACAACACGATGGTCACAGCTCAGTGTCACTGACATCATGCTGGCAACGTCAAACCTGCAGAACAACAACAGAGTTTAAACCTCCACGTTTCCCTCAACATATCACATTACCCGAGATAAAGAAGTTAACTCATCTGAACAACGCAAAGAAGATGAAGATCCAAATGTAGGAAGGAACTGCAGATGCTGGTTTACACTGAAGATAGACACAAAATGCTGGAGCAACTCAGGTCAGGCAGCATGTCTGGGGAAAAGGAATAAGTGATGTTTCGGGTCGAGACCCTTCTTCAGACTGAGAGTCAAAAGACTCAATCTGAAGAAGAGTCTCGGCTATTCCTTTTCTCCAGAGATGCTGCCTGGCCCGCTGAGTTAATCCAACATTTTGCGTCGAACAAACCAAATGAAGTGATTAATGGATAAACTATAAATCAATTAATCTTAAGATAAAAACAGAAAAAATGGAAATATTCAACAGATCAAACAGCAAATTGTGGATATAGAAACAGTTTCATGTTGATGACTTTTTGCCAGAACTCGAATGAAAGCATTTCCACCACTTTGTGATTTTATCTAAGATTTCCAGCATCTGCATATTTCTTTTGGTTTTCTATTCATTCCTACATGACAAATATTACTTGTTTTCAGAAGTGCAGTCAATGTCTACAAGAGAAGTTCCACAACTAGTCAAAATATTACAGCGCAGACAAGTTTTACGCAATCATCCATTCAGGCATGACAGCTGACAACCTTTGATAACGTGTTTAATTTGCTCCGTGCATGGAAGTTGCCTACCCTCTCTCGTTTTCTGCAGGAAGCAGTCTTTGTTCAGATCCACCAACAGCCAGAATACACGCCTGAGGTGGGTTGATAATGGCCGAAAAGTTCTTTATACCGAACATCCCCAGGTTCGATATTGTAAAAGTGCCGCCCTGATGTCAAGAAGAAAAACTGGGTTAATACCATGTGTGGATCCTTACTTAGACGAGTGACCTCTCCAACATTATCATCAGAAGTGAATATTTACAGAAAGAGTTACATACAATGATATTTTAACACCCTTGCAATGAAGCCCAATTGACTAATTCTTGCTGATGCGCTTGTTAATATACTTGTTCATAAATGCCAACCCAACTTATCCGTCTCTGAACAATGTTGCCAAAGCCTGCCCCCATGAGTATACCATTTTTACATCACAACACTGGGCACCAAAGGCGGGATCCTTGCGGAGTTACTCTTTGAAGATTGTGCCTACCTGAAACTCCTGGGGCTGGAGCTTTCCTCCGCGAGCTTTCTCTGCCAGGGATTTGACATCGTTGCTGATGGCAATCAGTCCTTTGATATGTGCATTGAAGACAATGGGAGTAATCAGGCCAGCAGTGGTGCTCACAGCCACACAGACGTCCACAACGTGGTTTCTGAAATGGACATAAACAAGCGGTCTCAGCTTGTTCCAGGTAACCTGTAGTCACGAAACATTTCTGTCCCGTTGACTCTAGCACAAGTAATGGGGAAACAGTGGCTCATCCGTTAATGGCAATGTCAATCAATCATAACATTAATAATTAATTAATAATTTGTTTATAGGGACAGTGCATATTAATGAACATTTTGCATGTAAATATGCGAGATTGTAGCCAATCAGTAGCTAATTTCCGTCTCTAGTCCCAGGCAAAGGTAGGTGAAGTGTCTTGCCCAAGAACACAACGACAGTACACACTCCAAGCAGGATTCGAACCGGCCACCTTCAGGTTGCCAACCGAACACTTAGCCCATTGCCACATAGAACAAGTGATCACGCTCTGCTGACTCACACACGTCTGAGAAAAAGTACTGTGGTTTCCCTTGGCTTCTCTTAGACTGGCGGGATCAATGCTCACAACCGTGATTGGTTAACAGTAGAACAACAACTATGTACCGTGGACAGCTGATTGTATTCATGTATGGTCTTTTCTTTGACTGGATAGCACACAAGCAAAAGCCTCTCACTCTATCTCAGTATAAGTGACAATAATAAAGTACACTAAGCTGCTTTGTAAACAAGGATTTGGTGCAAGCAAATGGGACAAGCTCTGTATGTCATTTGGTTCGCATGGACAAGGCAGGCCAAAAGCCTGTTTCCATTCAGTATAGCCCTCAGACACCAGTTTTTAATAGGCACTGTGCTATTTCATGGTATCTTGGTCTGAGTAAAGCTGACAGATTCCCAGGGTGGCTGTTACTCGGTTTAGGCCTGTGGAAAGTGTTCTGCCTGTACCCAGCCATTCGGAAGCTGGGTATACACTGTATTCCATTCCATTGTCCAGTGCTAGGCAGGGCCAGATGTAGTGTCTGCCACAGCTCGTTGTCCTCTCTGAGCATGTATTCATCTTTTTACTATCATTGCATCAAACCACTTTTTGAGGGTTTCTACAAAGAACACAAGGTACCATAGTCATACAGCAGACACAGGCCCTTTGGCCAACTACATTTTACAGCAGCACACAATGCAGTGTCACCGAAGAGTACCGAATGTTCCAAGACAATTTGCCTTGTTCACTTTGAACCAGCAACATTTCTCAAACACACCAGGTTAATTATTTACATAGAAGCTGCATAAACCATGGCCCGTACCTGTGAATAAGAATCAGTCGGAACTATTCTGCGATTTAATGTAAAAGGCGATTTACAGGAAAAGGCCCTTCAGCCCACGATATTTGTGCCATACATGTTGAACAAGTTAAACTAATCTCCTCTATCTGCCCATGATTCATATCCCTCCATTCCCTGCATATACACACGTCTATGTAAAATATTGCTAATGCTCTAATCTCTCACTTGATATACTCATTCATTGCCTTTCCCCATTTGAAGGCTACAAGACAGAGAAGATTACAAACCGCTGCAGTTTTAGTCAAGTACCACATCAAAATAAAACATTTTCTATTCAAATTTTTCCCTGTTGTGAAAATAGCACGAATCCTTGGTATTATTTAAAATGGTTACCAAGTTCTTTCTCACACTGATAACACTCGCTTTTAAATGTAGTCAACTTTCTTTTATTAAAGCAACATTAAGCAATTCTGGACATCTGGCTACTCACTGCCTGATAATGGTGTCCTGCCAGGAGGAATTCGCCTCAGGGACCTTCAAACACGCCAGAGCTGAGGCCTTTATGAGAAAATCATTCACCGACAGTTTAATGCTTTCAGATTTAACTTCCTAGTAATAAAGAGAAACAATTATAAATAACTTTCCAGGGTTAATCACAAAACAATAATTTGTCTTAAACCTGCATGAAATTCTCAATTGTGCTGAGCAATGACAAGCTAACATTGGTACTGGGTAGAGATAACATCTACTTCATACTTTGTTACTGCTTAAGCTAAATACATTGTGTAGGAAGGAACTGCAGATACTGGTTTAAACCGAAGATAAGACACAAAATGCTGGAGTAACTCAGTGGGACTGGCAGCATCTCTGGAGAGAAGGAATGGGTGAAGTTTCGGGTTAAGGAGGGCCACGACCCGAACGTCACCCAATCCTTCTCTCCAGAGATGCTGCCTATTCCGCTGAGTAACTGTAAGCTAAACACATGGTTTGCTGATTGCAGATAAGTGGATCACCATATAAAACTCACATCACACCTGTTTGCAAGTTGGGAAATATGCCACACATCATAAGTTATAAGAGCATAATTTGGCTGTATGGCCCATCAAGTCTACTACGCCATTCAATCATGGCTGATCTTTCTTTCCCTCTCAACCCCATTCTCCTGCCTTCTACCCATGACACCCTTACTAATCAAATCACTTGGCAGGCTGGCACAGTGTACAGAAGCAACAGTTACAATGTCTGAAACACCAGCGAGCATGGCAGTGGAAGTGCACCAGCACCCAAACACCACACTCGTGAATTTGGCCACAATGCCCAGGATGGTGCCAGAAATTTGTAACAACCCTTACATCCATTTTTCTTGTGTAGAAATATGTTGCACAGATATATAAGCAATCACTGTCTAAGTTATTTGCACAGAATTGTTGTACAGCATGTTCCGTGGTTTGCGTTTGCCATTCCAGTCATACCTCGTTCAGTTGCTGCCGAAGTTTCAGAATGTTGCCCATGTTGATGTCTATCGACAGGTAATAATGAGGAATGCTCTGCTTGGACAGCATCAGACGCTGAGCTATAATCTGAAGCAAAACACAAGCAAGGGAATTACAGAGAGAAAAATAAAGGTGAGAAATGCTGCTCTTCACCACCAAATCACCAATTTTGGTGCTAGCTCTTTACCTTCCGTATGTTGGTGATAGGGACATCGGTGAACATCCCAGTGGGAATAGATGCTAAACTGGGAGCAGCAGCAGTTGGAGTCTACAAAAAATACAAGCAAAACACTTAAATACTTTATACCAACTGGTAGTCACAATAACACAGCAGCTAAACTCCACTCTAAAATTCCTGTTTCTATATGTCTAAAATATACTCACTGCAAGAAACAGGAAGTGCCCTTTGTTGCTCATTCCTGCTCTGCCTCCCAATTATATCAACGCAATCCTGGTCCTCAATGCTACATCCACCCACTATCCCCATATCCTTCAAATAACTTTAAACCTACAAATCTATTGGTCTCCATCGTGATACTCGTTGACTCAGCATTACATCCCCCGTGGGTGGAGAATTAAAAGGTTCATGACCTTACTTTAGTTTAGAGATACAACGCGGAAACAGGCATTTCGGCACACCGAGTCCGCACCAACCAGCGATCCCTGCACATTAACATTATCCTAACACACTAGGGACAATTTACATTTATACCAAGCCAATTCATCCGTAAACCTGTACGTCTTTGGAGTGTGGGAGGAAACCGAAGATTTTGGAGAAAACCCACGCAGGTCACAGGGAAAACAACGTACAAACTCCGTACAGACAGCGCCCGTGGTCGGGAACGAACCCGGGTGTCTGGCGCTGTAAGGCAGCAATTCTATCGCTGTGCCACCGTGCTGTCATAATCAAAGATTGGTTTATCATGGTCACATATACCAAGATACAGCAAAACGCTTTGTTTTGGGGCTATTCAGGTAAATCATACGACCCACGAGGCCATCAGTAGTGCAAAAAAGAAAAACAGTGCAGAATATAGTGTTCCAGCTACAGAGAAAGTGCAGATAAAACACATGCAAGTGCTGCAATGGGTAGATTGGGCACTCATCCCAAATTTATGAGATTCTGATAACAGCAGGGGAGAAGCTGTTTTTCAATCTGGTGTGTGCTTACAAGTTGTTGTATCTTCTGCCCAATGGGAGAGGGGAGAAACAAAGAATGACTGGGCTGAGCCACAGTACTGCCCATTACTTCCTTATTGATCTTCGAGCCATGTGTTTAATTCTCTAATTTTATTGACTGGCTACCACATTTTAAGTAATTCGTAGTAATCCAGAGATTTACATATCTTCAACAGAATCTGTGTACAGAACAGAAACAGGAACTTCAACCCACCACATTAAAAAACATTCCCCCTCAACCCCATTCTCTCTGCCTTTAAAATATCCATTGTCGGCCGCCAGAGCCTTCTGTGGCAATTAATTCCAGATTCACCAACCTGACTAAAGAAATTCATCAACCTGGCACACTACAGTCATAACACATAGACACTGCTATTTATGGCTTTAAATATTGATATCCTGAAAATCTCAACCAATCTAAAAATCTGAGTCTCGAGGTAGGTAATAAAATTATTTCTCCGTCCCATAACTTTGCTCCCTGCAATCCCTTGCCATTTCTATGAGTGACTGTTGACGATGTGCCTTATTCCTCAATTCACTCTTAAACCACTCAAGGAGAAATGCATTAGTGAGTGATGGAACCCATAAATATGTTCTTCAATTCTTAACAGAACCGTCTAAAAGTTTAATTGTTATTCTGGTAAACATTAAACTCCCATTGCACATTCATCAAAAATTGACAGGCCTGAAAGCCAATTTATGTCATGTTTCATTCATACACTCTCACACGTGAATCTCTTGAAAGCCTTGTAACTGTTTAGTTTGTAACAAACAAATAATTGAATATTTCGGCCGACGTGCACTAGTTGAGCCAAAAGGCCTATTTCCATGCTCTTAAGTTGCGATTCAAAGAATGAACTATACAGGTGCACAACCTTTTATCCGAAGATCCAAATAACGAAAACCTCCGAATAGCGGCCATTTTTTCGGTCCTTGAAGAAAGGTCCTTGAAAACGTTCACCGAGGGCGGCCCGCAGAGGTGACAGCGGAACCTCCGGTCGGTCCTCGAAGAAAGGGGAACTAAATCCCCATTCATAAAAGAGAAGATGAGGGTATATTGCGCGGGAGGGTTAATAATTGACAATATGCTGCTGCTTGCCCGCTGAATTAAAAAGTTCCCACGGTAGACTCACGATATACAGTGTTTCGTGAGTCTTGCGTGGGAACTTTTTAACTCAGCGGGGCAGGCAGCAGCAGATTGTCGCTCGCTTCAGTATCACCCCACCTACACCCCTCTGCTTCCCGGCCATGTGTGTGACCCCTTCCCTCCCCTCTCCAGCTCCCCGCCCATTGCACCGGCGCGGGGGCTTTGCACTGTCTTCACGTCGGCGATTGCAGCAGGACCGTGTCAGGACCAATTGGACACCGACCACCAGGCCCACCGCAAGCACGGAGATCCCAGAGACCAGCAGCCCAGCCCAGCCCCACTCCAACTACAGAGGAACCTGGGTTGCGGATGACGGGGCGCAGCTCGGGGCGTCGTAGGGGCCCATCGGGGAGCGGCCACTCAAAGCCATGCCGGGAGATGTAGGGCCCTGCCCCGGTCTTGACGTTGGAGCCCCCGGCGGGCGCTAGCAAGTCCGCGGCAATTTACAGCCGCGCCGGGCGTTGTAAGGCCCCCCTCCAGGTCACTCTCAACCTCTATGATGTTTGCTCTCAACCCCGTAATTCGGGCGGGAGAAGTCGCCGCTGCCGGTGCCCCGCAAAGCAGTCTCCCACCAGAGACCCGCGAGCTCCCGGTGTCACCATCCACCGGAGTCGGGTCGCAGCAGCTCGCCCCCGCAGCTCTCCACGCTCCGAAGCTGGCTAGCTCCACGGAGGTAGGTCCGTAGGTCCACAGCTCCCACCGCCGCCCACCGACCCCCAGGCCCACTGCAAGCACGGAGATCACAGAGACCCACAGCCAGCAGCAACTGCACCCCAGCCCCGCTCCAACTCCAGAGGAACACGTAGGGGCAGAAGCTGATGGTGTGCAAGGTACGTCTTGTTCTTGGGGTGGCGGATGAGGGGGCGCAGCTCGGGCTGTGGGCGAACTGCCACTTGTCGCTGTAGCGGCCAAAGATCATAGAGGAGCCTCTATGATCTTTGGTAGCGGCCCATCGGGGAGCGGATTCCTCTGGAGTTGGAGGGGGAGGGGGGTATTGTGCTGTTTGATCGCCCCCTGCTATCCCAGGGACAGGGAGACACAGCGGCTTTTTAGACTGGTGGGCAATCACTTCCAAAGTTCTGCCCACATAGTCAGTACACTTCTCCTACACTGTATTTCCTACAAACATTTATTCTGCAAGAAAAAACGACATTGAAGACTCAAACTCGCGATCGAGTAACTGCCAGGATCAAGGCGCAAACTCGCGACCTTGCGGATATGAGCCGAGCACTCTACCACTGAGCCAGCCATTAAAATCTACGCTAAATAATTTCCATTCCGAAGACCGACAAATTCTGAATTACGAAAAGTGTCTGGTCCCAAGGCTTTCGGATAAAAGGTTGTGCACCTGTATAGGGAAACCATCCCAGAGCAGATTATCAACAAACCATCATATAACTGTGAGTAGCTTTGTATTTTTAGTTTAAAAAAAAAACAGATCTGGAAATCAGCACATTTGCTTCTAATTTTGAGTCATTTTTAACTCACCGGCACTGCCTTTGAAGGCACGAAAG
This sequence comes from Amblyraja radiata, assembly GCF_010909765.2. Classification (NCBI taxonomy): domain Eukaryota; kingdom Metazoa; phylum Chordata; class Chondrichthyes; order Rajiformes; family Rajidae; genus Amblyraja; species Amblyraja radiata. Next base: position 9,639,650 of record NC_045988.1, read on the forward strand.
AATCAACATCTTTTTTCCTAATCTGGCCTTCTGGTCCAGTGCCTACATAAAGAAAACAGATCCACGTTAGACTAACCCAACTGATGTCTGCAGGAACTTTCATTGCATTCCATTTAGAACGGAGACGAGGAAACACTTTTTCTCACAGAGAGTGGTGGGTCTGTGGAATTCTCTGCCTCAGAGGGCGGTGGAGGCAGGTTCTCTGGATGCTTTCAAGAGAGAGCTAGATATGGCTCTTAAAAATAGCAGTCAGGGGATATGGGGAGAAGGCAGGAACGGGGTACTGATTGGGGATGATCAGTCATGATCACATTGAATGGCGGTTCTGGCTCGAAGGGTCAAATGGCCTATTCCTGCACCTATTGTCTATTCCTTTCCCAAGGAGGTGTGAAATTTATTGATCCTTAATTTTAACTATCTCAAATTGCTCAACTGTACATTTTTAAATATAAGATTTTTAAATATAAGGAAGTTTATATAATACATAATCCAAAACATCATGCATTTGAATTTATTGCTTTGAAGAACAGTTAGTTAGGAAAACAAATTGAGAGGATATTTTTCCCCATTCAGGCAGACCCCACCAAACAATAAATAAAATGAATTTATTTTTGGCAGTACAAGCCAAAAAATACTGGACAACGGCACCTACAATGATCACAATACTCCTCCCAGTAGCAACACTGCACCTTCCACTAACATGACCTTTTCTTAACATTGGAAGTGTAAAGTTAAAGCTTCAACAATATAACACTTCAACAATCCCATTGATGTACACTTAAGCTAGATTAAAGACTGTGGTCCAAACCTACAAACTACCGATCAGCAGGTAGGAATACTATAAACTGGGTTTCTCTACCAACATGCACTTTGGCAGAGACTCATGCTGTTTGACATTTAAGTAAACATTAACCTCGGCGCTTTGAGCATTAACCATTTTACATTTCAGTAAACATTAATCTCAGTGCGGTAAGCTAAAATCTGTTCAATTTCACTTTTGGTGCAACGTACCTTTCACTTGTTGGAGGTCGATGCCCTTTTCCGCTGCCAGCTTCTTTGCCAGAGGACTGGCAAACACCCGACCTTTGGGATCTCTGGGTATGGGTGGGGTAAACATGGGTGGTGCTGCCACAGGTTGCTGTGTGGCAAGGGTAGGCTATAACACATCAAGAGACAGGGAACACTTAAATCTAATCACTTTTTTTTTTTTTTAAACAATTCACTGTGCAACACAGATGACTGCACATTAGGGAACAATATTCTACAATGTAAACCAAAGCTTTTTCACATACTTTATGAACACACCAGTAAATGCGTCAGTTTATCAATGTCACAACCAAGTTGCTAAGGACTGGGTCCGAGAACAAAATCTTCCCATCTTCCAGAGATTTAAAAATAAATGTAATTACAGTTAGTATGTAGCACTGAATATTAAATGGATGAGGCATATTAATTTGAGTTAGTGTTTCAACAACATTAGGCACTTAATCCTAACATAAAACTTTTACTGGAAGTGCTGGCTCGAAGGGCCGAATGGCCTCCTCCTGCACCTATTTTCTATGCTCAAGTTTGGGCAGACAGGCCAAGCCATTAAACAAATTTCAATCCCTGGAATTATTTCATCTACAATTGTACTTGAGATATTGGAAAAACATTTTTTGCCTTGGACTGGATAAGGAGAAGTGAACCAAAATTCAGTGCAATGATAATGGAGGTCAGATGAGAGAACCTAAAAGTACCCAAAAACCAAGTGCATGGCTTTAAGGTAGAAGGTTTAGAGGAGGTTTCGAGGTAGATTCTTCTCACTGAGTGAGTGGATGAAATTTGGGACCATCAGTTTGAATAGGCAGTCGAGGCAGGTAGGCTCACAAATGTCAGTACCTAGACAAGCACTAATGACCCAGGGAATGGAGGTCCACAGATCAATTGGTGATAAACAGAGTGGTCTGTACAGACGCGCTGAGCTGAAGGACATGTTTCCGAGATACACGATTGTACTAGAATGCGCTCTTACTGGAGGTGGAGCTTGCTGCTTGATATCGGCGACTCCTGTTTCCACGTAGTCAGCAAAGGCCGGTATGTCGGACTCCTTCTCCACGATGATGCACAGCGTAGTCCCGAGGGGAATGTCCCTGCTGCCCTCAGCCACCAGAATCTTGGCCAAGTAACCTTCTTCCATTACTTCAAAACCTAAGGACATAACGTGATAGACGAGAATAAGAAATCTGCATTTTAGATATCCATAGTGCATTACAAAAACAACAACCCCCTGGGAACACAATCTATCATATTTATATGAAACTAACAAACTAAACAAAATCTATGGAAATTTGGGAATATTTCTCTGAGGTTAATCTTTATTCATTTGCGGATAATTACAATTACAATTACAACTACAATTCAATTTATTGTCATTTGGACCCCTTGAGGTCCAAACGAAATGCCGTTTCTGCAGCCATACATTACAAACAAATAGACCCAAGACACAACATAATTTACATAAACATCCATCACATTGCTGTGATGGAAGGCCAAAAAAACTTCTCTCTCCACTGCACTCTCCCCCCCGATGTCAGAGTCAAAGTCAAAGCCCCCGGCGGGCGATGGCGAATTGTCCCGTGGCCATTAAAGCCACGCCGGGTGATGCAAGGCCGCACACCGGGTCTTGGTGTTAGAGCCCCCGGCGCGCGCTCGCAGCCCGCAGCCATTCCAAGCCGCGCGGGGCGGTGCTGTAAGGCACCGCTCCAGGAGCTCTTCAACCCCGCAACTCGGGCGGGAGAAGTCGCCGCTGCGGAAGCCCCGAAAAGCGGTCTCCCTCCAGGGACCCGCGGGCTCCCGGTGTCACTGTCCGCCAAACCCGCAGTTGCAGCCACCGAATCTCCGGGGGTCGGGTCGCAGCAGCGTCCACCACAGCTCCACCCGCTCGACTCGGCCAGCTCCGCGACGGTGAGGTGAGTAGTCGGCACCACAGCCGACTAATCACTGTTTGGAGTACTCTTCCTCACATGCCCTTCCTGTTGGAGGCCGCTCCTCGTTGCAGCCCCAACGACAACGGAGACCCGACAAAGAAAAGGTTGGGTCTCCCGTGCAGGGAGAGATTTAAAAGTTACCCCCAACCCCCCCACACCACCCCCACCCCCCCCATTGACAATTTAGCACAATGCTTTTGAATTGAATGATTGCTAAGAGTTAAGGGGCAACCAGTGCCTTGGTCTGGACACACACAGAGGCCAGACGAGCTTCAGATGACAAGATTTCATTCCATGAGGGCCATGAGTGAACATGCCAGATTTTGGTCAAATCTGGCCAATTCATGATCACTGCTTTTTCAGTACAAGTATTTTTAAGTTAATTAACTGAATTTAAATTCCCCAGATCCCAAAGTGGAATTTGAACTCATTTATGGATTGTTGGTTCAGTAACAACCCTGCAGTACACACTTTACAAATATCAACAGAAAGTTATCTTAAGGTTACAACAGATCTTTGTTAAACTGGAAAAGTGAGCCAAGGAAGACAGATTGAATATAACTTGAACAAGTTCAGTGTTGCATTTTGGTAGGTTAAACAAGAGCAGGACTTGCACAGTAAACGGCTGGAATATTGTAGAATAGAGAGACCCATGGAGACAAACATAGAAATTAGGTGCAGGAGTAGGCCATTCGGCCCTTCGAGCCTGCACCGCCATTCAATATGATCATGGCTGATCATCCAACTCAGTATCCCGTACCTGCCTTCTCTCCATACCCTCTGATCCCCTTAGCCACAAGGGCCACATCTAACGCCCTCTTAAATATAGCCAATGAACTGGCCTCAACTACCCTCTGTGGCAGAGAGTTCCAGAGATTCACCACTCTCTGTGTGAGAAAAGTTCTTCTCATCTCAGTTTTAAAATATTTCCCCCTTATCCTTAAGCTGTGACCCCTTGTCCTGGACTTCCCCAACATCGGGAGCAATCTTCCTGCATCTAGCCTGTCCAACCCCTTAATTTTATAAGTTTCTATAAGACCCCCTCTCAATCTCCTAAATTCTAGAGAGTATTAGTCTATCCAGTCTATCCAGTCTTTCTTCATAAGACAGTCATGACATCCCAGGAATCAGTCTGGTGAACCTTCTCTGCACTCCCTCTATGGCAATAATGTCCTTCCTCAGATTTGGAGACCAAAACTGTACGCAATACTCCAGGTGTGGTCTCACCAAGACCCTGTACAACTGCAGTAGAACCTCCCTGCTCCTATACTCAAATCCTTTTGCTATGAAAGCTAACATACCATTCGCTTTCTTCACTGCCTGCTGCACCTGCATGCCTACTTTCAATGACTGGTGTACCATGACACCCAGGTCTCGCTGCATCTCCCCTTTTCCTAGTCGGCCACCATTTAGATAATAGTCTGCTTTCCTGTTTTTGCCACCAAAATGGATAACCTCACATTTATCCACATTATACTGCATCTGCCAAACATTTGCCCACTCACCCAGCCTATCCAAGTCACCTTGCAGTCTCCTAGCATCCTCCTCACAGCTAACACTGCCCCCCAGCTTAGTGTCATCCGCAAACTTGGAGATATTGCCTTCAATTCCCTCATCCAGATCATTAATATAAATTGTAAATAGCTGGGGTCCCAGCACTGAGCCTTGCGGTACCCCACTAGTCACTGCCTGCCATTGTGAAAAGGACCCGTTTACTCCTACTCTTTGCTTCCTGTTTGCCAGCCAGTTCTCTATCCACATCAATACTGAACCCCCAATACTGTGTGCTTTAAGTTTGTATACTAATCTCTTATGTGGGACCTTGTCGAAAGCCTTCTGGAAGTCCAGATACACCACATCCACTGGTTCTCCCCTATCCACGCTACTAGTTACATCATCGAAAAATTCTATAAGATTCGTCAGACATGATTTACCTTTTGTAAATCCATGCTGACTTTGTCCAATGATTTCACCACTTTCCAAATGTGCTGCTATCCCATCTTTAATAACTGACTCTAGCAGTTTCCCCACTACCGATGTTAGACTAACTGGTCTGTAATTCCCCGTGTTCTCTCTCCCTCCCTTCTTAAAAAGTGGGGTTACGTTTGCTACCCGCCAATCCTCAGGAACTACTCCAGAATCTAAAGAGTTTTGAAAGATTATTACTAATGCATCCACTATTTCTGGAGCTACTTCCTTAAGTACTCTGGGATGCAGCCTATCTGGCCCTGGGGATTTATCGGCCTTTAATCCATTGTTTTTACCCAACACCACTTCCCGGCTAACCTGGATTTCACTCAATTCCTCCAACTCCTTTGACCCGCGGTCCCCTGCTATTTCCGGCAGATTATTTATGTCTTCCTTAGTGAAGACGGAACCAAAGTAGTTATTCAATTGGTCCGCCATATCCTTGTTCCCCATGATCAACTCACCTGTTTCTGACTGCAAGGGACCTACATTTGTTTTAACTAATCTCTTTCTTTTCACATATCTATAAAAACTTTTGCAGTCAGTTTTTATGTTCCCTGCCAGTTTTCTTTCATAATCTATTTTTCCTTTCCTAATTAAGCCCTTTGTCCTCCTCTGCTGGTCTCTGAATTTCTCCCAGTCCTCCGGTATGCTGCTTTTTCTGGCTAATTTGTACGCATCATCCTTCGCTTTGATACTATCCCTGATTTCCCTTGTTATCCACGGATGCACTACCTTCCCTGATTTATTCTTTTGCCAAACTGGGATTAACAAATTTTGTAGTTCATCCATGCAGTCTTTAAATGTCTTCCATTTTGCATATCCACCGTCAACCCTTTTAGAATTAATTGCCAGTCAATCTTGGCCAATTCACGTCTCATACCCTCAAAGTTACCTTTCTTTAAGTTCAGAACCATTGTTTCTGAATTAACAATGTCACTCTCCATCCTAATGAAGAACTCAACCATATTATGGTCACTCTTGCCCAAGGGGGCACGTACAACAAGACTGCTAACTAACCCTTCCTCATTACTCAATACCCAGTCTAAAATAGCCTGCTCTCTCGTTGATTCCTCTACATGTTGATTTAGATAACTATCCCGCATACATTCCAAGAAATCCTCTTCCTCAGCACCCCTGCCAATTTGATTCACCCAATCTATATGTAGATTGAAGTCACCCATTATAACGGTTTTGCCTTTGTCGCACGCATTTCTAATTTCCTGTTTGATACCATCTCCAACTTCACTACTACTGTTAGGTGGCCTGTACACAACACCCACCAGCGTTTTCTGCCCTTTAGTGTTTCGCAGCTCTACCCATACCGATTCCACATCCTCCAAACTAATGTCCTTCCTTTCCATTGCGTTAATCTCCTCTCTAATCAGCAACGCTACCCCACCTCCTTTTCCTTTCTGTCTATCCCTCCTGAATATTGAATATCCCTGGATGTTCAGCTCCCAGCCTTGGTCACCCTGGAGCCATGTCTCCGTGATCCCAACTATATCATAGTCATTAATAGCTATCTGCACATTCAACTCATCCACCTTATTACGAATGCTCCTTGCATTGAGACACAAAGCCTTCAGGCTTGTTTTTACAACACTCTTACCCCTTATACTATTATGCTGAAAAATGGCCCTTTTTGATTTTTGCACTGGTTTTGTCTGCCTGCCACATTTACTTTTCACCTTGCTACCTATTGCTTCTACCCTCATTTTACACCCCTCTGTCTCTACGCTCACACATTTAAGAAACCCTTTTCCCTTTAACTCCATCCTCCACTATCCCATTCGACACCCCACCCCCCTTATTCAGTATGTAATTCCCTGAAAGTGGTGTCAATTAGACAGGGTGGTGATGAAGCCATTTGTCACACCTGCTTTCCTCAGTCAGGGCAATGAATGCAGGAGTTGGGACATCATGTTGCAATTGTACAAGACGTTGGCGAGACCACATTTGGAGTCTTGTGTGCAGTTTTGTTTACCCAGCTGGAAAGGATGTTCCCATGACTGGAGGGCAAGAGGAGGCTAGATAGGCTGGGATGAGTATAGGAGGCTGAGGAGCAACCTTACAGAGGTGAATGGTCAGGACCATTTTCCCAGGATGGGGAGCCTAAAAGTAGATATATGGTGAAAGAAAGATTTAAAGCGAGGTGCAACTATATGTTTAAACAATGTTTAAAGGACATTTGAAAAAGTACATGAATAGAAAAGGTTTAGAGGAATCTGGGCCAAACACAGACAAATGGCACTAACTTGGATAGACATGTTGATTGGCATGGATGAGTTGGGTAGTAGGGCTGGTTGATGTATAGCTCTAGGACTCTAAATCAAGCCTGCACTAAACAGTGTCAACATGGACACCTGCAGCCACATTGCTAATGCATATTATGATGGTACCCGAATCACCAATTTTGCACTTCTTGCAAACAAGCTAGCAGGAAGGTAACTTACAAAATGGAGAAGTGATGTTTTCTGAATTACAGTGCTGTTTGCAGTAGAGCCATCTGATGTCAATACACACCTATCGTAGCTTTATCCGTTTCGATCTCTGCTATGAGGTCACCTTCACGCAGTTTCTCCCCAACTTTTTTCTCCCATCTCTGAATGGTACCCACTGTCATGGTTGGCGAAAGAGCAGGCAGAGCAATCTGAGGATGGACAAGATAATCTGGCGTCATTATCCACTTGAAATTAAAATTTAGATATTATCAAAATGGTGCGATGTTTCAAATGTTATTTTCCATACGAAGCTATGTTTTGAAAACAGCTGAAGCTTAAATTTGCAACATCTGTACTTAACAGTCTCTGACCACAAATTAGTATATTGATATGGAGATGAACAGATGGTGTCCTTCTCTGAACATTACTCTGCATTCGATTGTCAGTGTGCAAGGCCACTGATGGGGGATGACAGACTAAACCAAAGTTCTGTGTACCTGTCACCTTTCCCCAATTTACTACCAATTAAGCCCCCAATTGCAGCCTTTAAAATACATTTTTATCTTGTTCTGAACCTACAGCTGTCACAGAAACAGAAACATTAATAGCCAATTAATTCAGAGTTTATTGGTGGACTCACAGTCCATGTTGTGCTCACCTTCATGTGTGAGGGGTATGAACTGCCGGGAGCTTTTGCTGGAGCCGAGGGTGGTGTCGGAGCTGTGGGCGATGGCGTCTGTGGGGCAGAAGCCACTTGCTCTGGAGTGTAATCCTTAAACGCTTCAATATCTTCAATACTAGTCAGTGCAACCCAGAGAAGAATCAAAAAAGAATTGTAGAAGATGGAAATCTGAAATAATTATGCAGATAATGCTGGGGGAAATCACAGCAAGTTAGGAAGCAGCTGTGGGAAGAGAACAATTAACGTTTCAGGTCTGGAATTCTGCATTAGAATTAATCGGATAAAGAATCCCTGATCTTAAACATTAACTGTTTCTCTATCTCTAGATACTGCCCGGCCTGAGTTTTGTCAGCATTTTCTGCTTTTATTTCAAATGACAGAAAAGATCAAAATTCAACTTAAGCATGGACAGTGTAGAGTCTCAACAAAGACCAACATTGGTACAAAAAAAGGTTTATAAAAACGTATTCAATCATGGATAACGTGCAATCAAGTCCATCCTAACCAGGCACGCTGTGGGCTTGGACATTAATTCCATTTTCTCCCACCAATCATAGTTTAATTTCTTGAAAACAGCCAACACCGAATTCAGGGAAAACGAGAAAATTTAAGTCCAACCCCTGCCAAATAGCCAAGCTGCAAACAACCAAGGCAAGCGGGGGTTATTCCAAGCTATAAAGATTATGATGTTGACAAAGAATTATAAACATAAAGTCTGACTGCAATGGGGATGGAGGAGACAGTAGGTTGCAATCGAAACCAACCCTCATATTTTCTGACAGTAGTACCGTTTAATGAGGGAGAGATTCAAAATTATTTAAGTGTTTCCAAAGGAAGAAAGGCACTCTTGTTAAAAAACAATTCAGTTCCTCCTTCATCCTGTTGGATATAAACTCTTAAAATATATTACTAGTTTGTGGTAGTAGACAACTGGAGTCCAAAAGTGAACCTCAGATTCTGATCATATTGATCCCCAATTCTGATTTGAACAACATGTCATCGCTGTAACAATATTCCTAAACTATTTAAATTTCCATTTAAGGCAGTTTTTTAAAAATATGAATAAATGCTTATTTTTTGACTTGGAACTTTTAGGCAGATATGTTATATCAATGGTTAGAAACGTGGGCAGAGAAATGTCAGATGGAGTTCAATCAGGCAAGTGTCTCGTGTTGTACTTTGGGAGGTCAAATATAAAAAGAATGTTTATGGTAAATGGTAGGACCGTGATCATTGATGGGCTAATTAAAATTTACACGGCACACACAAGAAGGAACAAGGAAACCGATTATAGACACAGGCAGGAGAAATGTTATTTATAAGTAATACTCACTTTGAAACTGTGATGCAAATGATGGTACCAAGCGGCACATCTCGTGCTCCTGCTGGCAGGAGGATCTTTGCCATATAACATTCTTCCAGGCTCTCAAAACCTACTGTAGCCTTATCAGTTTCCACCTTTTGAAAACACATAGCTGCTTGAATATAGTGGAGTCAAGAGTCAAGTCAACAGTGTTTAATTGGTACATGTACTGACAACAGAACAGTGAAATTATTACCTGTAGCAATAGCACACATAAAATAATACTCAAAAATACAAAACATTAATAATAGTACTAGGACTAGTGGGGTAAAAAAAGTCTGTAAAGCTACCAAAGACACAGTCCATAGAAGAAACCCAAAAACTCCCCCGCGCAAGAAGCTATTTGGACGTGTTGCGATGCTTGCTATATTCAAACATATCTTGTGCTTCCAACTGCTATAAAACTGATCAATTTTATTGTTCTGCCTTTAAACAATCTGATTTGGGACATAATGTGATAAAGCTGCTTTTACCCAATATGCCCATGGAAAGCAAAAATCTAAATGTCAATTGTCTGGAAAGCAGTTTGAAACCTTCACCACTCTTTGGACAGAGGCATTTTAAGCACCATTCCTAAAACGTCTTGGTCTAATTTTGAGATTGTGGTCCAAAAATCTAGATTCCCAACCTGTGGAAATAATTTCCGGTTATTAACTCCATCAACTTCCCTTAGCTTCACAATTTCAACTAAATCCCTCCAACCTGAATTCTAGAGAATACAAGTTTGTAAACAACCTTGGAGCACTGTTCTCGGAATTACAGCCTCCTCAGGTAGGTTTGGAGATATTGAAATGTAGCAACCATTAGAAAGCAACTATTTTAGTGCAAAGGCCAAAATGTGACATACCAAGTAACAACAGAAATAAAATAAGCAAGGCTGCAGAAATATTATCTGTTTGCTTCAACTTTATAACTTTTATATCCCTTCACATTTCTCGTCTGAACAGAGATGGCAGATGATCTGATAACAGCCACCACAATGGTAAATTTTATACCGCACTTATTCAGCTTTTGCCAAATTAGCATGATTGTGCCCAGACAAATTATTCAATAATTTTTTTCAATAACAGCCTGGCCAATTTTAAAGTTAACGTGGGAGTGAAAAAGTACATAAACTCAAGTAAATTGCCATTTGCACAACTACAGTGGAATGAAAATCTTACTTGCAGCTATATCGCACATAGACTCAGACATTCAAAAACATAAATTATATATACATTCTGCAAAACAGAATTATACACAAATTATGTACATAGTACGAAGCTGTGCAAAATAGAAAGATGTCAGTGCAAAACAATTTCAGAGTAAGTCCGTGGTAGTAAGAGGTCAAGTCAAGTCAGGTTTATTCGTCACATACACAAACGAGATGTGCAGTGAAATGACCAGTGTTCAGTATAGAGGTAAAATAAGGATCACCAGAGGTCACCAGAATACACTGTGAGAACAGACCAAGGAAAACAAATGCTAGAAATCTGAAATAAAATACTTAAAATACTCAGGAGGTAAGGTAGCAGCCAAAGAGGGAAAAGCAGTTGACAAATAATGTCAATGAAGCTGCATCGGGACTTTGTAAAAACAGTTACAAAGTTCAGTACACTCCATCCAGAGCATCAAACTCAGTGCTTTCCACAGCTTATCGTAAAAGCAAGTTTCTAAATCACTTACTTCAGCTATTAAGTCTCCTTCATTTATTTTATCTCCTTCCTTCTTCTCCCATCGGGCTATGGTTCCCATCTGCATTGTTGGGGACAGGGCAGGCAATGGCATCTAAAGTAAAACAGTAAGTGTCACCCAGTTGCAACTGGTCAGGTACAACTCGATAATGAAAAGCAACTTCTTCCTAGCAATGTCTTCATTCATTCATTGTTACTGCAAATGAATTTCAACCAATAGTTTTGCAGGTAGCGCAGCTACAACACGTGTTTCCATTCACAAATCAGATAGTGTGGGTTTACTAATTCTAATAACAATTTTGATCGGGAACTAGAGAATTAATTCGAAGTTACTTTAGAAATCGACAAGCAGGAAAAAAGTGGTGTTGATTAAAAAAAAAAGTCCAGGAAAAAAACAAACTGTCCCCATGCAACATCCCTGCAGTTATCATCTCATCAGGTCTGTTAGCTACACCTCAGGTGCCCATGGATGTTAGCAAGCGATCACTGTATTGACACTTGTGCAATGATGTAGCATTGTTTATATTTTTAGCTTGTAGTAACAAAAATAAAATTTTAGTTGACACGAAGAGTGACAGGTAATATTAACCCAGATGTGTTGTGCCCAATAGGGTAACGGCATCACAGGACTAAGTCATTGCAGTGTCAGGTTTCAACCATAGCGGGTAATATCACCACAGAACCTGAAAAGGGAAAATTTAAAACAAAACAACTTAGTGTAGCAGCTGATTAGTTATCAGTAAGTGCCACGTGACTGTTTTCACCGTCCCAAGCTCCGTTCTCCGTGACCTCTATCGCAGACGACAAGAACATCAATGTCACACATGCTCCAAACCCACAAATAATAATTAGGAAGGAACGTTTGTAAAAGAAATGCCAGACTTGACAATTAGCACTAACCATCACTAACCCATCTATTATCATTGTCCTGTGGGGGGGTAATTGATTAACATTGGATCAGCACCTGATGAGAAGAGGGTCAGAGGTTGGATGATCTTCAGTGAGCTATTGAAGTGTTAACTCTGCAAAGTATTTCCACTGTCCACAAACACAAAGAGTATGCGGCGAAAACGCCATACTTGCTTACAACTCATGCATGATGAAGTGTAGAGTGGCCTTGGGGTGCAGGTTCATTGCTCCCTGAAAATGGCACCAGAGGTGGACAGGGTAGAAAAGAAAAGGCTTTCAGCATGCTTGCTTTCATAGGCTGAGGCACTGAGTAAAGAGCTGAAATGTCACATTGCAAATGTATAAAATATTGGCTAGATCACACCACATGAAAGACGTGGTAGCATCAGAAAGAGTGCAAAGGAGACTCCCCAGGATTTTGCCTGGAATGGAGGGTTGTAGTTATAAAGGGGGATTAGATTGGATGGGTTTATGCTCACTGGGGCACAGGCTGAGGAGTGACAATAGATAGCTTTATAACATTAGGAATAAGCATAGATAGGTTAGAGTTTTTTTCTGACAGTGGGGAACTGTAAAACTAGAGAGCATAGGTTTCAGGTGATAGAAGAAAGTTGAAGGAGATCCGAGGAGCAGAATGGACTCACAGAGGCAATATTTAAAAGGCATCTGGACTGGTACTTGCATGAAAAGGAGCAAAGTTACAGGCCCATTGTAGACACAAGGGACTATGAAAGCGAAAGAGCCTGTTTCTGTGCTGTACATCAACATCAAACCCTCGTCAGTTGGTACCAAAAGATTATTTTTATGGATGGCAATTCCCCTCACAGTGCAATAATACAATTGCCATAATAAATGAATTAAACTAACATGACTATAACCCTAGAACATATTACTAGCAAGCATGTACCCACACATGTGCAAGAATGAAGTGTAGATGTAGTCAATACAAAAACAGAGAACGCTATAAACACTGAGTAGGCAAGGCAACTTGTACTGAGACAGACAGGGCAACCCGCTCAGACTCACGGTGGGCATTTAATCTCGTACCCCAACACACTGCAAGGGAAGTAACACGGACCATCTCCACAGACGCTGCATTCCCCGGGAGGAGTGCGGGGAGCGGCCGCTTGCCCGATGACATTGGCGACGACCCTGGCCGCTCTCCGCGGGCCTGAAGACGGGAGAGACCAACCTGACCCCCCGGGGGAAGGGCAATGGGATCTTACTGTGCAGAGCGCGTTCCCGAGGCGCGGCCCCGACTCACCAGCTGATGCGGGGGCAAGCTGTAGTAACGCGGGGCCGCGCTCAGGCCCGGGGCGGGAGCGGGAGCGGGCAGCGTTCGGCCCCGCAGTTGCAGCTGCAGCCACGCCCGCGAGGGCCCCGCAGAGCCACTGCTGCCTCGAGCCGCCGCTGCCGCTGCTGCCAGCCGGTAACATCGCTGGGCCTGTGGGTGTGGGTGTCCGTGGGCCCCGGGCCGGAGGCGGAGGCGGGCGCACGGCCGCAGTCGGGCGGCTTGGCGGAGCATGGCGGCTCCGCGTCTCCTCACTGACCTCCGTGCGGGCCCGGCCGGACGTGACGTCAGCCCACAGACCCGCCCCGCACGCCGGCCCCCGCCCCGCCCCGCACTGTCATGGCGTCGTGTACAGGCTGCAGGTCCTGCTTTACATCCGAACATAGACCAGGGAGGGAGCTTAGAGGCGGAAACCACATGGGCGTCAGTGGGCTTAAAGATTTGCTTATATAAGTGCAAGTATATTGCCTATTACATAGAAAATAGGTGCAGGAGTAGGCCATTCAGCCCTTCGAGCCTGCACCGCCATTCAATATGATCATGGCTGATCATCCAACTCAGTATCATGTACCTGCCTTCTCTCCATACCCCCTGATCCCTTTAGCCACAAGGGCCACATCTAACTCCCTCTTAAATATAGCCAATGAACTGGCCTCAACTACCTTCTGTGGCAGAGAATTCCACAGATTCTGTGTGAAAAATGTTTTTCTCATCTCGGTCCTAAAAGATTTCCCTCTTATCCTTAAACTGTGACCCCTTGTTCTGGACTTCCCCAACATCGGGAACAATCTTCCTGCATCTAGCCTGTCCAACCCCATAAGACCTACCTACGTCAGGGAATGCCTGCAAAAACTGGGACTGTCATTGTGCCACGGGCTTAGATGGAGTGGAATTTGTCAAACATGTTCATGAAAGTTTCCTCAGGAAATACCTAGAAGGACCTATGGGAGAGAGCAAAACTTGATCTGCTCTGAGGAAATTAGGAAGGGCAAGTGGCTGAAGTGTCCTTGGGCAAGGTTTTTGAAACCAGCAACCACTGTTCAACCACTCGTTTCCCTTTCTCCAGACTAGTCTGAAGAAGGGTCTCGACCTGAAACATCACCCATTCCTTCTCTCTGGAGATGCTGCCTGTCCCTCTTTGTTACTCCAGTATTTTGTGTCTACGGTTTATTCCAACATCTGCAATTCCTTCCGACCCTCTGTTCTCACAGCATGGCAAACGCCTCCGTTGGAGAGAGGATGAGAAGGAGTTTCTCCCCAGAGGACTGTAAACTCCTATCTCTCCAGGGACTAACTTTACTGTACCATTTTACTGTTGTGTGGTGTCTTTTTAAATTGCTGTTTTTTCGCTCCCACTAATATGTGATTCTGTTCCATTCTGATTGTAGTTTGTTTGTTTTTTGCACAATTCGCAAGCATTGCCACTTTTCATTTCACTGCACATCTCGTATGTGTATGTGACGAATAAACTTGACTTGACTTCTATTAGCTTTAAAATAATTATGGATAAAGACAGCGCGGGCAAGTTAATATTCAGAAATGTAATAACAAGAAACTAGATACCAAAGATAGACACAAATTGCCAGAGTAACTCAAGGGGAGAACTTCTTAAAAGTCGGCATACCCTGAAGAGGAATCGCAGTGGAGCAGTCAAAATGTAATAACAAAGAACTGCAGATGCTGGTTTATATAAATCCGTGTGAAGAAGGGTTCTGACCGGAAACATCGCCTATCTATTTTTTCCAGAAATGCTGCCTGACCTGAGTTACTCCAGCATTTTGCGTCTATCTCTACTTAATTCTGAACTGGAGCAAGGCTGAAATAGAGGCAAGGCCAACTTTGATGGTATTAGATAGGAACGTGCTCAAGTTGATTGGAATAGATTGTTTGCAGGTGAAGGAACGTCCGTAAAGTGGGATGTTTTTAAAAGTGTGATGACAAAGTTCAGGGCATGCATGTTCCTGTTAGAGTGAAGTGGGAGTAAAGAAGTATGGATGACGAGAACAATTGAGGCTCTGGTCAGAAAAAAAGAGGTATGGGACGGTTATAAGCAGCTGGAATCAAGTGTAGATCTGGAAGAGTTTCAGGAACTGAGGAGCATGCTTAAGAAGGAAATCAGGAAGGCAAAAAAGGGGGCAGAAGATAGCTCTAGCAGGATTATATTAAAGAACATCCAAAGAGATTTTATAAGTACATTAAGGCAGAGGGTAAGTAGAGGACAAATAGGGCCCCTCAGAAACCAAACCAGTCACCTCTATGTAGAGCCGCAGGAGATTGGCAAGGTCTTCAATGAGTATTTCTTCTCTATGGAGAAAGACATGAAGCCGGGAGAACTTAGGACAGTTAATGGAAATGTGGAGGCCAAATCACTGGATAGATTTAAGAGAGTTAGATAGAGCTCTAGGGGCTAGTGGAGTCAAGGGATATGGGGAGAAGGCAGGCACGGGTTATTGATAGGGAACGATCAGCCATGATCACAATGAATGGCGGTGCTGGCTCGAAGGGCCGAATGGCCTCCTGCACCTATTTTCTATGTTTCTATGCCTTCAGGACAGTCAGTGCAATCGACGTGGTGCTGAATATCCTAAGACGTATGAAGGTTGATAAATCTTCCGGGCCTGATTAGATATATCAATGTGGGAAGCTAGAGAAGAAACTGCAGGCGCCCTGGCTGAGATATATGAATCATCATTAAGTGTGAGTGAGATGTCGGAACACTGGAGAGTGGCTAATATTGTGCCTCTATTTCAGATGGGCTGCAAGAGCCTGGGAACTATTGACTATTGAGCCTAACATCTGTGATAGGCAAGTTACTGGAGAGAATTCTGAGGGATAAGATGCATTTGGATAGGCAAGGGCTGATTATGGATAGTCAGTATGGTTTTGTATGTGGGAGATGGTGTCTCACAAAGTTTTTTAAGAAGCAACCAAAAGTTACTTTACTGGGGAGTGTTGCAGAGCAGAGGGATCAAGGAGTGCAAGTGCATAGTTCCTTGAAAATGATGTAACAGATAGATAGGGTTGTCAAGAAGACTCAGTTCATTGATCAGGATATTGAGTATAGAAGTTGGGATGTTATGTTACAGTTGTACAAGACAATGGTGAGGTCACATTTAGAGTATTGTGTTTAGTTTTGGACCCTGCTATAGGAAGGATGTTATTAAGCTGGAAAGAGTGTAGAGAAGATTTACAAGGATGTTGCCAGGACTTGAGCGCGTGGGCTATAGGGAGAGGTTGAGCAGGCTAGGACTTTATTCCTTGGAGTGCAGGAGGATGAGGGCTGATCTTGGAGAGGTATGTAAGATCATGAGGGGAATAGATAGGGTAAATGCACAGTCTTTTCCTCAGAGTAGGAGAATCAAGAATCAGGGGACATAGGTTTAGGCAGAGAGGGGAATAATTTAATAGGAACCTGAGTGGTAACATTTCCCACACAGGGAACGGTGGGTATATGGAACGGGCTGCCAGAGGAAGTAGTTGAGGCAGGTACAATAACATAATTTAGAAGGTATTTGGACAGGTACATGGATAGGTGGAACTAATGTAGATAGTTCATCTTGATCGGCATGGGCAAGTTGGGCCGAAATGCCTATTTCTGTTCTATATTACTATATAACAGTAATTTGTAATGTTACGATAATTTAAAATTAAGGGTCATAAATACAATAGTCACCAATAAATCCAGAGATTTCAAGGGATGGTGTTTGACCCTGACAAATGTTATAATGAATGCCTTGTGGTATTTGAGGCAAACAGCACGGAAGCTTTTAAAGGAATAGTGGAACTGTGCAACAAGTACACACCAAACCACTGAGCAGCTTTGGCTGAATAACCCAAGAAATTAGGAGGCATTTTCCACAATATATCGAGTTGTTGTACAAATAGCCCACATTTTATTGAAAATGCAAGCTTTTTTAAAACAGTAATCCTTATACAATCACACAACATTATGACAAACAAGTTTCTTTGGAAGGCATTTGAAGGACCAGTCAAGTTTACACAATCCAAACAACCTTTCTTGCAACAGAACAGCTTTTACAATGCACACATCAATTACTCCACTTGCATTATTTGGAATGTTGAGCTCTGCAACTATGAACTGCACAGCAGTAATCATTTGGCACTTACAATAAATGCCTGGTACCATGTGTGGCCCAAACATTGTGTCAGCACATACAACAGCAGAAACTCTGGCAAAACATCCAGTATTTATTTTAAAGCAGTCTATTGTGAAAAAAGTAGTCAAGGATAATTCATTCTTCAAGATAACCCTCCATTTATAAAAGGGTACTTTCCAGGTCTCATAATTTTTCACAAACAAGATTTGACTGCAGTTACTTAAAATCCAGTTTGATAATGTAAATTTCCAAATACTAGTCAATTTGAGCAGCATAATTGTCACATACAAAAAATTAAAAAAGCTAAAAGGTAGCTGATGTTTAAAAACAAATTTACCTACACAACATTCTCAAAATTCTTAATTTGAAATTACCAAAATCTTTCAATGCATAATTTCTTGATGGCATTAATGCTTCTGTGTTAAAACTATTCCATGTCCCATTTAAAAAAGGCAGTGTTGTAAGCAAGCTGTAGTCTTGTAATGTGTACTCATGTACTTTTGCATTACTCGCTTCTGTTAAACTTACCCTCTGGACAAAACCAAGCTCCCATTACCGTCAGCAATCAGTTTACCACTGATTCGTTCCTGTCACTGCGGTAACCCTAAAATAAAGTTACTAAATCCAAATTGGTTGGTGATTCTTGCAGAAAGTTCTTATGACTTTCCCACATGCCTTAAAATGCTTCACTACCTTTTATTTTAATTAGTTGAGAGATACAGCAGGGAAACAAGCCCTTTGACCAACTGAGTCCATGCCAACCATCGATTACCCGTTCACATACTAGTTCTATATTATCTACTCCTTACACACTAGGAGCAATTTACAGAGGGCCAATTAACCTGCAAACTGGCAGGTGTTTGGGGTGTGGGAGGAAACAGGAGCACTTGGTGAAAACCCATGCAGTCACAGGGAAAATGTACAAACCACACAGACAGCACCCGAGGTCAAGATCGAACCTGAGTCTCTGTCACCATGCGGCAGCAGCTCTACCGCTGCGCCACTGTGCTGCCCTTAGATGGTTTGCAATGAGGAAGATCAGAGAACATGAACCAGCAGGTTACTTCTTTCAAATAATTGGCACATGCACAGCAGGCAGAACAACCTTTTCTAAGCTGCACTGTCTGATTTTCCGGGAGCCTGGCTGTTCCTCTTCAGTGACTGAATAGGAGCAGTATGAACTCTGTACACAAGATATGAAAAATCTAATGGGCCTATTTGCTTTTGTGTTTTAATTTGTAATGACGAACATGCTACTATTTTAAGAGGGTGCCGTCTAAACTTTCTTCAGATGCTGTTGACTTTACAGGTTTGTTAAATGCAGGTCATGTGGGCATGGTGCTTTGAGGAGAGGAATGCTGCTCCTTTACCAGGCAGCAGGCAGTGCACTAAGGGGGCCTGTTTTCACCTAATGGCCTCTGTTGTTCTGTTGGAAAAGAACCAATGCCTTCTATCTGCAGTTCCTGTGATGATTACTTCCTGTTCTCCTAAGAGTAATCTGTAGCCAACAAGCCCAGGTAGATCCCGCCACACACCAGCAGTAGGGTCTACAAGACACAATGCAGGTAAAACATTGGCTGCTATTTGAAGGGTGCCCACCACCACCACAATCCTGTGGCACCTCCTTGTACCTGCTAACTGGCACAGTTCGCCCTAGCCTTGAAGCTCAGAACTGCAGTCACTCAGCTGAGAACTCTGATGTAACCACAATGGTACGAAGTAGAAACAATTAGCAAAGATGATATTTACAGGTTTGTCATGAAGAAAGTTTGGAATTTAAACAACATGAAACATAATAGTTATGTCAAGAGCTCAGGTATAAGTAACGATAGCCTTAGATGCTCCAAGCTTTGAGGATGAAACAGCAGCAAAATTCAACTGAAGCTGTTCCGCACAACACTGATGTAAGCCACAGTCTACTCATTGCCTATGAATGGCATCATAATTGTACACTGGTAGTGACCAACAGAAGCCACGTTAGCCAAACAGCAGCCAGACGTCAGTGCAAGGCTTTTACACCAGACTCGTCTCCAGTCCACATGAGGCCGTTGGCACAGCACGATGTCTACCCTGAAGGCAGAGGAGAGTGTGAAGACTTGGGTGGTGTCTTTTGGCTCTTTGGTGGGTGTCCTCCTTAGGTCTGTACTTTATAAAGCAAGGTTCAAGCTCCCGATCTGGAGGCGAGGATTAATCTACCGACTGTCACCACCGTCTTCTTCGACCCATGCAACTATTTTGCCTTCCCAACCTGGAACGATGTCGTCATCATGGAAAAGCTGTGGGAACAAATTATAAAAAGGTCTACATTTGCCAACCTGTGCTTTTGGTACGGGTTGTAACATCCTGCATACGCTTTGTAAAAGGAAGTTACATCATTTACCCATTTATCAATTGGAGATGTGCAAGAATAGTGGGTCGGTTACCAGCATGGTTGCCGGTGGCAGGAATTCAAACTGCAACACGGCAGCCTGCACGTAAGCCCATCTGCAAGATGGCTCACTGCAGCTGTCTCTTATGATGGAGGTCAGCATGGCAGTGGTCTGGGCAATAATAGCTGGGTTAGTCAGCAATGCTCAACCCCAGTGAGTTAATTACACGCTTGGCAATCTAGTTACACCAAAGTTGCGCATGCTCCTTTACACAACACAGACAATAATGTTCTAAAGTTCCTTCACAGTGCCAAATTCTGGGTCCAGTGCCATTGATAATTCCCTTCCCGATCTATTTCTGCTTTAAAATCAAGTCACCTCGCCAAGGCTGGAAAATTAGGTTAGCAAATTAATAATGTACAAGTTTAAACTAGATCTTTATGTCCAATTTAAATAAAAAGATTTTCCCTTGGGACATGGGAATCTAGTTGTACCTAAGTCGCAAGTGCTCCTTTACACAACACAAACAATATAGTTCACTGCCAAGTAAAAACCACAAATATCTGTAATATTCCTCCCGACAAAGACCAATGCCTCAAGCTTACCTCTTCCTTCACAGTGCCAAACTCTGGGTCCAGTGCCTTGAAGTGATATCGATAGTTCCCTTCCCGATCTATTGCTGCTTTAAAGTCTTTAAGAGTCACCTCACCAAGGCTGGAAAATTAGGTTAGCAAATTAATAACGTACAAGTTTAAACAGGATCTTTTCGGCCAATTTAAATAAAAAGATTTTCCCTGAGCGAATGTGGAAAGAAATGCACACCGTGTGCGTAGCAAGAAGTTGTAGCGAGGTAGCCATCACACAGACCAGCTTCCCCACCATCAACATTTCACACTGCCTTGAGAAAGCTGCCAACATAATCAAGGACCTTTCTTACCCCAGTCATTCTTACCCCTCCCATCGGGCGGAAGATACCAAAGTTTGAAAGCACGTACCACCAGAACAGCTTTTTCCCCACTGTTATCAGACTACTGAATGGTCATCCCATAAACTAGGGCGTAGTCCCAATCTTCCAACCTACCTCGCAGCAGTGCTGCATTTCTTATTTAATCTGCACTTTCTCTGCGACTGTAATGCTATAATGCTGTAACACTATATTCTGCACTCGTATTTTCTCTTTGTACTACCTGTTGTGCTTGCATTTGGCTTGATTGTACTCATGTATAATATGATTTGACTGGATAGTATGCAAACAAAGCTTATCACTGTATCTTGCAAAAGGTGGCTATAATAAACCAAAATCACGGCAAAGATTAGAAACTTATTTGTATCATGCAATCAGTATTAGTCTTAAAAAAGCCATTTACTTTCCCAGAATAAAGCTAAAAGCTCCTTGTATTACAATCCTGTATTCTCATAGACATCGGTCATATCTTATTCACTGGTTCAAAGTCATATTTTCACTGAGTTTAAACATCATTTCAGCTGTTTATCGAGAAGAGAAAAATGCAGAAGGAAAGCAGATGGGGAAAAGCTAGTACAAAAAAAACACGCTAATGCTTCATCCAATAGTTTTGCCCATGAAACCGAAGGAAATTTTTGATGGTCTCATTGTCAAAATATTTCTGCGAGTGGTAGAATACTTGCCTCTTTGGAATGTTTATCATGAATGGCACAAGGGTTCGGTCTGTGAAGTATAGCACCTTTGTGAAGACACGATTTCTCAGACCAGGGCTGTTGTGAAAATGAAGAGTCGCTGAGAAAGAAAAAGAGGAGTTATTCTGAAATGCGAAAACCAAATATGCTGCCACATGATGGCAACTACAGTACATCAATGACCCTACATGTGTACGGTGGAGAAAATAGTAATAACAAATGATAAAAAACAACAAAATAACAATGATCAAATATTCTCTGCACATTACAACCAGAATATGGCTGCATTATGGTATAATGACTTGTTCACAATCTTACAAATATTTCTTAAAAAAGAAAACAATTAAGTTAAATTATCATGCATCACATATTAGTTTCATTGAGCTACGATTTGATGCCTAAAACAGCTGCTATTTAATTGTTCAGAACTTACTGGGATTTGATGGCCAGGATTCTCTTTCTGTGTCTGATCCTCTTCCTGAATTTTTCACTGGAGTCTACACAACATTAACAAAAAAGTGTATTTACCATGCATCTCTATATTCCTTTCAGGAAATTATATATAGTTTTACAAATCAAGTTTTGTGCTCATTACTGAACTGTAGGCATATCGGCATCCAATTTGTGTAAAGCAAGCTCTCACGATAGCAGTTTAATGTGATTTTGTCTCAGAGATTAATGTTGTCTGGAATATTGGAACAACACCCTGTGTTCATTGGAAATAACGCCACAGGTTCCTCGAGCCACCCGAGAGCGGGCAAAGCTCATGGTGACCTGGTATTGAGGCAGGTACTATAGCAGCATTTAAAAGACATGTGGACAGTTACTAGGAATGATTTAGAGGGATTAGAGCTAAATGTGGTCAAATGGAACTGGCTTGGATGTTGGTCGGCATGGACGAGTTGGGACGAAGGGTCCGTTTCCGTGTTTTGTGATTAGATGCATTGCTTCCCCAACTAATGGCATTATACAGTTTGAACACAGGGTGTTAAAATCAAGTGGTGTGCAATTGGTACATTGAGTCTAGTTCCTAACCAGAAGCTTCAGCTCACTTGTCATGTGACGGATCTGAGATTAGCGTATGATGCACCTAAGATAGACACAAAAAGCTGGAGTAACTCAGCGGGTTAAGCAGCATCTATGGAGAAAGTTAATAGGAGATGTTTCAGGTCGAGATCTTACTTCAGACCAGAAGGTCTCGACCCAAAACGTCACCTATTCCTTTTCTCCAGAGATGCTGCCTGACCTGCTGAGTTACTCCAGCTTTTTGTGTCTGTCTTCGGTTTAATCAGCATCTGCAGTTCCTGTTTATACATATGGTTGCACCAGTCAGTTTTATACCACAGCGCAGTTTCAACTAATGAAGATTGCTCACATAGATATAAAGAGAGAGAAAAAAATCCACCAGAAATTGATCACTGAATCGTTTGGTTTTACACAGCTAGGGAACACGTCCTTACTTTGTTGCTGCCTCTTCCCTGTGCTTGGGCTACATGCATTCGGTCTAATAAACTTGAAATTCCTTGTTCCAGGGTGTCGATGGTGTGGTGCTGAGGGTCATGACCAGCAAAGCTGTTACGTAAACTTCGTAGTGAATCTCGTACCACCTGAAGGTCCTCTGTCTGAATTTACACAAGGAAACGTACACAGAATATCATTCAGACGGATGTTCCTGACTCGACGGCAATCAAACACAGCCTTTTATTGGACAGCAGCTGTACAATGAATTCTAAGGAAAGTTTTAACTTGTTTTGCAGTCAGAAATTTGAAACAACAATCTCTAAAATTCAGTGCATCATGCTGCGAGCAGCAGTAAAAACCAATGAAATAAAATGCTCAGTAATAATCAGGGTTTAATGCGGAGATATTTGTGAGGGGTCAGCTTGAGTTTTTCATTATTATTCATGCACTGTATGAAATCACGCCCATTTATTAATGATAAATTGCATGAATTCTGTAGCTGCCTGCGATGAGGCGGCAAACTGTACCTCTTCCTCCCCTCTGTTCACCAGCTGCTGCAGAAGTATCTCCTTGTGGTCCAACTCTCTCTGCAAGTCATTCTGTAACAATCAGAATATCACATAGAAGAAAAACAGCAATGTGAATAAGTTGGCACACGTATGTTTACCCGTTTCGCCGATTAATACTAAATACCTCACTAATCCAGGCGTTCGCTGAACAAGGGGTTACAACAGAAAGTACAGGTATGGCTGAGTAACAGCATGCCTCTCGGAAAAGGTGCAATGCCGGTGATTTTATCACTACTCCACACTGAAAGGATTTTTCTCGTTTAAACTTTTCATTTATATAACAAAGGGGATGTTAACTAGTTTATAACTGAAATGTTCAAAATTATTTTTTAAATGTTGAATTCAATCAAATGAGTAAATTCAATCAAATGGAGACACAAAGGACTGCAGATGCTGGAATCAAGAGCATAAACAAAGTGCTGGAGTGTCCTGAAGCAGGATGTAGACCATTCGTCTGCCTCCACAGTTGCTGCCTGACCCGCTCAGCTCTTCCAGCACTTTTACTGAGTAAATCGATGGACTGGGAATATTACTTTAGTTTGCTTCAGTACCATTTAAATTTAAAAGTGCATAGAGAACTCAAATGGCTGTACCACACTTTCTTTGTATTGTAATTTGATATGATTGTATTTTTTGTGTTGTATAGTTTTGTGTACAGTTTGATGGACAAAGCACCTTCTCGTACCTTTATGTGAGTAGTTTCTGTTAGTTTCCGCAGTGCATCATCCAGTTTAACCTTCTGTTGTTGGAACAGTCTCTCCTTCTGACCCATCTCCCTCTGTGGGGACATATAACACATCACAAAGATGGAAACATTAGCATTTCTCAAATCGATTTACTTGTATGTGAAATCTTGTTGTGAGAAAAGCACAGCTGTCATTTGTGAAGTTATGGGTTGCATGTTGAATGATTCATTTCTCTGCTGTGTGCCAGTGGTTGAGGGTGAATGCTGTCAGGGCTCTTCTGTGAATAGTGTGCTCTTCTGTGTAACCACGGGGTCCACTTGAAGCACTAACACAGAGAGGCTTTTGGTTGAACGTATTGTTCACAAGACAACAACTCCAATAATGTGGGATTCACTCCCATCTGCTGTCCACATATAATGTTACTGCATCAAGCACAAGAACCAGTATGGCATTTTAAACAACAGTTACAATATATCTACACAACCAACAATGAGACATGAATATAATGCAACTTATAACATGATTTATTTACGTCTCAGAAAAATAATGATTTACAATTAATGTTTACTCTGTGAACCAGATTGTTGATGTAAAGTATGTGGCCATTTCAATAAATTGTGTGATTCTTAGACCCCAAAGTGCAATAATTTCCGACTGTGGGTCTTAGAGTTGCTTACTTTAAATTCCCCAACCATCCGGTTCCGTTCTTCAGACTTCCTCTTAAGGTCAAGCTGTCAACACAAAATGAAAGTGACAGAAATGGCTTCAGCAGTTATATTCAGGAAGATAAACAAGCAAAGGGCATTTGGCTCATCACATAAATCCCTAGAATGCTTTCTGAAAAGTGTTGCATCACATCAGCACCGTTAGACTCTATCGCCGCCAAGAAACGTTGATTTCCTGATGTGAGCATTCGCCGCTCCATCATTCATAAAGTTGAATTTACGGGTTCTCTCCTCATCACTCTCCCTTCTCATTATACACACAGGTACACCGCCACTGATCCGGGCACCTCCTTTAATCCGGACAAAATTACAAGAGTATTGCATGTGGCGCAGGCTCTTTCGGGTGGTGTGTCTCCGTGCTGAATCAGTTAATTGTTTACTTTGTTTATTCTTTATTTAAGTTTCTAGCAGTTCGTTGTGCTTTAGAGGTACGGGAGGGATATAGTTAGTGGGTCAGAGGTGTATTGTTGAATTATTATTATTATTACGTGACCTCTGTTGGCCCGGGAAAATTGATAATCTGGCAAGGTTCTATAAACCAAGGGTTCCGTACTTGTACTTAAAATATTGTTAACATGGAATTTCTTACTGTTCTGTTCACTTCACCATGGTAAATGTATCTGCTGAAAGGTATATTATTTTCACCACTTTCTATTTTAATTTCACCTGGCCACGACCTATCCCATACGTGGTTCTACTTCCAATGCCTCTCTCCTCAAGCACAAAATAAAGCCCTGGAGGAACTCAGCCAGCCAGGAAGCACCTTATCAACTTGAATACATTTCCCGGTGAGTTAACTATCAAAGCCCCTCGGTCCTCACATTTTCACTCAGCAGTTCGTCCTTGGCCATGCCCGCTCTCAGCAACTCCTGCTTGAGCTGAAGAATGGAGTTTTCCTGCTGGGCCATCCGATGCTGCAAGGCATCCTGAGGAAAAAGCATGTGGCAGTGAGCAGGGAAGCATGGGCCAAGAGACCCCCACCCAGCTACGTCATATGGTCAAAATGTCCTGAATCAAATATATTATAAAGGACCTTAATATGCACTGCCATGCTCCTTAAAGGCATTAAAATGTTCTTTAGATAAAAAGCATTTTCTTTCGTTTAGTTTAGAGATACATCACGGAAACAGGTACTCCTGCTCACCGAGTCCGTGCTGACCAGCGATTTCCGTAAACTAGCACCACCCTACACACTAGGGAAAATTTACAACCAATGCCAATTAACCTACAAACCTGTACGTCTTTGGAATGTGGGAGGAAACCGGAGCATCCAGGGAAAACCCATGCAGACACGGGGAGAAGGTACAAACCCTGCACAGATAGTACCCATGGTCAGGATCGAACCCAGGTCTCTGGCGCTGTAAGGCAGCAACCCTACCGCTGGGTCACCATGCCACCCCTCTGCCGAGAAGATTTACGAGGATGTTGCCGAGACCCAAAGACCTGAGCTATATGGAGAGATTGGTCAGGATGGGACTTTAATACTTGAAGCACAGGAGGCTAAGGGGCGATCTTATATTGGTGCATAGGATCATGAGGGAATAGAGAGAGTGGATGCACAGTCTTTCTCCCAGGGAAGGTAACCAGACCGTCTATTTCAGTGATTTGGATGGTTGAGGTGCAATTATTGGTCAGAACGTAGTGGACAACAGCTGTTGCTGCTCTGATTCTACTAGGCAGCAAAAAAGATCACAAAATAAGCTCCAAAAACTCTTCCACATAAGATCATTATTTTTTACTGATGTTCCACTCTGGGTTTGATCAACAGGGAATAGAAAGATTCGTAATGTGAAACAGTCCCGTCCAGTTGATGCGTTGCACGTACAGATGTTACTAGGCACTCACCTTCACTCCCTGCAGATTCCTGGTTTGCTGTTTGAATTTTGAAAGTTCTTTCTGTCAATTCAAAAATAATTAAAGGATTATTCCTACCCTACTAAAAACATTTCTCCTCCACCAGATAGGATACAAAATAATTATGGAGAGACCGCAGTAATGGAGATAGTGTGAAGTTCAGCTCACTCCAACCATTTATACGTTGAGGGAGAAACATAGTATAAAATGAATAATTCAAAACACCACCCATTCACACCACCACCCATTCCTACCGTTACCCATTCATAGGCTGGGTCTTTCTCTTTGGAGAATTTGAAGCTGAGAGGTGACCTTATTGAGGGGTACAAGATCATGAGAAACATGAATAAAGTGAATGAGTCTTTTTTCCAGGGTATAGGATTCTAAAACAAGACGGCATAGGCTTAAGGTGAGAGGGGAGAGATTTAAGGGGGGGGGGGTAGTTTGTGGCTGGAATGAACTGCCAGAGGAAGCTATAGGAGCGGATACAATTACGGCTTTTAAAAGGCATTTGGACAGATATGGGATAGGAAGGGTTTGGAGGGCTACAGGCCAAATCTATGGTTAATATGCAAAGGGATACAAAGTGCTGGAGTAACTCAGCGGGTCAGGCACCATCTCTGGGCAACATGGATAGGTGACGTTTTAGGTCGAAACCTTTCTTCAGACTGAAGAGATCATGATCCAGCTTCCTTGGAGCTGTTACTGGCCGGTGTGCTACTGAGACTTGACAGGTCGTACACTATTACCCTTTCTCCACAACCGTGAGCAGCTTGGAGTCATGAATTAATGTCGTTTTGAAATGTTAACTTTCCACCTGACTAAATAGTTGGGGATTAACGTTACTCCCACGTTTGTAGAACCAGTTTGGTTCAAAGAAACAATTACACCAAACATAAACATTTTCTGAAGTCGTTTAAAAGCAGCTATTCTTTGTACCTTTAACTCTTGGCATTCATCCATGCTTAGATCCAATCGACTCTTGATGATGACCTGATTCAGACAAGAATTTACAGTCAAATGTTTACTCCAGATATAAGAAACGGTTATACAGACCAAACACTCTACTGTGTAGCTCGTTATACAACAGCACGTACCAGTTGCTCTTCTGCACATGCTCCTTGCTCACTCAGAGGAAATGATCCCTCCTGTTCATCTTCAGGAAGTGAACCATTCAATAGTAACCCCTGGCAACAAAAGCAACAGAATTATAACATGGTTTCAGGTGACAAAGACACTCAATGAGGTAAACTCACAAGGAGCTGGTGTTAGATGTCTGCAGCAATTACCACACAACTACAGTCTGTTCATTTTAGAAATCAAAAACAGTGGGAACAGTATTAAGTATAATACATTTTGTAATACAAAATGAGCAAAGGGAGCAATTCTGATGCCACGGAAGAATATTATGAAAATCAATTTGTCAAAAGTATATGCAAAATCACTCAAAAGTTTAGTGGCCTTTAAAATTGAATAAAATTAATCCTTTAACTTGCCAGATATGGTTGTATTTAGATTTCTAAGTATTGGTTACACTCTGGTAGCTAGAGTTGCTCAAAGGCCAGAAATAACCAGTGCCTGATACCTGAATGGTAATGGTAACTTAAACAGATACATTAGCACACAACCTGCCTTGGCAACAATTACGTTGTGAACATGCTTCAGTACCATGACCAACAGGACCTCAATATGATGACATTTTGTATTTTTAAATTATTTTGCCCTCTTGATAGTCATAGAGTCTTACAGCGTGGAAATAGGCACTGCAGCCCAACTTACCCACACCAGCCAATATGTACCATCTTCACTAGTCCTACCTGCCTGCATTTGGCCCATATCTCTCTAAACCTGTCCTGTCCATGTACCTGTCTAAATGTTTCTTAAACGTTGCAATAGATATAAAAATAATAATATATAGATATAAATAATTTATAGATATAAATTATTACCAATCAGGGTAACAAGATAAACACATTTTTTGAAGTGAGCAAATGAAAGTACATACTTGTAGGATGGAAATCATCTTTCTGGCCTCCTCCATTTCCTTGCCCAGCTGGTCCTGTTGATCCAATAACTGATCCTCCCACAGGGAGTGGCTGTCATTCATCAGGAATTTTCCAGAGTTGATGGACATCCATGGAGATTCAATATTATCCTCTGACAGGGAGAGATTATTAATGGAACTATTGCAGAATAATCTCAGCTACCAAAATAAAGATCCTCATTTGCAAATCAAAATGTTTAAATAAAATCTATATTTTCCTGGAATACCCTTTTTTTAAAGTTTTTTTCTATGCTTTCCAAATGAAAATGTCATACATTGAGTGATTTCCAATTCAGCCTACAGAAAGACTAGCGGCAATCCAAAGGTTACTAGTTTAACGCAAAGCCAAGACAGGAATACAATGATGCAATGCTGAGAACTATAATCTGCACTCCGTATCTTCCTCTTTGCTCTATCTATTGTACATGAGTTTGAACTGACTGTATTTATGTATGGTACATGTGACCTGCTTGGATAGCATGCAAATTAAAGCTTTTTGCTGTATTTTAGTTCACATGACAATAATAAGCCAAACCTGGACAGTCAATTTAGTTTTGGGTGCTGAATATCCTACTGACATGTCAACTATTCATACCTCCAAGTAGGAATGTGCAGAAGTATCTAATGCTTTACCACAGTGTATAGGTCCTGATCTTTTAATTCAGCCAACTTTCTTCAAAAAAATTCTTTCAACATTTTTTATATCCATTTAGTATCATATAGTGAATATTTTGATATCAATTTAGTATCATTTGCTGATTCTTTTTATATCAATTTAGTAACATTTAGTGAATATTTTTATATCCACTCAGTATCATAATGTTTTCCTGATTCCTATTTTAGATTGATATCAGTCACATAATCATTGGGTGAAAAGAAATAGTTTAATTCGCATTTGTAGTCATTGGCCCAGTCATTATCTTGAAACTTGCCGGTAATTCTGGATGGAATTGCAGCAATTTCCAGAAATAACTGTAATGAAGCCTTCAACCACAGTTTGCACAAGGGTGCGGTCCAGAGATTCTCAAGACATCCTTGCCACTCTCTTTCCTCTGGAAAGAAACCAGTAGTGGAGCACCAACTCCCCACAGCTTCCCACCTCTGAGAGAAAGAAACGGCCCCAAAAAGCTCCACCAGGTGGAGCTGCTGAGCGTTCACTGACTACATTTCAATGGGCAGTAAAGGCTGCAATTCACTCAATCCACTCGGGCACAAATGTATTCCTCCTGAAGACAGACACAAAATGCTGGAGTAACTCAGCGGGTCAGGCAGCATCTCTGGAGAAAAGGAATAGGTGACGTTTCGGATCTAGACCCTTCTTCAGCTATTCCTTTTCTCCAGAGATGCTGCCTGACCCACTGAGTTACTCCAGCATTTTATGTCTATCTTCGGTGTAAACCAGCATCTCCGGGGGCGCTGTTCTGGCAGCAGCCATGTCAGCAGTGCGTCAGTTTTTTCAACTTTTTTTTATTTTTTAGTATGTTTTAAAGTGTGTATCTAATGTTTCTTTGTGTGTCTTGTGTGGGGGGTGGTGTGGGGGGGTAAGGGGGAAACCGCTTCGGTCGCCTCCTCCATGGAGAGGCGACTTTTTCCAGGTCGCCTCCCCCGTGGCCTAACATCAAGGATCGGCGCGGCCTTTCCCGGAGACGTGCCCGGGGCTTCAGCGGCGGGCGCAGCGTGGACTCTCGGCGTGGAGCGGGTGAGCCCTCGCTGGGGCTCGCTGGAGGGGAGCGCTCCGTTTCGCTGGCCCAGCCTGAAGTCGCAGCCTGAAGCCGCGGTCTGCAGAGCTCCAGCTGGTGCGGCGTCTACAGCCTGGGATCCCTCGTGGGGGACCCGGGGGAAGAAGAAGCCATCACTGCTGGCCCGCGGCCAACTTCTATCGCGGGGCCGGCATGGACTTACCATCACCCCTGGAGGGGAGCTTCGACCGCCGGCCCTGCAGTCTACGGTGCTTCTGGCTGCGGCGGGGACTTTAAATCTTGACCGCCGGCCTGCGGCCTACAACAATCTAAAGCCGCGGTCTCCGGTGAGGAAGAGCCGATCCTGGACTGACTATGGACTCTGGTCCTGTCCACGGGGGGGAAATGGAGGAGGACTGGCCAAATTTTTGTGCCTTCCACCACAGTGATGAATGCTGTGTTGGATGTTTGTGTTACATTTTGTGTGTTCTTTATTATTGTATCGCTGCTGACAACCCAATCCTTGCCAGGTCACTGCTCGTGCGGTCGACCGGTCGGTGCAGAGAGTAGCTTTGAATGTTTGTCTCTTCGTTGATTGTGTCCCTTTCTTTTTTTTAAAAGCTACTGTAATGCGCCCCTTTAAATTGCCCCTCGGGGATGAATAAAGTGCTTGATTGATTGATTGATTGATTAAACCAGCATCTGCAGTTCCTACACATGAATTTCTGCTGAGGTATACACTAGTGTTTACATTTTAAATTCTCTTCTAATAAAGATCGTTCAATCGTGTGTTTAATTTATACGTTTTTCAATGCTTTTGAATGTTGTTGACTCCCAATCATTCCTGTGTTTGACAGCTGGCTTAGCCTAACACATGATATAGCCAGCTCTCAAGGTAATACAGTGACCCTGGAGTCCTGATCTTCACTGAAGTTGTCTTATCAATGGGGCTGCAGCCAGTGAGCCAGTTTCATGGATCAAGTTGCAGGAGGATATGCCAGTTAAATATGTAGCGGACAGGTAGGGGAGCAATGAGCAAGGGCAGCTCCCCTCTCCTCGAAATTCAGAACATTTTTCATAGTCATAGAGTCAGAGTCATGCAGCGCAGAAACAGACCCTTTGGCCCAACTAGTCCATGCCCACCAAGATGCCCCATCTACACTTGTCCCACCTGCCTTCATCTTTAGTTTAGTTTGTGTAGGAAAGAACTGCAGATGCTGGTTTAAATCGAAGGTAGACACAAAATGCTGGAGTAACTCAGCGGGTCAGACAGCAGCTCTGGAGAGAAGAAATGGGTGACGTTTCGGGTCGAGACCCTTCTTCTTCAGTTTAGTTTATTATTAATGTCATGTGTACCAAGGTACAGTAAAAAGCTTGCTATCCAGTCAAAGAAAAGACTATATGTGATTACAATCAAGCCGTCCACAGTGCACAGATAAAGGATAATGTTTAGTGCAAGATAAAGTCCGATAAAGTCCAATTATAGATAGTTCAAACGTTTTAAATGGAGTAGATGGGATGTCGTGATTGCACTCAAGCTGGTGAGAGGACAGTTATGTTGGCTGATAACAGCTGTGGAAAAACTGTCCCTGAATCTGGAGGTATGCGTTTTCCAACCTTTGCCTGATGGGAGAGGGGAGAAGAGGGAGAGACTGTGGTGAGAATTCAGTCCGTGATTATGCTGATGGCCCTGCTGAAACAGCATGAAGTGTAGATGGATTCAATGGAAAGGAGGTTGGTTTGCATGATGGTCTGAGCTACTTTCACAACACTCTGCAATTTCTTGTGGTCTTGGATGGAGCTGTTCCCAAACCATACTGTGATACATTTGGCCCATATCCCTCTAAACCTTTCCTATCCATGTGCTTGCCCAAATGTCTTTAAATGTTGTTATATTATCTGCCTCAACTATCTCCTCTGGCAGCTCGTTCCATGTACCCATCACCCTCTGTGAAAAAGTTTCTCCTCAGGTTCCTATTAAATATTTCCCCTCTCACCTTAAACCTATGATCTCTGGTTCTTTATTCCCCTACTCTGGAAAAAATGGCTCATTGCCCAGTTAAACTGTCCTTGAGAAGGTGGTGGTGAGCCACCTTCTTGAATCACTGTGGTCCTTCTGCACGTAGTTGTAGGACTCAGACCATTGACAATGTGGGAAAGGTGATATATGTCCAAGAAGGATAGATGGGAGAAGATATCAACAGCGTCAGTTTCCTTTCAGCACCTCCCTCAAGTAGCCATCATCCATGCAAAGAAATTACACCAGCTAAACCATTCTACGCCCTCTACAAAGAACATAGAGGTCACTGTAGGGGAGCTGCTTTTGATGGATATCTAGCTTTCTCCCAGACTAACGTAGGGCTGATGATACTAACCACGGTGCTTCTTGTCACTCTCACATTACCAACTCAACCCCGGAAATACCTGAAGCCATAATCACGAGCTAACTTGCTGAGCTATCCTGAATAAGACTGATTAAATCATGTATTTCCTGAGATGCTGCAAACATGGCGGTGTTCCCACACTTGTGTGTAACTAATCCATTCAGTGGGAGCAATTAGTGGAGAATTGCCTGCATATCATCTGCCTTTTGACAGGGCTTCCAAGATTCAATAGCAACACTTCACCATCACCTCAGCCTCTTTCCTCAGGTGTTTTCACTCCATGCTTATCAATTTCTTTTTTTTATTGCTGTTTGCATTTTCGTAATCTCATAGAATCCCAGATGATATAAAAATCCTCTTGGGAGGCTTTTATGAAGTTAAAGGTATTTCATATTATTCATACCATGCGATCTCCAGCTCCATTAATCTCTGAACTGGATCAAGGTGTATCGCAAGTGGTCTATGACTCAACTCGCTGAGGATCGCTGCCCCAGCTTGGTTCTTGGTTCTTGGTTTCTTGGTCCTCCAAAATATTCCAAATGGAATTTAAACTGGAGGTGGTGAAGGGAGGGCTTAAGTTTTAATTAAGATTAATTAATTAAGATTAAGCTGAAGTTTCACCACAACCATGTCATCTCAATTTGGCAACAGACTTTCTCTGGAGCAGCTGGTACTAACTGTCAAAAACATCTACCTTAAGTCTAGGCTTGAGAGAGAAGTTCACGTACCTGGTCTGGACTCCCATTCCTCTTTCTGGGAAGATAAATCCAATCCTTCCTCCAGTTGACTGGTAATGGACTCTGGTTTTGCACTGTTCGTTGGACTTGCTGAACTGACACTGAAAAAGACAAAGCACTTTAGCTGCAGGAGGACTTGTACAATTCAGGCTCCACTGATGCTGCGGATTAACACAAAAATAAAAACATCTCAGATTATAAAACAGAGTACTGGATAAATTAATGTGAATTGTAAAATTTCAACACCAATCAATTGTATCACACAGTCACACAGCAACGAAACAGGCCCTTCAGCTCAAGCAAGAAGCCATATCAAGATATAAAATTCAAAGAATCACTATCTTTTCACAACATTGTGTTCAGAATTATTAAACCAAAACATACGAGTCCAATGTCAACACTTTCTGCTTCATTTCCAGACTACATTCAAACAGCATGCATACTCTTCAATGAAACAAGAACCTCCTCACTTTTTAATCAGTATTTTTAATCATTGCTGAGAAGTCAAAGATTTATTTATATTAAAATATTTTGCAAGCTCATAATGATATTTTCGATATGTTACGCAACATATTAACATCTTTGCCCTTAAAAGAGGCCATTGTATTATTTTACTCAGTTCTTTTTAGACCCTTGGATTGGGCTACAGAAAAGATTACCCAATGATTACTATTATAAAATTAAACCTGTATTAAGATGAGGAAAACCTCTGTGCGATATCCCAATGCAGAGCATGTGGACACTCATCTTCACACAAATGACCATTCCTATACGACTACAAACACATCCCTGCATTGATCGCATTTGAGGTCAGGCCCTCATGCATGCACCATCCATGCTTCTGCTCATGATTTACTCCAATGCCTTACAAGTAGCCCAGCTACCTGCCCTGAAGCTCAGTAAACCCACGCTATTTCATCACCCACCTAGCTGAAGAGAGATTCTAATGCCTGTTGAATGAAAGAAGGTGGGGTCATCTTCTGAAACATTAATGCAAAGAGAAGAAAGAAAAAAATCAACAATAAAACTGACCAAACTCTTCTCACCAGTTTTCTCCTGTTCTAACAATATATGTGTTTTTATTTCGGTGCAGTGGAGTTCCACAGTCACCATTTACCTCAGCTCCTTGCTGAAGCCCATCATTCAACTGTGGGTGCTGGTGTTTACTCAATTGACTTTGTTTTAAAGAAGGAGAAAAGAAGACATCTGAAATGTATTTTCACCACAGATGACAGTACATAAAATCACAGGTGCTAGAATTTTGACCTGAAAACCAAAGTGCTGGCGGAACTCAGCAGGTTAGGCAGCATTAGTGAGGGAATGGATGGACAATGTTTCACTCACTCTGCAGTATCCCAAAATATCCCATCTGCCTTTATTCATACAAACACTAACTTGCTGTCACTGCCTTCCAATTTATTTCAGTACCATACAATTTTACACAAACATTTTGACCAACAAACTTACTCTCTTATTTGTGTGCCAAAGTAAATGGAAATGTTTTTCCAGGCAAGGTAAGAACTATTATGTTACATAGCTATTTTCTCCTAAACACATGGTTAGAAACTTAGGAATGAGGTCTTTCTGAGGCTGGTATTTGTCTAAGTAAAAGCTGACTTTTACTTTACTGCCCAATTTACAATGTTGAAATGCATGATTTACATTTCCTACTGGAGATCAGTCCTACAACTTGTTCAGGCGTTATCCTAAAATGGAAAGATCTGAAAGGTGTAAAATATAAACACAACTTGTAGTCAGAGGCAATAGGACTAACACTGGCTGCTCCCTAGACTGGTGGGACATTTATTGCTGAGGCACTGATGTAAAATCTGGGAAAAGAACACGTTTAATGAATTGAATGATTTATTTTCATTCACACTTGCACATTCACTCCCACACATTGATCAGAATAGCCCATTGAGATTCACCTTGCTGAATATTCATTTAAACCCTTCAACAAAGAGTGGAATTAGTAAAGCTCCACTTCCATTTCCCACATCACTCCCCCTTGTAAAGGCAAATTGTTTGAAACACTGGTGCTGAATCTTTAGAAAACTTAAAACTGAGGAACAAAATAAATCTATACAATGCCTGCGTCGATAAAGTTCAAAAGAAATGACCATGTATGAAGATGCATTTAAGGAACGGCTGGCAAAATACATGAGGGAGAAAGAGTAGAGGTTACACCGACAGATTTAGCGAAGGAAAGAAGGCTCAACATTCCCCAGCATTATTGCTGCACTCAATCGGCTGGGCTGAATGGCTGATTGCTGTGTTATTTGGAGTTGGCACCCATTAGCTCCAGACCCTTCTATGCCTTGCTTATTTAGGTGTCTGTCTAAATGCCTCTTATATAGGGGAGCTGTATCTGATTCCACTGCCTTCTCTGTGCGTACATTCCAGATATTCTCTGTGTGACAAGCTTTGATTCAATTATATGTTCTTGTCATATGTACCTACTATGCGATTTTTTATTTTTTATTTTGCACACAATCCAGTCAGATCATACAGCAGATTTCACCTCATGTTCCTGAGTGATGCTGATGAAGGAATTCTCTTTCCCAGAGTTTTCCATCAGCAAATCTGTCAAAATCCTAAATAACAACATGCCAAACACTTCGATTCAAACTTTTAGCTGCTGACTTCCACCTCTTTTTAACACCACATTTCAATGGATTTTCTCTCTCTCTCCCCCTCCCTGCTATGGGTACAGTAGCTGACTGTGCCTGTGGTAACAACTACACTGAAGCACCCAGGAGAACAGCAGCTGTGAGCAGACTGCCTATGTTTACGTTGTTCTAGCTGGCTCCCATTATCCCAACAGCAACAGAATTAGCGACCCCCCAGAACCCTTGCACTGGGAGAGGAAATGGTTTTGTGATGTAGACACAGAGCTGACTGATGAGCACTGCTTTCCCACGGTGCAGCGACACGAGATGAGAATAGTCAGCATCTGAAATGCAAACACAATTGTCTCAGCACCTGACCAAACGTAAATATGGATTTACCTTGGTGAAAGGAGCAGAAATAATAGCAAGTGGAAGGAACAGAAAGGAGAATATCTCTCATAGATTTTCAACCAGCAGCACCAAACTTGAATCTTGTTATGGATCATATGACAATGACTTCAGGAATCTGGCCAGCGTCATTTTTTTGCAGTGAAACAAATGAGCTGAATAAATGCCTCGGGTCAGCAGTCACCTATCACAGCGATGGGAGGGAAAACGGGCAATGGTTGGGTTGACAGTGGATGGAACACAACTGGCAAAAAAACTCTATATTAACACTTTCTTTTATAGAACAGTACACCACAGAAACACACTCGCCCACCCACAATGTCTATACTGAATATGATGCCATTAAATTAATCTCCTCTGCTTGCAAGTGATCCATATCCCTCCATTCACTGCACTTCCATGTTCCTATCTAAAATGCCACCATTGTATCTGCCTCAACCACCATCTCTGGCAGAGCATTCCAGGCACCCTCCACCCTCTGCGTAAAAAACCTGCCCCACACATCTCCTTTAAACTTTGCCCTTGTCACCTTAAAGCTATGTCCTCTAGTTTTTGACATTTCCGCACTGGGAAAAAGGTTCCCACTGTTTATCATATGGATGTCTCTCTTCTATCAGGTCTCCCCTCAACCTCCGACACTACAGAAAACAATCCAGGTTATAATCAGGATCAGGTACATCATGCTGCCCCAATGGGACAATTCGACTCAAGATGGGCTGCATGGCCTGTATTTATGCTGTGACTCCGTTTCCATTAAATTCTTACTTTACACAAGATCATTAAACAGCACTACCTAAAATTCAACTCCAATTAGCAATCTTATTTGAATATGACTGCAAGGGGAGCACTGGTATGGGAATACCACGCTGGTACAATGGAAAAACCTTACAGGGGTATAAGGCTGGGCTGGGAGCAGGGTTAAACCTATCATTGTCGAATGAACTCCAGAAAGGATTAGATCACTAAAACTGAGACCACCTATGAAACAAACACATCAAAAATAATAGCTGTTTACAAAGGGGACATTGGGCTAGCCAGCTCCAATACTGCAATGTCTGTGTCACATAGCCCAAGGCACACCGATACAAAATGTGGCTCTTCTCTCAGAGATTGCTTAGCAATAAATCAGAAAATAACCAGCTCCGGCCAATGGTTTGGTGCCTCAGTGGTCTTTTTGTGATGCAAATCAGGTTACCAGAAGCTTTCTTTTCCCAGTATTACAGAACTCCTGAGCTCTAACTAGAACTCCTTTGTGACACTAGACTGCAAAACAACAGGAGAATCTGTCATGCTCAGTGACCTACTTAACCAAACGTCTCCAGTCTTCAATGAACGATGTGTATTTCTGGATATGACATTGTAATCCCAGTCCCTACCGGGATTCCTGCAGATGCACATACAACTGGACAAAAACACAGAAGGAACACCAATGTATAAATCCTTGTTATCTCCGACTAATGAAGGAAATACTAAATAGTAAAGAAAAGGTGAATATATTGCACCCGATACCATGTTACACAGGGAGGCAAAACTGCCTCACAATTTCATTTCATATATCTTCACCACCCTTCCCCTCCCCTCCCATCTCAATTCTCTTGCCGACATTTTTGTAGACTGCCACTTTATAGCTCAATCTGTCCCGCATTGACCACCCGCAATGGCCTATTGGTGTTTTGGGGTTGGAAACTGTAATATCCTGAGTGGTTCATTGCACAAGTGCCCGGTACTGACAGCCGTCTCCCACATATCATTCATATATCGCCAAAAATCTCATTGACCAAGGGCCATCACTGACATCTCAAGTGGTCATCACTGTCATTTCAAGTGGCCATCACTGACATCTGAAGTGACATTTCTCCCACAATCAACTCTCTGTCACCCCATTACAGAGGGGCCGTAGGCTCAGATTGGCAGCCACGCTTCCGTCAGTCTGCCCCAGGGCAGCTGTGGCTACAGAAGTAGCTTACCACCACCGAGTGTGACTGAGGAGTGAATGAATAATGCGATGTAAAGCGCCTTGAGTATTAGAAAGGCGCTATATAAATCCCATCCATTATTATTATTATTATTACGCCCGTCTTCTCCAACCTTAATTAAACATTAATTCAATGTGGAGAATTTAGAAGAACTGGCTTAAATTTTAATTATCAGTGATAGTGTAAAGCACTGTCACAATGTCAGATTAGTCACCTTTTGTACACATCTGCTAATTGTCATCAAAATGAAGTGACATTGCCTTGCTTGGACCTCAACTCCCAGAGTTCCAGTGTTGTTTCCATGGTTCAACTGCTCAACTGTTTATGCTGAAACAAAGAGATTGACACCATGGGTAAGCAGCACCTGAAGGCTGCCATTTTCTTAGAATAATTTCTAGTTTTTGGAACAGTACAGTGGAGCAGCGATTGAGTTGCTGCCACACAGTGCCTGCAGACCCGGGTTCGATCCTGACTACAGGTGCTGTCTGTACGGAGTTTGTACATTCCCTCCGAGACCGAGTGGGTTTTCTCCGGGTGCTCCGGTTTCCTCCACACTCCAAAGACATACAGGTTTGTAAATTAATGGGCTTTGGTAAAATAAAAATGGTAAGTTGTCCCTTGTGTGTAGGATGGTGTAAGTGTATGGGGTGATCACTGATCAGCATGGACACAGTGCGCCGAAGGACCTGTTTCCATCCTGAATTTCTAAAGTCTAAAGACTGATTGCTTCATGAGTGCATCTGACAAATTGCTTTGTATTCTGGCTTTGTAGATGTTGACTCACACATTATAACAGTTCATGTTATTCAATACATTGCAAAAGGGAATGTGTATACCCCAGCAACAGAATGCTAAAATCAGCAACTTGAATGTCATTGCCTTCAGTCAAACGTATTTCACAATAATTATTTTTATGATGTCAAGTTTAAAAGAAAGTTACTGGCTGTCATTGAGGACCATTAAGTTTTATGTGAGACAAGTGAAAGGAGCATTGAGTGATGTCAAGAACTGGAAGCACAAATGGAGCAGGAAACTAGAGGAGCCGCTGTGAGCAGCCAGTCACAACAGGTCATGCCTCAGAAGGTCCTGTCCCTGCCCGAGTGCACGACACAGGGCCCAATAATGGGATGCAGTCTAGGTGCTGACAGTGAAAATCCCCATAGATAAGCATATGGATGGTGTGTGCTTTGGGCTCGAGATATAATAATTCTTATGTCAGTTAGTGAGTCCCCAGGAAATACAGATAAATAAATAAGCTGCACTTTTAATATGATTAATAGTGCAAAAACAGAGAAGATGTGGTACAAGTGTAACAATGATTGTGTTTAAGAAAATATTACTGTGCACCTCATAATGTTATTGGTAAACATGGTGACCGTAGACAGATCAATATATTCTTAATTTCACACATCTGAGATTAGGTTAGAAGATGAATTCTGGCAACATTTTCCAGGAAGAACACGTTTAGCTAATTATAACTTACAGAAGGCCAACTTAAAACTATCTTACCATTTATTTGACAATAGTGGGCGATTCCCATTAGAACAAAGGTGGATGATGGGGGATTTTTGTTTTATTTTTAGATTTAGTTTAGACATACAGCACGGAACCAGGGCCTTCGGCCCACTGAATCCACACCAACCATCACCACCCAGTCACACTAGCTCTATGTTTTTCCACCCTCCCATCCACTCCCTATACACCAGTGGCAACTTACAGAGGCCAATTAACCTACAAACCTTTCTCCCTGCTCCAAATCAACTTGATGAGTTTAGAAAGAGTTTGGAAAGAGGAGGCATCAAATCAGCATGATGTGGTTGATCTGCCTTCCCATAGAGCTCACACTCATGCCAAATGTACCAATGCTACAACTGATGCACCTTGGCACTCGTGGCACCCAAACAACGGGCAGTGTAGAACCAAGGATCGCAACTACAACTGAAAATCATTGAATAGAAAATAGAAAAATACGTTGACCATGCACAATAGAAACTGCAGTTTTTGAACAATAATTAAAATGTGAATAAAATTAGTATTAATAATAATTACACTCCAGCCACCCTACTATGAGAGAGGTCTGAACTATAGGACGAGGTTAGGGCTTTATTCCTTGGAGCACAAAAGGTTGAGGGATGATCTTATAGAGGTATATAAAATCATGAGGGGAATATATAAGGTAAATGCAGTCTTTTACCCAGAAGAGAGGAATCAATAACCAAAGGACATAGTTTTAAGGTGAGAGGGGAAAGATTCAATAGGAACCTGAAGGATATTTTTTTACACAGAGGGTGGACGGTATATGGAATGAATTGCCAGAGGAAGTAGTTGTGGCAGGTACATTAACAACATTTGAAAGACATTTGGACAGGTTGATAGGAAAGGTGTAGAGCGATATGGGTAAAATGCAACCAAATGGGACTGGCTTAGATGGAGCATCTTGGTCGGCATGGCCGAGTTGGGCCAAAGGACCGGTTTCCATGCTGTATGACTATGAATCTAATTTGGATTGGTTACAACTGTAATCATTACTATTTAATTTTCAAATCACAATACAATAAATGAGAATATAAAATCCAAATTAAAAACCGAAAAACCAAGCATTGAGCAAATAATGTTCCACACAACAAAGCCGTTTCCTCTATCGCCTTTTCCTTGAACCCCCTTCTCCAAATTCCTGTATTGTCAAGAAGGATGTCACATGAAGCATTATGTATCAACCAGTGTTGAGAGCCAGATAACATTTGATTAAACTGCTTTTTCATTTGATTTCGAAAATAGATTAAGTGAATTATTATCCCTCTAACTAGATGCGGTGCTTTTTCTTTTACAAATGCAGTCGGGAAATATAAGTGTTTGCACAGAGAAGAATGTATGTTGGAAGGCAGCCAACTGACTTCAGACTGAAACTATTTAGCATTAACATTGAGGAAAAGTAATACTCTTTTCCCACATGGAGGAAGTGATGCAAACCACTTATAAATAGTCATCTACGACACATAAAAAAACAAGCCTGCAATAATTTCTTCCAAATCAGAGCAGACACAATAAATGTACAGTCATTCATTTATATGCAGAGAAATAGATCCAGATGGTATCTAATACAATTTTGTTGTATAAATTGATTGAGTACAGAACATAATGATGCGCGGACATTAAAAATTTTTATATAAAAATTATTTTCCTCTCATTCATACTTTAGGGGCTTGGACACAGGAGGAAGGGACTAGGTCAGATCCAAATATAGGTTAATGGAGCCTGAGGAACATACTGTTCAGATGTTTATAAAGATTTATGCGGATGAACGATCTAAAGCTTTTAAACTGATTTACACATAACCAGTGACACTGCTACTGCAGACAAGCCACAAATCACATAATTCATTTTGTTAATGCCATTAATGTGGAAAACCTTATGAAGCAGCAGTCCAGATAAAAACATCATTGCTTTTGCCACATTGTCTCAGGAGACGCAGGTTTTCTTTACCTCAGCAGAACTTCAACAAATATTTTTCCTTTTCTAATTGCTGCCAAGAATCTAAGCACAGACACTGGCAATCGGTTGAAAGCTGAGCATGGAGATGAATGAAAATACTGCCGCTATAACGGTACAGGTTCTGTTTATTTAAAAAGCTCCTACCATTTGATTTGTAGTCCTCCCATTGTCCCCTTTGACCTTCAGCTTCACAACAAGTTATACTCTTCATTTAGCCACAGTGCCTATTCACGCCTCTCCCACGTACATCCAGCTACAACACCATCAGAAAAGATTGCTTAACATGAGCAATTTCTTCAAGCATCCAGTTCCAGTAGCTAAGGTTCACAATTTGCTGCCTGTTTTGCTTGATCCTTTTCTGCTTTGAGCCATTTTCAGAGACATGACTGTTTTTTTTCTTGGAATATCGAGTCTCCTTATTTTCAGTCCACGCTTAAATCCCGAGAACAGTTTGCAGAAACAACTACTCCAAATTGGAAACAGATTTTTTCAGCGATTGACTTAAGAAGCCAGTGTTTGAAATGCACTGACTCTCAATTCTTCAGCCTTCCCTGTTGTGAGACATAGCCAATGCACAACAGTCGCTGTTCATTTACCTCATACCACAGGGATGAAACACAACGTGAAGGGAAGGGGAGGAGCTTGGAACTGATCAGAGCCTATTACTCAATTGCAAGGGATATAGTCCGATTGCCCTCAACTGATCATTATATTATTGCCGCTTGTACTGAGGTGATTGCTGTGGCTTTTGAATACAGAACATACACAATCAATGTGAAACAGGCAGTGCGAGTCCCTGAGTATGTTACTGCAGCATATTCTATGACTTCCCCCACAAGACCCTGACTCAGATTGTGATCCCGAATCACCAGCATGCATTGCTAAACTATCTACTCCAAACTACTTAACACTTTCAGTACTATATTTTTAAATATAAAAAACATAATTAGATCAAGCCAAGAAATTTAAAAAATGTAGAGGAGTTATTTTCAGAGAGGCAAAATGTTCTTTATGATCAGGTAATATATATGATATTTGAAAGCTTTGGAATTATTTTAAAAAGGTAAACACATTTTCCTCTATATACATTTCTCAGCTTTCCTATACCATTTCCTATATCGTGCCTTCATTGCGAAGGGAACCGAATACAAAATGTTGACATCATGATGCAGCTGTACAAGTCATTGGCGAGACCACTCCAGGAGTGCTGTGTGCAGTTCTGGTCGCTCAGCTACAGGAAGGATGTCATTCATTTGGAAAGGGTGTGGAAGATGCGCCAGGATGTTACCTGGGCTTGTGGGCTTGAGTTATAGGGAAAGGTTGGATAGGTAGGCACTTTTTTCTTTTGAGCGCAAGAGGCTGAGCGGTGACCTTATTGAGGCGTACAAGATCACGAACAGCATGGATAAAGTAAACGCTCACAGTTTTTTTCCCAGGGTAGATAATTCTAAAGCTAGAAGCCATAGGCTTAAGGTGAGAGATTTGAAGAACCTCAGGACAGTGTTTTCACTCAGAGGGTAGTCAGTATGTG
Organism: Amblyraja radiata; assembly: GCF_010909765.2. Lineage (NCBI taxonomy): Eukaryota > Metazoa > Chordata > Chondrichthyes > Rajiformes > Rajidae > Amblyraja > Amblyraja radiata. The sequence goes on from NC_045988.1 coordinate 9,683,247, forward strand.
GAATGAGCTACTAGAGGAAACACTGGAAGGGGGTAATATTCCTATTTTTAAACGTATCCCTACTCCACCGCTCCCCATGCCCCCAGCCCTATCTGTCCATCACCTCCCCCCTCACCTGCAGCTCTTGCCTCCCCCTTCCCTCACTCCTCTTCACACTGACTATCTCTCTGCAACAATCTCAGTCCTGATAAAGGGTCTCAAATGCAACATCGACTATTCCTTTCCCCCCTCAGAGGCTGCTTGACCTGCTGTTCCTCCAGCAGTTTGGTTTTGCTCCAGATTGCAGCATCTGCAATCTCTTGAATCTCTCCTTTTTTCTTGTGTTCATGTAATTCTGTCGGATACTTGGATAAGAATGACCGACAACCTCATAATTTAGCTTCTTTGGGAAGGAAGTTGGGAGAAAGCTCGAACAGATCTAGCGTGGCTCACCATTTTAACGTGCTCTACGATTACCAGCCAGTGTGTCTCCAAACATCACATCTATCGTTTTATTTTCTGACACACGAGACAATTTCAGGATTAATAAAATAAACCACTCTCAGATATCACAATCTGTACAGTGACTCTCAAATCCACGGCATCAGTGTCATAAGAAGACTGGTTACAGAATTCGAGCAACATTAATACATTGCCAGCTATAGTGTACACAATGAAATGGGGACTTGGCACCAACTGAAGGACAGGGTGTTTTGCATTTCTGCAAGGATCCATTGAAATGAAAATTTTCAATTAACCTTTTTTTTGTTTACAATGGAACAGTTCTTTCAGGCACTTGAAACGGTTTCTGCAGTTATGTTGCGAGCTTCACGTTTACTCCCATGAAGGTTGGTGTTATAATAAATGAATTGACTACTATTGATTTTGCAATCTTTGCTGGCTCGCTGTTTTGTTTAACAATGACGTGGCCAGCTACTAGTACAGATCAGGGCACAAAAGAGTCACTGTGCTGACAAAGAAAACAACAAGAAAAGCTTAGGTTGCCACAAAGTATAACCCATGAGAAAAAATAATACGTGACTGATTTGAAGACAGCAGCGCTATTCCTATCACTAATATTGTTTGTGATATTCAAATACAGTAAAATAATACGCAACCAAATGTTCAGCTAAAAGATCAGGTTCAGTTTTACTGCTTAACACAGGGTACTCAACAGACATGTTGCTTTTTCTAGCTTTGATGTTCCTGTAATAAGTCAGTATTATTTTCTCCTTGTAGGAGAGATACTGAACTCAGTGAAATTCACCCCGGGTTCGGAATTTGCTTTGTTAGGAACTATGTGAATCAGACAGTAATTCCAGTTGCTTTTCCCACTGCAGTGTTCCATTGCAGCACCAGTACTGGCAACTGGTTTTAAAGAATAAATCATTTTTAATGAGGCTCAGCTACTTGTCTGGCCAGAAAACACATTCTGCATGCTCTGATCACCAGCTCTTCACCAGATTATATGCCTCCAGGTATTTAAGGAACGATATATCCAGATATTTGGCATGTAAAATGCCACAGAGATATGAAGCTAGAAGAGGCCGCTGTATTCAATATCAACAGAATTCCAGTCATAAAGAACAAATTTACCATTGCACAACACAGCACAGTAGACATTTCAAATAGAAACTCCAAGTGCTGGATGCCATATATGCAGTCACTTTCACTTGGCAGTGACTGTGGTGGGAGTAAGGATGAGACAGAGGCCAGACAGGCAGCCTGTGTCTGTGACCCGACTGTGCAGCGGAATGAAAGAAGCAAAATCAATAATGTCCGCACAATCCTGCTTTGTTTAAAAATAGCAAACCAACGTGTCCAAACAAATTAATATGCAATACACAGATTTATTTAACTTGTTCCCAGCACCATCTTTTTTGTAACCACATCAATAAAGCTAAGCAAATACTTTCAAAAAAATATTTAACTTTTGGTTTCAGTTGAGGCAAAGGCCACAGTAATGAATGTGTATTTATAAACCCAAACTTTCACAAATACCAAAGTCAACAATTTAATTCTGAACCACAGCCACTGAAAAAATATAAGGAAATACAATGTAGAAATTGCTCACAACAACAACAATGAGGCAAACGATCAGATATCTGAGTTATACTGATCGCCTTTCAGTGGATGTCAGCATATCCATCAGAGGGATGAGATGAATGCTGGTGTTCCCAACACCCACTTCTGAACACGAGGATTAGAAGAATAAATATGGGCCGTGCGATCTGAGCTTCCCTACTCACGTCCCATGGGATTTTGTAAAAGTGCAGCGGGGCCTTGTTAATATCTCATCTCTACGGACCCCAATTTATCAGTTCCCCCAAAGGTGGTGCAGTGGTAGAGTTGCTGCCTTACAGCGCCAGAGACCCGGGTTTGATCCTGAATATGGGTGTTGTCTGTATGGAGCTTGTGCGTTCTTCCCGTGATCGCGTGGGTTTTCGGTGGGTGCTCTGGTTTCCTCCCACATTACAAAGACGTACAGGTATGTAAGCTAATAGTCTTCGGTAAAGATTGTAAATTGTCCCTAGTGTGTGGGTATGTGCTAGTGTACAGGGATCACTGGTCAACACGGACTCGGTGGGCCAAAGGACCTATTTCCATGTTGTATCTCTAATCTAAACTAAAGTGTTACATTGATAAGGTGCCCATTTCAGAAGTGAGGCTCACACTCACCACCATCTCCTTCAGACACAAGATGCCTGCACCTGAACCAAGACAATACCTAAATGCAAAGCTCTGCACATTACTTCCTTACTGCCTCATTTAAAAATCCAGTCACCACTTTTATTTTCTCTCTTATCTGCTTGCTTGATAATACAAGGTTAAGAACACAAGGAAGTATGATCAGGAGTAGGTCACCCAGCCCCGCGAGCCTGCCCGCCTTTCCATCTGCTCCTGGCTGACCTGTCCCATATCTCAAGTCTTGTTCTGTGTCAGAATCCATCGGCATGAGTTCCATAATCTTCCAAGTATTTATCTACATCCTCCTTGTGATCCGGCCAGTGATCCTGGAGTGCAAAGAATCCCAGAGAGTCACCTCCCTCCTCAAGAAGATGTTCCTCAGCTTTGTTTTAAATGACCATATCTCACAACTGTATCCTGATGTTCAGAGCTCTCCCACCAGTGGAAACATCTCAACGCTGATCTTGCCAAATCCCCCCTCAGTACCTGACATATTTCCATACGGTCATTTCATTGTCCTTCTTCTATGAATCCAGTCTGAAGAAGGGTCTTGACCCGAAACGTCACCCATTCCTTCTCTCCAGAGATGCTGCCTGTCCCGCTGAGTTACTCCAGCATTTTGTCTACCTTCGATTTAAAACAGCATCTGCAGTTCGTTCCTACTCAATATTCATGTTATTGGGTTGTATGTTACCCGAGCGGAATATGAGGTGCTGCTTAATATAGGTTTAAGTTGAGATGGGAAAGATTTAATAGGAATTTAAGGGGCATTGTTTTCACCTAGTGGGTATATGGGACAAGCTGACAGTGAAGGTAGTTGCAGTAGATGCAATAACAACATTTAAAAGACTTGAACAGGTACATGGATAGGAAATATATAATAGGTAAGGAGCCAAACACAAGCAAATCGGACTAGCCTAGATGGGGCATCTTGGTCAGCATGGATAGGTTGGGCCAAAGGGCCTGGTTCCATGCTGTATGACTCTAATAGTCATTGGAAATAGGAAGGAAATAATGTTTACTGTTACGAGTATTAAGATATTGAGATCTCCATCATAATATAGTTTCTATGAAGTGGTGGATGATAGAAAGTTCCTATTATACATGGCCTATAGTCAGTGGGCTTAATCCACGTTCAAAGACATACATTTCTACCATTTATTTTGTAAGGAAAGCATTGGGTTAAAGGGTGTAAAGAAATGGAATGTACAATTGCTCTGGTCTCCAACTTCTGTCCTATTTCTCAATCTTTAAAATAGCTTGGACTGCATCACAGATGTCTTCAATTAAATATCATCCTGGGGGAAAAATGCCCTAGATCACCATAATATGGAATAGTTTCACATGTCTTAAAAAAAATACTGCCATTAATGTAGAACAGTTTTAGATTTAATTTCATACATAATCAGTTTCTAATTACTTGCTTTAATCCCCTCAATAGGATACAGCACCAAGCTTTGGGAAACCTCACCACTCATCCAATTCATCCAGCCACCTTAAAAATACAATCATTTTTCAAACAATGCTATTTAAATAATATTGCACTCTTGACTGAACAGATGATTACTCTGGCCACAGGCAGGTAATTAAGGAATGCACATGGTTGCTACCGGGTTTAAAGCCAATTTATGCTTCCTTACTCATAACCATTCTCCAATTCCCCCAAAGGCTCTTTCCTGAGATTTTCTGCACTTTCTCTTCAGAAAGACAGACGAAAGTCTGAAGTAGGGTTCTGCCACATAAAGTTGTTTGTCCATGCCTTGCACAGATGCTGCCTGGCCCACTGAGTTCCTCCAGCACTTGGGATTTGCTGAATATAATAATGAATCACAATACCAATATTTTAAGGAAGTATACACATAAGAATTCTCTTAAGGATGCTGAACAGATCTAATCCAAGCACAAATACAATCCAAGTTATTATCTCTTCCAAATGATTGCTGGGAAGGCAATAGCAACATATGGTTCATGAATGTAGTCCAGCTTGGATTAACGGCTTCATATCCACGCCTCACACCATGTCAGTCCAGTGTTCATCCTGCAGGTTCAGCAATCTCCTGCCCAATCTGTTGTGTCGTTGTCTGTCCCACTCCACCTCCGACCATCCCTCCCCCACCTCCAACCATCCCCCTCATCTCCGACTATTCCTCCTCCCACCTCCCCACCAGTGGCGTGTGGTGAGGTCAATGGCTGGGGAGACACTGGCTAGTATCAGTGGCCCGGCCCTCCCTGTATTGATCACCACGTCTCCCCAGAGAGAGGGATGGAGCCGGGGCTGTGTGCGTGAAGCACAGCGACTGGAGGGGCGGGAGCGTTGCCCCGGGACCGTGAGGGAACGACCCACCTTCCCCTCTCCCCCTTCTCCATTACCCCTCATACCCCCCTCCCCATCTACCCCTTGCTTCCCCCTCCACCCCTCTACTCTCTCTCCACCCCTCTCTCCCCCCTCCACCCGGGGTAGATCTACCCGAGCTGAGAGCACATTACTCAAGCGTGGGGCCCCCTTAGGCGCGTGGCCCAATTGGGAGCTCTCAGCGGCCCAGAGCCTCCGAATCGGCCGCTACAAATCAACCTACCAGTCAGCGCCGCCCGCGGCTGGAAAGTCAGCGCCGCCAGCGGTGGAATCCAGTGCTGCGCCGCCGCTGCTGAAGCTAGCTAACGTGGAGGGAGAGTGGGGTAGCGTCAATTACGTGGGCCGAGCCTACATAATTGACGCTCGCTCTCCCTCCACTGGGCTCAAGACACACCCCCTCAGTGAGGCAGATGTGATCGCTGCCTCCCCTGGTGCTTTTCATTGCAGTTTTATGACAAGACCAGCGAGCTTAAATTTAATATATTTATACGTGAAATAAGACATGTAATGAAGGGGTTTACAAACATTACATTGGTGACATACAGAGAGATTGTAACGGGCACACACTTATTGCCCGCTCTCCATCCAGTTTCTGAGGGGTTGCGCAATCAGAGGGGAGGCTCAGCTCATTGCTGCCTCACCTCCCATCTCTCCCTGTATTTGCAGCGGAGCTGCGCAAATTTGGCGATTTTGACTATAATAAATGATTAGATTCATATAGAAATGACATTAATAACACAGATCAGTGGAAAAATCTTTATATTTATTTTATTTTAATATTATTTTTCTTTACTTTTCTTAACAGCTATTTTTATTGGGAGTATGACAGGTGAGGCTCTGCCTCCCCTGCCTCCCCTGACCGCACGTCCCTGCTCCCCACCCTCCACCATGATTCCCTCCAAAAACTGTTACATCAGGTCAGACCATGTGCAACCTCAAAAAGAAAATTTAAATCAAGAGGACCTAGTTATTTTAGCAAAATTCACCCATCAGAAGATTTAATGATATATTTCTGCATTTGACTGTTCTGCCCAACTTCTAATTACCTCTATATATAACTTTTACAAGCCTCAAACATGTGTTTGGAGATAGACTTTACTAAACGTAACACCAAAAATAGCATAGTATGTTATTACTATGATTTTATTTACGAATCAGATACACTAAATCTAGGCTAGAGTTTGGCTTCAGAGTTACAATAGTTTGATGTGCGATGCAATTCCACAAACGATTCAGTGAGTTTATCACACGTTATCCAAGGCAAACATGCCAGGATGTAGCAGGTTCCACTATCCCATCTACAACACAACTGCTACATTCAGCACCACTGCTCCAGATTAAGGGAGGTGGGGTTAGATAAATAGGTCAGCTGATTTCTGCATCTTTGATCAATATTGAGGTACTAATGCTGGAAGTAAATCGACACATGGATATCAAGAAAAAAAAGCTTGCTGCTTTATAATTCACAATGCCGAGACGATGCTAGTACTTCATAGTTATTTTCATAGCTTCATAGCTAACTTCTAAAGTCTGGTTATTATGGATTACATGGTCCACCATGGATTACACAATTACATGGATAGGACATATAGTGCACTCCATAATGTTTGGGACAAAGACCCATCATTTATTTATTTGCCTCTGTACTCCACAATTTGAGATTTGTAATAGAAAAAAAATCACATGTGGTTAAAGTGCACATTGTCAGGTTGAACAGGTCCAGGTAGATATCGGATTTAGCAAGATGTGAGCGCTCCATCAATTGCTAGCCGCTCATGACAGCCCGTTCTGCAAGTCCATTTGATTGTGGGAATTCTGGACTGCTGGTGATGTGGCGAAAATCCCATCATTGGGCAAAGTTTTTAAAACACTGGCTAGTGAACTGACTGCCATTATCTGCAAGCGGCGTGCGGGGGCACTGTGTACGGCAAATTGGCACGCCGGCTATTGTACGAGCTTTTATACTGTTGTACCAGATCCGTGAGTATGTGTGATTGACTCAACATGGTGTCAGAAGTGGGATCATCTCAAGTTTCAGCAGGTACCACGATCTGATTGTTGTGAACCAGAACTGCAGGAGCAAGGTCGAAACGCTCTGCTCGTTTAATAACTTCTGGGTCAGCGATGTTGAGAAGGAGAGAGACACGTTGGTCTAGTTGCGATGAGCAGCACGAATGTAAAAGTTGAAATTGCGCTCAAAAATCCGCCAATGTTCAGCGAGGTCTGAGTCAAAAATCAGAGGATCAGTTTACGGAATGAGTTGGCCATAGCAACACGAGATAAGGGACAAAATGGGTGAAATAAAACACTACATTGATTGATAAGTAATATAACCTATCTACAATTATGGAGGGCAATGTATATATTGGAGTGATATGGGGCAAATGTGGACTAGAGTAACTGGGACATGTTGGCCGGTGTGGGCAAGTTGGGCCGAAGAGCCTGTTTCCACGCAGTATCACTCTATGATTCTGACACCATTGCAACCCAGCGAAGTGCAATAACACCATCAATATATTGAATGTAACAGCTACAGGATAAGTGACTAGATCATCTACATTTGAAATGTAGCTGAGGGATAAATATTGTCTGATATGAGGTGCGCAATTCCCCAACACTTCAACAGTGTTATGGGAATGTTTCAGGTTCATGTCAAAGTTTAGACGCAATACACGCAGAAATCAATTTCCTGGAGCAGGAGAAAAGAAAATCACTCTCAACAGTTTCTGATGCCAAGGTCACCTAATATTTTTATCTTATCGTCAAACTTCAGACGCTTGTGTCAGTTTAAATTGTATGCAAAGTTCCACCTTTTAAAAATGATTCTTCACGACATGTATGTTAAAAACAAAAACAAATATGAAAAACAATTTTTACTAACGAGTTTCATAATACATTGAGATTCCTGCAAGTTGCACAATGGAATGATTAGCACATTTAACTGTATCCATACACAAGCAGAAATGGAAGGAGCCAAGCTCCTAGAGTGAAACTAAGAAAGCAGTACATCGATTACCTTGGTGAGAGTGGTGGTGATACAGGTATCTGCTGGCCCTCGTACTGTTTCACCATTGCTCGAACGCTCCAGGAACGACTGCTCATTTCCTCGTCACAGCTACAACAGAAAAGATGGTCATTGGTTAATGCAAATCTAAATAGCAGAACCTCTTCCAATCTCTCATCAGATTTCAAAATTCACAAAATAGTAAATGTGGAAGTATTCATTGGGTTGGTAAGTACATGGAGAGAACTCAATGAAAACATTGCATGAGAAACGCCCTTTCCTTGGCAGAGGTTAGCCATCACCTTGTTCACACAGCTCTGCCAGGCCGCTACTCTCGGTGACACCAACTTCTCCTTTGAACTTATTTTCCCCAAATAATAGTTATTGCAATGGGAATCCCTTATGCTTAAAACGAACAGAGACCCGTCCCCACCCCTTTCTGCTTTCCAAATAGACCACATTCTCCACAACTCTTTCACTCACTCATCTCTTCCCACTCAAACCGTACCCTCTCCAGTTACTTTACCCTGAAACCACAGTTGATGTCCCTTTACCTCCTCCCTCACATTTCCCCACAAATGCTGCCTGACCTGCTGAGAATATCCAATATTTTCTGTTTTCATTTCACCTTCCCAGAATTCAACATATTTTCTTGGAATTTTTGCTAAATACTTAACTGCAAAAAGATTCAACAATCAGTGCTGGAATTTATGTTAAAATGAAAACTGCCAGCAGAGGGCACCATGGGCTGCAGATTCACAAACTATTCACTGGGAATACTACCTGGAGCCGAAAGGGATCAAAATTGACGTGTCACACTAGTATTATCTGTACCAGTGGAGGAAAAGTGAACATTTCTCAGTTCATTTTCTGTCTCCTTCTTTTTAGAGTCACAAGGAACACATTTTAAAGCTACCATTTCAAGTTCGCCGACGACACCACTGTTGTGGGACGAATCACTGATGGGGACGAGTCAGAGTATAGAAGTGAGATCGACCGATTGACCAAATGGTGCCAGCACAATAACCTGGCTCTCAACACCAGCAAAACCAAGGAACTGATTGTGGACTTTGGAAGGGGTAGGATGGGGACCCACTGTCCCGTTTATATCAACGGGTCGATGGTGGAAAGGGTCAAGAACGTCAAATTCCTGGCTGTGCATATTTCCGAAGATCTCTCCTGGTCCCAGAACACTGATGCAATTATAAAGAAAGCACATCAGTGCCTCTACTTCCTGAGAAGATTACGGAGAGTCGGTACGTCAAGGAGGACTCTCTCGAACTTCTACAGGTGCACAGTAGAGAGCATGCTGACCGGTTGCATCATGGCTTGGTTCGGCAACTTGAGCGTCCAGGAGCGGAAAAGGCTGCAAAACGTTGTAAACACTGCCCAGTCCTCCCTACCATCGAGAGGATCTATCGCAGTCACTGCCTCAAAAAGGCTGCCAACACCATCAAGGACCCACACCATCCTGGCCACACACTCATCTCTCCGCTGCCAACAGGAAGAAGGTACAGGAGCCTGAAAACTGGTACATCCAGGTTCAGGAACAGCTTGGTCCCCACAGCCATCAGACTATTAAACACAACTTCAAACAAACTCTGAACTATAACAGCCTATTGCACTTTATTTGTTTATTTATGTGTGTGTATATATATATATTCTATGGTATATGGACACACTGATCTGTTCTGTATTTATGCCTACAATTTTCTGTTGTGCTGCAGCAAGCAAGAATTTCATTGTCCTATCTGGGACACATAACAATAAACTCTCTTGACTCTTGATATCATGCTGGGCTTGGGGTACAGTATACCCAAATTAACTTTCAAAACCTGAAGGCCTCAGTCTGAAAAAAAGGTCTCAACCTGAAATGTCACGTAAGATAGACATAAAAAGCTGGAGTACCTCAGCGGGACAGGTGGTGACATAGGTCTGGAGAGGAGGAATGGGTGACTTTTCGGGTCGAGACCCTTCTCCAGACCTATGTCACCTATCCCTTTTCTCCAGAGATGCTGACTGACCCACTGAGTTACTCCAGCATTTTGTCGGTACACAAAATTGCTGGGGAAACTCAGCGGGTGCAGCAGCATCTATGGAGCGAAGGAAATAGGCGACGTTTCGGGCCGAAACCCTTCTTCAAACAGCATTTTGTCGTTCCTTCCCACATTTAAAGTCCATCGTCTCATTAACACATGTCCCAAATGGGGCCTGTGCAGATCAAATTCTCCTTAAATGCAACACTGGAATTGAGAGGGAAAAATAAGTACATGACTGAAAACCTGTAAGGAACATAAAGTGAACTGCAAAATCTTCCACGTGGCTGCAGAAAGAAAAATAATAAAGACAAATGTAGGTGATTTTCTTTCAGAAATTGGTGAACTTATAACTGGAAACAAAGAAGTGGCACAGTGAGTAAGCAAATCTTTTGACAAGCAAAACAAAACTGTAGATGTTAGAAATCTCCACAAAATCTGAGGCTGTTCAGAACAGAGCCGAAAAGTTTCTTCTTCCAAAGATTCTGCCAAGTCTGAGTATTTACAGCATTGTTTGCTTTTGAAGGAAATAATTTAATTCTATCTTCACAGATGAGAACACAATCAACTTGACAAACATGAATTCAATCAAAGGACAAATGAGAGAGATTTAGTCAGTGAAAATCTGCCAATCCCCCAACTTTGCACAGCAAGAATTGGTTGTAATAGGGCCTTCGCCCTCGTGCTTACATCTTCACTGGAAAGACCAAGCAATGGCTCTTTGCTTTCACTAGTGCAACTGAGGCAAGAGGATCTATTCCTTTATAAACATATATTTAAGGCAAAAGAAAAAGACAGAGAAAAGCAATTTCTGATTCACCCTAAAAAGAATGTATTGCGTGCTAGAAATGTGTTGGTTAGTTTACTCTTTACAGCTGTTCAATGTCGCCAAGTGCATAGACGCTTGTTTCTTACAGATTCAATTGCCATCATACAAGGAATGCCGAGCAATTGTATTTTCCAGGGCATGGACTATCCTACAGCCACATATCAAAACACCAAACGCAACGATGAAGTACCACTGAATTCCATGGAATTACTGGAATGCAACACCACAGAACCTGGTCTCACCTGGGAATCTCCTGCTTGTAGCGGAATACCTCCCGACCAGAGCGTGAAACATCGTGGCGGGCCTCAGCGAGAGCGGCGGCGGCGTTCTGCACCATGGCCGTCGCAGACAGCGGCCGGTGATTGTCCAGTGGAACAGTGGCATTGCTCCCCAGGGCTGCTGCTGACCTTTGGCTTGCTGATCTAACACCAGATGGTTTGAAGTGAGCTGCCAGAGACAGGATCAGTCGCATCACACATTTCAAGTTCCCTTCAACGATGTCTGTGCAATCAAGAAAAATTAAAACTTTTGAGTTCCAGTAATCCCTGGACTTTCGTTTCTTAACATTTCCTTCTCATAAGAAATCTATATCAATTGTACGGGGATGAACAAGAACAATCCAGTTTCCCTTATACTCTTGGCTATACAGGAACAATGGGAAGATATATGCAGGCAGCCCTTGCCCTAAAGCCCCGATTTGACTGTTTATTTGGCTGTCAATTATTTCTATTGTCAGAGAAAGCTTCATACTAATCACCAATGTTATAATTAAATACATTGCCTTTCATGTTGAAAGGCATTCCTAATTTATTTTTAAAAAATCAGCAATGCAAATTGTTATCCACACAATAATGAAGGAAACTGTAACATTCTCTCTCAAGATAACTACAGAGAGATAAATCCATCAGCTGAAATCAATACTCCTGTCAGCTGTGGTAGACATCACACTTGAGATAACAGTCCCGTCAGCACTTTACAGCTGGAAGTGAAGTTGCACAAACTGATCACAGACCAGTGCCTGGGTCAGTTTTAAGATGACTATCAGGAAATATGAAGCGGTGGGCTTTTCCAGCATGTATATTTCATATTTTTAGCATCTGCAGTATTTTGTTGTTATCAATAATTGTATCCAACCTCAACAAAATTAAACTCAGTTAATACCAGGGCAGGCCTGTTCATATTATACACCAGGTACCACTTACCCATTATGCCCAAATGTGCTAGTCCACATTGCAAATGCAAATGCACTTTATTTTTTTCATCCCTTCATTGTCTCGCTTCACATCCTCCAAACACATCTCCTTCCCGGAAAGTTCTTCTGAGCATTGCTGACTGCAGATCACCCCCAACCTCTCCCCTTGCATCATCGTGGATGACTATTGTTTCAGTCACTTAGACTCGAGTCTTCATGCCTAAACTTCTGTAACTCAATCCCCTTCAAATAACACTTCTGGCCAGCCCACTCCTGTACTCCAGTCAGGATGGTTGTCTACATCTCTCAGAAGCACCTTGGAACGTTCTTTTTTAAACCTTAAAGGCTTTACTATAAAGGGAAGTTGCTGCAGACTCACCACGAGCTGAAGTCTGGTGCATACGAATCTTCTTGGAGGCTATGAACTGGAGTACTTTCTCCACATTGTCCTTCATTTCCTTCTGGCTGCGGGGGTTGAGGCAAACATCACTGAGTCGTTCACCCGCTTTACGACAGAATAAAACAAAACAAATTATCATAAATAATAAAATTCATATATCGCTGCCATTATTTGTTCATAATGTATGTATATATGTAAAATATCTGAAGCCCCAGGCTTCTGACATAACCAGCTGTTTTAACCTCCAAGTCAAACAAAAGATAACAGCCCGTGATTCTGGCTTAAAAATGCCGAGACATCTCTTCACAATAACAGAAGTCTGTCACACTGTCACACTTAGCCACAAGGGCCACAAATGTGGCCCTTGTGGCTAAGGGGATCAGAGGGTATGGAGAGAAGGCAGGTACGGGATACTAAGTTGGATGATCAGCCATGATCATATTGAATGGCGGTGCAGGCTCGAAGGGCCGAATGGCCTACTCCTGCACCTAATTTCTATGTTTCTATGTTTCTATGTTACACGCAACACTGTTGCAATTGTCCAAACTCTCAATCTTAACATTGGTTAAGATTGTCACAAGCTGAGATAAAGAACCATACTTAAAATTAGCTTTATATTAATAAATGTGTAATATCAACTTTAAATGAAGATATGTTTTCTTGAACATTTTTAAAATATATCTACCAGATATTTTGCCTTTTACTTTTTAATTACTTATCCTACACTCAGCTTGTTCTCAGACCTGAATCAATGTTGCTGTCATTTGGTTTTCTCTCTGCTGCCTTGGTTTAATAACCATTCGTCTTTGACAGCAACTCACCTACAGTTAGTCATTTATTTGCTAAGGACACTTCCCTCTCTTAAAAACTAGCATATTAGATGTTCCAATATTCCAAAATATTAAGTGCTGGAGTAACTCAGCGGCACAGGTCAGACTGGCTGAGTTACTCCAGCACTTTGTATCTTTTTTTGTTTACCAGCATCTGCAGCTCCTTGTTTTCACCAAAATATTATATCCTCATGCTACATGCAAATAATATTTTTACACAAGTGGGAAAATGAATGAAAATATTCAATAACTCTTAAACCTTAATTCTTTAAGTGTGACAATTTCTTCCTGTTCTCCGTCTTTGAAAACGTCTGGTTAGTAAATGTTAAAAAAAAACATTGCTGTAAATCCCAATGCAAGGACATGGTTATCAAAATATCTGGAATGTAAGACAGAATTTAAAATGTTCCAAGTCGAGACACAGATGGACATAACTTGCATATACTGACCCACGATCTCCACAAGATGTGTCAACACCACTCCATCACGCAGGTCTTGCCGTAAGTCTTGCACTGGATTCAGTCCAGGCTTTTTCTTCAATTGGGAGTTGACCCACACCACATAGGACTGCAACTGTTGCTGTGGTACAAGAAGGAGACATTTAATTCCTGACTGGAAGCAGAAGCTGATAAAAGGTATCTTAGTATTTTCAAAGCAGTCATTTTAGTCTTACTACGAAAACATCCTCGCTCAGAATGTCCCTCTCACCAATAATTAAACTATCAGTGGAACTACGGAATCCTATTTTCCAGCTTTCTTTTCCCTCCTTACAATTAGTCTAAAGAAGATTCTCGACCTGAAGCATCACCTATTCATATTCTCCAGAGATGTTGCCTGACCCACTGAGCTACTCCAGCTCTTTTGGTCATTTGTGTATTAAACAGCATCAGCAGTTGTTTGTTTCTAGACTACAATCATGTTGGGCATCGCTGACAATACAAACCACCCCCTCACCCATCTCTTCCACCCGACTCGCCTGCCACACCACCTCTCCTCACCAGAATCCATCTATCATTTGCCAGTTCTAGCCCACCTCCACCTCTCTACCAGCTTTCTCCCCTCTGCTCCATTACTGAAGAATGGCCCCATCCAGAAATGTCATCTGTCCATTCCCTCCACAGATGCTGCCTGACCCGATGAGTCCTTCAACACTTTTTTGTTTACAATCAAAAAAATACTTGGTTACAATTCAGCAAAAGTAGCAGGCTCAGTCAGTTAACACAATACCATTTCATTTGTGAAACCAAGATTTTAATCTAGCTTATAAATTCATGGAACGTCAAAGAAAAAAATTATCCACTGGTGGTAAAGTGGATTTGTATTGTTTAAATCCAGTTCCAAGCGGTAACATTATTTTCATCATGAATCACGGTTTCCATCTGCATTTTTGTTGTCTTTCGCATGGAGACTACCACTGGATACTGAACAGGTCGGTCATGTGACTATGTATTATTTCAGACAAGGAAGTCCAATGACCTGCTGACACAGATTCCACTAATGTAAGCACACTGAAGATGCAGCCTTTTATTGCAAAAGCAGATAATTATTAAACAGATTATACATTAAAGTAGATTGGGGCAGGCAATGTTTTTCTAAAGTAACCTTGCACTTATTCTCAGCAATGATCAATAAAACTGTCTTCGGTGCAATGGTGGCTGAGTGAATGTTAGAGTTTAATTATAGGAATTTAAAACCCCCTTTGAAATGGTGTCTCTGGATGGGAAATCTAGGCCTTGGCACACTGTATTGGTCCTGCATCTAACCTCCATCCTAAACAGGGGTGGCAGAGTAGATAATAACAGCAGAGATACCGCAGGGGGCAAACAACAACACTCACAAGATTAAACAACTAAGCTTTTAGATGACCTTTTAAAGGTAAAGAAAGTACAAAGATGAGAAGTCCGGAGCACATGACAGGAATAACAGAGGCTCATTCACCAATGTTCATGCAGACACGGAAGGCTCACATGGTCACACAGATTCAGAAAGACAGAAATCACATGCTCTCTGAAGTCAGATGGTGCTGGAGAAAGTTGCTTTAAGGTGGAACAAGGGCATGGGCTGGCAAAACGGAGACTTCTTTCATACTCTGCCACATGCAACACCAATCCTCTGTCAGTTCATTTCAGTGGCACACAACACAACCTGGGAATTTCACCATTAGCATGTTTAAGACCATAAAACACAAGATTTAAGACCATAATTTTTTTTTTAATTGCACTACAGGAAGTGTCATTGGTCTGATGAAATGGAAGGGTAAGACCAAATCATTAGACATTGGCAGAGTAGAAAGGCTGAAAAAGCAAACTGACAAATCAATCAGAACCAAAGCTGCAAATTCATCCTGCACAACGAATGGATAGAAAGATCAAAGTTGGCATTAAAATACGTCTTCTCTCAAGTTATAAATGTCCCAGAAAAATTGTAGCAAAGCTGCAAATACCATAAAAGACCAGAAGACATAGGAGAAAAATTAGGTTTTCCAGCCCATTGAGTCTACTCCACCATTTGATTATGGCTGATCTATTTTATCCTCTCAACCCCATTCTCCTGCCTTCTTCCCATAACCTTTGAGACCCTTATTAATCAAGAACCTATCAATCTCTACTGTAAAAATACTCAATGTCTTGCCATCCGCAGCTATGAATTCCAGATTCACCACCCTCTGACTAAAGAAATGTCCCTAAAGTAAAGGAATGTCCCTTTATTCTGAAGCTATGCGCTCTATGGTTTTAGATTTAGACTACTATTACTCTAATCATTATTTCCATATCAACACTATCTAGGCCTTTCATTATCCATGTGCTCTACTGTTTAGAAACTTAACAGGCCCGACGGCACCATTTCTTTTTTGAATCTGATGTAAAAATGCAAAAGCTATTTTTATCTTCAACACCAAGCTGACGATGGTAAGGCTTTGAGTTTCAGGATTGAAACTTCCAGTAATTGTTCTTGTGCCGTGTTGAACACGGAACGGAGTCACTTGAATTGAAAAGATAGATCAGATGAGATAAATGGTTACCTAGAGATGAACATTTTTTTTCCCCCTCAGCATTCAGTCATTATTGTAGTCTTAATTGTCTACAGAAGTAATTTTTAGAACTGATAATTTGTAGAGTGGATAATCTTGTGCCGCTCCATGGTATGGGTGGATCCAAATTCCTGAGGATGCTCTGTCTTTCATGATTATGCGGTGGCACATCAAGTGGTGATTGAGAGCTTAAAAATTCACGAAATGCAGAGCCTCATTAGTCTGTCACACTATCAATAGATTTATATTGCACAGGTTATCCGTAAAGCTTCAAAAGAAAGATGTATTCATGGCCTGCTCTGCATAACGTTTTGGTTGTAATATTGTCCTTTCATGCAATCATTTGGTAATTCTTATAGCGTTGAGTAACATTTTGGAAAACAGATTGCATCAGATCATGGTGAGGTAACAGTTTGGCCCGTTTTTCATCAAAACTGTGGCTGCTGAGGCTTTGTATATAATTTCCTTAATTGGGTAAATTTGAAGGAAACCCTCTCGCAGATGGATCGCCCGTCAATGAAACTCACACGTTAGTTTTCAGGGTAAATGGCTAACAATTTTCAAGATATATGATGCTTTACTACAAACTTTCAATTCAATGGCTGTAGAACCATGTGGAATTAATGGTAGTCACAAAATGCTGGAGTAACTCAGCGGGACAGGCAGCATCTCTGGAGAGAAGGAATGGGTGACGTTTTGGGTCAAGACCCTTCTTCAGACTGATGTCAGGGAGTGGGCAGGTCAGAGATTGAATGTAGTCGGAGACAGTAAGACTGATGGGAGAACTGGGAAGGGGGAGGGGATGGAGAGAGAGGGAAAGCAAGGGCTATTTGAAGTTAGAGAAATTAATGCTCATACCACTGGGGTGTAAACTACCCATGAAATATGAGGTGCTGTTCTCCAATTTGCGCTGTGCCTCACTCTGACATTGGAGGAGGCCCAGGACAGAAAGGTCAGATTAGAAATGGGAGAGGGAGTTAAAGTGCTGAGCAACAGGGAGATCAGGTAGGTTGAGGCAGACTTAGTGGAGGTGTTCAGCGAAACGATCGGCGAGCCTGTGCTTGGTCTCGTCGATGTACACAAGTTGACACCTGGAACAGTGGATACAGTAGATGAGGTTGGAGGAGGTGCAAGTGAACCTCTGCCTCACCTGGACAGACTATCAGACTCCTGGGATGGAGTCGAGGGGGGAGGTAAAGGGACAGGTGTTGGATCTCCTGCGGTTGCAGGGGAAAGTACCTGGGGAGGCGGTGGTTTGGGTGGGAAGGGACGGGTTGACAGGGAGATGTGGAGGGAACGGTCTCTGCGGAAAGCAGAAAGGGGTGGAGATGGGAAGATGTGGCCAGTAGTGGGATCCCGTTGGAGGTGGCGAAAATGTTGCAGGATTATATGCTGATGGGGTGGAAGGTGAGGACAAGGGGGACTCTGTCCTTGTTACGAATGGTTGGAGGAGGAGCAAGAGCGGAGCTACGGGATATCGAGGAGCCTCATCTATAATGGAAGAGGGGAATCCCCATTTCCTAAAGAATGAGGACATCTCCGATGACCTGGTATGGAAAACCTCATCCTGGGCGTAGATGCAGCGTAGACGGAGGAATTGATAGGAGGGGATTTCTGATAGTGTTTGGCAGAAATTTGCAGCTGCTCTATAGTAACACCTCCTATTCATTTATTTTTGTGATCAAGATCTTGCAATGTTTTATCTAATGTTTCAAAGACTATTTTGTGAACTATTGTACATTCATCAAGTTTACCACACAGCTGTTGGAATTTACAATCTGGTGGAATTTTTTTCCTTTTCAGTTCTCCGATTTTATATTTTGGAGACTCCACAAGTGTCAAATTTGATGGGAGTGTAATAGCAGAATGTGCAGAACTTCCATCAAAAGTGTTGAAGCTATTCCTGGTGATGCCATGCCTAGGACAATCACCTTTTGTCTTTGAACTTTAGCCAAAAGTAAAATAATGAGTAACGTTTTCCCCATTCCACCAAAACAAACGATTCCTTGGTCACTGTGAACAGTCTCTGTAATAGTATCTATGGCTTTTCCTTGGCATCGCACCAAAGTCTTTCTCTCGGATATATTCGTCTAACTGGTTTATATAATCTCACGCAGAAACTCCAAGAGATTTTCAATCTCTTTATGATTCAGGAGGAACACAAGTATGCAGATCAGGTCCAACCAAGTGTTTAATACCTCAAATATAGAGCT
This sequence comes from Amblyraja radiata, assembly GCF_010909765.2. NCBI lineage: Eukaryota > Metazoa > Chordata > Chondrichthyes > Rajiformes > Rajidae > Amblyraja > Amblyraja radiata. The sequence continues at coordinate 9,701,802 of NC_045988.1, forward strand.
AAAAAAAATCTATATCCAATGGGAAAAAAATAAAATTGAGGTTCCCTTGGGCCTATGAATGTGCAGTAACCATACCTATGCTAAACCTGTTGCAGACACATTTTCAGATTTCTAGGTAGTTTTGTTACTGAACTGGGATAAACAGGGGCACGGACACATACACACACATCATTCACCAGAATGTTACACTGACTAGAGTATGAGCTAAAAGAAAAATTGAGACAAACTTGGATCGTTTGCTCTGGTGCATCGGAGGCTGAAAGAAATGTACAAAATTATAAAAGGCTTAGTTAGGATAGAGACTTTTCGCCAGGGTGGAATGTCAAATACTAGATGGTATAGATATAAGGCACGAGGGGAAAAGTTCAAAGGATATAGGGCTATATATGAGGCATTTAAAACAAAACACAGGGAGTGATAGGTGCCTGAAACATGGTGTGGAGGGGGAAGAGGGGGCGGGGGGCAGCGAGGGGGAGGGAAGAGGTGGAAGCAGATGCGATAGCAACGTTTAAGAGGCATTTAGACAGGCACATGAACAGGCAAGAAAGAGAGACCATAAGCAGGCAGATGGGATTATTTAAAATTGGCACAAACATTGTGAGCTGAAGGCCCTGTTCCTGTACTGTTCTTTCATTCTTACAACACCCTACAATATTTCACGATTTTTCACATGACAATGATGTTTATCGTTTCGAATTGAATTTGAGACAAATAAGTCTGATTTCAAAATAACCAAATCAAAAGAGAATCCCAGCAATATGCTTCAAAAATGGATCTGGATAAAGATTTCATCGTTTTCTGATGAGAAATCAAAAATCAGCTCCTGTTGGGAGTGCAGTGTACATCGTTATTAGGCGTAACTTCAATTTGCCCCGTTTTTTAAAATACTGAGTTATGGGCAGAAACTTAGACATTTTAGTCTATTATAGATCTTTACATATATAAACATTTCCATGTTATTTTTTAAACACAAGATGAATTTGACATAACGTTCTGGAGGAAGAGACCCTCAGAGCAGATGGAGCTTCCATGGCAATTACTGTCATAGCATTCTACATATTTTCCAATGGCTGCACACTAGAAATATAAATCACCCTGCGCACCGTGTGTTCGTATACTTTGATTTCCTGTACAATAACAGATTAGTGAATCTACATTTCTCGTGTGCAACTGCTGCCAGAAATCCTAGACGACACAGCCGTGCTTACTGAGTCACATCAGCTTCCACATGCCCCATCATCCATAAGCCAGCTATTATTTGGTAAAAAAACCCCAAACATCCTTGTCATAAAAATGTGCGCCTTATGTGAGAAGCATTTTGAAACGGCCTTTCATAGCATTGTTCATGAATTAGTGGTACAGCTCGAGAGCAGTTCCTGCATCTGACAGCTGCCAACATTGCTGGAGTCAGTCCAGTAAAATCCAGGTTAACCAACAGCGCTACACGGCTCAGAGTAGCCCGTTTCCTCCATTCCCATCCCCTCCCCCACACAAATGACCATATGGAGACTCCCCCTCATCAGGGCCTCAATGAGAAATATAATACCAGCACCATTCATTCCACATTACACTATTAGGGCCGTCTGGCTGGTCTTAATGTGTATTGAGCACAGCCAGCTTCCTTTGAAACCTGGTGGTCTCTGTGAAAATCGAGAGATTGATTTTCACTGATGCAGGATTGAGCTTATTATTACTGTTCTGCGTTATGTCCTATCTGCAGGGATCACCCGGATTTAGCAAGTCCATATTATGGTTCTTCCAATTTACTTCCCTCGTTAGCCTCAGCAGACCGACAGTCTGCCCTTGAAACCTCATTCTTTTAACAGACAGCTGTCCTTGCGGCATTCACTAATATATCTGCACGTTTCCACTTCTCTCTGGCACTCTGCTTCAGGAATCTAGTTCTAGTTCAATTTAGTTTGGTTTAGTTTATTATTGTCACATCTACTGAGGTACAGTGAAAAGCTTTTGTTTACTTGCTATCCAGTTATTTAAAAAACTATAAAAGAATGCAATCAAGCTGTGCACAGTGCACAGATAAAGGTATAACATTCAGACCTATATATAACATTGTAGTCTGAAAAAGTCCAATGATAATAAAACACACTTGACTCTTGGTACTTGGCTACACAGTCGTGAGTGTATAGTATAGTATAATGGGGAATATAATAGGGGGCTGAGAATGCATCCTAGCGGGCACCAATGTTGACTTCAGTACAACTGACGTTCAGACACATACTGCTTTACACATGTACAAGGATAAATTTCTACTTCAATAGATTCAACAATCTGACCTGTGAGCACTTTGGAATTCCCTCCATAAACTGCACAGTCTCTGCAACATCACTATCCCTTCCACTCCCACAACCAGCTTCTTTTAAAGCTTTCCTTCAGACCAAATCTCTATCCCACATATTCCCTTTATTCCCTTCCGTTGCATTTTCACTTTTAAAAATATAAATTTAATGTGGGGTCGTCCGAATACACATAATTATATCCAAAGGTTCTCACAGTTAATTTTTAGTCACATGTGGATTGCTTACAGCACAAAATAAATTGTTCTGATTATCTATTTCCTGTGATTCAACATTGCTTGTATGCTTCGAGCTGAAATTCTCAAAGCACATCTGTGAATTTATAGGGCGAGTGTCTCCTGGGGTTCCTGAAGTAATTATTTCTGCTTCTTTTGGTAATTATGCCCAGGAAACCCAGGAAGCTGCCTGATGTTCCAATGGTTGGAAGCACATGGGCAAAACAAGATTGAAGCAAACAGACCAGACTGCCTCAAGGTTAGGTCAGTTGTGAATTAGTGGCTGTCGATCAGGATATCAATTAGCAGTGCTCTCACTCCAGATAGCTTCCATGTTAGAAGATGCTCACATGGGGATATCAGGAGAGAGCAGCATTCCACTAATTGCTGTATCCCTATACAATGTCAAAACCTCACAACACAATGTGGCACCCAAAAGAGGGCTATTGAGAAGGCTGGGGGTATCTGTGAATCTGGACCTCACCAACACAAGGTTAACACCATGGACAAATTGACATTTAGGGTTCTACATGAGACTCAACTTCTTCGCACATGGCAAAAAGAGTCAATGAGAAACTTTGCACCTGCTGGCTGACAAATGGTGAAAATAGTGCTCAATTCTGAAGCTTCTCCAGTTCATTAGCTCAAACATGTAAACTGAAAATTGGTCTGGAGTATATATGGAAGCACAAAATTGTTTAGATTTAGATTTAGATTTACTTTATTAATCCCCTTATTCAGGGTTTATGGACACAGGAAGCTGTTCGGACTATTAAGTCCATGTTAGCTTTATGCAAGAGAACTCCAGCTAGTCCCACACTCCACTGTCCTGTCTCCCGAATAGTAAGAATTCTTTCCATTCAGATGTCTATGCAACATTCTTCAGAACACTACTATTAAGTCTGTTTCTACTTGCCACTAAACCTAACAGTGGATTCCAATCCCTGAGTGAACAAAAACATTTTCCTCATGTCATTTTTTGGTTCCTTTCCCAACCATTTTCATTTCAGGCTGCCTGGCTCTTGATCCTTGGTATTGGTTTATTATTGTCAAGTGCATTGAGATACAGTGAAATACATTGCGTGCTATCCAGTCAATCATACTACACATGAACACAATCAACAGGCAGTACACGTGTTGATGGGGCGGAAATACCGGGGGGGGGTGCAGGGAGGACACGTCCCCCCCCCCCCCCCCGTTTTGAGAGGTGGGGGAACGATTCCCCCCACCCCCCTCTGGAAGATTGGAACTACGCCTTAGTTTATGGGAGGACTATGCAGTGATCTGATAGTTTCCTTCTGATAGTAAACATCACCTCACTCCTTTAGTTCTACATTGTTCTATACCACTCATGATTTTAAACATCTCCATCAGATGTCCTTGCAAACCTTGTAGGGATTTTAATAAATTCCTCCTGCCTCCTCTTTGAAGCCTTCACTCCTTCCATAAGGAGTGGACATACTGCTCCATGTGCAGCAGAAACAGTGCTTCATAACCCAAATACATGGAAAAACAAAAGCTAGCGCTCCTTAAATAAAACCACGCTGGTTGATCAGAATTGAACTAAATGTTTAGAGATTAATTGCAGGCACAGAAGAGTACATACCACTGTGATTTCAGCACCTTAGGAACACAGTTACTGGAGCTATGGAACTCAACCAATTCCTTGCTTTAACAACATGGATTGTACTGTCAGATATATATCTTTGAAATTTCCCTGCTTTAAACGGTAGGAACCGTACTGTACTGTACACTGCACAATGACAATAAAGATTGAATCTGAATCTGAATCTGAACCAGAGTCTACAGGCATTTTTGACATTTAGCTTATCATCATTCCACTTCTGAACACAATGAATTTGATTGGCAATAAAGTTCTGCTGAAAGGAATAATTTGCCCAGGTCATAACGGTGAATGCATAATATAAATCTCAAACATTTTTGTTTTTGTACTGAAGGCAAGTTGTTGGCCCCAATTTGGAAAGAAATAGCTGTCACATCTGCCACAAATAATCACCATTCAAAGACAGCAGGAGTTTGCTGAAGGGAAGATGGGAAAGGGGAGCATGGCTGGACAACTGGTTTTAATTTAATAATTTTTTTAATAAAGGTCAAAAGGTAAAGATAGGGGAATATGAATATGAATATTAGGCAGGGGGGCTAAATGAGCAGTGAGCAGTGAAGCAGTAGGAGCAGGGAGAGAGAAGCAACAGTTATCAGAGGACTTGAACATGCATGTAGAATCAGATGCCTTTACTTTGATTTCCTACTTGGAAAGATTTGTTTCCTCTCTAAGGATTGGGATGCACGCTATCTCTACAATTAAGCATGATAATTTAGAAACTCTGTTAGTTAACCTCCCTTTATTCCAGCTACATTCTTGCTTTGCGTCCAGTGAAACCAGCAATGCCCCACAGTCAAACAAATTAATGTAGACACGAACAGGTTCCTTTTCGCGTTTCAGATATGCGTACGTTATTATTGTGCAGCACTGTCGTGAAACAGGAATACAAGACAAAGCAGAGGAGTAATCTTACCTGGAGGTCACAAAAGATTCAGATAACAACAAAGCATCTCCTGTAGGTTAATAATGTGAATGATAATGTTGTATATCTATCTTAGTAGTTTAAACTTTAGGGACCAGGGAGGTGGTTGATGGACCCATGCAAGTTATAAGCCTCTCTCCTTTAATGCAGCCTGACCTGCTTGACATGTCGAGTGGCCTTGAATTTCACCACGCTTGCGTTCCTCAATCTATCTTCTCACTCTCCACTGCCCTTTTCCGTAGTTTTCTTTACCATACCACTGTTTTCTCGTCCCGGTAACCTATCAACTAGTTGCAGATTATCCCCACAGTAACCCGGACTCAGGGAAGCTCCGCTTATCCTGTTCACACCCAACGTGCAACTTGATAATTTCTCTCCTTCCCCGTTCTGGCAAAGTCTTTATCTGAAATGTTGATTCTGTTTCTCCTTCCACAGATGCTGCCTGATCTGCTGAGAGCTCCCAGCGTGGTGAATTTAGATACACTAGCCATGGGACAAAAAGGTCACAGGAACTATGTATGTGATTGGCCATCAGAGCAAAAATATCCCAAGCACTTCACAGGAGCGTTACTGCATTTAAAAAATATTAATGAAGATCCGCATGAGGAGAACTAAGGGCAGATGACCAAATGCATGGTCAGAAACATAAATGTTATGAACTATCTTAAAGGAAGAAAAGAGAATTCCAGTGCTTCAGGCTGGAAGCACAGCTACAATGATTAAAGCAGGAGGCAATGATCCATGAAGGGGCAGAACAAGGGAAGATTACGGAGAGTGGGAAGAGGGATTTCAATCATGGACACAAATTCTAAAATAGAGTTAATCAAAGAGGATGATGGATTCTATGCAATATGGATTAGATAATTCAATGCAGGTCATGTTCGAGATCGGTGATCTTGCAATAGTTGGAATGTGCCACATTAAGTTTATATTCCAGGAAACAGGACAATCAGTGGCAAAGAGAAAGAACATGATAAACTTCACATTTTAATTGAAGTAGGAAATACTGTACATTCCCTTGTTTGAAGTGCTGTTTATTTTCTTATGTGATCAAAGGCACATAAGAGCTGTGTCTTTTGAGCTGCCTTTCTTTGGGCAACCTCCCAGATTCACAGCCCCCGGAGACTGAAGGAAAAGAGAAGCGTGAAAAACTAGAGAGAATTGATGTTCCAAAAGAGAGGATTCATATAGCGCACTGAGAGCTGGTTACAATGCCATCTGCTCATTTCACTGACCATGTTTTAAGGATTGTAAATGTATTGGTTATATAAGCCTGTCAAATTATATTCTAAAACTAAATGGCAAAACACACATGATTTAGTTTGAGCTAAATAAAGTTCATCTTTAATACACTGGACCATTATAGTTCATTTATGATCAGTAGTTCTGTATATGACATGTTGTGAAACCGCTGCTAATGCTGATTCACAGCAAAATGAAGACTTTAGCTAACACTCACTTTTTAATAAATCCAACTCTGAACTACATTAAAAAACATTAGACCATCAATAAATAACCTTCAGAAGGCTTAAAGGTCTTAAATTATTGAGTCTGTGCCACTATTCTATCGGTCTATACAAAATCCATTTACCACATTTGGTACCCAGGTGAATCTCCTCTGCAGCCACTACAGTACAATCACATCCTCCCAATAGTGTGGCAACCAGAACTGCACAATACTCCAACTGTGGCCTAACCAGTGTTCTGTAAAGCTGTAACATAACATCCCTGCACATATTTTGTGATGACGTTGATGAAGGCATGCATGCTATATGTTTTATTTGCCATCCTATCTGCACATTCTGCTATTTTCAAGGACTAATGAACTGGTATCCCAAAGACCCTATGTTCACCAACACTCCCAGGGCCCTACCATTTACTGTGTATGTCTGACCTTAATTTGACTGGCTAAAATCCATCACCTCGCACTCCTCAGGATTAATTCCATCCAGCAATGCTCTGTCCAACTGTCCAGCTGAAAAATATCAAGCTGTAGCCCAAGATATATATTTTTTGCTATGCACAACACCACAAACTGTCTTATCTGTAAAATTACTAATTATACCTGCTACAATCACATCTAAATCATTATGGACAAACCAAGGAACTGTGGTGGGCGGCGCAACTCACGTCGCAGCGGCCTCTGCAGTCTGTTTGTCTTTTTGTTATTTTTTGTCCCGTTTTAATGTAGTTTTTATTCTTTTTTTGATGGGGTATGTGTGTGTGTGTGTGTGTGTGTGTGTGTGTGTGTGTGTGTGTGGGGGGGGGGGGCGGGGGGTGGGGGGGGGGAAACTTTTAAAATATTTCCCCTGCACGGAGAACCCGACCTTTTCCCTGTCGGATCTCCGTTGTCGTCGGGGCTGCAACGTGGAGCGGCCTCCAGCAGGAACGTCCTGGGGCTCCAGTCACGGAGCTGCGGAGCTACTCACCATCATGGAGCTGGCCGAGTCCGGAACGGGTGGAGCTGTGGTGGCGCGCTGCTGTGACCCGACCCCCGGAGATTCGGAGGCTTACCGCAGGTCTGGCAGACAGTAATATCGGGAGCCCGCGGATCCCTGGTGGGAGACCGTTTTTCGAGACTTCTGCAACGGCGACTTCACCCGCCTGAGTCGCGGGGTCCAGGAGTGCCTGGAGCGGGGCCTTACATCACCGCCCGGCGCGGCTTCAACGGCTGCAGGACTTTGCTAGAGCCCGCCGGAGCGTGGCCTTGCATCGCCCGGCGTGGCTTTAATTGCCGCGGGACAATTGCCATCGCCCGCCGGGGGCTTTGACTCTGACATCGTGAGGGGAATGGGGAGTGCAGGGGAGAGATAAGTTTTTTTGCCTTCCATCACAGCGAGGAGGAGATGCGCTGTGATGGATGTCTGTGTAAATTGTGTTGTGTCTTGGGTCTTTTTTTTCATGTGTGTATGACTGCAGAAACAACATTTCATTTTAGCCTCTATGAGGTTCAAGTGACAAATAAATTGTATTGTGTATTGTGTATTGTGTATTGTGTGAGTTCAAGTTCAAGTGAGTTTATTGTCACGTGTCCCTGTATAGGACAATGAAATTCGTGCTTTGCTTAAGCACACAGAAAATAGTAGGCATTTACTACAAAACAGATAAATGTGTCCATATACCATGATATAAATATATACACACATGAATAAATAAACTGGTAAAGTGCAAATAACAAAAAGCGGTTATTAATAATCAGAGTTTTGTCCGAGCCAGGTTTAATAGCCTGATGGCTGTGGGGAAGTAGCTATTCCTGAACCTGGTTGTTGCAGTCTTCAGGCTCCTGTACCTTCTACCTTAAGGTAGCAGGTACAGGACATTAATGTTTCCAACAAATCATGCTGATATCACAAATCAAGGAATCCAGCACCATAGATCACACAAGAGAGACTGCGATGCTGGAGTCAAAAGAGCAAAAAAAAAAGTTCTGGAGGAACTCAGTGAGTCAGGCAGCATCTATGGAGAGGAATAGACAAATGACTTTCCAGGATGAAACCCTTCTTCAGACTGACCATTTCCCACCAATGGTCTGCACATATTTACTGCACTGTTTTCATTAAAACAATGTAAATGATACATAGTGCACCCTTCATTCTCTGTGTACTACAACTGAACAGACATTGGAGTACCGTGTAGAATTGTCATCACCCTGCTATAAGAAGAATGTTGTTAAACTGGAAAAGGTGCAGGAAAGATTTATGAGGATGTTACCAGTTCTGAAAGGTTTGAAACAGGAGGAGAGGTGGACATGCTGGGTCTTTTTTCCTTGGAATATAGGAGGCTGCAGCGACACATTATAGAGGTGTATAAAATCATGTGGGAAGCAGATAGGGTGAATAGCCACAGTCCTTTTCCCAGGGTAGGAGAGTCTAAAACTAGAGCGCAGGTGTTTACGGTAAGAGGGGCAAGATTTAAAAGAGACTTGAGGCACATTTTATTCACACACAGAGTGATGGATGCGTGGAACAAGCTGCCAGAGGAAGTGGTAGAGACAGGTACAATTACGATACGACACGATATGATACGATAAAACTCTATTCATCCCCAGAGGGAAACTAGTCATTACGACATTTAAAAAACATTTACTCAGGTACATAGATAGGAAATGTTTCTATTTCTCTGCCTCAGAGTGGAGGCCGGTTCTCTGGATACTTTCAAGAGAGAGCTAGATAGGGCTCTGAAAGATAGCGGAGTCAGGGGATATGGGGAGAAGGCAGGAACGGGGTACTGATTGGGGATGATCAGCCATGATCACATTGAATGGCAGTGCTGGCTCGAAGGGCCGAATGGCCTACTCCTGCACCTATTGTCTATTGTTGGGTGGGATTTTGGCCAGGCGCAGGCAAGTCAGACTAGTTCAGTTAGGCAACTAACCAAACTAGTCTGGTTAAGATTAATTGAATTGTAGAGTTGTATAGCTGTATAGCTAATACATTTAGTTAACTCTTCAAAAAAATGAATCACATTTGTGAGACTAGGTTTCCCATAAACAGAGGGAATTGCTTATCTGTTATCAATCCCTGTTTCCAAGTGTAAATAAATACTGTCCTCTCGATCTTTTTTTCCAATAATTTCCCTGCACTGATGTAAAAGACACACTGGCGTGTAATTACCAACCTATCCCTGCTGAATAAAGGAGCCATATTTGCTGTCCTCCAGTCATCTGGTATCTCACCAGTGGTTCATGAAGATGCAGAAACCTCCATCTTGGCCCCAGCAATCTGCCACAAGCATTATGACATTTCTAATTCATAACATGATATTTGCTACTTTTTCCTTCTAATTTTATCTTGCTACTCTCTTCACTAATTCTGAAGATAACATTTACTTCTGTAGACCTGTGTAGACCTGACACTTCACTCAAATGGAAGGTACACAAAAATGCTGGAGAAACTCAGCGGGTGCAGCAGCATCTATGGAGCGAAGGAAATAGGAAACGTTTCGGCCCAAAACGTTGCCTATTTTCTTCGCTCCATAGATGCTGCTGCACCCGCTGAGTTTCTCCAGCACTTTTGTGTACCTTCGATTTTCCAGCATCTGCAGTTCCTTCTTAAACACTTCACTCAAATGACCTGGTGAGGTACCAGGAGGAGCAACCATGCCAAATCCTACAATCACACACCAGTCCCTTCCAGGAATTATGGTTCCATAGCAACAAGAATGGAGAATCCTGGCCATATGACCAGGATTTCATGACCAGATCCACCGGGTGGCGCCACCGCAGTCGCTGCCTCGCCAACCGCCTGTCTGTCCCCTCTCTGTTTTAAAAGTATGTTTTAATGTTTCTTGTTCTGTTTTATGTGGGGGGTGAGGGGGGGGGGGGACTAATTGGAGGAACCTTTTTTCAGTCACTTACTTCGACGGAGATACAATTTTTCTCCGTATCCTATCTCCACCCCTCCTGCGGCCTAACATTGTGGAGTGGTGCGGCCTTTCCTGAAGACCGGCCCGGAGCTTCAAGCCGCGGGCCAACGGACTCTAACATCGCAGAGCCTGCGATCCTTTGCCGATTGCCTGTGGAAGAGCTCCAACTGCGGGGCCTGTGGACTTTAACATCATGAAGCTCGCGGTCTCCGGTAATAAGAGGCCGACTCGGGAGCTCCATGCCGTAGAGTGTTCCTATCCGTCCCAACGCCGGAGTTTCGATCATCACGACACGAGGGATTCAAACATCGGACCGTCGGCAGCGGCGACTGCGGAGAGCTCAACAGCCCTGACCACAGGTGAACAAAGGAGGAAGACGATTGAACTTTATTACATTCCATCACAATGAGGAATGTGGATCCTGCTGTGGTGGATGTTTATGTTAAATTTTATTTTATGTAGCTGTGTGTATTGTTGCTTTTCACTTAGTATGGCTGTATGGTAACAAATATCACTGCACCTTAATTGGTGCATGTGACAATAAATTTGACAACTACCATGGGGAAGTCTTGGAACTAAAGAAGTCTTGCAACTAACGTTACAATACATGATGCTTTTATGCAATCAGCTGATGCTTTTGCTTTTACTGAAGATATGGTTCACTGAGTTGCCAGCAGAAAGATTTGCCTTTGGTCATTGGTATTAAATGTGTAAAGAGTCGGACCCGCCAGTTCTTCTCACCTCCACACAATCAGTACCCCTGGAACTGACATCTTCAAATGCATTAGTGTTGGTGCCCATAGATAAATTTCTCCTCCACAGAACCTTAAATATCGTGTGAGGAAATTAACATGAATAAATTCAATGTACTCAAAATGTAATGTCAAAACAACACTGGTTGGACGTATTTCCTCGTCTTTGACATCTTAAAAGATCGGTTGATTTTTGTTTGTAAACTCTTCAATGAATCAGCTAGTGGTCTCCAATCAATGTGCTCGCCCTCCGTTTTGCTTTTGAGATTCTGCAAAACATTTTGCTTTTTAATTTTATTGATTCCTGTGACCCAGTCGATCCTCCAGTTTACGCACTAAAATTTTGCGAAAGACCCTTTATAAATTGTGCAATCCGGCCCTGTATCACAACAGTTTGCTCAGTTGTCATCAACATGGCTAGCTGGCACGGAATATTCACTATGTTACTGGAGCAGCTTCTGGTGATCATCGACACAAGATGCCTGCTATGAAGCTGCTTTTATTTGGCGTTGATAAAGGTAGAGTAGAGCTATGTCCGGTCCACCAGTCTCCGTCAAGCACAAGCATAATGAAGCAACCATTAATCATCAGCTATCATTATGTTCCTCATTGCACATATCCAAACAATTTAATATCCATCAAGAGCTGTTTTATTGATTAACACAAGCTGATAAGTGTTCAACTTCCTTCCTTTACAACATCTGGCAATCAAGAGACTGCCTGAGGGATTGAGGGAGGCAGGTACTCTGACAATATTTATTTATGTGTGTGTGTGTATATATATATATATTATATGAGCACGAAAGCGTCATGGCAATGAAAGCTACATCTTACAAACAAGGCTCTTACAGATGCACCATAGCAACCCATATTGTCGTGTTGAATCACAGATTGATTTGGGAACAGCTCTGACCAAGATCGCAATAAATTGCAGAGAGTTGTGGATGTAGCCCAGTCTATCAGACAAGACTTCCCACCATTGACTCCACTTACACCATGTTGCCTCAGAATAGCTGCCAACATAAGCAAAGGCTTATCCCACCCTGTCATTCCATCTTCTCTCTGCTCTCATCCGGCAAAAGGTCCAGAGTCTTAAAAGCACACAACACCAAACTCAGGAACTGTTTCCTTCCTTCTGTTATCAGGCTTCTGAACAGTCCTTCCATAAACTAGGGTACAGTTTGATTCACCTCTACCCGATTAAGGACATTGGGCTTTCTTTAAGGAACTGATGCACTACAATGCTGAAAACTATATTCTGCACTCTGTGTATTCTCCTTTGTTCTATCTATTGCACTTGAGTTTGAACTAATTGCATCCAAGTATGGCATATCTAATCTGTTTGGATAGCATGCAAAACAATACTTTTCATGGACCTCAGTACATGTGACAATAATAAATCTAAACCTACAACCCAAATGCTGACAAATAGAATAGGTATGACAGTTGGCAGGGACATGATGGGCCATGACTATCACTTTTGGTGACTGTAACCAAACATTTTTTCTAAACGATCATATTCTTGTGGATCACTCTTGGCTTTGCCAACTATACATTGGTTACGGTGCCATCCCCACAGATTGTTCGCCACATTTAAAATGATGACCTTTAGTTTGTTTTACTGCAGGGAGGGTGGAGGGAGGGGTGTCTCTGGGGTGTATCGGGTAAATCTGGGGTGACCACAAGGATACGTTGTATACAAGGTTATCTGGTCAATGAGTTATCTGGTGGAATGAGAGTAGAGGAACATGCCTAGTTTTACCTCATCAGAGGCATCCCTGCCACCCCAACCAGACCTGCCCGGCTTGTCTCCTAGCTCTACATTTCACAACTCCCACATCCTTTGTCCATGTTCTCACTCTCACTGCTCCCTGTATCCGGTCAAATAAACTTCAAAGAGCCAAGTGACTACATTTATCAGCTAATACTTGAATCCAGATTCCAGAGTTGCTAGTTTAGTGCCTAAGAACAATATATTCTCTCCTCAATATGTGTAAGTGAGAGGGGAAAGATTTAATAGGAACCGAGGGCCAACTTTTTCACATACAGAGTGGTTGGTATATGGAACAAGCTGCCAGAGGAGGCAGATACAATAACAACATTAAAAGACAGTTGGACAAGTACAAGGGTTAGAAGGGTTTTGAGGGATACGGGACAGGCACAGGTAAATGGGACTAGCTTAGATGAGCACCTTGGTTGGCATGGACGAGATAGGCAGAAGGACCTATTTCCATGGTGTATGACTATGTCTCAAACCAACAATTCTCTTTTTGAATGAGATTTGATGAATGAAGGGTGATGAATAGTGTGTTGACAACCCTCCAATTCTGGCTTCTTATGCACTTTTAAAATGCTCAGCACTGGGTATTCGTGCTGAGAATATCCCTCTGCAACTCTCTACCATGTCACCTCTCCATCGTTAAAACCTGCTCTTTGCTCAAACATTTTATCACACACCCTGATATCACTCCCAGACTCAGTGTCAATATTTTAGACTTAACATTAGACTTTAGATATACAGCGTGGAAGCAGGCCCTTCGGCCGAGTCCACACCGACCAGCAATTACCTCGTATACTGGCACTATCCCACACACTCAGGACAATTTACAATTTTACCAAAGTCAGTTAATCAACAAACCTGTATGTCTTTGGAGTGTCGGAGGAAACCGGAGCGCCCGGAGAAAACCCAGGCGGTCACTGGGAGAACGTACAAACTCCATACAGACAGCACCTGAGGTCAGGATGAAACCCGGGTCTCTGGCGCTGTAAGGCATCAACTCTACCGCTGTGCCACTGTGCCGGATAGCATTTAGTTTGATAAAATTGTACTTAAGCTTGAGAATTTGTCATTATATTAAAGAACCTATATACAACAGCAGCATATTTACAGATCATTATTAAAATGTAACCAATCAACTGTGAAGTTATGACAGTTTGATGGAGGCCTAATTTTTAAATTAAAAATTATGTGAAGATTAACAAAAGAAAAATTCCATCATTGTTTTCACATCCCTTGAAGGTCTTGCTCTCCTCATCTCAATACTCCCCGCCAAAGAGTCATATAAAGTTGCTAAAGTACTAAGCCTGAGGATTGAGGCAAGTGAATTCAATTAAAAGCACAAGACAGTGGTTAAATGAGCAAAAATAGACTACATCAGAGAACTTAAAAGCAAACGGTAAACGCTTATAAAAGAATATAAAAAGATTAGTGAAAGCAAATATAAGCACCGTACAGTTTGAAACAGGAGAATCACGAGGAACAAAGAGATGGCAGTACAATTAACCACAATTTTGGTTTGGAAAGGAAAAACTAAACTTTATTAGCATAGGAAACATCGTATTTAGCATCCAGTTTTAAAGAAGGAACTGCAGATGCTGGAAAATCGAAGGTACACAAAAATGCTGGAGTAACTCAGCGGGTGCAGCATATTTAGCATCCAGATGGGTGTCTACTGCTAAGTTTGAAAATGGTGGGCCGAATCGCTGTATGACTCAAGGACCTAATAATAAATTCAGGTTTTCTAAAAATTCCACTGTAAGCTTCTGTTTTCTCCCCATTACTGGCCCGTATTATTTCCCCATCCAACGTCACTAAATTGATTCCTCTGGTGATTATCACTTTGCTGTGTGTAAGACCTTGTTGCATGGTAACTAGCTGTCATGTTTCTAACATCGAAAAGGTGACCATACTTCAAAAGTACCTCACTGTCTGTAAATGTTTAGGGGCATCCCTAACCTATGAATTGTATTATCCAAATGCAGTATTTTACTTTCTTTCAACACTTGGTAAAGGAAACAATGCAGGGATAAGGGCAAAATAAAGGATAGGGGTGAATTGGATAGCTCCTTCAATGTCTTGACACAGGCTTGAGGGGTTGAATGGCTTCCTTCCATGCTTTGCGAATCTAATCCATGACCATGGGGGCTGAGTGCAGCAATCTACCGCTGCGCCAGCTGAGATCAGCACAAACTGAGGGAATGGTCTTGTGGCTTTAGGAGTACACTGCTTCCTCTCTCCCTCTCACCCCTCTCAAAATAACACTCTTTTGACTGCTGCCTAAAAATAAAATGCTGTGGGGTCAGAATAGCACAGCTACTTACAACAATAATCCCTTTTGTTTTCAACTAGAGTTTTTGTTTCTACAGAAATTAACTTTGAGGAGGATATCAGCTTGAAAGCTTTTAAGCTCTGTGTAATGCACTCACATGGGACTCCTTAAAAAATGTATTGATATAGGGCTATTAAATTACTTACATTCATCTATGAGTTGGGCTCGTTCCTAAAGATCAGTAGACCAGTGACATGTGGTTTTAATTTAAAAAGCTCTGTAACTTAAATACTTTTTGCCCAATAGAAAGGAAAACTAAAAATTCCACATATGGAAAGCACAGATCCCGCCCAGAGGCAATTTTTGGTTGAGAATGTTGTTCTCTTAGTTCCCCTGCCAAATGTGCTAATCAGAAATTGAACAGTAATAAATGTAATGCCAATAATTCCCAGTCACATAAAGCCAAATTGTTGAACACAAGTTTACTCAGTTGACCACATTTAAATTCTGTTAGGCTGCAGCACAATGGTGGGACTCACAACTTCATGTCAGAAGGGTTGGGTTTAGATTCAAGTCCTATTGACAGACTTGAGCATATAATATAAGATGACATTGCAATGCAGAGTTGGGCATGCCATCTTCTGAAACCACATTAAACCAAAAGCTCGTCTGCACCCTCGAGTGGAAATCATAAAATCCAGAGCACAATTGTGTTGAGGAGCGACCACGTTTTCCCTTAACCCACAGACAGGAGACAACAAATTATTTGCCCATTTATGTTAATTATGTCTTTTTAAAGCCTGCTACTTGCAGGTCAGCTGCCACCATTACTACATAAAAATGGCTACATTAGACAAGTGAAATACTTTTGCAACACCTTTAAGTGATAAAGGACACTGCAGAGGGGTTTTCTTTGCTTTTCAAAGATAAATTTAATTTTAGTAACTTTTGCTACATGACTTCTGTGACATACTTTACAGATTCTTTTGAATGCAAACAAATTGAATTAAATGATTAATATATACAAATTCAAATTACATTCAAAAAAGGGTCTTTGACTAAGTATTAACTGTTTCCTTTCTACAGATCCTCCTGATTCGCTGCATTTCCAGAATCTTTATTTTTTTATTTCATGTTACTGTTTTGTCAAATCTATCTTTTTGCCTCAGACAAAATCAAGTATAGTATATAGTATAATCAAATACTAAACATGTATAGGTATTGGTTTATTATTGTCATATTATTGTCATTTTGAGCCCCTCTGAGGAGGCGCTGTAAACAGTTTATGTATGTAAATCGATTTTCTAAAGAAAACTCATATTTGTGTTTTTCCTTGGCATTGTGGCAAATCCTCTTAGATACCACCACTACATAAAATGCCTCTGCTTTGTTGGGGGAGGGTGTACTATAATGATGGCAATAGCATCATCCAACACCAAACACATTTTGTTTTTCTGAATCAATCATAAATTATGGAATTACAAATAATTCAAAATTCTGAGATTTATTTAATTCTCTTAATTGTTCCAAATTGGCACCCATGGCAATTTTCCATTCAAGAAAAATCTTTAATTTCAAACTAAAAAGATCATGGTGTGAGATTTCATAACTGGTTCCCCTCCCCTCCTCTACTCTCCCAATACTGACAAAACTTTATTTGAAGATGAATTATTTTCTCTGAACAAATTTGTTTTTATTAATACAAAAAAAATACTGATAGTACAGTAGCTAAATTAACACAAAATCCAGCGATAATGCAACAAGAAACAAACAGAACTCATGACAAATTGTGATCAGTAAAACACTCATTCACAGAGCAGCATGTTTAAGACTAAATTTCAGCACACTAATGTAACATGGTCCACTTAATCATTTCCACATGTCAACAACGTAAAGAATTAGAACTCAGAAATCCTTCTCATTGAAAGAACACTTTCACCCCCTTTACGGAACAACTTAACAGGGAATCCTTATGTGCTCTCTACAGAAGCAGCTGTTACATATGAACCGCTTGCTTGAGGCCAACACATGTCCCAGTCATTACTTTCAGTATTATTTACCTCTGTGAATCCTTCTTGCAGAACATCCAGCATATTTCCTTTGGCAAAGCAAGTGATCATTTTATTCTGTTCCAGTGACAAGCAGGTCCTGTATAAAGGACCAACAAAAGAAGATTTTTCTTCCAAAAAAATTCTATTGGGCGACAACAGAAGGGCAGTTCCTTCTGATCCTGTGTGTTCAGTCCGTTACCTTCATTTTAAACAGGATGAGAGTATCAGAATACAGTGTAGAAAAGAGGGAACATAACTGAGCATGCTCAACAGGCAACCAGTCACATTGAGGAGGGTTCGGTATGACGCAGTTGTCATGCCAACCGTTCACCACAGGATGAGAGGGTGGTCAGTCGAAAAAGGCAACCTCAAACGTAGATGGGAGGTTCCAAACATTATAAATAAACCCAGTAGAGTGAAACTAAGAAAGCAAACAAATACTATCTGCTGTTACCGCATGTCAACCATAAGAGGACAAAGGATATTAATCATATATGAACGATAACATTTGGTTTCAAAATGAGTGAGTTATCTGAATTCACCATGCTTCAGCTGCATGTAAACATGAGTGTCTTAGTTCACTTTACACCAACTTATTCAAACTTTTTTTTAAATTACACACGGAGCTGGCAAACTGACTGGTTGCATCACTGCCTGGTTCGGTAACACGAACACCCAGGAACAAAGGAGCGTACATAGAGTGGTAGACACTGCCTGGTCCATCACAGGTACTGACCTCTCCACCATCGAAGTGATCTATTGGAGGCTCTTCCTCAAAAACACCACACGTATCATCAAAGACCCACACCTCCCTGGCCACACTACTCGCCGCTAACATCGGGAAAAAGGTACAGGATCCTGAAAACTGTGAACTCCAGGTTCAAGAACAGCTTCTACCCAGCAACCATCTTGAACACTGCACAACACTAACTTCAGCAACTATGATGTGCTGTAAATTGTGTCTTTGGTTGCACTACAGACTTTATTTTGCACTTTTGAGGTTACCTTGCATGACAATTATTAATTTATTATGTTATTGATTATTATATATTTATTTGCTTAAAAGGGCTTGTTAAGTTGCAACAAGTTAGAACTTCATTGTTCTGTTGCCGGCACATATGACAATTAAACACTCTTCACTCGCTCTTTTGAAACTGGGCCAGCAGCAGATGGTGAGTGAACTCACCGACCAGATCGCATATTTAGGATGACACTCCCTGTTGCAGGTTTAACTCGTGATTGCATAATCTTTATGGAAACAGAGATTTAGAGTAGATCATCCATGCTGACGTCCTCCTGTAAAGTCACCCCCAACATGAAGCCAGCCAGCAGGTTTTGAAAATCAAAAGAAAAATAAGGCAGATGCTGGAATTCTGAAATAAAATCAGAAAACGCTGGCAAACCCAGCAGATCAGGCAGCAGCTGAAAGAGAAACAGGTAATGTTTCAGATCTGGGACTCTTCATCAGGAGAGAAACCTGACCTCTTTTTCAGTTCTAACGATGGCTCTCAGCGCTGAAAGGTTAACAATTCCACTTAAGCAAATGCTACCTGGCTTGCTGAGGTTTTCAGAAATTTAAGTCTTGATTCAGTCATGTGATGTCAAGATGCTGCTGAAAGCACAGATACAGCAAAGGTAATGGCACCAACACCACTCACCAAGCTATTGCAGGTTGGTTAACATAGTGCCATCCATCATACTAAGTGGAACGTTGTGCAGGTAAATCATGGACACAACAAGCAGGACAAATCTGGCTAAGAGCATAACAAAAGAGAAGTAAGAGTAGACCACTTGGCCCCTCACGTCATTCAATACTATCACGGTTGATCAGCTCATGCCTCATCTCCTATTCTGTGCCAGTTCCCAATAACCTCAAATCCCTGCTCTTTATATACCTTGCGATGATTTTGCCTCGGTAACCCTCTTGGCTGAGCTTTAGAGATTCACCGCTCTCGGTGAGAAGTTCCGGGGCATCTCCGTTTTCAATGACTGTTCCTATCCTTGTAATTATATACCCTTGTTCCAGATTTGCCCTCAGGTGGAAATATCTCAACCAAGTTTCTGATCTTATTTACAGAGACAGAGTCTTGCAGCACAAAAGTGGGACCTTCAACCACGTCCATGCTGACTTTTTTGCCTGAATACAAGACTTCCACTTGCCTGTACCAGGTCCATATTCTTCTATATCTTTGCCTGTTTAAGCAAATGTCTGAATGTCTCTTCAATGCAGTGTCTGTATCCAATTCCACAACCGCCTTTGGCAAGTTCCAGATATAAAGCACGTCTGTGGGGAAAAAAATCTTACCATTCAGATCCCCTTCAATGCTCCTTCCTCTCACCCTAAATTTATAGCCTTATTTTTTTTTTCATTACCATGGGAAAAAAGATTCTGACTACATATCTTATCTCTGCAAAAGACCTATTTGTTTCTACTCTGCCTCCTGGCTGTATATCAATTTTCAGTGCATGTCAGTATATTATCCTCAAGGTTATGTTCCTTAACTTTGTACACTAACCTCTTATGTAGGACTTTATCGAAGGCATTCTGAAAGCCCAGGGACACATATTCACTGACAGTTTTCTTTCATAATGAATATTCTGCTTTATTATCTTTTCAATCTCTCGCTGTTTTTTTTTTTAAAGATTCCCAACACTCTGTATATCCACTAGAACCTCACACATTATATGTCTTGACCTGTGTTGTTAACCACGTTAATATTTCCCTTTACCTTCTTTGTAATTATAACCCATCAGTTAAAGTAGAGGAAGGTGTTGTTGAAAGTACCTGTACTGTGAAGCAGCATTTGTTCATCAATAGCCTGCTCGCTGACTATCTCCAACTAATAAGGGAAAAAATTGTGATGTTTAATGCTATCGTTAATCCTAGTCTAAAAGCTTGGAAAAGTAGATTGCCTTAAAAGTAAAATATATTGCTGCTGATAAAGAATTGAACAATATTGGGCTAGAATATGTGTTGGCCATTGCCACTTTATACTAGTACCAACTTGCCCAAACCTAGGGCAGCCGGTAAAGTGCTTCTTCACAACGACAGAGCTCAAATTCGATCTTGACTTTAAGTGCTATCTTTATGGAGTTTGCACATTCTCCCTGTGACCTTTTGGGTTTCTTCTGGGTGCTCCAGTATCCTACTACATCCCAAAGACCTGCGGGTTTGTAGGTTAGTTGGTCTCTGCAAAATAGCCCCTACTGTGTTGGGAGTGGATGCGATAGTGGGGTAACACAGAACTAGTGTGTCTGGGTGATTGATGGTCGACGTGGACTAGATGGGCTGAAGGGCCTGTTTTCATGCTGTACCTTTCAATTAAAAACCTCTCTGCTACTCCAGCGATGACAGAGGATCTGGCACCAGGCTGGTCTGATGCATAATATTAGTGCATTAGAAGCCGATGGTTGAAGAAGGGTCGCGACCTGAAACGTCACCCATTCCATCTCTCCAGAGATGCTGCCTGATCCGCTGAGTTACTCCAGCTTTTTGTTCAAGCGCTTTTGATTGCAACATGCGCCTTAATTTAGTTAAACAAAGAAACTGACAAGTTACTAAAAAACATGTTTGGAGTCCAGTGTAGGCAAGAGTCTCATAAAGGCTGCACTGTATTTGCAGCTTTTTGTGTCTACCCATAGCTTTATATCCCTCTTCCACTTCCACAGCTTGGTATTCAGTTCTTAATTTTGTTTTCTCTTTCCCCTAAATTTGTTTCCCTTTTAAAACGCCTTGGATAATTTTGCATTGAAGGAGGAAATAAAAGCATAAGTTGGCACTTCAGATCTCAGACTGCTCTGCCACTCATTAAGATCACAGCTCATTTGATCTTTGACCTCAGCTCCATATTTCCGCTCGATTCCCAAAACCCCAGACTTCCCTCCCATGCAAACACTCACAGTAAAGGCACTGCTCTACATTCTGTGTCATATGAACATCTTCCAATCTACAATATGACCAGCTGATGTACTGACTAGCTGGCATCCAGTTAGTCTGATAGCACAATCCGAAACTTCTACAATCTTAAATTTCTAGGTTCTTGCAGACAAAACATGAAAGGTCAAAGAGATATATTATAATTCCTCAAAGCTCAGATGCAAACCCTCAGCAATCAGCATTGTCATGGCTAAAATCACTAAGATACAGAGCAAATACAGTGCAGCTTTTATGAGACTCTTGCCTACACTGGACTCCAAACATGTCAAGGCTATGGGAAAAGTGACCAAGGTGCAGCAACACAGGTTTAACAAAATCACAATGATCTAACAAAAATTGAATACAACAGAAGAATTTGTTTCTGTTGAAGAACCGTACAGTGCAAACGATGAGAAATATGCATTTTTCCCTCACTATCAACAACTAGCCAACTTACTTTGCCCCATAAGCAACTCACTCGATTCCTCACAGAGTCTCTCAGGGCTATTTAATACACCTACTGACAATAATGTAGATGACTAATAATAGCAATCAATCCCTATTCATTCATTTAAAATCGGCCTGGGTGATCAAGTAAACCCCAGTGATGGATAACTTCAGGAAATGTGAATCCAGAGCAACCTATTCCTTCTGGGCTTCCTACACCCCACCAGAAGCACTTTTGATGAGCACCAAATAAACAATAGCATTGAGTAGATCAAGGAAACTAAAGAGTGTGTTATTGTCTGACACCACTGCAGAAACGCAGATTGCTTTAACAGTCTAAACTAGAGTGGAAAATATGGCCAAATTATATGTTGTTGATAGTTACAAAATAATTACACTGGAGGGGGGAATGATTGCATTGGTCAACATATGAAAAGTGTATCATATCATGCACATTGACCTAATCTCAGGTTTAGATGTTACTACTTCAGAAGCTTCTCATGAAATCACTCCTGGCATTAATGTATGCAATGCGATTGCCTCAGTTATTTTCTCTGCAGTATCCGATAAATACTTGAAACATCTTTGATAATATTTGTGCCAAAAAGCTGGCCCTCACGTTCCATGGAGTTTGCGATCTTAGAAGTTGGTCCGAATCACATTCCCATAACACAAAGACTTGGCATCTCAACAAAGAAATGGGAATTGAAAAAAAAATGGGGGTTTATTGAATTACTTTTTTTTCACATAAATTCCAAGAGAACAAACTTTATTCCATATCTGAAATTTATGTGAGAATTTATGAATTTACAATGCACAAAAGGCAGCAATAGTACAGGATACAACCACATTATTTTAAGAGTTCATCTCATCATAGTTACATAGTTCAACTCTGAATCATTCATTTCACTCTGAAATATAATCCTGGCTTCACAAATCCTTCTCCATTACAATTTGCCATGATCCTCCAAAATCTATTTCCATACAGTCCAGCTGTTTTTTTGCCTTATGAAAATTCCTCTCCAATATTTGACCTCAAATTCACCCAGAGAGTTGTGAATCTGTGGAATTCTCTGCCTCAGAAGGCAATGGTGGCCAATTCTCTGGATGCTTTCTAGAGAGAGTTAGATAGAACTCTTAAAGATAGCGGAGTCAGGGGATACGGTGAGAAGGCAGGAACGGGGCACTGATTGTGGATGATCAGCCATGATCACATTAAATGGCGGTGCTGGCTCAAGGAGCCGAATGGCCTACTCCTGCACCTATTGTCTATTGTCAAACACTTTCTTCTTGGCAATTAATCTCAGGTGGATACAAGGGGGAGTGGGGGGATTTATTAGCAGATGGGTGAAGTAAGTAGCAAAGACGAAGTGAAAATGAGACGAAAAAGTGTCAGATAAGGAGACAAGACGAGGAGTGAAATGTACAGCCGGACGGAGAGATATGGATGGACTGAGACAGGAGAGAAGGAAAAAGGGGGGTATAAAAGGGAATATGGGACTCGGGGATGGCAGATGAGCATACGGAAGATGGGAAAGGGGCAGGGTGGTTGAGGATAGGAGAAAAGTACTTGCACCTGGGTGGTGGGGGGTTGGGGGGTGAAGGGATGTTATGTGAAATTGGTGAATTCAATGGCAACATTTTTGTCCAAATACATACTAACTCCTCCATTCTCTTCCAAATGCGAGTAATTCCTGTTCCTGAGAATCCTCTGCAATAGCTTCCCTACAGCTCATGTAAGGCTCTATAATTTCCAAGATTAAACCTACTTCCCTTCTCAAATAAACGAGTCAATATTGGGAAAGTTATAATTACCACTACAACAAATCTGTTGCTCCTATGTCTTTTCAATAACATGCCCACACATATGTTCTCCACTTCCCGCTGAATATTGGGAGGCCATAGTCTAATTCCATTGGAGTGATTGCACCTTTCTTTGTACAAGTTTTACCCATATCGCCTATGTGAATGAACTCTTCACTATATCCTCTCCCACCGTGACATTCTCACTAATAGTAATGCAACGGCTCCATCACTTTTACCTTCCTCTCAATGCATGATGTTAAAAAGAGAAATTCATCATTTTACAATTGTGAATATTTAAACATAATGGGCTGCACATCCAGAAAAAGTACATGGCTTCAGAATTACTACTTGCCTAGAAAATTGAAAATTAAGCTTGTAAAATGTAGAAGTGATCTCGACTTTAGACTTTAGAGATACAACGTGGAAACAGGCCCTTCGGCCCAACAAGTCTGCGCTGATCAAAGGTCACCCCGTACACTAGTGCAATCCTACACACTAGGGACAATTTTCAGAAGCCAATTAACCTACAAACCTGTACGTTTTTGGAGTGTGGGAGGAAACCGGAGCACCCGGAGGAAATCCACGAGGTCACATAGATAACGCACTATCTCTGTTCAGACAGCACCTGCAGGCAGGATCGAACCCAGGTCTATGGCACTGCAAGGCAGCAACTCTACCGCTACTGTGCCACCCTAATTTACAAATTTACTGAGATATTGTAGCTATCCAAACAATTCCTGACATAAAAGGTGTAAACTACCAGGGCCTCTTTGATGCTGAAGATATGATTTAGAGCAGGCTGAGATCAGAATCGGTTTCTTTATTAACACGTCATTAAAAACAATAGAGAGGTTCTGCACAAATGACCAGTTTTCTAATCATTCGTGAAAAGCATAAAAAGGAATCGCTGAGAGACACCAGTCAATCTTTACTTGGAATTAAATTCTATTTAATCCATACACAGTTTCCTTCAATATAGTGAATGAATCTGTTTGAATTAAAGCTGCATTGGGAGTCCTGTGTGGGAACACCAGCTTTGACAATTCCCACATCATAATATATATAAAAATAAAATCAATACCATAATCACAAAACAATCCATAGAAACTTAACAGCATTACGCTACAGTGCAGAAAGCCCAGTAAAACTAATCATAGTAAATTACAAGGATTTGCATGCATCTGTCTATAGATAATGTCAACAACAATGCCAACATTAAAGCAAGCAAAGAACAAAGCTGGCATTCCTATTGTTAAAAATTTCAACCTTTTCTATCCAATGAACTCACCAACCTATTAGAACCGAATTTTATGTACTTGTTTAATGTAGTTACACCAAGGTAGATCAAAACTTTCTTCAGGCCCTAACTTCAAAGATAAACAGTATTAAACCTACCTTGGCTGCCAAATCCACAATATCAGGTTCAGTGGAATTCTCTCACTGGCTGATTTTATATGAAACCTCCATGCTATTTATTTGCTATCTATAAATGTCAATACTGTATTCCATTAGTGCTAGCATCAAAAAGGCATCATCCTGACAAGAGGTGCAGATAATATTAACAGAGCCCCAAATCCAACCACTGTGGCACACAGCACTTTTCAATAAGTTCTCGGGCACTGAGTTAAGCTTTTCCAACACTGAGGTTAATACGGATCATGAAAAGTATTGCTTGCATTGGAGGTCATCTTTCAGTAGATTTCATTTCTTCTTTACCAATTTCATCAACACATAAAAGTTATTTGCACATTTCAACAGGACGTGGCATCAAGATCTTCAATGTATATTTGAACACACTAGCTGCAGTCAATTAATGGGTGTGGCTTATTCTTGGAAGTGAAACAAAACCTATCATATTAAGTATTAGCAGCTTTGAGCTATATTCAAATATAAGGAAAATTATGAGGTAATGGAAGGCTGTAATATTATTGACCCAGTCACTGCCTGCTCCACAGTACAATATAGAAAACATAGTCATAGAATTGTACTGCACAGAAACAGGCCCTTCAGCAACACCAAGTATAGGGTGATTTCACGAAAGGTCACTGGAGCGTAAATCCCCACTCACGTGACCGAAAATTTTAACTGGGGGACAAGCGTCACTTCCGGTACATGTTAGTGGATGGGAAAACACGCACTTTCACACCCGTTAAAAACATCGAAAACGGCCCGTTTTTGAGCTGCAATTAAGTGAGCCAGTCGGGGTGACCGTGAGGAACGGCTACCTAAATTTACAGTCCAAAAAAAAGATAGAAACTAAGGTAAATACAAGAGCGAGCTGAAGGTGTAAAAAAGGCGGAAGTGCTAGCGGACTTTTTTCTTGGAGATTTAAAGATCCAAAATATCGGGAATTATCGCGTTTGCTCGCTGCATTTCATCAAAAGTGGCATTATTGACTTTTTATCTTTATTCATTTGTTATATGAAAAGTATTAAAAGTTAGAAACCCGTCAGTAAAATTGCAAAATCGCCCATGGTTCTCGGGTGGGTTTTAACATGCAAAATGAAAACGCTTCTGAAGCTCCATTTACCATTTAAATAATCGTAAACTTGCATCTCAGTAAAATTTATTTCCAAACGCATTGAGAGTTTACGATTATTTAAATGGTAAATGGAGCTTCAGAAGCGTTTTCATTTTGCATGTTAAAACCCACCCGAGAACCATGGGCGATTTTGCAATTTTACTGACGGGTTTCTAACTTTTAATACTTTTCATATAACAAATGAATAAAGATAAAAAGTCAATAATGCCACTTTTGATGAAATGCAGCGAGCAAACGTGATAATTCCCGATATTTTGGATCTTTAAATCTCCAAGAAAAAAGTCCGCTAGCACTTCCGCCTTTTTTACACCTTCAGCTCGCTCTTGTATTTACCTTAGTTTCTATCTTTTTTTCGGACTGTAAATTTAGGTAGCTGTTCCTCACGGTCACCCCGACTGGCTCCGTAAATTGCAGCTCAAAAACGGGCCGTTTTCGATGTTTTTAACGGGTGTGAAAGTGCGTGTTTTCCCATCCACTAACATGTACCGGAAGTGACGCTTGTCCCCCAGTTAAAATTTTCGGTCACGTGAGTGGGGATTTACGCTCCAGTGACCTTTCGTGAAATCACCCTATATGTCCACCAACAATTAACTTTATTTAATTCATTTGCAAATATTTGGAAGAAATATAGTAATGTTTCCAGAAGACTGACTTAAATATCTCTCAGTACAGGCTTACGCGATTGTTCCATTCCTGACAACTGCCCTTAAACTGAATTTTCACAAAGCAAAAAAATAACAATTTTCTCCAAAACAAGATTCTGTTACAGACAGCAAAGGCACACATATTAATAAAATTATAATCCGTAATTAATTCTCACTCCATCTATTCCACAATAATGCAAAATGAATGGTATAACTTTTTCAAACAAGTCATCCTTCTGTAGAACTATTCTATTTAAGGTTGTTAAATCACTTTAGAAACATGTATGGCATACTTAAAAATGCTGAATAAATGCATCAGACGGAAGTATTAAAAGTATTAACAGTATCTGAAAAAACTTCATAAAGCAACCAATTAAATCTCCTGTGGTGAAGTAGCACTCTTAAAAATATCCACATAGAAACCACTTCCTCACAACAATAGGAACTCCAGTGACATCGACTCAGTTATTTGTATAGAACTGTATGAAGTGTAGAAGTGAGATCGACGACTGACCAAATGGTGCCAGCACAACAACCTGGCTCTCAACTGATTGTGGACTTTAGCAGGGGAAGGATGAGGACCCACAATCCTGTTTATATCAATGGGACGATGGTGAGAGGGTCAATAACTTCAAATTCCTGGGCGTGCATATATCAGAAGATCTTTCCTGGACCCAGCACACTGATGCAATTGTAAAGAAGGCACATCAGTGACTACTTCCTGAGAAGATTACGGAGATTCGGCAGGTCGAAGAGGATTCTCCTAAACTTCTACAGGTGCATGGTAGAGAGCATTCTGTCTGGTTGCATCGTGGCCTAGTTCGGCAACTTGAACGTCCAGGAGCGAAAAAGACAACAGAAAGTTGTGACCACTGCCCAGTCCATCACCGGCTTTGACCTCCCCACCGTCGAAGGGATATATCGTAGTCGCTTCCTCAAAAAGGCAGCCAAAATCATCAAGGTCCCACACCATCCTGGCCACACACTTATCTCACCACTGCCATCAGGAAGAAGGTACAGGAGCTTGAAGACTGTAACGTCCAGGTTCAGAAACAGCCTCTACCCCACAGCCATCAGGCTATTAAACACAACGAATAAGCCATGAGCTCTGAACTGCAAAATACTATATTATTATTTGTTATTTGCACTATATTTGTTATTTATTGAACTTTTTCTTTTTTTCCCGTTATATACAATGTTTACATATTCACATATTCTATTGTGCTGCAGCAAGTAAGAATTTCATTGTCCCGTCCGAGACATATGACAATAAAACACTCTTGACTGGACTATTTAATGAAACTCGAACATTTGAATGTTAAGAACTAAAATATGAAGAGAACATAATTGCCCGGAAATGCTGATGAAAAACAATTTTTTAAAAAAATGTATATCAGTTCACTCAACATTCATAGATGCAATGAGATTTAAAATATGTGATACTATGCGCCAAGTTGTGATAACCTCTGCAGCTCTCAATGACCACGTGAAAGGCGACATAAGTATACAAATAGATTCTATCACTACCAAATACGGAGCCAAGTGGCAGTCGGCATCTCAACCTGACACAAGACAGAAATATTCAAAACTCATTTCAGATCTACTCTGTCTCAAGAAGGTACCACTTCTGCACGAATCTCCGAGATTGCCTAGAATTGGTACTGACCAAGAATCCTGTGTCAGTACATTTTAGTTAACTCGTCAGTCCAATTGCTAACCATAACCATCAATTTTAAAACAAAAGCTTTTAAGCAGATGGTGGGAGATTGCAACCTTCACATGGTCCGCCCTGTTTCGACAAATGGAATCAACCTGGCGTGCACAATCAAATAAGATCTAATAGAACAAGTTGTCCTACAACTTTAGGCTGTGCACGCCATACGCAAGAAGAAGAAGCAGATAGCCAGGCATTTATTCTCTCTAATCAACTAGATATTTCAAATTCAAATTCTGGGTCTCGTACTGCCAGATTAAATTGAGAAGGGAAGGGGAAGTGGAAGCCAGTTATTTGTGCAATAATTGCAAAATACATTACCAAGTGTTGAGAGCAAGTGTTGAAGAGGCAAATTTCTTCCTTTCCGCTGAAGAATGTTTTCAGTAAAATCTAAATTAATTTTCTTTTCCCAACATTTTGAGTTTGGAAACCAGTACAAAATTTGCCACTAAATTGTTAATTAAAAGCAGTAAACTGTTTCCTTCACCATAAGGGGTAGACATGTAACTCATTTATTTTCCGGTTGACACATTCATTAATGCAGTGAACTGTTAAACATCTCAACCACAAAACAGCAGCCTTCACAACCTGGTACTATGGAAACAATTTTATCACTTCCGGACTTAGAGATTGCTGTAGAGATTGCAAAGGCACAAATAGAGCACAAATCAATTTTATCATTGATCATTAATAGTTAGAATATTTACAAAAACACTTTAAAATGCTCATATTTACTGTTAATCAAATGTTAATAAATTGAAATTAACACAACAGTATGGTAAAATCTTTATAAAAAAACACAGCCCCATGTTTATGTTGTCTCTGCTCAGTTGCAGTAGCAGGAACTAGGAGGAATCACTGACACTTCAAATAATTGACATTCTTCTAAATAGCACTAACTTTGTTCCCTTATTGCAGAAGTCAGTATGAAATCAATTCCAAAGTATTATAAATATCATAACTTTAACTCAGACACCCTGATAAGCCAGAGCCAACGAGGTCCTCGATCATGATCATTCCATTTCCCATTCTCTTCTCTCTCAGACATAACCTGGGGTACTGTCCAATTCACCTCGACCCCATGGTGGATATTGGACTTTGTCTCTCAAGCTGCTGCGGTGGAGTGCTGAGAACTATATTCTCCACTCTGTCTCTTCCCCTTTGCTCTATCTATTGTACTTGAGTTTGGCTAGATTTAACTTATGTATAGTATTATTTGATCTGAAGATAGACACAAAATGATGGAGTAACTCAGCGGATCAGGCAGCATCTCTTTGGCATCTGAAGAAGGGTCTCGATCCGAAACGTCACCTATTCTTTTTCTCCTGAGATGCTGCTTGTCCCGCTGAGTTACTTCAGCATTTTGTGTCTATCTTCGGTGAAAACCGGCATCTGCAGTTCCTTCGTACAATGTATTATTTGATCTGTTTAGATAGCATGCAAAACAAAGCTTTTCACTGAACCTCAATACACGTAACAATAATAAGCCGAAACCTAAATGTTCCCCTCTCTCAGAATCACAACTAGAATTCCTTTGCCTTTATCTTCCTACCTCAATAGATCATCCTCTCATGTCTGCAGTGTGATCCAAGCATCAAACATGCCTTTCCCTTGTCTTTTCCTTTACAACACTTTAATCCATCACCCCATCACCTTTAACAATCCGACCCTTCCTACTTTAACCTCCTTCTTGACCAATTTGCCCAAACATATTTTGCAGGTGAAACAGTGACTTACTGAGACTTCTTTCAATTTAACATCCACATTTGCTGCCGAAGTTACAGCTGCTTGTGCACTGCCTACACCAAACACAGATTGGGCGATTGGTTTGGGAAACACTTTCAATCATTTCACAAGTGTGGCCTTCGTCAACTGTCAAGTTAAGTTTCCATCCATAATTGAAAATTAAAAAATTCAAATGCTATCAATCTGGAATAATAAAGGTCATCAACCCAAAATGTTAATGATTCTCTCGCCACAGGTTGACCCTCAACTTGCTGAGTGCTTCTGTTTTACTGTTTCCTATTTTTAATACTCTATCCTTTGTCCTTGGTCTCTTTAAGGTCAAGTAACAGCATCTTAGTGTAAATGAGGGATATTGCAGCCATCCCTCACAGAATTCAACAACTTCAAGTAATGATTCTACTATTCCCACTTACATCTCTTTTATATTCACTTTTAATTTCTATTATCAACCCCTTTGTCATTTGATCTCTTCAACCCTCACCCCATCTCATCCCATACATTTTATCCTTCCTTCTCTCTCCCTTTGCCCTGCATCTGAAAACTTGTACATTACATTTTTGGGTTCTATTCAAAGGCTGCAACTTTACCCCTATTTCTCCAACCTTATTTGCTGCCCGGCCTGGTAAGTTCCAGTATTTTCTGTTTTCATTCATTTCCAGCACCCATACTTCACTAAGGTGATCTGAACACTTTCACATAGCTGGCTTTCAGTTCTGTCATCACCAGGTGATGCCATCGACAGCCTAAACAGATTTTGTGCCAAGCACTTATTTTCCTCCTCCACTTCACCCTATCTCTCCATTGCAATCAAAACTCTACACACCTATCACAAATCTTTGCTCCGAGACACAGTTTTGTAGCCTAATATATGGTGGTCGTCCAGTCAGGTATGTGGTGATCCAGGACACCAATGGAGCATCCACCTGCATCTTTGTCCGTTTGCTCCTTGGAAGTGCAGGCCGGATGATGTTAAAAGCACTGGAGAAGTAATAAAACATGTGCTTCCCGGCTTATCCAGGTGAGCTTAGGAACGATGGAACAGGTGGATGATGGCGTTCTCAACCCCCATCTTTGTTTGGTAAGCAGACTGCAAGGGGTCCTGGTAGGATTTAACCTGTTCTCCATGAACACAACCACAACAACTCCATACAGAATGAAATGCTAAAACTGACAATCTCAAAAGGTAATATCGAAAAGACAATGGATCAAAATAAAAATAGAGTTTAGGTACATTACAATAATGAGGTTTACAATAAAGCCAGGGATAGCAGGAGATAGTTCATACGTTGATAAGACATAGAAGCAGAATTAGGCCATTTGGCCCAATGATTCTGCTCTGCCATTCAATTATGGCTGATCTATTTTTTCCTCTCAATGTCATTCTTCTACCTACTCTCTGTAACCTTTTGACATCCTGATATAGATATAAATATATAAATACCATAGCGGATTAAATTGCAGATGAAATTAGGAAGAGATGACTGGCGGATAAAACAGACCGTTCTGCACACCATACAGGAGGCTGGTATCCCAGAGTTGAAGGGGACTGCTATTTACAGACAGGTGGCCACAATTCATGATCGCTGCCACTGGCATACTAGAAACCAATGCTGAATACTAATGCTACACTTTGTGTACTGTATATTTGAACTTAAACACTGTGCTATTGTTGGAGTGCTTTCATTACTTACAGAGAACCTTTGAGGTGTGCACATAATTCTTTAGTTTGTGGTACCAGATTGGCAGATGTCTGATGGTACCGATTGCCCAAAGTATTTTCAACACTAAATTGAGGAGAAAAATACTTTAAGAAACTTAAATTTTAAAATGAATATATTGCACATTTGTAAAATCAAGGAATTAACACTATTTTGTTTTGACTATATGAATTCTCTTTCATTATTGTTATAGATTTTATTACTGTAGTTACAAACTTCACAGAAAGTGCCAATGCAACTACCAATCTCAAACCCATAACTGCTTTGCTCTGCTTTTGTAGCATCCATACCTTTCTTGATTTAGATCAAATCCATTACTGTTACTGCCAGAAACCCGATTATCTGCATAATATTTCTATCAGCACCCAGACCACCATTATTAGTATGGGACTGGGTGTTAGCAATGTTGACATCTAATCAGGTTACAACCTGAACTTCACATTAATAGCTTATGTTGTGCCTTTATTTAAGAAGGGCAGCAAGGAAAAGTCAAGGAACTACCATCTAGTGAGCCTCATTTATTTATTTATTTGTTTATTTTATTACTTATTTAAATCAGTGATGGGAAAATGATTGGAATTGCAGGCAAGAAAAGTATTCTGCGAGACAGAATTTATCTGCATTTGGAAGCTAAGGAGCAATGAAGGATTGTCAAAGATTCATAGAGTCAAGACACAAAAAGCTGGAGTAACTCAGCGGGACCTGCAGCATCTCTGGAGAGAAGGAAAGGGTGACGTTTCGGGTCAAGACCCTTCTTCAGTGTCATACAGCATGGAAAGAGGCCCTTCAGCCCAATTTGCCCATGTTGACCAAGATAACGCATCTACACTAGTCCCACATGCCCACGTTTGGCCCATATCCCTCTAAACCTTTCCTATTCATATGTATGTCCAAATGTCTTTTAAATGTTGTTGTGGTTCCTGTCTCAACTATTTTCTTTGGCAGCTCATTCCATATTCTCACCACCATCTGTGTGAAACCCTTTGGGTTCCTATTAATTTTTTCTCCTCCCACCTTTAACCTCAACCTTTATCAAAATGTCCATCTTTACTACTGTCACAGCCTATCTCCCGATGAAAATTCAATTCCTGCTTTTCTTGCCTGCAATTTCAACTATTTCCTTGTGCTCTCCTCAATGGCATCCTATCTCTATAAATTGAAGTTCATTACAAATTAAAATACCGTTCTACAAACCGGCATGGACCTATTATCGGGACCTATTATCGGGTGTTCCTCTATTCACAAATATTGGTACCAGCCAGCTTCATGATTTTTTTATTCAGCCTGTTTCAAATCCCTCAGCAGATTTGGCATGCCCAATCTCTTACAGATCTGCAATCTTCCATAAACCTTTTTTCCAAAATCTGGCTTCCTACACAACAATAGTCATTACCTGGGTCGGGCAGCATCTGTGGAGGAAAATGGTCAGAAAACATTTCAGATTGGAACCGTTCTTCAGAGCCCCATCAATGTGAAGAAGGGTCTCGACCCAAAACATCATCTGTCCATTCCCTCCATAGATGCTGACTGACACGCTGAATTCCTCCAGCACTTTCTTATTTGCTCAAGACTCCAGCATCTGCAATCTCTTATATATCCCCATTTCCATCTCCCACTACTGATTATTATGCTTAAAGCCATCCAGCCGATAACTTCGGGAATTCTCCCACTGAACTGCTCCAGGTCCTCATCTCTCCACCATCTTTTACTGACTCTCTTTAAAACGTGCTTTTTAGGAGCTGGTTTTGGTCATTCATTCAAATAGTTTCGGTCACTATCAAACTTTTGGCCAGGTACACATCTGTGCAGTAACTTATAACGTTTTATTACATTGATGGCACTGTGTAAACGGAAAACACTGTCGGCTAAAGAGCCACGTGGAAGCGAATTTTTTACAAATTTCCAGCATGAGAGTTTTAATCTACATTTGTGCTGGCGGCAGCATTAAAAGAAGCTTGACACAAAAAGCTGGAGTAACGTAACGATCCTTCTTCAGTCTCGACCCGAAACGTCACCCATTTGTTCTCTCCAGAGATGCTGCCTGTCCCGCTGTTACTCCAGCATTTTGTGTCTTTCTTCGATTTAAACCATCATCTGAAGTTCTTTCCTCCGCTTTCAAAGCCTCTACTTTCCACAAATAATGCTCAAGCGTGAGTGTATGAAGTGGAAATGCACACAGTTTATTAAATCTCTGTTGTTTATCAACTCTGCTATCAATCGGATTTGTTACAACAGAAGTGGCCGCGAATGTCATTTGCTGGTGCTAAAGGAATTGCCTTTGCAATGAAACAATCGGGGGGCGCAAGATGGTGCGAAGCAACAAAGAAAACAGACTCAGATTTACAACAATCGCCCCACGTTCAATCAATCATCGGAGCAGCAAACAAGACAACCCCCACCTATGAACCCCACTCTGGAACTCTTGGTCACCCCCAGCCCCCACCTTCAGCCCGACCCCATGCTCCCCGGGACACCCCCACACCGACCTGGGGCCCTTCATCCCCGGGTCACCCACTGACTCCCCCTCATCCTCCCGCCACGGTCATCCCACCGCTCGGGATTCACCGTTCACCACCACCACCCCTCCCTCGGGGTCCGGGCCTCACCCGCCCACTCTCCCCGGGACCCACCCTCACCTCTCCCCCCTCCACCCTCAGGATCGGCCTCCTCACCCGCGCCGCTGCCATCACTATCGCCGACTCCCACTGGAAGAGGGGGAACGAGTCGCAGCCGCGGCTGGCGTGCTGGTCGCCATGGAAACCGGCGGGAGGGCGGGCGGACTGCTGCGGGGCGGGACTAGGCCCTGGCGGCTGTGCGTGCGCGTTCACAGGGGAGGGAGGGGGGAGACGTACGCGTCCACTGGGCTCCGGCGGCTGTGCGTGCGCGTCCACGGGGCCCGGCGGAGGCGCGCTACCCACCAGCTGAATTGGGGTCTCGAACACAGCCGAGAACTGCGTTTATGTAATTGTAAATATAATTAATTAATTAGCCAAGTTAACAACATGTGGCGCCTGTCCCATCCACAGGACGCCCCCCTCACAACCTGTCACCACATTGAGGCCGGTAATTCGGCCCATCGAGCCCATGCTGGCCCATTCCCAGTGTCGTGCCTCTATTTAAGATGGGCTGCAAGGAAAAGCCTGGGAACTATAGCTCACGCAGATCCAATATACATGAATGGTGTTTTATAAATAAATGTTCATTACTTGTTGCATGCGAACATTATTTGCAAAGCCGAAGAACATATTTGTCCACTACCAGGGCAATTTATGCATACATTGTTGGAATGGGCGCGGAAGAGTCACCAGGTTGTTACGTGGGCTTCTGCTTTCAGTTGATATAAAGCACAGATGTAAAAGGCTCAAAGGCATTGATCAAGGACATGTAACAATCATCCTTATCTGATTAAATTTATTATCACTCTCATTTTATGCTTGTAATATCCTGCTGTGACATTTGATTGAAATCTTTCTGGATCTCCTGTGGTGAGATAGACTGTAAATTATTTTTGTTCTCAGAAATGAGGAATACTGCAGTTTATTTAAACAGCAGGAGGTTCGTGCACTGTAATTGTTCACAAGAACTGTCAAAAATAAAACACTCTTGCCTGCCACATACATTTACCCACAATAATTGCAGAATAGGTCAAAGGGGACACTGAAGAATATTGCATCTGCTCCCAGGATGAGACGTTCCACACCAGGGCATCGGAAATGTCCTCGCTCTTCAGGGAACGGGGATTCCCCTCCTCCACCATAGTATGAGGCTCGCACCAGGGTCTCTTCCATACCCCGCAACACTGCTCTCTCTCCCCACCCCCGCACTCGCAACAAGGGCAGAGTCCCCCTAGTCCTCACCTTTCACCCCACCAGCCGGCAAATACAACAAATCATCCTCCGCCATTTTCGCCACCTCCAACGTGACCCCACCACTCACCACATCTTCCCATCTCCCCCCATGTCTGCCTTCCGCAAAGACCACTCCCTCCGCAACTCCCTTGTCAATTCTTCCCTTCCGTACCACCCCCTCCCCGGGCACTTTCCATTGCAACCGCAAGAAATGTAACAGCTGTCCCTTTACCTCCCCCCTCGACTCCATTCAAGGACCCAAGCAGTCGTTCCAGGTGCGACAAAGGTTCACCTGTATCTCCTCCAACCTCATCTACTGTATCCGCTGCTCTAGATGCCAGCTGATTTACATCGGTGAGACTAAGCGGAGGTTGGGCGATCGTTTCGCCGAACACCTCCGCTCAGTCCGCAAGAACCTACCTGAACTCCCGGTGGCTCAGCACTTCAACTCCCCCTCACATTCCCAATCTGACCCTCTCTGTCCTGGGTCTCCTCCATTCCTCCATTGCCAGAGTGAGCAACACCGGAAATTGGAGGAACAACACCTCATATTCCGCTTGGGTAGCTGCGTCCGGCGGGCATGAACATTGAATTCGCCCAATTTTGCTAGCCCTTGCTGTCTCCTCCCCTTCCTTAACCCTCTAGCTGTCTCCTCCCATCTCCCCGCCCTCGGGCTCCTCCTCCTCCCTTTTTCCTTCCTTCCCCCGCCCCACCCCCTATCAGTCTGAAGAAGGGTTTCGGCCCGAAACTTCACCTATTTCCTTCGCTCCATTTCTCCAGCATTTGTGTGTACCACTGAAGAATATTGATCGATATTGGCAAATTTTGGGGCATACTGCAGGACACAATTTGAAATGCTCTTCTTCAGAATAGCTGGTAAATGTAGCAATAGTCATAGCAAGTCCATCCTGTGGCATCACATAATATAATAAAGGTAATACATATGTGAATCATCATAATAGCTCAAAATTATCAATTTTCTTCAACCTTTTATAGTTCAGACCATACAGAAAAGTTTATAATACTGATATTTTATATTGTATTTTTATATTCTCCAAAATATTGAAACACACAGATCATTGTACAAATATTCAGGCAATTCATTATCAATAAGTTGATCAAGTCCAAATTCATCCTCGAGTACAGTCTTCTCACATGTAAATGAAAAGGAAAGGTTAGATTTACATCCAGATTCAGATCCTGTAGAATTTAGTTGAACAAGGAAATTACATTGTATTAATGACTATAATGTCACCAAAACGTTTTTGTTGTTGATCATTTTACAGAATTTGGAAACAATGTCAAATATCCAGTTTCATTTATTTGTCAGGACTTTGGCAGCGAGTATCATCATCTTGAGATGGTAGTGGCAAGACATCTGCTTGGATTTTTGCAGGACCTCTGGTGAAGGTACTCACACATTGCTGTTGGAACGGTTGTTCCAGGATCTAGAGTCAGTGATAATGAAGGACAGGTGATACATTTCCAAATCGTACTGTGGAGTAACCTGCAGCCAGTGAAGTTCCCATATTCGTACAGCCCAAAACCCTTCTTGTGGTGGAAACCTTGGATTTGAAAGGTACTGCTGAGAGGCTAGGCAAGTAAATAGAGTCTGCATTAATTTATTCCCCCACAGTGGTAAATATTAGGTAGACATTTGGCTTAGTTGCTTTTTAAATGCCCATGTACACAATACTGAAGTCCATGAACCTAAAGTTCAGAAACACGGTACCACACATGGTCACCACTAGTTAATACAAAGAACTGAGATGATATACAAAGACAGGATATACAGCTGAAAATATTAATACCATTTGTCATTGCACCGAACACAAAAAAATGCAGCAAAGTCTTTCACTTTAAACAGAATACAATTAATTCAGGTCAATGTGCAACTTAGAGATCAGATAATGCAGGTGAGTTTGAGATAAAGATACAGTGAGAGATGGAAGTTTTCCTTCAGCTCTTACTGTGACTTAGTTTAGTTTAGAGGTATAGTATGGAAACAAGTCCACACCGACCAACAATTACCCCAGCGCTAGTTCTATATTATCCCACTTTTGCATCCTATACGCAAGTGGCAATTTACAGAAGCCAATTCACCTACTTTGGGTTGTGGGAGGAAACCAGAGTACCTAGAGAAAACTCATGAAGTCACACGGAGAACATGCCAACTTCGTGCAGACAGCACCCACAGTCAGGATCGAACCCAGGTCTCTGGCACTGTAAGGCAACAGCTCTACCACTGCGTTACTGATATTTGTTAAATCCAACATCAGGCTTCATTTCACCTTGTGCGATCGTCAAAACAAAATTATGACGAGTAAGGAAGGATCATAAAACAGCACAAAATAATTTCATGCAAACATTGATTTTGACAGAAAGAGACTATTTTAACATGGATAATATTGTGGCTCAAACTCTAGCAAGTTGTCCTTAAGGCTGCACTCCATTCCCAAAAGTTATTACAACAATTCATCTTTAAACACAATTTGTCATGATAATAGATTGTCAAAGTTAGATTATTGCTTTAAATACACTAAATGATTCTATATAAATACAGTCTTTGTCAGTTGAGAAATAGTTTAAATGAAATCATTAAATTTGTATCGTACTAGTTTATCAATGCAAAATATTTCTAACAAAAGCCTTTTTCTGCAGCCATTCTATGTCTTGCAAAAGTCACATTATAAATAAGCATAATTTTTACAATTACAATTTCTTCTTAACAAGTCAGTAAGAGGTTGTGTTGTGATAATGGAGTGTCGTAAGGCTGCATTTTATGGTTAAAAAACCCCAGCAATTTCTACATTATTTTACATAGTCTGCAAATAACATTTTAACCAGGTCACAACTAGTTCAATTTGTAAATAAATGTCCATTTCAATTTGTATATAAATGTCCATTTTAAGGAAGACAGAGGAGCCATTCTTTCTTCTGCACTTTATACAAGAGTCCCATTTTTTCTGTCGTATTTTACCGCAGGTGTGAAGCTTATGGTAGCATACTCTGTTGCGTTTTCTTTCTGATTTACTCGAACTTGTTTGACTGTTTTCCGAGACTTTTGTTGGATCACCTGGACTTCAGCATAATGGACATCTTCCAGCTTCTTCTTATTCACTACAGCATAGACTGGTATGTCAGGGGCTACTTCATCATAGGCAGGAGAGTCTTCATGTGCCTGCAATATGGAAATAACAAATAATGGGATTTTCAACTTGAAAATGTTGATCCTGTGTCAATGAAACAATTCCCTTTTGTTTGTTTGTTTCCTGTAGTGTAGAGCAAATAAGGGAGGGGAAAGTCTAGGTGATCAGTAGCAGTGGTGGATATATTATCAATGAGTAGATCATGCACTTCTGTTGAGCAAGATTCTACAGCCTGCCTGGTGCCAGATCTGGGATGTCTTGGCTCAGATACAGAACACTGCTAAGAGGGAGCATATATTGGTACCAACAACATAGGTAGGAAGAGGCACAAGACCCACAGAGTAAATTTAAGGAGTTACATAGAAGAATCAAAACCAAGACCTCAGGTTGTAATCTCAGATCATTCCCTGTGCCATGTACTAGCAAGGGTAGGAAGACAAGACAGATGAAAGCATAGCTAAAGGCTTGGTGCTGGGATAGGTAGGACCTGTACAAGAACAGAATGTAACTAAACTGGAGGGGAACCAATATCCTTGCAGCTATTTTGTGAATCGTATCCAGAAACACGCTGTGAAGGCTGGCAGTAGAGTCCTTTTTACACCATCCACAACATTTAAAAGCTCATCGGCAGTAAAATCTGGTAAAAGAATCTCATTATTACCCCCCAAACACTTCTCAAGATTGTCTGTTTCTATGGAATAATCTAACTCTGCGGGTATCCTCCAATGTGTGGGAACAGAGTTTGCTGATGTGTTTCCATGTGAACTGTTCAGCCTATGGACAGTTCTCAGGTAACCCAAGGAAGGACTATACTTGGGGGAGGGTGGGATATCCTGGAGGCACCATCCAATGAGTTGTATTACAGGTCTCCCAAACAGTCAACTGGAAGAGGAAATGGTGGAAACAGATACGATTACCATATTCAAGAGACATTGAGACATGCAAGGAGGCATAGAAGTATGGATATAATGGGCAAATGTGATTAGTGAAGATGAGCAAAAAGATTAGCAAGGACATGGTGGGCTGAAGAGCCTGGTTCTGTACTGTACAACTCTAGGTCCTAATCTATATTGTTCAATACAATTACCTGCACATGTTTACCATGTCTTGCCCTGGTGTTAGAACCTATAAAAAAAGATTAAAAAAATTAGTATCATATTTGAGGCAAAATAGAAAGTAAACATTTGTTTACAACTATATAAAAAAGCCTAGAAAGTTGGGATTCCTCCATCGAGACTGATTGTAGGACTTCCCAATTGACAAGATTGCACTTTTCCATTTTAAAATTAGTTGGCACGCAATAGATGATATGAGAGGGGAATTTGCCAATCTCTCCTTTTCAAGCACCTGCTTTTCCTCTGTGTTTCTTTAATTGTTCTATTAAGGGCACACAGCTGAAAGAAAAGCGTTCATGTGCCCTGATCCAACCATCAAGTGATACTTCTGTGTGATGGTACTACTCATTAAATGCTAAATGTTTAAAATTATTGTTGTAAAATCCAATTAGGAAAAGGCTTCAAGTCTGATAAAACATGTGACAACACAGGATATTAGCTTAGCACGCCCCCACTGAAACCCCAGCAAAGCAATTGCAGGATCATTACAAAACATGGCCTACTTTAAAACAAAGGGAGACACACAAAGAATAAAGACAGCGCAGTGGTGCAGCGGGTCGAGCTGCTGCCTCACAGCATTAAAGATCCGGGTTCGATCTTGACCGCGGGTGCTGCCTGTGTGCTCTGCACTTTCTCTCTGTGACCACATAGGTTTCCCCCGGGTGCTCTGGTTTCCCCCACCACATCCAAAAGCAAGTTCATAGGTTAACTAGCTTCTGTAAATTATCTGTCATTCAATCATGGCTGATCTATCTTTCCCTCCTAACCCCATTCTCCTGCCTTCTCCCCATAACCCTTGACACTAATCAAAATCTGTTAACTTGTACTTGTTAATATTGTCTTTTTGCATACTCGTCCTAAACTAGAGTTTTCTTTTATTTCCGCTTCCCTTTCCATGCACCACAAGCTTCTGATTTCAAGCTTGTTTTGGGGTTTTTTTTGGGGGGGGGGGGTTTTGAGTTGCCAACTCCGTCAGAAGGTGGCACCACCAGCAAGATAACCTTTCCGCATCTGTGCCCAGTGACATCCAGTGGTCTGAACCAAGTGGTGCACCACACAGTAAAACAAAGCAGTCTTTGTAGCAGTGCAAGGAATGTGCTACTTGATGGTTAAATATTAGCCAGGACACCCAGCGAGAATGGCCTGATAATAAAGAGTTACTGCATTCAAATGAGAGAAGGCACCTTGGTGGGCAGATCACCCTCCCACCTTCTCACACAGCAGTGCCTGGATAGTACGCACAATCACCAGTGATAAAAGAGATGAAAACAAATAATAAGTAAGTAAAATGTAAGTTTTGGTCAGTACAGGAAAGATGTTATTGCACTGGAATAGGTCCAAATGAGATACCGAGGTTGTTGCCAGGGCTAGAAAACTGGGCATGAGGAAAGATTGGAGAGGCTGGGCTTGTTTTCTTTGGAACTAAGCTATCTAAAGTTGGACCGAATCGGGGTGCATAACATTATGAGGGCCTAACAGAGGAAAGACAATGCCTTACATGGGTGGCCAAAATTCAGAGGGTGTAAATTTAGAATGATTGGTGGAAGCAAAAAGCAATGAGGTAAAGTTTCTTTTCACCCAGACGGCGGGGCTCTGGGTGAGTGCCTTAAATTCACTGCCTTAAATAGTGGTAGAGGCAAAAGCTCTCATTGTGTTTAATGAAATACCTGGTGAACAGTCAAACAGCTGAGAGGTCTCAGTCCCTGGACCTGGTGCTCGGTGGTCAGGTCAGGCAGCGATATTTCAGCACAGATGTGATATAACGATGAATCTCCTGTGTCAGATCCAGCTGAGGATTTATAGATTTGCTGTTTTTATTTCATCCTAGAATTAATTAACGGGTTACCGACTCTCCTGAACACTCACCTGTACTGTTCTTTTTTGATTTACTTTTTTCGGATTTGTTCCTGTGGGAGAAAAAAGTCAGTTAGTGAAATTTGTAATTAAAGGGTATATTTTATACATACACTTGCGCCGCAGATAGGCGGGCTTGAATACCAGACTGAAGTGTCACAAAAGAGGGAATAAAGGTGAAGGACTTTTCAATGGGAGGAATGTCAATACTGGCGCTCTGAGAGTCAGTTTAAGACAGGCTGCTCTTGTGTACATTATTAATTCAGACTTTAATATTGTATGATTCCATTTTAAATCAACAACAAATTAGACAATAAAGGGAGAGGCAAATACGAGTCCTGGGAAAATTACGTAATTCCTACCATGCACCAAGAGGGCTGCTTCATTAATAATTAGTTTAGTTTATTGTCACGCGTATCGAGGTACAGTGAAAAGTGTGTTGCGTGCTAACCAGACAGCAGAAAGACAATA
This sequence comes from Amblyraja radiata, assembly GCF_010909765.2. Classification (NCBI taxonomy): domain Eukaryota; kingdom Metazoa; phylum Chordata; class Chondrichthyes; order Rajiformes; family Rajidae; genus Amblyraja; species Amblyraja radiata. Next base: position 9,744,064 of record NC_045988.1, read on the forward strand.
CATGATTCCAATCGAGCCATCCGCAGTGTACAGATACATGATATAGGGAATAACAGGAATAACGTTTAGTGCACAATAAAGTCCAGTAAAGTCCAATCAAAGATATTCTGAGCATCATGCAAGATTTGTTAATGACATTAAATTAGTCAAGAGCCATACTGCATGAAAACTGCCCTTCTGCCCCACTTCCTCATGTTGATCAAGACGACCCATCTATGCTAGTTCCACCTGCCCGGATTTGGCCCATATCCCTCTGAACATTTCCTATCCATGTATCTGTCCAAATATTTTTTAAATGGTGTTACAGTACCTGCCTGACCTACCTCCTCTGGCAGCTCATTCCATATACCCACCACACTGGGTGTGGAATAGGTGCCCCTCAGGTTACTATTAAGTATTTCCCCTCTCACCATAAACCCATGTCTCTGATTCATGATTTCCCCCACACTGGGTAAAGGACTTTGGGTATTTGCCCAATCTGTTCCCCTCATGATCTTACACACCGCCGTAAGATCACCTCTCAGCCTCCAACACTCCAAGGAATAAAGTCCAAGCCTGCCCAACCTCGCGCTGTTGCTCAGACCTTCGAATCCTGGCAAAATTCTCGTAAATCCTCTTTGCACCCTTTCCAGCTTAACAACACCCAAATCATTATTGAGAATTGTGGCTATTACTGCATTTTTCCTTTGTAACTTTTAACACAATTGAGGTTGCAACTCTGTGCAGTCGCTGCTTATCATTCACTTCGTCTTTTACAAATAGCCCATAATTCTTGGTTGTAGTTTCCCAGGTTGGTTACCTGCACAGTTCTGTCAATCTAAATCAAACTGTATCTGCTGTTTGCATCTCCTCTCTCCCCGCAAGGCTCAAAGGTATAGATTTCATTTCCTGGTCTAGCTCCTCTCATTTTATCTTCTGAACATAACGTTTCTCCAACCAATTGCAACTGATCACAAAAGGTTTGATACTTGGAATAAATGTGCAAGGCTCAGACTTTGCCATAAAATTATTCTCAACTTCTACTTTACAATTGCACGGACAGGCCTGTCCTGCTCAGGTCCACCCATAGCTATCAGTCCAATCTGCAGATAATAAATAAACCAAACCAATCACTATAGATGAGGACTTTCCATATGACACAGATAAGAGATTCCTTTTACACATTTTCACTACAGGGTCTTGACCAAATAACTTAATCATTAAATTAATCTCCATTTCATTCTCAGTTCTGTCAGTGCCCCTCTAATCCCTGCCCTGTGGGGCAGCACAGTGGCACAGCGGTGGAGTTGCTGCCTTACAGTGACAGAGACCCAATCTCAATCCTGACTGCGGGTGCTGTCTGTATAGAGATTGTATGTTCTCCCCGTGGGCTTTCTCTGGGTGTTCCAGTTTCCTTCCACGTTCCAAAGATGTACAAATTTGTCAGTTGATTGGCTTCCATAAAAATTATAAATGTTCTCATGCGTGTAGGATAGTGCTAGTGTACAGGGATCGCTGGTCGGCGTGGACTCGGTGGGCCAAATAGCCTGTTTCTGCACTGTATCTCAAAATCAAACTTTGCCATCCACCACCACAAAAAATAATTGATTTTTTGATTATTAATGAAGCTCATGTTAGTGGTTATGGAATGTAGGGTCACCAAGAACCAAATATTCAGGTGGAGGAAGGTAGAAAGTGTTATTCAATGGTAGACACAAAATGCTGGAGTTACTCAGTGGGTCAAGCAGCCTCTCTGGAGAGGAGGAATGGGTGAAGTTTCTTCAGACTGATGCAAGGGGAGGGGGCAGGACAAAGATAGAATGTAGTCAGAGACAGTGAGACTAGTGGGAGAACTGGGAAGGTGGAGAGGATGGAGAGAGAAAGCAAGGGCTATCTGAAGTTAGAGAAGTCAATGTTCATACCACTGGGGTGCACACTACCCAAGCATTATTCATGATGATCAATGCTGCGGCCAATTGATAATAGACACAATGAAATGGATTCAAAATCAAACTCAGCATCAAAATGTGCATAGAAAACCAGTAGGGTTCTAACTAACACTACATTATACAAAATACGTTGGGACATTTTCAGACTGGGCTGTTATGTAGTCAATGAAATCCCTTTCTAAATGAACGTGAAGTGATAAATGTCATGAACAGCCAAAGCAATAATCAGTGAAACTTAGTCAGAAAGCAGCCTCAGAGGTGGTGATGGGAGCAAGAGATCTAGGGAGCAGAAGGCCAAGCTCACCCTGGTGACGAGGTGGCACAGCTGGGGATCTACACGTTCTCACCGAGACTGCATAAACCTGCTGGGTGCTGTGGTTTCCTCCCACCTCCAAGGTCATATTGTGAATTTCCCGTTAGTGCAAGTAAATTGCAATACAATGAGAAAGTGGAATAGATTACAGAATGGTTACAGAAAAGAAGGAAGTCATTTAGGCAAAATACCTTCAGGCAAGAGGTACAGAAGTGTGAAAATGCATACCTCCAGATTCAGAGGCAGTTTCTTCAATTCAATTCAACTTTAATGTCATTGCACAAATACTGAGTATGGGTAAAACGAAATGCAGTTTTGCGTCAGTCCGTAGTAGTAGTGCATATAGAAATTTTTTTTAAAAAGATACAGAATAATCAAAAATACAGAATAATTAAACAATGGGGACGGAGGGACAGGAGAAATCTATCGGCGGGACTCCGAGTTCAGCAATGTGATGGTATAATTGTAGAAGCTGTTCCTCATCCTACTGGTACGAGACCTGAGGCTCCTGTACCGCCTCCCTGATGGGAGGAGGGCAAACAGTCCATGGTTGGGATGGGAGGGGTATTTAATGATCTTCCCAGCCCGTCTCAGACACCGTTTTCGGTGGAGGGCATCCATGGCAGGGAGCGGGGCACCGATGATGTGCTGCGCGGTTTTCACCACCCGTTGTAGTGCCTTCCTGTCCGCAACAGTGCAGCTGCTATACCATACCGTGAAGCAGGTGGTCAGGATGCTCTCGATGGTACAGCGGTAGAAGTTGGTCAAGATCTGGGGGGACAGGTGGGCTTTCTTGAGCCTCCTCAGGAAGTAAAGGCGCTGCTGTGCCTTTTTGATCAGCTTGGAGGTGTTGAGGGACCAGGACAAATCCTCCGAGATGTGTACCCCAAGGAATTTGTAGTTGGAGACGCACTCCACCTCAGTCCCGTTTATATGGATGGGGGTATGACTGCCTCCTCTGACCTTCCTGAAGTCGACAATAATTTCCTTCGTCTTCTTGGAGTTGAGGACGAGGTTATTGTTGGCACACCAGGTTGTCAGGTGCTGGACCTTCTAAGCTGTTATCAGGCAATTAAACCATCCTATCACCAACTGAGTGCAGTCCCGACCTATCATCCACCTCACTGGAGACCCTCAGACTATCTTTAATCAGACTTTACCTTGCACTAAACTTTATTCCCTTTATTGGGCATCTATACACTGTGAGCATCTTAATTGTAATCATGTATAGTCTTTTTTGCTTACTAAAACAGAAAAGCTTTTCACTGTACCTCAGTACATGTGGCAATAATAATAAACTAAACTGAATTGTTCTGGAAATATAACTCCAGTATATACAGTGGATGAACTGGGTAAGTGTCCTTGGAGCTGAGAAGAGAGAGAGGAGATTTGGATAGCACGCCACAAAAAGCTTTTCACTGTGCCTTGGTACACAATAAACTAATCCATAATTTATTTATTGGCCTTCACTAGAGCAACTTTCTAGTTCCACTTTCACTGAAACTTATTGCAATTTTTTTCTCCACTGCATATTTATCCAACTCCTTCCTGGTGGCCACAAAGGCACCTGCCTCCTCCACACCTGCAGGCAGTACATTCCAGATTCCAAACAACCTGTGCTACAAAGCTACACTAAACTATTAGAAATGTTACTTGTCGCTTTACCTCCCCCCTTGACTCCATTCAAGGACCCAAGCAGTCGTTCCAGGTGCGACAGAGGTTCACCTGCACCTCCTCCAATCTCACCTATTGCATCCGCTGATCTACATCGGTGAGACCAAGCGTAGGCTTGGCGATCGCCTCGCCGAACACCTCCGCTCGGTCCGCTTTTAACCAACCTGATCTCCCGGTGGCTCAGCACTTCAACTCTCCCTCCCATTCCGAATTCGACCTTTCTGTCCTGGGCCTCCTCCATGGCCACAGTGGGGACCACCGGAAATTGGAGGAGCAGCACCTTCGCTTGGGCAGTTTATACCCCAGCGGCATGAACATTGACCTCCAATTTCCAGTAGCCCTCACTGTCTCCTCCCCTTCTCAGCTCTCCCTCAGCCCTCTGGCTCCTCCTCTTCCTTTCTTCTTCCCGCCTCCCCTCACCCACCCTACATCAGTCTGAAGAAGGGTTTCGGCCCAAAACGTTGCCTATTTCCATCGCTCCATAGATGCTGCCGCACCCGCTGAGTTTCTCCAGCACTTTTGTCTACCTAAAAACTCAGTTCCCTTCCTCTTTATGTTTTATCCATGACCTCTAATCCTTGAGCCCTCCCCCAAAAGGAGCCTATTATACACTCTGTCCAGACCCGTCACCATTTCATCTACTTCCACCAAATCTCCCCTACATTTTCCTTTCTCCCAGCCTTTCTAATCTACTAAAGATAGACACAAAAAGCTGGAGTAACTCAGCGGGACAGGCAGCATCTCTGGAGAAAAGGAATGGGTGGCATTTCGGGCCGAGACCCTTCTTCAGACTGAAAATCAGGAGAGAGGGAGACACAGAGATACAGAAGGCCAAGGTGTGTTTCTAATCTACTGTTGGCCCTCATCCCTGGAAATATTCCTGTTCATCATCTCTGGATCCTCCTTAATGCACACACACCTCCCCAGTAATATTGTAACCAGATTGAACAATACTTCCTTGAGATTGCGGCATTTTAAAAAAAAATATAAGGGCAAGCACGATTTTCCTGCTTTTATACTCAATACCTCTATTACTCTTGAATCTATAGTTCAGAACTGAGTAATAAAAACAGAAAATGCTGCAAACACTCAGCAAGTCAGGCAGCATCTGTGGAAGGAGGAACAGTTCACATTTCAGCTTCAATACCCAGACTTGTGTGCCTCATTAACGGCATTTTCAATCTGCCCATGCTCCTTTGAACGATTTTTGCGCCCATATTCCCGTGTCCCTCCTACACCCCATTTAGAATGGTAACCTTTATTCTATATTGCTTTGCCAGTTTGTAATCTGAATTTCAGAGGCAGGGTATATTACGCTCACATTAATATATGACACAATCTGTACTACCCGCTAGGAATGAATTTTTTAATGATTATTGCTTCAGCAGAAGCTTGTACACGGAACTTGAGCTAGAAAACAAAAGCCTGGGTTGAACTGTAACCTCAAGAGCAGAACAAATGTGACAATTCTTTCCCAGACAACATGTCTGGCATGAAAAATTTGCTAATTTCACTCTATATGCCCCTTAGTGTTGTACAATAGTAACTTACATGAGGTAATGAAAGATCAGCTCACACCACTTTACAAGGGGAGACAACAATTTGCAATTGTTTTTTATTAAATCAGGTGGAGCTGTAAGCTAAATATGTGATGAGACAGGTATTCAGCCCACAAATTCGCAACTGAATCCTGCACCACAAAACAGAGAAACCACACTAACAGCTCACTAGAATTTAAACCCATCTTTTAAATATAAACAAGGTCTGAACATAATAGATCCTCCATACATTTCTGCAGTGTACAGGAACTAATGGTGTTAGAGCATTGCAATTGCAAACTGTAGATTTGCAGATCAGACTCTTTATTATCACATGTACAGACGTACAACAAACTTCTTTTTTGCACAAGGCACTTTGGCCTTCATCAGTCAGAGTATAGATATTGGGGGGTGGGGGTCATGTTGCAGTTATACAAGACGTTGGCGAGGCCACATCTAGAGTATTGCGTTCAGTTTTGGGCACCCAGTTATAAGAGGTTGTCAAGCTGGAAAGGGTGCAGAGAAGATTTACGAGGATGTTGCCTGGAATCAAGTGCCTGAGCTATATGGAGCAGTTGAGCAGGCGAGGACTCAATTAATTGAAGCGCAGGAGGATGATGGGTCATCTTATAGAAGTGTATAAAATCGTGAGAGGAATAGATCAGGTAAACACATATAGTCTCTTGCCTAAAGTAGGGGAACCAATTTCAGAGGACATAGGTTTCAGGTGAGGAGGGGGGGGAGGAGAGAGAAATTTAATAGGAACCCGAGGGCTAACATTTTGTTTTACACAAATGGTGGCAAGTGTATGGAACGAGCTGCCTGAGGAGGTAATGAGGCAGGTGCTATTACAACTTTTAAGAAACATTTAAACAGGTACATGAATAGGGTGGGTTTAGAGGGATATGGGCCAAACACAGGCAGGACTGACTAGTGTAAATGGGACATGTTGTTCAGTGTGGGCAAGTGGAGCTGTACGCCTCTATGAGTTCAGTAAAGATTTGCCATATGTAGGCAAAGAAATACTGGGAGAATTTGTCAATCTATTTTTAGGTGAAATGTCATATCATTACTTTATTATATGTGTTTATGTACTAGTGGTCCCCAGTCACACCTTACCAATGATAAAAATAACTAGTAGCAAAATACTGAAGATTCAACAACTGCATTGTAATAGTGTTGCAAGTATTTTAGTGAATTGTATAGCTTCAGGCTCCGGTTCACTCTCAAATATTGACAATTAAATTGATAGTCAAGGCATTATTGGGGGGGTTTTTTGCCAAGCAAATGTCTAACTCCCATTGTAGTCATCTACACCTCCTCCCCAAGTTAACCTTGTGAGCCTACAATATGGGCAATTGTGAGAGCAAAATTTCTGTTGTTACTATGTCTGGCACCTGGTTTCCAGAAAGAATTGTACCATTGGTGAAAGTTTGCCGGACAGCAGTAAATCAGAACATTATTCATTGTGCAGGACTCTCTGGTACTTCCGTCCACCCTCCAGCTGTGTTTGCAAATCCCCAACATTACACCACCAGCTGTTAGACTTCTGCATAAAGATCCCTCTGAACCTCAATGAAATGACGATCCAAGTCAGAAATATCATTGAATCACAATCAATGCTTTTCAGTTTACAAATGTTCAGAGGAGCTCATCCCTCCATTTCCCTCAAATCCTTCAGCCCTATTGCCCTCCAATTACATCTTCTTCGGCACCTCATAAATACAGTGCCGAATCCTAGAATTGCCTCCATAAATATCTCCTCATTCTCCAAAGCATTTGATCTCGTTTTTCGTGACACTTGTATGATGAGTGTTTGACAGCACTGGGTCTGATCTTGCTGGAGTTTAGAAGGATGAGGGGGATCTCATTGAAACCTACCAAATATTGAAAGGCCTAAGATGTGGATGTGGAGAGAATGTTTCCAGTAGCGGGTGAATATACGACCAGAGGGCACAGTCTCAGAATAAAAGGATGTACCTTCACAATAGAGATGATAATGAATTTCTTAAGCCAGAGGGTAGTAAACCTGTGGAATTCATTGCTGCAGATTGCTGTGGTAGCCATCATTGGGTCTTTTTAAAGAAGGAAATTGATAAGTTCTTGATTGGTAAGGGCATCAAAGGTTATGGGGAGAAGGTAGGAGAATGGGGGGAAATAGATTAGCCATGATCAAATGGTAGAGCAGACTCAATGGGCCAAATAGCCTAATCCTGCTCCTCTGTTCTTTGAATGTGGGGAAAGAAGTTTGGTTTTGATCACTAGGAAACAATTGAGGTTAAGAGTTTTTTTTAGATAGGCACATAGATATGCAGGATATGGATCATTTGCAAGCAGGTAAGATCAGATTAATTTAACATCATGTTCAGCACAGACATCATGGCCAACAAAGGGCCTGTTGCTGTGCTGTTATGATCTGTGTTCACAAACACCCGAGTGGAATTAATTCTCGCCTTGCAATGTTTACCATTAGTTTCGTCAGGTATTTTACACTTTCTATATAGGCAGAGATAGATGTATATTTCCACTTCCAAGCAATGTAGAAATGGATAATGGGGCAAAGTGTTCATCACACTGCCAGCAGAAACCAGCTTAACACAAACTACAAGCTTTATCTTCATTTTGATAAAGACATGAATCGCGTTCAAGGTCTCTATCATTGGAATGTAACTTTTGCCACAGAAGAGCATGAATTTTAGAACAGGCTGTTCCAGTTTGTTCCAGAGAACTGCACACGCCAGAACAGCCCAAAGTCCCCACCAACTATTCAGTCGGTCCCTGCACAATATGACATCAGCAAAGCCTACTGAGACCAACAGCATCAATGGTGTGATGGAGCCGATACACAACGCTCAGATCAGGGTCCATTCCCAGACCTGAATAAAGAAATAAAGTTCAGAAGTCACACGAGCATTCAGCCCATCGAGTCAAGTCCGCCATTCAATCATGGCTGATCTATCTATTCCTCTCAACCCCATTCTCCTGCTTTCTCCCTGTAACCGTTGATGCCCTTCGTAACCAAGAATCTGTCAAAAAAAAACAAATGTTGGCCTTCACAGCCGTCAACGGCAATTGATTCCACAAATTCACCATCCTCTGAATAAAGAAATTCCTCCCCATCCCGTTTAAAAAGGTATGTCCTTTTATTCGGAGCCAAATGCCCTCAAGTCCTAAACTCTCCAACTAGTGGAAATATCTTCTCCACATACACTCAATGTAGGCCTTGCACAATTTAGTAAGTTTCAATAATGTACCCCCTCATCCTTCTAAACCCCAGCGAGTACGGGCCCAGTGCCGTCAAACGCTCATCATATGTCAACCCATTTTCCCCCAGGATCTTTCTCGTACACATTCTCTGGACCCTCTCCAATGCTAGCATATCCTTCCTCAGATATGGGGCCAATGCAAAACTGTTCATAATAATACAAATGTTGTCTGATCAGTGCCTCGTAAAGTCAGCATTACATCCCTGCTTTTATATTCTAGTCATCTCAAAACAAATGCTCCCTGTCCCACTGTTCGAGGTAATTGAAGAGTTCTCGATTCGAACTCGGAGAATGTCCGCAGAGGGTCGTAGTTCGTTCGTGGATGTCACGTAGCGGCTCGTAATGCTAACAGTAGGTACTCGGGCCACCCGGTAACTCGTGAAGTTTTTTCATCCATGCAAAAAAAATGTCCACGAGTAAAAAAATACTTGTGATGAAAAAAATGGTTACTTTTTATACCTACCGTTAGCATTACGAGCCGCTACGAGACATCCACGAACTCCTACGGACCTGCTACGGACATTCTCCGAGTTCGAATCAGGGGAAAACTCGGGAGAACTCTTGAATTACCTCGTACAGCGGGACAACATTTCATTGCCTTCTTTACTACTGGTTCAACTTGCAAATTAACTTCTTTGGGATTCCTGTACCAGCACTCCCAAGTCCCTTTGCACCTCCAATTTCTGAATCCTCTCCCCATTTAGAAAAGAGTCTACGCCTCTATTCCTACTACCAAACTGCACGACTCCACACTTTGCTTCCCTGTATTCCATCTGCCATTTAATTACCCACTCTCCCAACCTATCCAAGTCCCCGGTAGACAAAAGTGCTGGAGAAACTCAGCGGGTGCGGCAGCATCTATGGAGCGATGGAAATAGGCAACGTTTCGGGCCGAAACCCTTCTTCAGACACTATCTGCCTCTAAAAGGGACATATTTGGCACAGGAGAGAGTAAGATGGCAGGAGACTGCACAACAGAGATGTGGAATGTCAGCTGCGAAGGGTGGATTAACTGTGCATTGAGGAATATGAAGCTATAGGAACAAAGACCTAAAGGAGAGTGGCACAGACCAACTTTATCGATCTTCAAAAGAGCTGGAACACACGCGATAGGCCGAACGGCCTCCTCTCACCTACACGGTTCCAATGTACTGAAGTTCTCGTTTGCCAAGTACATTAAAAAAAAAACCCTGTAGATTGCGCCCAATACTGTCTGAGTATTAATCCACCCCCGGCTTCTGTGGAGGGCTGATTTGGAATCCTCCCGGGACTGGCCCGGGATAGACACGACAGCGACTGGCGTGGGGTAGATCTCCCGGGACTGACCCGGGTCACATCTTCCCGGGACCGGCCTGGGATAGATACATCGCCCCGGGGCTGAGCCTCGCCTGGCCCGGGACACTTCACACAATCTGGCAGTGACAACGCTATCTTTATAAAGCAACTTCGGATCAGAGCTAAACTTATTAACAACTTTTCTTCCTCCGGGAAACCCCTGCGTTAAAAATAAAACAGCGTCGGAATATTTGCGTTCACTCTCTACAAACTTATGTGAGCATTTACGTTGCTGAGCGATGGAGTTTCGCTGTAATTATTTCAACAGGTTTAACGCGGTTTCAACCTCCCTTGGAGTAAACCAGGGCCACATATCTGAGTGACGCCTCAAATAAACCCCAGTGTCTGGGCGAAATATTTTGAAGATGAGTCAGGGCTAAAAGATGAATATAACTTTTTGTTTGAAAAGTAAGTCATGAAGGGAATCAAATCAACACAGAGAAGGCAGCGGCGGGCGGTTTGTCAATCCCCCGGCTGCCTGTGTTAAATCCACCAGGAAACTGGTAAACAAACTCGAGTAACTTTAACTTCACGGGGCCAGCGTTAGCAGAGGGTTTAACCCTCGACCAGTACTGCTAAAGGTTAAACGAAGAGGTAGGTACGTGTAAAATAATGGGTCTTACGCGGTTGTGCAGAGCCGGAGGACGTTCCCCATGTCCCCCTCGGCGCCGTGCCATCCACGCTCTCCGGCCACTCCTCGACGTAAGCAGCCCAAAGCAGCCTCGGTAACAGTCCCCTAATGTCTCATCAACTCTCGCCTCTTCCTCCTATCCCTGGCACAGGTGACCGACAGACGCTCCGAGCCGCGAACTGGGAACCGGGAAGGTGCCCACGAGTCTGACGAGGGAAATGTTATATGCGTGACACAACAGGTGTATCAACTATTTCTATCCTGCAATTCACCAATCATTCATTCCATCCTATTTATGTTCGGTTCCTGCCTGTATTGGTTTTGCGTAGGGCAGGAAGGCGGTACTTGCGTTTTGACATTAGTCATTTTTCACAATACTTCAGTTTGTGGTGTTAAAAAAAAAAACCCTGGCCAGAACGAAACATTATTTGTATGAACGAACTTCTTATAACCCTAGTCTGCTCCACCCTCGATCGGCAGAGGGAGAGGAGGAGCAAAAACAGAAAGCACAACGCAAAGGTCAAAATGCTCACCACACAGTTGTAAGCGGGCGTGGGCAAAGTCCTGTGTGAAGTCTTCCGTGTGTGTCCGTCAGATGGGGCAGGTCTCCACCTACCTACTTCTTGGCCTTGCTCTTCCTCAGACACACAATGCTGGAGTAACTCAGCGGGTCAGGCAGCATCTCCGGAGAAAAGGAATGGGTGATGTTTCGGGTCGAGACTCTTTATCAGACCCTGGGCGTTCTTTCAAGAGGCCGATGTAAAACAACTTGTGCATAGTCTTGTTGGAGTCATGACCATACAGCACAGAAACATGCCCTTCAGCCCAACCGGTCCCTGCCGACCACGATCCCCCATCTAAACTAGTCCCATTTGCCCTCGTTTGGCCCAGCTCACTCTAAACCTTTCCGACCCATGTGTCTGGCCAAATGTCTTTTAAATGTTGTTATTGGATCTGCCTCAACTGATGTCTCAGTGAAAGTTGAAGGTTTACTCTTGTGGAATGCTCACTGCAAACATTGTAAAAATGTTTAAATGTTGGTAATTCCACCTGAATTCTGAATTACTGAAACAACGGGCAGAAACATAGGGCTCTGGGCTCTATGTTGCTGCCTGTGAGAGCATGCTGTGTACAAATTGGTTTCAGCTTTCTACATCACAGAAGTCCCCATAAATCTGAAATAAAGTTCAATGTCTGTAAGTTATTACATGACTTTCAATTTTTGTCAAGACAATTCTCTTGCTGTCATTGCAAACATCCTAGTAGAAACCTTAATGGTGATCATGGCACAGGAAGACATCCAGTTCTGATGAGATGTCATCAGCTTAAATGGTAACTATTTCTGTCTCCATGCTTGCTGCATGGCCTGCTGAATATTTCATGCATCTTCTGTTTTATTCTAATTACATGGAGATAACAGACTTACTTTACATATCATTATAATGAAACAATGCCAATGATTTGGTCAACTAGAATCAATGGGTCATGACTGCTGTAACATTGGATCACTGTAATGCAGCTGGTAGAGCTTCCTCAAGAGATCTGGGCTTGATCCCGACCTCGGGTGCTGTCTGTATGGAGTTTGCACGTTCTTTCTGTGACCATGTAGGTTGCCTCTGGGTGCTCTGTTTCAAGGGTCAAGATAGAGAGAGTCAACAGTGTTAAATTGTCATATGTACCAAAACTGGAACAATGACATTCTTACTTGCAGCAGCATAACAGGCCTGTAAACACAGTACTTACTCAGTTGACAACTTAATAAACAAAACAAAAATCAGTAAATTAAAAGAAATATTAGTGCAATACAAAAGTCTGAATTCCCTCGTGCAACCAAGACTGTTCATTGTTTAGTTGGTGTTTGTAGTGTTGTTGGGAAGAAGCTGTTCCTGAACCTGGAGGTCACAGTTTTCTTGACCCTTGACTCTTCTCCTTGTGACCCCCATGAGTTTCCTTCAGGTGCCGTGGTTTCCTCCCATACCCCAAAGGTGTATGGGTCTGTTGGTTAATTGGCCCTCTGTAAATTGCCCTGAGTGTGTAGGGAGAGGATGAGCAATGGGAATAACATAGAACTAGTATGAACAGATGTTCAACGGTTAGCATGGACAGGGTGGGCCGAAGGGATTGTTTCCAATGCTGTATCTCTAAACTGAACTGAAAGTAAACTAGATTATTCTACTGTGTAGGAAGGAACTGCAGATGCTGGTTTAAACCGAATATAGACGCAAAAAGCTGGATTAAGTCAATGGGACAGGCAGCATCTCTGGATGAAGTCTGAAGAAGGATCTTGACCCAAAACGTCACCCATTACTTCTATCCAGAGATGCTGCCTGTCCCGCTGAGTTACTCCAGCATTTTGTGTCTAGATTATTCTACTTTTGACCCTAGATTAAAACAGACCTCAAAAATTCCCCTTAGAAATCAGTGGTTACTTACAGTATATATCTCAATCAGTCTGAAGGAGGGAAGCTACCCAAAATGTTATCTGACCATTCCCTCCAAAGATGCTGCCTGATCTGCTGAGTTCTACCAGCATTTGACTTTTTGCTCACATTTCCAGCACCTGCAGTTCATTGTGTCTCCCTCTATCTCCTTACCTTGAGAACACATGAAAAGGATTTTGCAATTGTGTACTTCTTGTTAAACCTGCTTCACATATCAGGCATTTCTCATATTTGGGTCACACCCAGAAAGCCGTTTGCAAGCTGTCAAGTAGTGGAGCGTAGCAAACTAAAACCATTAACTTTCGTCCACCCAGGACTAGATGATGCTCTATCGCCCAAAACCATCACCGTCAGTTTCACTCATCATTGACAGAAACACTGAAAAATCGGGACAAACAAAACCATAAAAGGCACAAATTTGATATGATGATAATACAAAAGAAAAATGCTGCAAATTCTGGAATCTAATTAAAAAACAGTAAATGTTGGACTTGCTCAGAATTTCAGGGCAGTGTCTATGAAGAGAGAAACTTTATCATGAGTTCACGACGTAGGAGCAGAATTAGGCCATTTGGCCCATCAAGTCTACTCTGCCATTGAATCATGGCTGATCTATCTTTCCCTCTCAATCCCATTCCCCTGCCTTCTCCCCATAACCCTTGACACCCTTACAAATTACGAATTTGTGCATCTGCCTTAAAAATACCCATTGTCTTGGCCTCCACAGCTATCTGTGGCTGTGAATTCCACGGATTCACCACCGTCAGACTATAGAGATTCCTCCTCATTTCCTTTCTAAAGGTACATCCTTTTATTCTGAGGCTGTGTCCTCTGGTCCTAGACTCTCCCACGAGTGGATCCTCTCAACATCTACTCTATCGGGCCTATTACTATTCAGTAAGTTTCATAAGGTCCCCACACAACCTTCTAAACTCCAACGAGTAAAGGCCCAGAGACATCAAACGCTCATCATATGTTAACCCAATCATTCCCAGGATCATTCTCTCAAACCTCCTCTGGACCCTCTTCAACACATCCTTCCTCAGATATGGGGCTGAAACCTGCTCATAATACTTCAAATGCAGTCTGAACTAACGATTCAACTTGCAAATTAACCTTTTGGGAATCCTGCACCAGCACTCTCGTCCCTTTGCACCTCCAATTTCTGAATCCTCTCCCATTTAGAAAATAGTCTACACCTTTATTCCTACGACCAAAATGCATGACTGAACACTTTGATATGCTGTATTCCATCTGCCACTTCTCTACCCACTCTCCCAACCTAACCATCCTTCTGCAGAGTCCCTGCTTTCTCTGCACTACCTGCCCCTCCACCTTTTCATTGACCGTAAATGTTACCTCAACAAAAGGAGATCAATTATTACAACGTAGAACAGTGCAACACAGGTACAGGCCCTTCGGCCCATCCCGTCTGCACCAACCATGATGCCAATCTAACCAATCCCATCTGCCTCACGTAGTCCACACCCCTCCATTCCCTGCCTGCTCATATACATGTATAAATGTCTCCTAAATATCTCATCTGCTTTTACCACTTCTCTTGGCAACACATTCCAACCACACCACTCTGTGTAAAAAATACTTGCCTTTCTCATCTGCTTTAAATGAACATAGCCTGAAGGGATAAGAACATGTACCTGTTAACCTGCTCCATTATTCTGCAGGGTCCTACCTAGATGATCTGATCTACGCATCCATCCCTGATTTTCAAACCCTCTGACTCCATCTAGTTTCACAAATCTGCCTTATATTCTATGATTCAGCCTCCACGATTCTCTGAATTGGAGAACTTCAAGGGTTTTCAACCCTCTGAGAAGAGAAATTCCCTCTCACGACCATCGTAAATGGAGGAATCCTTATTTCCTCTCTGACGGTAAAAGCATCCTTGCCACCGCCATTCCATCAGGCCCCAGACCTTACATGTTTTGATAAAATCAGCACTCACTTGTTCATGCTCTAATAATGCAATAAATGTTAACCTTGCCAGCAATGCCCAAATACCCCAAAATAAATAAACTAAATAAAACTTTGTTTAGTTTGATTATTACAGGTATTTGATTTCATCAAACTTAATTGACATACCAATCTTCCTCTCTTGTTCTCTCTCTCACTCTCTCTCGATCTTATTCTATCTCACTATCTCTCTCTCTCTCTCTCGATTTTACTCTTTCTCATTCCCTCTCTCTCGAACTTACTCTCTCTTCTCCTCCTCACTCTCTCTCTCTCTTTTTCGCTCTCTCACTTTCCCACTCTCTCTCCCTCTCTCTCTCTCCCTCTCTCTCTTTCCCTCTCTCTCTCTTTCTCTCTCTCTCTTTCACTTTCCCCCTCTCTCTCCCTCTCTCTCTCTTTCCCTCTCTCTCGCTTTCCCTCTTTCTCTCTCTCTCTCTCTCTCTTTGTCCCTCTCTCTCTCTGGCCCGTTTCTTCTCAATCATAATTTTCCCGTTAGCGTTCTGCAGAGGCAGGTGGATAACTTTGTACCGATACCCCTCAGCAGATACAGCCAAGTACTGCCGCCCCCCACCCACACTCCCCTCGCCCTGCTCTCCCCACTACAATCTCCCTGAACTGGCCAGCAGGAAATACAGAGTGGCATCGCACAGACATACCCATCACTGCATCATTCATTAAATGCCTACTTTGCAAATGTCACAAAACCCTGACCATAACAAATTATTGCAATATGGTCTGAACACAGGATTGGCACGGCACACAAGAATGGTTGGGAATTTGCAGCATCATTGGTTTGAAGTTTTAATTCTGCTATTTGCTTTTTAATAACTAATCCCATTTGCATTCCTGAGCAATCAGTACAGGCTTTCAAAGGTCAATTTGCCCGAGAATATTCAACGAATGTGCTGCGTGCAGTACCCACATCACTTGGCACTTGTTCTAATGCCCAGAGTGCAAAATGATAAGATATAATCATTGTTGACTAGAGAAAAAATACATACATTTTAACTTTTATGGCTGATTCGCACAGTAACAACAGGATTGTTGAAAATAATTTCTACGGATTGGATTATAATTCACAATGTGGGCCCAACACCTGAGTGAAAATTCAAATCCACAATGCCACATTTCCCCCATGAATGCATTCCATTACTAAAGATTCAACAGAGAAGATACAAGTTTTGTAATTATAGCTGCACAGTCTGACTGGATTAGCAAGTGTACGAGACAGTCATTGATTCATACAGCGTGGAAACAGACCCTTTGGCCCAACTTGCCCAGACTGACCAACATGCCCTATCTACACAAGTCCCATGCCTGCGTTTGCCCACGTCCCTCAAAACCTGTCCTAGCCACGTACCTGTCTAAATGTTTCTTAAACATTGCAATAGTACCTGCCCCAACTACCTCCTCCAGCAGCTTGTTCCACACACCTACTGTCCTTTGTGTAAAAGAGTTACCACTCAGGTTCCGATTAAATCTTTCCCCCCTCACCTTAAACCTATGTCCTCTGGTTCTCGATTCCCCTACTCTGGATAAGAGACTGTACGTTTACCTGATCTATTACTCTCATGATTGTGTACACCTTTATAAGATCACCCCTCATCCTCCTGCCCTCCAAGGAATCGAGCCCTGGCCTGCTCAACCTCCCCCTATAGCTCAGGTCCTCGAGTCCTGGTAGCATTCTCGTGAATCTTCCCTGCACCCTTTCGAGCTTGACAACATTTCCTATAACATGGTGCTCAAAACTGAAAAATACTCTAAATGCAGCCTTGCGAACGTCTTATATAACTGCAACATGACCTCCAACTTCTATACTCAATATTCTGACTGATGAAGACCAATGTGCTGAAAGCCTTTTGACCACCCTATCTACTCCTGTGTTCAAGGAATAAAGTCCTAGCCTGCCCAACATCTCCCAAGAGCTCAGCCCCTCAAATCCTGGCAACATCCTTGTCAATCTTCTCTGCACTCTTTCCAACATAGTGACATCCTTCCTATAGCAGGGTTTGCCAAAGCTGAACACGTACTTCAACCAAACCTTGATCCATTCCTCTCACTATTTCACCATTATAGTTAACTAAAAGGAACGGTGATGTTTAAAGGTTCAAAGGTCTTTTATTGTCACGTGTACCAATTAAGGTACAGTGATATTCTAATGTTTTGTTTAGCTTAGTGATACAGTGTGGAAACAGGCCCTTTGGTCTTTGGGATGTGGGAGGAAACTGGAGCACCCGGAGAAAACTCACATGGTCACAGAGAGAAGGTACAAATATGATATATTTTTAAAAATGTGCTTGTTAACATGTAGGTAGCTGATTATTGCATATGGAGTTAGTTATTGTCTTTAGTATAAGTTAGTTGAATCAGTTTAGATAGGGCTTTGGCTTTGGGCTTGGTTGTGTGCTTATTCTGGTGTTATAGCACAAGTACTTTGTGTTTTAATTGTAATTTTGTGAATGAGTCCATGTTTCAAAAATAATCTTCCGATCATTTTATGAAATACTTCATCAGTTAGTTTTGTTCGCCCTGCATGTTTTTATCTACTCAGTCCAGTGATGTTCCTTTCAGTCCAGAACATTTCAATCTCTGATGTTGTCAGTTATAAAGGAGCAACATTGTAAAAGAGTCCCATCTCGCACATTTATCATTCTGTAATCGCTGATAAGTGCCTCATGTTGGAATCCTGAGATTCAGCAATTATGTCGGAGGAAGATTAAGAGAAGAAGCCTGCACCAGTTGGGAACATCATCAATAGATTGAGTTAAATCTGTTTTACTGAGAACAGAGCCTCTGAACAACAGACTGACATTCCGCATTAGTGCCAAACTGCTGATAAACGCACCAGCCTGCTTTACGGGATGGGTGAGAACCATGGCACCAGCAAAGAAAGCATCGAGCATAGTCATGGACTACATGATTGTAATTTTTGTAATTTTTGTCTTTCCTCCTAGTCCATGGGGATTCTACTAAGCTGGTCATAAAAAATATTCGATAAATAAAACATATTATCAGATATCTATTATCGTATTCTTGAACAGGCCTCTCATACGCTAAAGGTGAATTCCTGATCTCCCAATCTACCTCAATGCCCTTCTACTTTTATTATCTGCACTTTCTCTGTAGCTGTAATACTATATTCTGCACATTTGAATGACATGTACATGTGTGATATAATTTGACTGGATAGCAAAGAAAACAAAGTTTTTCACTGTTTCTCGGTACATGTGGCAATAATAAATCAATCCCAAATATTCATCTTCCCATTGTTTAAGATGGCCAGACTCTAGTATAACCCGTACATAGCCTCCATCTGTCTAGTTTAGTTTTGTTTAGAGCTACAGCGCTGAAACGGGCCCCACGCCGTCCAGTGAACCCCGCACATTAACACTAAGGACAATTTACACTTATCCAAGCCTACTAACCTACAAACCTGTATGTCAATGGAGTGTGGGAGGAAACTGAAGAGTCTGAGAAAACCTACGGATCTACTGCGGGCACTGCTGCCAATATCATCAAAAAGGCAGCCAATATTGTCAAAGACCCACACCACCCTGGCAACGCTCTCATCTCACTGCGAGCATCAGGAAGTTGGTACAGGAGCTTGAAAACCGTGACCTTCAGGATCAAGAACAGCTTTCCTCCAGTAATCAATAGACTGATGAACCACACTGCAGCACACAAATCACAACCTTACCTCAGTAATGAACCACAATGAACTCACGGCTTGATGGTAGTACTTCAGTGGGTCCATACTACTGAAGCATTTCAGTTCCATTCAGATAACTACTGATGTTTAAGTGACTACTGACCCATTGATAT
The DNA here is from genome assembly GCF_010909765.2 of Amblyraja radiata. Classification (NCBI taxonomy): domain Eukaryota; kingdom Metazoa; phylum Chordata; class Chondrichthyes; order Rajiformes; family Rajidae; genus Amblyraja; species Amblyraja radiata. The sequence continues at coordinate 9,762,983 of NC_045988.1, forward strand.
AAAAAGCCAGCAGCCCCTCACACCTGCTCCAGGGTTCAATAACATTGTAGGTACACAAAAATGCTGGAGAAACTCAGCGGGTGCAGCAGCAGCATCCCAGGTGCGACAAAGGTTCACCTGTATCTCCTCCAACCTCATCTACTGCATCCGCTGCTCTAGATGTCAGCTAATTTACATCGGGGAGACTAAACGGAGGTTGGGCGATCGTTTCGCCGAACTCCTCCGCTCAGTCCGCAATAACCTACCTTAACTCCCGGTGGCTCAGTACTTCAACTCCCCCTCCCATTCCCAATCTGACTTCTCTGTCCTGGGTCTCCTCCATTGCCAGAGTGAGCAACACCGGAAATTGGAGGAACAGCACCTCATATTCCGCCTGGGTTGCTTGCGTCCGGATGGCATGAACGTTGAATTCTCCCAGTTTTGCTAGCCCTTGCTGTGTCCTCCCCTTCCTTAACCCTCGAGCTGTCTCCTCCCATCCCCCCGCCCTCAGGCTCCTCCTCCTCCCTTTTTCCTTCCTTCTCCCCCCCACCCCCCATCAGTCTGAAGAAGGGTTTCGGCCCGAAACGTTGCCTATTTCCTTCGCTCCATAGATGCTGCTGCACCCGCTGAGTTTCTCCAGCATTTTTGTGTACCTTCAATAACATTGTGTCTGGTCTTTGTTACCCCGGATGACTTTCAAACACTGACCACATATCCCATGATGCCCTTATTTTCCACAGTTAATCACTCATAGTTTAGGGAAGTAAAACCAAATTGTGATCGAAATATTGGACATTTGTCTTTTCATTCAATTTGTCAAAGATAAATTAAGAGAAAAAGTTACCAACCTCAAAACTATCAATAATATCCCTGTATAATTGCAGGGAATGAGTTCTGAAACTCACTTCCATTGTTCCAGCTGTCAGTTCCCTGACCAGTTACAGGTTCAATCCAACTCCAGAGACCTGAACTCAAAAGCTAAGCAGGTTCTCTCAGCACTGCTGGACTTACCTTTCTTTGGATGCCAACTTTAAATCACAGACCTACACTCAAGTGTATGTTCAAGATCATGGCACGTCTTTGAAGAAGAGCAAGGGGTGAGCATACGTTTAATGGTCTGAACAATATTCTTCCCTCAGCAAACATAGCTGAACGCAGATTGTCAGGTTGGTGTTGCAGTGATGTTTGTCGGAGCTGCCTGTGCTTAAGATGATCTCCCTACAAGAGTGTTTAATTGTCATATGTACTGACAATGGAACAGCAGCATAACAAGGTTGTAAACACAATACACATAGACAATATAATAAAAAAATACAATTTCAATAAATTAATAACGGTTCTGGTGCAAAAAAGGCCAAAGTTCTCAGTGCAACCAGCTCTCAACATAGCTCATTGTTTAGTTATTGTATTGTGGTGTTCAAGAGCCTGATGGTTGATAGGAAGAAGCTGTTCTTGAACCTGGAGGTCATGTTTTTCAGACTCCTGTACCTCGTTCTCGGTGGTAGGAGTGAAATGAAAGAGTGGCCAGGATGGTGTGATGGGGAAACCGAGGCAGGCCATGCATGGTGAATGGCGGGGCCCCAGGGGGTGTTTAGTTTAATTTAGTTTGGAGATACAGCGCGAAAACACGCCCATCGGCCCACCGAGTCCGCACCGACGAGCAATCACCCTGTACACTTGCACTATCCTACACACACTAGGGACAATTGACATTTATACCAAGCTAATTAACCTACAAACCTGTACGTCTTTGGAATGTGGGAGGAAACCGAAGATCTAGGAGATAACCCACGCAGGTCACAGGGACAATGTACAAACTCCGTACAGATAGCAACCGTATTCAGGATCGAACACGGGTCTCTGGCGCTGTAAGGTAGTAGTCTACTGCTGCGCCACCATGCCACCCTGTTAATGAAGTGATAGACCTTAGGATTTGTGTTCATATACATCCGTGAAAGTAGCAGCACAGGTGGATAGGGTAGTGAAGAGACATGCTTGCTTGTGGTAGTGAGTCAGGCTGGGGGATGCCGTATTGATGAACTACCTTGGACAGCAATATTTGCACTAGTTCGTTTAATACCACTTAAACCTCACCTGAATCCACCAGAGGATTTGCAGATAAATAATTCTCTCCATTAGCCTCTCCAATATGTTCACAGCCACAAATGAGCCAATAATAGCGACAGTGATATGTGGATAAACAGACGTGCTTAGAAATGAGGTCAGGGGGGATGCTAATAGTACAGACTTCAGGGGAAAGCACATGGCGAGACACTTTGCATTCCAGCATGTCAAGCACGGTGATTCAATCCTGACGATGAATGCCCTGTGCAGTGTCGGCACAAACATTTGACAAGTGAAACCGATCATCACATGGGGCGCCACGGTGGTGCAGCGGTAGAGTTGCTGCCTTACAACGCCAGAGACCCGGGTTCGATCCCGACTATGGGTGCTGTCTGTACGGAGTTTGTACGTTCTCCTCGTGACCGCGTGGGTTTTTCCCCTCCGGTTTTCCGGTTTCCTCCCACACTCCAATGATGTACAGGTTTGTAGGTTAATTGGCTTTGGTAAAGTTTGTAAATTGTCCCTAATGTGTAGGGTAGTGTGAGTGTAATGGGGTTGCTGCTCAGCGCGGACACGGTGGGCAGAAGGGCCTGTTTCCACGCTGTATCTCTAAACTAAACTAAATCACACGGCTGAAACATACTGAATTGGCATCTAATGAACCTCAGGTGTTGCTGTCTGTGCCACATAACTGAATGTAATTATTGAAGGTGGAGCGGACTACCCAGAACACGTCATCAGTCAGCCACCACCTTGGTGCACACTGTCTCTGGCCTCATTAACAAGTGGGTGTTTCAGCTTCAGGGCGGAGAAGACATCATAGAACGTAGGAAACGCTTGTTCTTTCATCAGGGAGGGTTTCATGGCATTGTGACAATGAATTGCCTGGAGCAGAGAGAGAGGAGGGATGGGGTTTACTGAGGAAGGGGAGATGGACAACAAGCAAGAGAAAGCGGAGAGAGAGGCTGTTGTGAGGAAGGGAGGGAGTTGCTCAAGGGGAGGAGGTTTTCGAGGAGGGAGAGTACAATGAGGGAGGAGTTTAGGGAGGATGTGAAGCTGGGCTGTGGAAGAAGGTACAGCATGAGTTCAGGTGTGAACAGTTTGTCCATGTGGGATACGAAGTATGACCAGGCATGTGTGTGTGTTCATCCAGGCAGCAGAGACTGGACATCCTTGTGACTGGACCAAGCCCTTGGTCTGACCAGGCTCTGCATTGCCCCACATTAGATGTGTTTAAAGGATAGTTCTGTGCAGAAGAGGTTACTGAAGTCTCCAGAAGTTATAGGACAGAAAGTTTAAGAAGGGTTAAGTGTCTAAGACTAGGCAAAATCGGGACCAATGTGAGAAGAGAGATGGTGAATACTTAAGGTGTTATATTTGAATGCACGTGGTATATGGAACAAAGTGGCTGTTTGGAAATTGGTAGGTATGACATGGCTGAAAGGGATCGGAGCTGGGAGCTGAATGTCCAGGGTTACGAGTCCTACTGAAAAGACAGAGAGGTGGACGGAGGATTGGGGTAGCTCTGCTGGTAAGGAAGATGAGACATTATGTTGCGACAGTCAGGCTAAACTTGGGGATACTGTGTGCCGTTCTGGTGGACATGTCACACAATGAACGTAGTAGCAATAGAGAAGGTGTAGGTGAGATTAGAAATATAGAAAATAGGTGCAGGAGTAGGCCATTTGGCCCTTCGAGCCAGAACCGCCATTCAATATGATCATAGCTGAAACTTTACCAAAGCTTATCTGCAGTGGGGTGGAATTGGGCTGTGTTTACTGATCTGTATTGTTTGGAGGTACATGATTTATAATTGTTATAAGACCTTTCGTAAGTAGCCTCCAACAGTAAATAGCACAACAATGGAAGATTCTAATAATAATAATAATGGATGGGATTTATATAGCGCCTTTCTAATACTCAAGGCGCTTTACATCGCATTATTCATTCACTCCTCAGTCACACTCGGTGGTGGTAAGCTACTTCTGTAGCCACAGCTGCCCTGGGGCAGACTGACGGAAGCGTGGCTGCCAATCTGCGCCTACGGCCCATCCGACCACCACCAATCACTCACACACATTCACACACAGGCAAAGGTGGGTGAAGTGTCTTGCCCAAGGACACAACGACAGTATGCACTCCAAGCGGGATTTGAACCGGCTACCTTCCGGTCGCCAGCCGAACACTTAGCCCATTGTGCCATCTGTCGTCCCGATAATCTGTATATAAGGAGCAGATTAATCTTTGGTTGAGGAGTGATCGCTGAGGAGTGATCACTGTATTTGACGTTCTTAAATAAAGTATTGATTGCCACCTGATCTTTGTGGTGCCTTTTAAAGTTTTCGTTAACAACGGTCTCCAACAATTTGGAAAATGTAGTGTTTTGTGTCACTTACGAAAACCCCCTGCAGCAGTTACTGTTTCATTCTTGGACCTTAACTGGTGATTAAAACAGTTGTCAACAAGATACAAGATATATTTATTTGTCACATGTGCCAGTTGGCACAGTGAAGTGTGTGATCACCATACAGCCATACAATAAAAATAAAGAACACAACACACGATAGAGTTCAACATAAAACATCCCCACACAGCAGAATCAAAAGTTTCCCACTGTGAGGGAAGGCACCAAAGTCAGTCATCTTCCTCTGATGTTCACCCGTGGTCGGCAGCAAGAGTACTAGCAAGAACCAAAGTAACTGGACCAAGATATTAAAAGTTTTATTTATCAAACAGATATATATTTAAAAATGAAGAACTTGGCTGCATGAACAGCTGACCTCAGAATGAAATGCAATTGAGGATAAATTTAAAGGATAAGTTGATTTTCACTTGGATAGAGTCATAACATTAATTTTCAGACTTAAACAAGTCACTGTGATGATTTAAAATATTTGCTCACACCACCCAATATTAACCTCCCCCTAGACTCCCACACATGAAGATTAGATGTTCTCATCCCTCCACCCTATCCCACCTTCCTCTATCTGTAATCTGTGTCCAAGTATTCTGTGCTCCAGAATTGTTGACTTCCTAATCATCTGTGAATTTAGCGCCTTTGTTGATAAAGACCTAAGTGGAATTCCCTCTTAACTCTTTTTCATCTTCTGCACTTTTACTTTGATCTAATGTTTGGCCACCCGCCCTAATTTCTCCTTATTGGCTCAGCAATAATTGTGTTTGATAAAAATTCCAGTAAGAAACTTAGTGTAGGTGGGTGACAGGTGAATCAGAGGCAAGGTGAGGCAGAGGTGGGGCATTGTTGATAGACATGTAAGAGAGGAGAGTTTGCATGAAATTTAAAAAAGGAATATAGAGTCTTGTATTAGTTATGTATGGAAACTTAAGTGTTATCGAGTCATAGAGTCATACAGCATGGAAACAGGCCCTTTAGCCCAGTGTCCATGCCAACCAAGATGTCCCATCTACACAAGTCCCACTTGCTTACGTGTGATCAATATACCTCTAACCTTTCCTATCCATGATCCTGTCCAAATGTTTTTTTAAATGTTGTTACTGTACCTGCCACAACTACCTCCCCTGGCAGCTCGTTCCATGTACCCACCGCCCTCTGAGTGAAAAAGCTGCCCCCCCCCCTCCTCCCCCCCAGGTTACTCCCACAATTGTTGTTCCCAGGGTGTATGTTTGTGGTAAAACCTGATGGAAGTTGGGGAGAATAAAGCTTGAATGATGCTTGATGGTCAGCACTGATTCAGTGGGCTGAAGGGTCTCTGTGAGTCTGTTAATTGGCGATTATAACTCACCTTTAGTGTAGGTGGGTGACAGGTGAATCAGAGGCAAGGTGTGGCAGAGGTGGGGCATTGCTGATAGACATGTAAGAGAGGAGAGGTTGCAGGAAATTTAAAAAAAGGAATGAAATTTAATAAGATTGTCTGAGGGCTAGTATAGACTTTATGGGCTGAAAGGTCTCCGGTGTGGTAAGAAAGAAAAATAGTTGGAAGCAGTACTATAAATGATTATTCTATCGTTTTTATTAATTGCAATTAAAAATATGCCAATACACATGTGTCTGTACAACTGGTAAAATGGATACGTTGCCTGACAAATCTAGAGAATTAGTTAATGAATTCCAGACACCAGTTAGCAAGTCACATAGAGAAATGGCAGTAGTTTCCCATTCTCGGATGGTGGAGCTCTGGGTTATAGATTGGATGTGATTACCAGTGTAACTTGTATGCAGAAGGGTTTCGGCCCGAAACGTCGCCTATTTCCTTCGCTCCATAGATGCTGCTGCACCCGCTGAGTTTCCCCAGCAATTGTGTGTACCTAACTTGTATGCATAGTTGCTTGCTTAACCAGTGGATAATGAAGGGGCAGATACCTGTCCTTCGGGTTCCAGCAGACAGGGACCATCACCACACACACACACACATCTGTATGAACAGATTTCAGCTGATCAAAGCAAGCGCCATAATCTCCTCGTGGACAGGGAGGCAGAGGGGTGCTTCAATACTAGTCATCTTGTCGCAGAGAGATGAGGCGAAGGGAAATGAAAAGCAGATAGGAGATATTATTCAAGATAATCCTCTCGTTTTAGTTGAGATACATTCATCAGTACAATTCTTGCTTCAAATATACAGCAAATATCAGCATATTACAATGTTAGTCACACTTTTAGTTTTGCTATTTAACTTAAAGTTATTGAACAAGATGCCAATTACTTTCGAGTTAGCTGCTACAATAACATGGATGAATTGTAAAAGCAACAAGGACCGTACATCAGTGCCACAACATTGCTGGGGATCAGTGGGATATCTTTGCCTCGTGAGTCGTCTGGTCTTTCTGTGCCTCAGCCCCGGGCTCCTTCATCCCCGGCGGAGACGCCAGGTTGATCTTCACGTCGTTGACTTTAGGCTGTATCTCTCCGCCTTTCCTGGGCGCCTCGATGCACAGGATGCCATCGTGGGTCAGAGTTGTTCGAACCAGCAGAGGGTCCACGTCGAGGGGCAGGATGTAGGTGCGTTTAAAGTCTCGGCAGATGAAGCCGTGGTCGTCCAACTTCTGAGGATGACTACCGGACACCTCCAGCAGGTTGTCCACCGTCCGGACCGACAGCTCACTTGGCAGGAAGTGGCACACATCCAGAAAGACCTGGAATTTATGGTCCTTTGTGGCTATCTCTGAAAACCCTCGGTCCAGTTGCTTGTTGATCCTGGGTCTAATGTAGTAACCGTGGTACAAAGTCGGAGCTAAAATATCCTCCGGTGACAAACCTGAGGGATTTATTGGAAGTTATAAAACTGCTAATGATAGACCAACAATTTGTAACTTAACACTGCAACACACACACAGTGAAGATAGTAACCTCGTATAGACATTTGCTTTCAAGAGAGATCTAGATAGGGCTCTTAAAAATAGCGGAGGCAGGGGATATGGGGAGAAGGCAGGAACGGGGTACTGATTGGGGATGATCAGCCATTGAATGGCGGTGCTGGCTCGAAGGGCCAAATGGCCGACTCCTGCACCTATTGTCTATTGTCTATTGACATAAAATGCTGGAGTAACTCAGGAAAAAATGGATAGGTGATGATTCAGGTTGGGACCCTTCATCAGACTGAAGAAGGGTCCAGACCTGAAATATCACCTATTCATTTTCTCCAGACATGCTACCTGACCCGCTGAGTTATTCCAACATTTTGTGTTTATCTTTGGTATAAACCAGCATCTGTTCATTTTGTATTACATGGTTATCTAGTAACTGTCTCATAATGATTTAATTAACGTTGTAGTTATCTTTAGTTATCTAGTAACTACCTAGCGACAGTGCAGATAGTTTTCTTGAATGACAGCAGGATCTTGATCAGCTGGGTAAGGTGGCTGAATAAGTCAAACCCGGGCAGGACCCCGAGGAGTGGTGCACAGCAGAGGGATCTAGTAGTGCAGGTACATAGATCTAGCAGTGCAGGTACAGAGTTCCCTTGAAAGTGGCGTCACGGGCAGACAGGGTGGTGATGAACGACTGGCCCATTATTCGCACCCCTGCCTTTGGGACCACAGTGATGGGATGTAGTGCAGTGGTCATTGAAATACAGGTCTCACACAGAGTTGAGGGTCATTGATGCAAAGTTCCGAGTTCAAATCTCACCGCAGCAGATCGGGAATTTATAATCATGTGAATAAATCGGGTGTAAAAAAAGTAGTGGGGTCAGGGCTGGTCTCCGGCAGCAGTAACACTGAGTCACCCAGAGGCAGGTGAAATAGTGCAAGATCACGGCAGAGAGAGATGTTGATGTGAAGACGTGCATGTTGGCAACTTCCCAACCAGAGTCCGCAGCTGTGCTCGCCGCGTGTGTGTGTGTGTGTGTGTGTGTGTGTGTGTGTGTGTGTGTGTGTGTGTGTGTGCCAGTGTATGTGTGTGTGTGCGTGCCAGTGTATGTGTGTGTGTGTGTGTGTGTGCCAATGTATGTGTGTGTGTGCCAGTGTGTGTGTGTGTGTGCCAATGTATGTGTTTGTGTGTGTGCCAATGTATGTGTGTGTGTGTGTGTGCCAGTGTGTGTGTGTGTGTGTGCGTGCGTGTGCCAGTGTATGTGTGTGTGTGTGTGTGTGTGCCAGTGTATGTGTGTGTGTGTGTGTGTGGCAGTGTATGTGTTTGTGTTTGTGTGTGTTTGTGTGTGTGTGTGTATCCGTGAGTGAGTGTCGTTCTGTCTGACTGTATGTGTGAGTGTGAAAGAGAGAGCATGTGTGCGTGCCCGCCTGTGTTTGTGTCAGTATGTGTGTGTGTGTGCGCACATCTGAGTGTGTCTGTATGCAGTGTTTGTGTGTGTGTGTCAGTAGGCGTGTGTGGGTGAGTCTATGCGCATGGGCACAACTCGATCGCCAACTCCACGATGATTTTGTTTAAAAAGATCCTGCTCCGAGCTGGCCACTTTAATACCGGGGGGTCGCGTTTATTTCGGCACACCCACCCTCAGCCAAAGTGTCGGCAAAGCAACAACGTGTAACTTGGTTAACGCGAACATAAACAAACTCACCCTCCCCGTAGTTCTGGTCGTAGATTGTGCTTGGCGTGTCGCCCTCGTATTCCACGCTCATGGGGTAAGCGTGAGGGACTGTCCTGTCCTCCATCGTTCGTATCAGACACAAGGCTTGAGCTCCCTCTCTCCCCTTCACTCACTCTCCCTCTCCCTATCTCCGCCAGGCCGGGTCATTCACAGTCGGGTTCTAGTGAGAGGGAGGGAGTGGAATTAGAACAGAACAGAAATAGACCCGGGCGCCTGGAACCACCCACAGACCGGCAGCTGAAAGCGACCACAGCTTGAGCTCGCACTAGCAGTGTGCCTGATGAGGTAGACAAAAATGCTGGAGTTAACTCAGCGGGACAGGCAGCATCTCTGGAGCAAAATTAATGGGTGGCATTTCGGGTCGAGACTTCTGAAGAAGGGTCTCGACCCGAAACGTCGCCCATTCCTTCCTTCCAGAGATGCTGCCTGTCCCGCTGAGTTACTCCAGCTTTTTTGTGTCTATCGTCAAGGAATCCCTCTGACTGGTCATTGTCAAGGTCAATCCCACTCCAGAACCGCCGGGCTGGACATTTCAACACGCGGTTGGTAGCAACGTGGTACAACAGCGTGGAAACAGGCCATTCGGCCCAACTTGCCCACACCGACCAGTATGCCCCATCTACACTAGACCCACATGCCTGCATCTGGCCCATATCTTTCTATTCGTGTCCTATTCATGTACTTGTCTAAATGAGTAATAAGAGTAAAGATAGACACTAAATGATGGGGTAACTCAGCGGGTCAGGCAGCACTTATAATCTACTCTACCAATTTACCTACTCTGGTCCCACCTGCCCGCGTTCGCCCCATATCCCTCTAAAACTTTCCTATCCGTGTACCTGTCTAAATATATTTAAAATGCTGTTATAGTACCTGCCACAACTACCTCCTCTGGCAGCCCATTCCATATACCCACCATGCTCTGAGTGAAAGCGTTACCCCTCAGATTCCTAGTAATTCTTGCCCGTCATGACCTGGACTAATGACTGGGAGTTCAAACCCATCAAAGAGCAGGGATATTTGTGGAATGGCTGTAGCACAGAAGGAGGCCATTCAGCCCATCAGGTCTGTGCCAGTTCTTAGTAGAGCGATGTTTAAGAAGCAATTGGACAGGTACGTAGATAGGACATGTTGAGAGGGATGTGGGCCAAACGCAGGCAAGTGGGACTAGTGCCATTGGGACATGTTGGTCGGTGCGGGCAAGTTGGGCTGATGGTCCTGTTTCCACGCTGTATCACTCTAATGGGGAGAGTCTAGTTCCCTGCCTCTTTCCCTCAAGTTGTGATCCAGTTCCCTCTGGGAATTGCGATGGGCTCCATACCTCCCCCACCCCCTCACAGTGAGTCCCCGTCACAATCAGCCTCCGTGGATCTACCGCTCAGATATCACACCCAGAATCCTGGTCCTCCAACCGCGGGAGGATGGGACCAGATTCCCTCTCACAGCTCCGTCAACACCGCTGCAAGGAAACATTCTCAGCTTCTCTGGTCCAACCTTGCGGCTGATTCTGCTTCGTTTTTAAAAACCTGGCATCAAGTGCAATCCCAGTCGGGGCCATTAAATTACCCAACTGTGGTTGGAACCTGAAGCTGAAAGACACAAAATGCTGGAGTAACTCAGCAGGCCAGGCAGCATCTCTGGAGAACATGGACAGGTGATGGATGCAGTCTGCGGAAGGGTCGCCTGCCCATGTTCTGCAGGGATGCTGCCTGACCCGCCTGGTCGCAGTCGCTGCCTCAAAAAGGCTGGCAGCATCATCAAAGACCCACACCATCCTGGCCACACACTCATCTCCCTGCTACCTTCAGGTAGAAGGTACAGGAGCCTGAAGACTGCAACAACCAGGTTCAGGAATAGCTACTTCCCCACAGCCATCAGGCTGTTAAACCTGGCTCGGACAAAACTCTGATTATTAATAACCCATTATCTGTTATTTGCACTTTATCAGTTTATTTATTCATGTGTGTATATATTTATATTATGGTATATGGACACACTGATCTGTTTTGTAGTAAATGCCTACTATGTTCTGTGTGCTGAAGCAAAGCAAGAATTTCATTGTCCTATCAGGGACACATGACAATAAACTCGCTTGACCTTGAACTTGGGTTACTCCAACACTTTGTGACTTTCCTTGATTAACCAGCATCTGCAGTTCTTTGTTTCTAGACGTGTCTCCAGGCCTGCAGCCCCCTACACCATCCAATGAGATGGGCTGGTAATCACACGGCTCAGGGGGCAGAACATGTCTCAGGCCCTCAAAAGTAAAAATAAGTCATCGAGACGTTCCAAGGCAGCGTCCTGCGACGCCATCAATTGGTAACGCGGTACTAGGGACTGATCCCATTCAACACAGCCAGGAACTAAAATACCCTCTCGGCCGCATTATAAAGTGATCAGCACTGGCCTATTTCTGGGATGACATATTTGTGATGGCCATCATCGCCATTCCGGTTCAGCTTCTGAATGACCCAACACACAGACACCGCGGAACAAAAGGGCATTAAAATCTTTAATCGTTAATAAAACTGGAACATCATAAAATCTCTCCCGATACAATAGCTCCCCTTTGAAAATGCCATGAGGTCATCTGGTGCAGCCCACGGCGGCCTTGCCAGCAGAGGAAGGGATTGATCAGCACAGCTTTGTTCGCCGCTAGAGAGACCGCGTTACTGGTGGTGACACGTCTAATCCCCCAAAATAATAACTCCCTAAAGAATGAGATCACATGACAGACTCAATCAGCCTTGCATCAGTTTTCCAGAAGGTTCAATGGGTGGCTGTCATTGTGTATATAAAGATCACAGCCACGGGCTGACCTGCAAGCGGTTCTTGGACTGAGCTCCGCACAAGTTTCAAAGCTAAACCCTCTCCTTCCTTTCAAAGCGAGAAGATGGACATTGCCATCCAACACCCGTGGTTTCGCCGTTCCCTCTTCCAGAACTCCCTCTTCCCCTCTCGCATCTTTGACCAGCATTTTGGGGAACACTTTGACCTCGAACCCTTCATCAACTTCTCCTCTCTGGTGAACCCCTTCTACTGGAAGGCGGCAGGTCTGAGCAGGACCCCCAGCTGGTTGCAGTCTGGACTCTCTGAGGTACGTTCTACGCGTTCTTATATCGCCGTGTCCTTTTCGTGTTACTTAACAACATGTTTGCTTAGAGAGCGTGTGATGAAATTAGATGTGCGTTTGTCTCAAAACAAGTATTATTTTGTTCAATTTTCCTGTGCGTAATCTTCACAACTCTAGATTCAATCCTAACCTCGGGTGCTGTCGGTGTGGAGTTTGCATATTCTCCCCGTGACTGCGTGGGTTTGCTCCGGGTGCTCCGGTTTCCCCACATCCCAAACACTGGCGGGTTGGGAGGTTAATTGGCCGCAGTTAATTTGCCCCTAATGGGCAAGTGAATTGAATTGAATTGAACTGCATACATTTTATTAGCCAAGTATGTATACTTCCAAGGAATTTGTCTTTGGTGCTTTGCGCGCAAGGATAACAACACGATATACTGTAGACAATTACAAAATAAAACATTATAATTGAAACGTGTGTCCTGTACCTTAATTGGTACATGTGACAATAAACTGACCTTGAAACCTTGAGTAAAATAAAATACCAGAGCAAAAGGAGGCTACAGACTTTTGGCTGTTCAGTAGAGCTACTACTCGTGGAAAAATGCGTTTTTTATGTCTGGCTGCGGCGGTTTTGACAGTCCGGAGTCGCCTTCCATAGGGAAGTGATTCAAAGAGTTTGTGGCCAGGGTGAGAGGGGTCAGAGATGATCTTACCCGCTCGCTTCCTGGCCCTTGCAGTGTACAGTTTGTCGATGGGGGGAAGGTTGTAGCTAACAACCTTCTCGGCAGATCGAACTATGCGCTGCAGACTCCGGATGTCGTGCTTGGTGGCTGAGCCAAACCAGACCATGATGGAGAAGGCGAGGACAGGCTCTATGATGGCAGTATATACCTGGACCATCATTGTCTGTGGCTGATTGTGTTTTCTCAGCTGCCCCAGGAAGTACATCATCTGTTGGGCCTTTTTGATTGTGGAGTCGATGGTGGCCTCCCATTTTAGATCCCTGGGATGATGGTTCCATGGAACTTAAATGACTCCACATATGTGACTGTGGTGTTGGTGATGGTGAGTGGGGGGAGGGGACCATTGTGGACACCTTGACCATTCGAGGCAGCTCTGATTTTTTCTCTACCTTTTCGAACAAATCAGAGCCAGCACAGATGGCCAAAGAGCCCACAATGGTCCATTGTTGGCTTTGGAGGAGGTGTTAATGATGGGATATGAACAATGTAACCACCAGGATAACTAGGGTGGGAGTGGGATGGAGAGAGAGGGAATGCAAGGGTTACTTGAAATCTGATCTGAAATGCAGGTAGGTGGGACTAGTGTAGTTGGGGCATGTTAGCTGGCATGGGCAAGTTGGGCCGAAGGCCTTGTTTCCATGCTTTAAGACTCTGTATAAATGTTTTATGTTTTAAATCTTAAGACATCTTAAGACAATCTTTGAGAACAATTCTTCACCCCATCATGAGTTCCCACAATGTCTGCCATTGTGCAGTGTGAGCCGCCTGTTCAGACAGCCACGTCCCTCATTCCATGGAGTGTTGTTTCCGAAGAAAATGCTCCAGCAGTCTCCAGTGTAGGCTGGCAAGGACTGTAGCTGATTGAAGCACGGTGGTGTGATGAGAGAGCCCATGTCAAACACCAATGAATGGATGCACTTGCACAGAAGGACCATCTTCGAAACTCCCTGTGCTGTTGTCAAACTCACTGTCTCAGGGTGCACAGTGGAAACTTGCCCACTGATGCATTCAAGAGAGAGTTACATTTAGCTCTTCGGGCTAACTGAATCAAGGGATATGGGGAAAAAGCAGGAACGGGGTACTGATTTTGGATGATCAGCCATAATCATATTGAATGGCAGTGCTGGCTCGTAGGGCCGAAAGGGCACCAATCCTCTGCCACTGGGGGGGCGTATACCTCAAGGTGTATTATATACGTCGCATCACATGCAAGACTCTACAGAGGAGAGAGGAGGTGTTCTCCTTCCTGCAACAAGATATCTTCCTTGCAGCCCCAACTCCAGACCTGCCCTTTCCTATTGCACACAGCTCTGCAAGGATAGACCACTTCACAGAGAATGGAGAGCAAGGTTCAACGGTTTGAAACTCAGCTTTATTTGTTGGGGGAGGAAAGCAAAAGGTTTTTACATTGGGACAAAAAGTGCATTAAAATAATACATGAGCCTGTTTGATCCATCTTTAAAAATCAACGCATGTTTTTGAGTGGCTAGCAGGTTTATGCAACCGCAAGTTGTGTTGGTAACACAGAATATTCGGAAAAGTTTGTTAAAGTTGTTTTACTGGGAACGGGTTGTGTCCACTTACTTGGGGGATTATAATGTCCAGACGGCTTTGGAGGCCAAGATTGGTAGATTCTTGATTAGTAAGGGTGTCGGGGGCTATGGGGAGAATGCAGGAAAACGGGGTTGAGAAGGAAAGATAGATCTGCCATGATTGAATGGCTGCTTGGACTTGATGGGCCGAATGGCCTAATTCTGCTCCTAGAACTTACGAACTGCTCTCCCAGCCACAGGACACCAAAGACACTCAGCAAATAATTAATGGGCTTGTGCACTTGTCCCTATTACAATATCCTGCCATCCGAGCTGAGTTGGGGGTTTTCAGGGTCATGTTTCTGTACCACTATTTTATCACTGGGTTATTTAGAAGAAAATTTGGGAACTTGACGTCCACTCTTTGCTCAGGATGCATGCTTTATCTCTTGCAGGTGAGACTGGACAAGGACAAGTTTGCAATTCACCTTGATGTCAAACATTTCACCCCTGAGGAAATTCGAGTCAAAATCCAGGGGGACTTTATTGAAATCCAAGCCCAGCATGAAGAGCGTCAGGTAAGTCTCACTCTCCGGTTCCGCTTTAGATCATCCTCTTTGGTGGGTGCTTTCATCGGCCGGGTAAACTTTAAAGAATAAGAAAAATGGGTTGAGTTGAATTTGCGGGAGAGATTCCCTGGGTGGGAATGAGAGCATTCCTGCACAGGCTGCTAGTTTGAGTGAGGGCCAGGACTAGTATGGGTGAGTAAACAACATTGTCCCCACTGGGATTTTAAAGTCCCCTACAGCAGCACATTAGGTCTAGATGATTTTGAAAAGGTTTTCCAGTTCCTTCCAATACATTTTAATTGGTGTAGACTTTGTTTACGCTGGTGACCAGCTGATGCGTTGCAGTCCGGATCTGCTATTAGACCATTGGAAGCAAGCCAATGCTATGGCAGCACTTTAGAATGTTTGCAGCCATGAAACATTGTAAACATGCTCAGTCCGGATGGGAAATACAGGTGGTGATCGGACTGGTCTTAAGTCGGTCGTTGTTTACATTTAGTTTAGTTTTAGTCGAGAAATACAGCGTGGAAACAGGCCTTTCGGCCCATTGAGTCCGTGTCGACCAGCGATAACCCCTCACCCCGTACACTAGTACTATCCTGCACACTGAGGACGATTTACAGAAGCCAATTAACCTACAAACCTGTGTAGGAAGGAACTGCAGATCTTGGTTTACACCGAAGATAGACACAAAATGATGGAGTAACTCAGCGGGACAGGCAGCATCTCTGGTGAGAAGAAATAGGTGGGGTTTCGAGTCGAGGCCCTTTGTCAGACGTTGAACCTGCAAACCTGCACATCTTTGGAATGTGGAAGGAAACCGGAGCACACAGAAAAAAAGCCATGTGGTCGCGCGGAGAACGTACAAACTGTGCAGACAACACCCGGAGACAGAGTCTCTGGCGCTGTGAGGCAGCAACTCCACCGCTGCGCCACTGTGCCGCCTCCAAGTCAGTTATGTTAATACCACCAATTCTACAAACAGATACATTTGACTTTCAACAACATGTCCAGGTTGTAGAAATTATTTAAATATAACCTCACTAGTTATTAACTGGACAACGGGCAATCAGACAGGAGAAGAAGAACATTCGGACTGCGAGGATAGACACAAAATGCTAGAGTAACTCAGCGGGACAGGCAGCATCTCTGGAGAGAAGGAATGGGCAATGTTTCTGGCCAAGACCCGTCTTCAGACTGAGAGTCAGGGGAGGGGGAAACATCAAGATGAGAGATCAAAGGGGACGAAGCAAGGAAAATGTAGAGGGTGACTGCTAGGGGAAGGCGTACAAAGAAAAAATTATCAGTCGGACCGTCAAACTAGTCGGAGATCTCGGGTGGGTGAGGGATGGAGAGAGAGAGGGAAAGCAAGGGTTACTCGAAGTTAGAAAAGTCAATATTCATACCGCTGGGTTGTAAGCTGTCCCAAGCAAAATACTTCTTACAGCGGCGACGACTTCTCCTGTGTGGTTTACACTCAGTGGTTCAAGGGTTCAATGGGGCTCCGGCCAAAGCTGGTGGTCACGTATCTGAGCTTGGATTGACGTCAGTCAGTGTCAGCGGGTGGGGAGTGCAGTGTGCATCAGACACCTTATCTCAGCTGGAGATGTATTTATAAAGTCAGTTCCAACAACTATCTTTGGCTCAGCAACTTACTGAGGTTAGATGGCAACTGCACTTCATTAGTGATTCATTGGTTCTAGAGTCGTCTCCAGAAAGTTCTGAAGATGTGACAGATGCAATATAGTTCCCAGGCTACAGGAATCTTGTCACTTCCATCCCGAATGTGCTTCGGATTAATTGACGTTAATTGACAGTGAAAATATTCAGTCAGAGGATGGTGAATCTGTGGAATTCTTTGCCACAAAAGGCTGTGGAGGCCAAGTCAATGGATATTTTTAAGACAGAGATAGACCTGCTTCTTCTTCTTGTGTATGGCGTGCACAGCCTAAAGTTGTAGGACAACTTGTTCCATTTGATCTTATTTGATTGTGCACGCCAGGTTGGTTGCATTCATCAAAACAGGGTGGACCACGTGAAGGTTGCAATCTCCCATCCCACAGAGATAGATAGATTCTTGGTCAGTCCGGGTGTCAGGGATTATGGGGAGAAGGCGGGAGAATAGGATTAGGAGGGAGAGATAGATCAACCATGATTGAATGATGGGGTAGACTTGATGGACCGAATACCCATATCACTTATGAGCACCCGTGTGTGACACAAGTTCCCGCTCACTGGCCAATGCTTTCAGTTGCCCTGTACTCCTGAGGCTGTCCACTGAAGGCAGAGTGAGTACCAACTGTGGTGCCTGCGTTCATCAGCTGGCTCCTGTTGCTCACTACACTGGTCCCTTGGGTGAAGTGAAACCATGGAACATAAAACCTAGAAGAGTGCAACAAGCCCTTCCGCTTACAATGTCTGTTGCAAACGGTCCTAATGCCAAGACCAGCCCTCGGCCACCTGCACATAATCCATATCCCGGCATATCCATGTACCTATCCAAAAGTCTCTAAAATGCCACTGTTGTATCTGCCTCCACCACCAACCCCAGCAGCGCGTTCCAGGCACTCGCCATCCTCTCTGTAAAAAAAGTCTTGCCCTGTGCATTTCCTTTAAACTTTACCCCTCTCACCTTAAAGCGGTGCCCTCTACTATTGTATATATGCATCCCGGTGAAAAGGTACGCACTGTCTACCCTATCTATTCCTCTCTTCATTTTTTAATACTTCTGTCGTGTCTCTCCGCAGCCTCTGGTGTTCCAGAGAGATGTCAGCAAACAACAAGTGGTTCAGGCATCTGTGTTGTTATCTAACTCTGTGACTACGGTCTCGTAATTAATTCTGCAGAGGGTGCATGAGTGTGCTGGTTCAGTGGAGGAGTGTTGTGTAGCTGCAAGTTAACGCAGGAAAATGCGTTTGACGGCTTTGGACCTGTTCTCACTGGAGTATGGAAGGATGAGAGTGGACTTCATTGAAACTTACCGAATAGTGAAAGTCCTGGATCGAGTGGATGTGGAGACGATGTTTCCACTAGTTGGAGAGTCTTGTCGCAGAATTAAAGGATGTTCCTTTTGGAAGGAGATGAGGAGGAATTTATTTAGTCAGATGGTGGTGAATCTATCAATCTTAAAAATATGCTTTGGCTTGGCCTCCACAACCTTCTGAGGCAATTAATTCCACTGATTCGCCACCCTCTGACTAACAAGATTCCTCCTCATCTCCTTTTTAAAGGTATGTCATTTTATTCTGAGGCTGTGGCCTCTGGTCCTAGTGGAAACATCCTCTCTACATTCCCGCTATCCAGGCATTTCACTACATTTCAATGAGGTCCCCCCAATTATCCTTCTAAACTCCAGGAAGTACAGGCAGTTCAGAACTGTACCAGTCACGAATAGAACATCCCCAATGGCTGCTGACTGGTCTGAGCTTTTCCTTGTGGTGTCTTCTCTACTTTGTGAAACAAAGACAGCGGGAATGTTCAGCAGCTGAAACCCTTCTGTTCTGCAGGATGAACACGGATATATTTCCCGGGAGTTTCACCGCAAGTACAAGATCCCGGCGGGAGTGGACCCGACCCTGATCACCTCCTCGCTGTCGGCGGACGGAGTGCTGACCGTCACCGGCCCCCGGAAAGTGGCCGACGTCCCCGAGAGAACCGTGCCCATCTTCCGAGAGGAGAAGCCTGCGGTCGCTGGACCTCAGCAGATGTGAATCCCCGGACCTTTCTGTTGAGTTCAGTGTGAAACAACTTCAAGCCATTAAAGTATCGCCTTTCGCTTTTTGTGTAACATTTTTTGTATCGCCATGTAATCAAACATTCCTTAATATGTCAGCTTGCAACAAACATTTATCTTTGCTGCCTTCATTAATATCACCTTAAAATAAAATCAACAATTGATGAACCAACTTAACGCGCAAATCCTGTTTATTTCCTTGCTGTATGCCCGTGACAGACGAGGCATTTCAGGATAATAGCCAATTATTTGTTGCATTTGCTTACCTTATCAGCCAGTGCACAGATGCCAACAGGTCAATGGGTTAGTACAAACAAATAACAACCTCCAGTTGTTTAAGAAGGAACTGCAGATGCTGGAAAATCGATGGTAGACAAAAATGCTGGAGAAACTCAGCGGCTCAAGGATTAGAGGTCATGGATAAAACATAAAGTTCAAGTTCAAGTTCAAGTGAGTTTATTGTCATGTGTCCCTGTATAGGACAATGAAATTCTTGCTTTGCTTAAGCACACAGAAAATAGTAGGCATTTACTACAAAACAGATAAATGTGTCCATATACCATGATATAAATATATACACACATGAATAAATAAACTGGTAGTGCAAATAACAGAAAGTGGTTGCTAATAATCAGAGTTTTGTCCGAGCCAGGTTTAATAGCCTGATGGCTGAGGGGAAGTAGCTATTCCTGAACCTGGTTGTTGCAGTCTTCAGGCTCCTGTACCTTCTACCTGAAGGTAGCAGGGAGATCAGTGTGTGGCCAGGATGGTGTGGGTCTTTGATGATACTGCCAGCCTTTTTGAGGCAGCGACTGCGATAAATCCCCTCGATGGAAGGAAGGTCAGAGCCGATGATGGACTGGGCAGTGTTTACTACTTTTTGTAGTCTTTTCCTCTCCAGGGCAAAGAGGAAATGAACTGAGTTTTTTAGGTAGACAAAAGTGCTGGAGAAATTCAGCGGGTGCGGCAGCATATATGGAGCGAAGGAGATAGGCAACGTTTCGGGCCGAAACGTTGCCTATCTCCTTCGCTCCATAGATGCTGCTGCACCCGCTGAGTTTCTCCAACGTTTTTGTGTACCAACAACCTCCAGTTACCTCGCTGCCCCTCACACACCGCCACACCCCATTAAAGAAGGGTCTCGACCCGAAACGTCACCCATTCCTTCTTTCCAGAGATGCTGCCTGTCCCGCTGAGTTACTCCAACACTTTGTGTCTACCTTCGGTGCAAACCAGCATCTGCAGTTCCTTCCTACACAGTAAATGACACCATCGGTCTTTGAAAGGAAACAAGGTCGCCCGACACAAGCGCAGTATTCCTGTTGCATTGTGTAAGATTTGCAACGGGTTGTGGTAATGTTTTAGACAATAGACATTGACAATAGGTGCAGGAGTAGGCCATTTGGCCCTTTGAGCCAGCACCGCCATTCAATGTGATCATGGCTGATCATCCACAATCAGTACCCCGTTCCTGCCTTCTCCCCATATCCCCTGACTCCGCTATTTTTAAGAGCCCTATCTAGCTCTCTCTTGAAAGCATCCAGAGAACCTGTCTCCACCGCCCTCTGAGGCAGAGAATTCCACAGACTCGCCACTCTGTGAGAAAAAGTGTTTCCTCATCTCCGTTCTAAATGGCTTATCCCTTATTCTTAAACTGTGCCCCCTGGTCCTGGGTTTAGTACATGTTTACTACATCACTTTCCCCTCTGGGACAAATAAAGTTCTATCGTAACAGCAGAATTTACCTAAAAGTACAGCGGCTACACCAACAAATAATCATCAAATAATCTCTCACGTTTCATGCAAGTTTATATCGTAATGTATCGCTTGTAGCGAGCCAACGGCCATCCACACTTCAGTAGAAGTTGCGATCACTGTCGTACATAGCATTGTAGGAATGATAAAGCACACACACCAATATCCTATACTTCCAGCGGCGGAACTGGAGGACAGAGATGTGTGGTGCGTCCGTCACCTTTCCCGTTGGAAACCAGCAACACTGCATCGCTAATGTTTTCAACGACGATGAATGAATGAATGAATGAATGAATGAATGAATGAATGAATGAATGATTGAATGAATGAATGAATGAATGAATGAATGACGAAAGACATGTTTCTGAAGTAACTCAAGCGCACGCTTGATTTCATGGATTTCATGGAAGCATGGATTCCATCAAATACACACTTGGTTTGGAGGGTCTTTAACTCACCGACTTGCCTCCAGAGTTCAGCAAGCACATACGACAGACAGAGCAGAAGACAGATTCTGCACATAGAGACCTGCAATGGAACTCCCCGGGTGCCCGAGGAATGAGGAACTTACAGCGAGGATCGCTGGACTGTGCAGAGCCAGCAGCGCCGCTCCATCACTGCAGGCAGGAACTGCAGATGCTGGTTTACACCGACGATAGTTAGACACAAAAAGCTGGAGTAACAGCGGGTCAGACAATATCTCTGGAGAAAAGGAATATGTGACTTTTCGGGTCGAGACCCTTCCTCTGCGCCACCTTTCTCTGCATTTCCGTTACTAGACATCTAAAGTTAATTTCTTGTAGTCGGTCACGGACTGAGTTAAATAAAAATCACATTCTCAGCACACGGGGTTACATACACCACGCCCTGTTTATTTGAGTCATTCCATACTATTAATTACAATGAAAGTCTCTCTGTTTTCTCCCGTCCCTAACTGCGCCGCTCCACTGATTCCTCTCCCAGGCCGAGTGCCATTCCTCATGGAGCTCCGGGCCCACAGCACGCAGACAGGCCTGACCCGGGAGGTACCGCGGCCGGTGTGCAAGACTGGCAAAACTGCGCCGTGCACAGCCCCAAAGGATACCTCGTGGGGACGAAAGACCCACAAAACGGGAGATCCGATTGCCTGCCCTCCGTTCCGCCGGTGGACGAGCAGGGTTCCAGAGGAATGTAAGAGAAACATAGCTGCTGCTTCTCCGTTTCTGGTGTGACCGGGAGCCCGCAATATTCCAGCTGCTGGCTCTCCCCTCTGTCCGGCTCAAACTGTGCGAGAGGATTAGAATGCAACACGGGGTCCATGTAATCCAGCATGTAGGTGGTCTTTGGGAATATCTTGGTGATCGGAGGGTCTAACTCTGGCTGGTGCCCAGGATAAGCATGGAACTCGCGTTTAAAGTCTGTGGAGGCAATCATTTTGTAACAATAAAGTAAGTAAGTAAGAAAGTAAGTAAATTGTATTTATATAGCACGTTAACTCGCGTTGAAACCAAAGTGATTTACATAGAAGAAATAATTAAGTTTCCGTTCATCGATAGAATTTTTTTTAAAGTTTGACAGAATTGAAAATCAAAGCTTATATTTTTTGCTTCCTACATTTTGTGTCATGGTTAAAAAAATTAACTAAGTAGCAGTGACGATGCCGACGTGTAGATAAACCAACTCGGCGGTATTGAGCAACCTATGGCTGAAGGCACTTGGCACGTTGGCCTTCACCACTGTCAGAGAGCCGAAGGAGGGCTACTGAGGGGACAGGGTGGGCTGTTCTACACGAGCCGGGGGTGGAAGTTGATGGAACTACCGACTCTCTGACCTGTTATAACAATCCAACTGTGCAATTCTGGAGCTAGTAGTAACTCAGCGGGTCAGGCAGCATCTCTGGAAAAAAAGGGATGTTTCGTGTCGAGACCCTTCTTCAGACCGAGGAAGTATCCGATGCCACTTTAAATTGCAAGTTATCCAAGTTAGCTTTGTATAGAAAGGCGAGCACCTACAAAAATAAAAGATCGACACGAAATTGTGGAGTAACTCAGCGGGACAGGCAGCATCTCTGGAGAGAAGAGAGATGTCCCACTGAGTTACTCTGGCATTTTGTGTCTATCTTCCATTTATACCAGCACCTGCAATTTTGTTCATATTCCTACAAAATACAGTTGATTTGTGAGCAATGTAAAGGATTAGACAAGCACTGCGGTTCCCGAATGCAACGGACCAGTTCCACAAAAGCCAAACTCCCTCGTTGGTTTCGATGAGGTGACACATTTGTGACATTACACATGCTGACATCTCCCTCGAGTTTCAAGTGTCCCATGCCAGCTGTACCATCACTTACTTCGCCGCGGAGCCTCTGGCTTGACGTAGGAATCCTCATATATTGTTCGATACGCATGTTCATACTAGAAGAGAACAATTGGAGATAAAACTGTTTTCAAGATTTGCTGATGATTGATTGTGATAATACTGTCATGTTAGGGGGAAATAAGTAGAATTATCCCAGGAGGAGCGGAAGAGGTGCAACTCAATGACAAACACGGATCATGAGTTTAGTTTAGTTCAGTTTAGAGATAGAGCAAAAAAACAGGCCCTTCGGCCCACCGGATCCGCACCGACCAGCGATCCCCGCACATTAACTATCCTACAAACACTAGGGACAATTTACATTTATACCTGGCCAATTAACCTACAGACTGTACGTCTTTGGAGTGTGGAAGGAAACCGGAGCACCTGGAGAAAATCCACGCGGTCAAGGGGAGAACATGCAAACTCCATACAGACAGCACCCGTCGTCGAGATCGAACCAGGGACTCTGGCGCTATTAGGCAGCAACTCTACCGTGCCGTCCTTGAGTTTGTAAAATAATTAAGGTTCAATGGAAAGATATAGTTGTTTCACAGTTGGAAATGTTTTTCAATAAATGCACTTGAATGTTTTGCCCCGTGGCTCAGTACACTCCACCCGTTACAGGGGCATTACAAACAATTGCACGCTGATATTGCCCAGGTGAATGCGGCAGTGTCAGACATCAGGCGAGACACCGGCTGAAGCCCCAAAGTCAATACAACAGATTGTCATAGAGATCCAATCGTGGAAACAGGCCCTTCGGGCCAAAAACCCACACCGGCCAACATGTCCCAGCTACACTAGAGTCCCGCGTTTGGCACATATTCCTCCAAACCTGTCCCATCCATGTACCTGTCTAACTGCTTCTTAAACGTTGGGATAGGCCCTGCCTCACCTACCACATTTGGCAGCTTGTTCCATACAGCCACCACCCTTTGTGTGAAAACGTTACCCCTCAGGTTCCTATTAAATATACCCCCCTTCACCTTAAACCTATGTCCTCTGGTCCTTGATTCCCCTACTCTGGGCAAGAGACTCTGTGCATCTACCTGATCTATTCCTCTCAAGATTTTATACACCTGTAAGATCACCCCTCATCCTCCTGCACTCCAAAGAGAAAGGGTTCCCCTGAGTTCGGGCTGATATTTATCACTCAGTCGGCATCACTGAAACCATATGGTCGGTTTGCCCTTTGGAGAAGTGGCTGTGTCTCCAGCTTTATTCAGAGGGTGGTGAATCTGTGCAATTCTTTGCCACAGAAGGCTACGGAGTCAGTGGATATATTTAAGGTAGAGATAGATAGATTCTTGATTGGTACGAATGTCCGAGGTTATGGGGAGAAGGCAGGAGAATGTGGTTAGGAGAGAGATATAGATCAGCCAGGATTGAATGGCGGAGTAGACTTGATGGGCCGAAGGGCCGAATTCCGCTCCTATCTCTTATGATTTTATAATCTACATGGAGTGAAAGGTGTGATCTCAATGTGTAGGCAGAAACTGTAGATGCTGGTTTACACCGAAGATAGACACAGAATGCTGGAGTAACTCAGCGGGACAGGAAGTATCTCTGGAGTGAAGGAATGGTTGACGTTTCGAGTCGAGACCCTGCTTCAGACTGGAGGGTCTTTTTCCCCAGGATAAAGGATTCTATCACTAGAGGACATGGGCGCAATATGAGGGTGAAAAGATCTCAGGAGCCACTTTTTCACTCAGAGGGTAGTCCGTATCTGGAATGAGCTGCCAGAGGAAGCTATAGGAGCGGACCCAATTATGAATTTTTTAATATATTTGTAGATATATGCGCATATGCAAAAATAATTTAACTCTGCAGTTGCATATGTGACAGAAAGAGCATCATCGGATAGAAAGGATTTAGAGGGAAATGGTCCAAAAGCAGGAAAATGGGACTAGTACTGTATGGATAAAGTGGGCCGAACGGTCAGTTTCCCTGCTGTTCAACTCTGTGGCTTTAGCTAGGGGTGTTCTGGGTGGTCCCAGCTGCAGTCTCCAGCTGTGCCCGCTGCGGCCGCGACCCAGGCACCTGAGACGGCAGAGGCTTCATCTTGCGGAGATAGCGGAGGTCACTCCTCTCCTCGAACCAGCGATCAAGCAGCGTGCTCTCGCTGTAGCGGCGCCCCCCGCCCTCCCAGTTATCGTTCTGTGGGCCGGCGGCCCCCCCGAGTCCGGGGCAAAAGTCCTGCGTTGCCCACACTGCCATGTCTGCGGCCCGACTGACCAGACCCAGTGCCGGGCTGGGCCGGGCCGGGCTCCCCGCTGCCCCGGCAACGCTGCATCACAAAGCGGCCAGAGACTGACCCCGCCGTGGGAGCTCCGGGAACCCAGTGAAACGCTCGATTGTCGCCGGCTCACTTACCCCGGAGTCGCACCATCAGCTGCCGGCACGGGCTGGACGGACCGAATTCCCGCGGCGCTTTGACAGAATTGTATAAAGTCAGCGCCATCCGGACCTGGCTGCTCTTCTTGCTGTGTCCTGTGTACACGGTGCATACTGTGGCATCGCACCTTGTACTCCCGCCCATAGAGTCATACAGCATGGAAACAGGCCCTTCGGCCCAACCTGCCCATGCCGACCACGATGCCCCATCTGCACTAGTCCCATTTGACCGCGTGTGGCCCACATCCCTCCAAACCTTTCCCACCCATGTACCGTGTACCTGTCCAAACATCTTTTAAATGCAGTCTGAAGAAGGGTTTCGGCCCGAAACGTCGCCTATTTCCTTCGCTCCATATATGCTGCTGCACCCGCTGAGTTTCTCCAGCAATTTTGTGTACCTTTTAAGTGCTGTTACTGTACCTGCCTCAGCGACCTCCTCTGGCAGCTGGTTCCATACACCCTCCTCTGTGCGGTCCTTAACATGAAGCCCGGGACAGGCGTAGTATCTGGCCCCTGGTGCTCTGGGGAGGCGATGTTTTTTGATCCGAGCTACATCTCGTTTGTTTGAAAATATTCACAGGGTTACAGATTGATATTACAATTTTAATAATTAAGATACAATTATCAGAGGACGTTAACCCTGCCAACATCCCCACACAGAGGGCCTGGGCTATTGTGGGCAGACTGGTGTGTTTGTGTACTTTATACTGTAGCTTTGCCCTCTAAACCAGCACTTGCAGTTCCTTGTTTCTACCCCAAGTATATTTGATCTGCATGCAAAACAAAGCTTTTCACTGTACCTCGGTACACGAGTAAATAATAAACCTAGCCCTGGACGCTGAGGACCGAAGGGGCTGTTCAGACTGTGCTGTCCCATGTTCTGCATTCCTTTACACTTTGAGACTTGGGGCGACCTCCCTGCTGCTTCCTCACACCAAAGGTCCTCGCTCCACAGTTTGCTCCCCTCATCCTCCGCCGCTCCTTTCCCTTTGCTCCTCACCTTCCACCATTTGCCCTCAGTTCACCGTCCTTGCCCCGTCCCTCTGCAACCCTTTTCCTCTTGCTCCTTGTCGCACCCTTGCTCTTGTCCGCTTTCTCCCCTTTGCCCCTCTCCACCCCGACTCCTGCCCCATCGCTCACCGGTCGCATCCATGGATCCGGTCGGGCGCTAGGACCCAGGAGCGGCGGCATCAGAGTCTTCGTCCAGCACTAGGACCCAGGGCAGCCGCGGCTGGGTAAGAACAGACGGGCGCTAGGACCCGGGGCGGCCGCGGCTGGGGAGGAGCAGACGGGCGCTAGGACCCAGGGCAGCCGCGGCTGGGCAGGAGCAGACGGGCGCTAGGACCCAGGAGCGGCGGGTGCGAGCACCGGCGGAGGCTGAGCGGGAGGCCGAGGCTCCGCGGGGAAGCTAGGCCTCGACACCGGGCCGTGGCCGCAGCAGCACGGACATGATGGGCCGAACGGTCTGACCCTGCGCCCCGGAGGGAGGTGGGTCACAGAGCACAGACACCGGCCCTTCGGCCCAACGTGCCCATGCTGACCAAAATGCCCCATCTACACACTAGTCCCATTTGGTCCTGTCCTATCCATGCACCTGTCCAAATGTCCTTCAATTGTTATTATAGTCCCAGCCTCAACTACATCCTCTGGCAGCTTGTTCCAGGCACCCACCACCCTCTGTGTGCCTATATAGAGGCATCTATGTCTTCCAGCAAATAAATGGACCATTGGGCAGACTGCATTTAGAGTACTTTGTACATTTGGTTTAGTTTATTTACAGTGATCCAGTGAAAAGCTTATTCTGCATGTTACCCAGTCACATTATACAACACATGAGGGCAATAGACCCTCTTGTGGAACAGCAAGCAGAGAGTCTCCACGCTCCTGCTGCACCTTGCAACTTCCAAGTCTCTGGAAAGTTCAATCTTGGGATTCAGGGAGAGCGAGCCACCTGGATAGCCAGTTGTGGGGTAAATCCTTCCCTCTGATGGAGGGACGAGGCAAACGAGAATGTTTGGAATTCTCAACCATGAAGGGTCATTGAATGAATTCAAAGCAAGAATTGGTAGATTTCTGCGTATTAGTCGAGGGTTAAGGCAGGGGAATGACAATGAAGGAGGACATCAGCCAAGATCTTGATGAATGGTGGCATGCATGGAATTGAAGGGCCAAATGGTCTGCTCTCTGTGTGTCTTTTGTTCTTGTGTCTTTATTCCAGCGCTGTGGCCCTGAGAATATTAGAGGCTGAGTGAGCGAATTCCAGTGACTGGTGGCAAACTCTAAATGTGGAGGCCACTGAGAATATTGGAGGACCCGGTTGAGAATGGAGGGGAACCCGGTTGGGCGGGAGGGGGGTGGGAGCCAGTAGATAGGACTGTTCAGTGAACATTTTTAACTCTGTCGGCGCCAATATGTGGCGACACCTGTGTACACTCTAGGTGAACACAAAATACTGTCTAGGTGAGGTCTGCTGCATGATTTTACCGGGTTGTATGCAAAATAAAACATTTCACTGTACCTAGGAACATGACACAATATAGTATATTTCAATCATTGAATGAAGTGGTCAGACTTGGAGGAAGGAATGAGCTTGGAAATTGGTTTGTCCGAAGGAACTTCCAAAAGGAACCAATGAGACAACGGGTGAATTTGAAAGCAAAAGATTAAAGAAATAAATTAATATAGATAGATTTGCATTGTGGAGGGCCAATGTTGAGTGATGTGATGGTTTGAGAGCACGTGGTTTGTCTTTGTGCGATGGGATTTGAGAAGTTTGCCTCTGTTTTCAGACTGAAATGGCAATGAAACCGGGAGACAGTGTGCTGCTCGTGGGAGAGGGCAACTTCTCCTTCTCGGCCTCCCTGTGTGATCGCGTGTCCCGAGATATCCAGGTCGTGGCCACCTGCTATGAAAGTGAAGAAACAATAACCAAACACGAACATGCTGCCAATAATATCAACTGCCTGTTGGAGAAAGGTGAGGGATTTGCGTTCACAACACAACCTCATATTCCACTTGGGTAGTCCACAACTCAACGGCATCAATATTAAAATTCTCTGATTTCTGGGAACTTGCTCACAAACTGTTCCCTTCTCTCTCCTCCATTTAACCTCTCATGTACACCCTTCTTTATAACCCATGCCCCCAGCTCATCATCACCAGTGTCTTTCTCCTGTCCCCCTCCATCACCCACACACCCCTCCTACTGTGCTCTTCCCCCTTAGTTTCCCATTGCCCTCAACTCTGAACTTTCAAACATTTATCCATTTTCACAAATGTATCGAATGATCTGCCTCCACCACCCTTGGAAGTAGAGAATTCCACCTTCTAAGATGAGGAATTGCTACCCATCCTAGTTATGTACTTTTTGCGAAGGCTCCACTCCTTCAACGTCTGCAGTAAGATGCTGCAGATTTTCTCCCAATCGGTGGTAGCCAGTGCCATCTTCTTCGCTGCCGCATGCTGGGGCAAATGCCGCAGACGGCAACAGGATTAACAAGCTCGTCAGGAAGGCTGGCTCTGTTGTGGGGGCGGAGTTAGATTCATTAGAGGTGGTCTTGGAGGCGAGGATGCTCCTCAAACTGCGGAGCATCCTGGACAATACAGCTCACCCCCTCCATGACACACTGGTCAACCTGAGGAGTACCTTCAGCAACAGACTGGTTCCACCAAGATGCAGCACAGAACACCTCAGTAGTTCCTTCTTCCCTGTGGCTATCAAACTGTACGACTCCTCCCCCTGTCTGTCATGGGGTAGACTCCCCTCCCCCAATCTTTGCTCATCCCCAATCCTTTCAACTCATCACTTTAATTTCATGTTTCATGGATTTTGTGTTTTATGACTGTTGGCAGACCAATTTCCCTCCTGGGATAAATAAAGTTCTATTGTATCGTATCGTATAAATGACTGGTCCCTTATTTTGTATTCATGTCCCCTTGCTCATGACTCTTCCACCAGTGGAGACCTCCGCCTGTCAACTCCTCTTAGGATGTTATATGTCAGAGACAGGTTACTCCTCATTCCTCTTTTACATGTAAGCAATAGAAAACCAAACTGCCCGACGACACTCGATGAGAAATCTTCTCATCCCAGGAATAAACTGTTGAATCTCCTCTGTACTCCGATGTTAGTGTGTCTTACTTCTACCTTCCAATCGATTTGATGATGAAATAACCAAGTTCAATGCTATAAATCATAATTTCACACACTCAGGAGATGAATTTCGCTCGTGCAATGTCCTTTGTAACCCCTTCTCCAGGAGCAGAGGCCCACTTTCTCGTGGACTGTACCAACATCCAGGAATGTCCGTCTTTAAGAAGCAGGCTTTTCGACAGAGTTATCTTCAATTTCCCACACTGTGGCAGGAAGGCTGGAGTGAAAAAAAATAGAGAGCTATTGGCAAAATTTTTCAGGAGGTAGGTCTGAATGTTCCGCAGGGGGACGGGATCCTCTGCTTGGTCCCATGTTTGCGGGTGAATTTCCAGTTTGGCATAGGGCGGTGTAATATGATATTGTTTCCATTGTGTGGTTTTACTTGATGACCTCATTGCATGTTCTGTATTTGTGGGCCATTTGATTTTCCTACAACTGAGAAGTATTTGGGCAAAGTAAGGTACTAGAATGTGGGAGGTGGAGATATTAGGACCTACATTGATATGGTGGCTTTCATATATCTTTCCGGACTTTCTAATGCACTTCAGCTGATGAGATACTGTTGCTGTTACTGCTGTGACTGGAGCAAACAAACCTGTTACTATGCCCTAAGCATGCTCCCTGGCACAGTCTTGCAATAATGACCATGTTATCTGTTTCAGTTTGATTAGAGGATAAATATTAATCAGGAAATCTGGGCGATCTGCACTGCACTCCTTGAAAACAAAAAATTCACAGCAGGTGGTGCTGCTACAGCAACACTCCTAGATTTATGATGATGGTTTTAGTTTAGTTTAGAAACAGGCCCTTCGGCCCACTGAGTCCGTACCAACTAGTGATCCCCATACACTAGCACTATCCTACGCACGAAGGGTCAATTTTACAATTTTACCAATTCCAGTTAATATACAAACATGTCTGTCTTTAGAATGTGGGAGCAAACCTGAGCACCCAGAGAAAACCTACGTAGTCACGGGGAGAACGTACAAACTCCGCACAGACAGCACCCGTAGTCAGAACGTACTCCGACGTCCCGGTCTCCGGCGCTGTAAGGCAGCAACTCTACCACTGCGCCACTGCCGCCCTTAAAGTTACATCATGGGAATGTTCTGAGAGTCAGCATTGACTCATTGGGCCGAATGGCCACTTAACGTACAGAGAAAACGTCTGAGAGCAGAGATGGTGAAAGTAAAGACTGCCAATGCTGGACTAATGAAATAATACAGAAAATGTTGTAAACACCTAGCAGGTCAGGCAGCACCTGTAGAACTTACTTATAAAGGTCATCTGATTGTATAAAGTGAACACTTGCCGTCCTTTTCCCAAGGTAGGGGAATCTAAAACGAGAGAGCACAGGTTTAAGTGAGACAGGAGAGATTTAAGAGGGACCTCAGGGGCCACCTTTTTCACTCGGGGTAGTCCTGATCTGGGATGAGCTGCCAGAGGAAGCTGATACTAAAAATACATTAAATATATATTTAGGAAGATATATGGATAGGGAGGGTTTAGAGGGAAAAGGGTCAAATGGGATTACCGCAGAATGGCAACAAGACAGGCCGAAGAGCCTGTTCCCGTGCTATACAGCTGAGTTGAATGTTACTGAGTGGACCGACAGCACTAACAAACACTGTTCTTTTCCAGCTGTGCAGAGGTGGTAACTGCGACAGGTGACATGCAGGTTACCCTGTGTCGGGGGCAGGGGGGGACTGGTGCCGACCAGCCCGCACGCCACTGGCACGACAGCTGGCAAATCGTTGCCCAGGCCGCAGGAGCAGGGTTCATCCTGAGTGAAGTGAACGCATTTGACGCCACCTGTCACGGTGGCTACACCAGCACAGGTTACAGGTATGTAACTGGTGGACAAGACATATACAACCACAGCCTTGTGTGTTGAACTGTGATTGTGCGTGGCTTCCTTACCTTCTGCAGTGAAGAGCAGGAACCAGGAAATGCAAAAGCAGCATACTGTGGCTGCGGGAAATGTGATCATTGCCTCCGATTCTCCCTCCACAGATGCTGTTTGACCTGCTTGCAGTATTCTGTTTCATTTCCCTGACGAATGCCAGCCATGGCGTTATTGATCTATTGGCAATATTAGCACAATGAAACATTGATCCCTGGTTTAATCAGAGATGTCGGGGTGAAAGATTGCAACCTTCATGTGGTCCGCCCTGTTTCGACCCGGCGTGCACAATCAAATAAGATCAAATAGAACAATTTGTCCTACAACTGTAGGCTGTGCACGCCATGCGCAAGAAGAAGAGATCAGAGATGTTAACCCACTTATTTGAAACCCCCAATCATAACTCCTCCATGCCGCTGCTCAGCTCTCACGGGATATCGTTTCGTGGAAACTGCTGGCAGAATGAACGGGTGCTTCCATCAACCTGTTACATCCAGAAATACTTTGTAGCCAAAGACCTATTGATGCAATACAATAAAGTCTTATTAGTCATAGAGCCACACAGCATGACAATAGGTCCTTCGGCCCACCTGGATCATGCCATCTACAATTTGCCCATGTTTGTCCCATATTGTCTGACAAATTTCCTATACATGTACCTATCCAAGTGACTGTTAAATGTTGTCCTTGTACCTGCCTCCTCTGACAGCTCGTTCCATGTACCCACCACCCTCTATGAGTGAAACCGTTGCCCCTCGCGTTCTTATTAAATCTTTTCCCTCTCACCTTAAGCCTCCGGTTCTTGATTCCCTTTCTCTTAGGACAATGGACTGTTCATTCAGCATAGATGCTGCTGCACCCGCTGAGTTTCTCCAGCATTTTTGTGTACCGTTCATTCACCCTATCTATTCTCCCCATGATTTTATACATGTCCATAAGATCATCCCTCAGCCTTTACACTTCAAGGAATAAAAATATAAGCAAAGAAGCTATTCTGGACATGGGGAAGTCCCAACACATGGCTATGAAATGAATAGTGAGGTTTTTTGGTTACTGAAATTTAAAATTAAAACAAAGTGGTTTGTGTTTTTACGCTGCTTTGTGGTGGATGCTAACATGGGCTTATATGTTCCTTGTACACACCCCACTGCCTGGCACTAACATTGATGAAGTTGAATTTGAACTGAAAAATCACACGTACCTTAGAGCAGATTCTAACGATGCTTTTATTATAAAACGTGTAAACACTTAAATATAAAACGTGTTAAACTGCAGCTTTGATTTTTCTTCCTGCAGGAGTCAAGATAAGTCCTTCCGTGTGGATGGAGCGTTGACACATGTCTTCACGAGAAGTTTGCCAATTGATAAGATGAAGCCGTTTACAATGGAAACTATAATTGGGAATGAATACTGTTCCTTCCGCATCCCTGAAGAACTTGCTGATAAAATAAACAGGTTGAGTTCGGTTGCACATTATATTAAACGCTGGCCCAGACCTTGCTTTTCTGCCAGCCACTCTGTGGCGAATGCCATTTAAATGCTGGAAGATTTAGTTGGGCAGCTGAGACAGGGTACAAGGTCGACAGGCTCAGTCATTGTCAGGGACATGGATAGCAACTGGATACTGTGAGCAAAGTTTGGGCCCCATATCTGAGGAAGGATGTGCTGGCTATGGAGAGGATCCGGCCCGTGTTCCTGAGACACTCCAGCAGTAGAGCACCCACGTACTGGCGTTTGGCTCCTTGGAGCGCAGGAAGCTAAGAAGTGACCCTACAGAGGTGTATTAAATCATGAGGAGAATTGAAACGGTGAATGCACAATTTTTTACCCAGGGTAGGGGGGAGCGAACCAGAGGACATAGGTTTAAAGCGAAAGGGGAACGAATTAATAGGAACCTGAAGGACAATTTTTTCACTCAGATGGTGGTAGGAGTATGGAATGAACTGCACGAGGAGGTAGTTGTGGCAGTCATTCGGAAAGGACATGGATAGAAAAAGTTTAGAGGGATATGGACCCAATGAGGGCAATTGGGACTAGCTTAGATTGGACATCTTGGTCAGCATGGACAAGTTGGTCCAAAGGACCTTTTTCCATGCTGTTATGTCGAGAAGACTCTGGAAGCCCACATACGGTTATGTTGGCAATTAGTTTTGGCCATGGAACCCTCTTCACACTACATCTCTATCATAGCCCACTCTTGTTTAAGAATCTCTTCATGTAAAGAAATTTTGACTTATTTCAACAACTCTAATATATTTTTCACCTTGGCAGGAATTTTCTTCAGGAAGGTTCAAATCACCCAGCGAACGTCATTAAGGATCTGTTGAAAAAGCGGATTGCAGCCAATGTAGCTGTTCAGGAACTGGAGGACCAGTTTCCTCTGCTATTAGAATATCGTCCTGGAGACCCCCGCATGGACTCTGAGGTTTGTCAGCCTGAGCTTTATTTTGTTACCCGCTCAAACTGTGGGGCGGATCAGTGCAGATGCAGAGATGGTCAATGTTTTAGCAGACCCCCTTGCTGTGAATGTTCAGTACCCATGTCGAATCTGAGCCAAGGAGACAAAAACGTGGACTGCAAGCTGCTAAACTGGGCTGAGGATCCCGACTTGAGCAAGGTTTGCTGCAGGTACTGTTTCCGCCCCAGTCTGATGGGATACCTAGACAAAGTGCTGCAAAGACCAGACTTCAGAGCTGGAGTCATCTATACACTCAGCGGCACTGTTTTCAGGAAACGCCCGATTACTCCACAAACCATGCCTGCATTCCATGAGATGGTGCTGGTTGGTGCTTTTAATGACAAACGACAGCCAGATTTCCCCCACCGATTTATGAGCTCTGTAGAGGACACCATCACGTTCCTGGTGACGTCAACCTTGAGAACCAGCGGTTCAGAAATCTCCCAGGTGGATCAGAACTTGCATCCAACTGTCCTGATGGAGAAGACCAGTGGAAAATGCTGGAATATTTATATTAAGGACATGGTTCCGTCAGACTTTATAAACAATGCTCTTGGAAAGTTGGATCTCTTTCCTGGTCAGCAGATGGGTGGTGAGTTGAGCGTCTGTGTTGCTTCAATAAACCTTGACCTGCTGTCCATGGTGCTCTACCACATACCTGACTGGAGGCTGCTTTGGACATTCGACGAGCGCTTTTTAAACCAGCTGGGCGGGTCAGAAATGAAACCTTTCCGTGATTTCTCGCTCTACCCGCCCGTTTACACGCACGATCTCAGTTTCTGGGCGGGCAGCGACGAGAGGCCAGACGAACTGGAGGTCCACGCTGTTGTGAGGCGGGTCAGCAGAGAGACGGTCAGACGTATGATACTGATCGACAGTTTCTGTCAACCTCACACTGAGCGGAGAAGCCGCTGTTACAGGTTGACGTACCAGTCGTGTGACCGAGCCCTCTCGTACAGACAAGCGCTGCAAATGCAGCTGGATCTCCGCGAGGAACTGCAGAAAGCGTTCCAAATAACTCTCCGATAACGCCCTTCCACCGGCATTTACGTTTTCCACCTTAGTGCAGCACAATGGCGCAGTGGCGGAGTTGCTGCCTCACATCGCCGGAGACACTGTGCAGGAGTAGCTCATTCGGCCCTTCGAGCCTGCACCGCCATTCAATATGATCATGGCTGATCATCCAACTCAGTATCCTGTACCTGCCTTCTCTCCATACCCCCTGATCCCTTTAGCCACAAGGGCCACATCTAACTCCCTCTTAAATATAGCCAATTAACTAATAATAATAATAATAATAAATTTTATTTGCGGGCGCCTTTCAAAGTCTCAAGGACACCTTACAGAGATTAACAAGAGAGAAAAAACATATAGCGGAGTAAAATAAATAATAAGGACATCACCAATACACAAATTAAAGACAGAAATCGCTCCAAAGACAAAAAATCAAAAACACAATATGAAGACTGGCCTCCACTACCTTCTGTGGCAGAGAATTCCACAGATTCACCACTCTCTGTGTAAAAAATGTTTTTCTCATCTCGGTCCTAAAAGACTTCCCCCTTATCCTTAAACTGTGACCCCTTGTTCTGGACTTCCCCAACATCGGGAATAATCTTCCTGCATCTAGCCTGTCCAACCCCTTAAGAATTTTATAAGTTTCTATAAGATCCCCCCTCAATCTTCTAAATTCTAGCGAGTACAAGCCGAGTCTATCCAGTCTTTCTTCATATGAAAGTCCTGCCATCCCAGGAATCAGTCTGGTGAACCTTCTCTGTACTCCCTCTATGGCAAGAATGTATTTTACCTTTTGCCTCTCCAGATGCTACCTTGTTCTTTGTTCCAGATTCCAATATCTGTAAACTTTTGTTATCTTCGCAGTAACATCCTTCCCAACTAGTCAACCTTTGCTACCGCCGAAGACTGTTAGCCTCTTGATCAATTTCATATTTGTTTAGTTTAGTTTAGAGATACAGCATGAAAGCAGGCCCTTCAGCCCACTGATCAATGGTCACCCATTCATTTAAACGTTATTCCGCTTTCTTATCCACTCCCTGCACACTGGGGGAAACAGACAATTTACAGAAGCCAATTAACCTACAATCCTGTACGTCTTTGGGATGTGGGAGGAAACCGGGGCACCCAGAGGAAATCCACGCGGTCACACGGAGAACATGCAAACTCTGTACAGACAGCACCCGAGGTCAGGATCAACCTGGGCCTCTGGCACTGTGAGACAGTAACTCTACTGCTGCGCTGCTACAGGGCCTGTGTAGGCTGTGACTTCAGCTTCCACAAACCCAACCCTTTCAATTAATTCTCTAAATCTCTGTCTCTTTAAGATAATCTTCAAAACTTTCTTCTATCATGGTTTGGTCACCTAGTGTAATATATATTCCTGTTGTGACTCAGCCCAATATCTTTTGATAATTCCTCTGAAGTGCCTCAGAACATTTTTGCTATGTACAGAGTAAATATACCAATAAATTGTTGAAGCTGAAGGAAGAATTTCACAAATAAGTGGCCGTGTTTGTAATGTGTTACGAGTTGTTATTTCCATTCCATGACCATCCTCACCATCACTACCACCATCCTCAGAGGAAGAATTGGGAGTAAGAATATTTCACCATTGCTTTAGCTTTCAACAATTAACTCAGTCACAGAATCATACAGCGTGGAAACTGGGCCATCTTGCCCACGTCGATAACATGTCCCATCTACACTAGTCCTACCTATCTGTGTTTGGCCCATATCCATCTTAAGAAGGAGATGAAGAGGTATTTCTTTAGTCAGAGGGTGGAGAATCTGTGGAATTCTTTGCCACAGAAGGCTGTGGAGGCAAAGTCAGCGCATATATTTAAGGCAGAGATAGATAGATTCTTGATTTGTACGGGTGTCAGAGGTTATGGGGAGAAGGCAGGAGAATGGGGTTAGGAGGAAGAGATAGATCAGCCATGATGGGATGGCGGAATAGATTTAATGGCCTAATTCTACTCTAATCACTTATGATCTTATGAACCTGCCCCATCCATGTACCTGTCTAAATATTAAATCTTAAACGTTGTGATAATACCTGCATGTTGTACCGCCAAGCATTTCCCCTTGGTCAGTTTAATTTCAGCTTTAACTGCGTGTGCTTGACTACAAGGGGCCTGTTTGCTGACCCTAGTGGCCACATGGTGGTGCAGCGGTAGAGTTTCTGCTTTACAGCGACAGAAACCTGGGTTCGATCCTGACTATGAGTGCTGTTTATACAAAGATTGTTCGTTTTCCCCATGACCTGTGTGGATTTTCCTCGGGATTTCCGGTTTCCTCCCACACTTCAAACCCTTACAGGATAATTTTGATGGTAACATTGAAAATTGTCCCTCCTGTGTGTGTGTGTGTGTGTAGCGTAAATGTGCCTGGATTCGTTTGTCCGTGTGGATACGGTGGGCCAAAGGGCCTGTTTACACACTGTATCTCTAATCTAAACTAAATCCCTCTAAACCTATCCTATCCATGTACCAGTCTAAATGTTTCTTAAACATTGCAATAGTATCTGCAAGTTGTACCTCCAAGCATCTCCCTTTGGTCAGTTTAATTTCACCTTAAACTGCGTATGGTTCTTTGTGCTTGACTACAGGAGTCTGTTTCTTGGCCCTAGTCCCACAGGGCAGAGAAGTGCCGCACTGTCAGTGGCTACGTATTAACTGCCTCATGCTATCTTGTAGAATTTGCATTGTTTTTTAATTTTACAGCAAAACAATCTGGAAAAATATCATCTCGCAGTGTTCCAAGTAAACCTTGTAGATCTGAGATCTAGGCCTGTCCCATAGGTTCCCAATCCGAAACGTCACCTATCCGTGTCCTCCAGAGATGCTGCCTGACCCGCTGTGTTACTCCAGCACTTTGTGTGTCTGTCAGCGATGACAAAGAACGTGAACAAACGGCCGAGGGAACAAACCTAAAAGCCCTGTCCCACTGTACGAGTTCATTCCAAGAGTTCTCCTGAGTTTGCCCTGATTCGAACTCGGAGATTTACGGTAATGGCCGCTCGTCGGTACTCGGGGCTCTCGTGGACATTTTCCAACATGTTGAAAAATCTTCA
This sequence comes from Amblyraja radiata, assembly GCF_010909765.2. Classification (NCBI taxonomy): domain Eukaryota; kingdom Metazoa; phylum Chordata; class Chondrichthyes; order Rajiformes; family Rajidae; genus Amblyraja; species Amblyraja radiata. Next base: position 9,800,790 of record NC_045988.1, read on the forward strand.
CGAGTCTTCCCGAGCTTACCGCATTTCCCGAGTACCTGCCGTTAGCGTTACGAGCCGCTAAGAGACGTTCCCGAGCTCTGACGTACCCGCTACGTGCTTCCATGAGTTGTTTTTTTAACTCAGGAGAGCTCTTGGAATGAACTCGTACAGTGGGACAGGGCTTTAAAAGAATGACACAAAATGCTGGAGTAACTCAGCGGGACAGGCAGCATCTCTGGAGAGAAGGAATGGATGACGTTTTGGGTTGAGACCCTTCTTCAGTCTGAAAGTCACGGGAGAGGGAAACGAGAGATATAGACGGTGATGCAGAGGAATGGAACAAATGAATGAAAGATATTTCTGAACAGTCAATAAAAAGTCATTGAGATATTAAATATTCAGCACTCTCAATCTTCTCCTTTACCTATTACACTGGAGTTTGATTGTATTTATGTACGGTATTATCTGATCTTTTTGGGTAGCAGGAAAGCAAAGGTTTTCGCTGCACCTCAGTACACGTGACAATAATAAACCGAAGCAATTTGGATGAAAAATATAATTATTTCCCGTGGAAGTTGGAGCAGAGCGGGTTCTCTCTCTTTCTCTCTGTCCATAGATGCTGCTGGTTATTTGCAGCCGCACGGGGTCTCCAGCAGCGGGGTTGTTTTGGTCTTTGGACTGTTTTGTGCCGAGTAGCCGAGGGCTGTGGACGGGAGGGGAGGGGAAGGGAAGGGAGCCGAGGACACGGCTGCAGTGAGCGGCCTCGCCGCCCAGCGACGCCACAGGCCGGGCCATGGCGGTGCGGAGCAGGCAGCGGGCGGGAGGCAGGAGGCCGCCGGCGGACGGGGGCCCCGGGGCGGCCGGAGACAGCAGCCGGGCGCCGCGGGAGGAGTGCGGGGCGGAGGACAAGAGCCAGGAGAGCAGGAACGGGTGAGGACTCGGGCCCGGTGCCGGTAATGAGAGCTCCCGGACCTGGACCCGGGCCCAGCAGCTGCTGTCTCCCCGGCCGGCGGTAGCCTGGGTCCGGGCTGCACACACACACCGTGTCCATCCATCCAGCCACCAATTCATTCATTCAGCGCTGCTGCAGAGTTCCTTCCTCCTCGTTACATTGTCCGCCCTTGTCTGCAACCAGCTGTCAGTGGTGATGGTGGAGGCAGAGACCATAGTGGCGTTTAAAATGCTTTTTAGATAGACACATGGATGTGCAGGGGTATGAATTATGTGCAGGCAGGTAAGGGTTGGCCTTGGCATCATGTTTAGTCCAGGCATTGTGGGCCGAAGGGCCGTCCCTGTGCTGTTCTACGCTCTGCACTCCTTTTTTACTTTGAGCCTTCACTCCTCGCTGCCCCTTCACCCTTTGCTCTGCCACCCCGCCCTCTCTTGGCTGCTGTCTTGCATCATGCTCAGCACACACGTTGAGGGCCGAAGGGCCTGTGGTTACATTGTCCACCCCTTGTTACCATGTATCTCTGCCCCATCACCTTTGCAACAATGTTTCCCTGTTTACTGTCAGTCGCTTATCCTTGAAGCCTGCAATTAAAAGGGAAGTTTAAAAAGTGTTTAATTCTAATGAAATGTGCAAAAGAACATCTTTTGATTTTATCCGCTTCACTAAGATCACCCCTCAGCCTCCTGTGCTCCAAGGAGGAAAATCCTAGCCTGCTCAACCTCTCCCTGTAGCTCCAAAGATGTACAGGTTTGTAGGTTAATTGCCTTGGCGTAAAATGTAAAATTGTCACGCGTGTATATGGTAATGTTAATGTGCGGGGATCGTTGGTCGGCATGGACTCGACGGGCCGAAGGGCCTGTTTCTGCGCTGTATCTCTAAACTAAAACTAAACTCAGGGGGTTACATTCTGGTAACATCCTCGCAAATCACCTTTATGCTCTTTCCAGCTTAACAACATCCTTCCTGTGGCAGGGTGCCCAAACTGAGCACAATACTCCAAGTAAGAACATTATTGGAATGAATTGTTCAGAGATCCGGTGGAATGGGTTGAAGGTGGTCAGGGAATTTTCTGAGCATCTTACCCATCCTGTCTCTCAGGTAAATCCATATTAAAAACACGTCAGTTATTCGCTCGTGGCACAGTGGCGCAGCAGTAGAGTTACTGCCTTACAGCGCCAAAGACCCGGGTTCGATCCTGACTACGGCTGCTCTCTGTACGGAGTTTCAACACACTCGCTCTGTGGATGCGTGGGTTTTCTCCGGGTGCTCCGGTTTCCTCCCACATTCCAAAGACGTGAAGGTTTGTAGGTTAATTGGCTTCTGTAAAATTGTCCCTAGTGTGTAGGATAGAGCTAATATACGAGGTGATTGCTGGACTGGTGCGGACTCGGTGGGCCGAAGAGCCTATTTCCATGCTGTACCTCGAAACTAATCTAGTCATGGGGATTGGCTTCCTCCACAACATTGCCACATTTCACTCAGTGCATTTGTTGTGTTTGGTACCGTGTTTCCTGTTAATGGACTAAGCGCTATGTTAACTTCCAAATATTTAATTTGCTACTTGTTTGCTGGTTCTGCGACCCGTACCATATCTTGCCATCCCTTCTCCCTGACTGCCGGTGCCTAGACCCCCCTCCCCTTACCTCCAACGTTTGCCCCTCTGCAGGCAGTCAGTGAAGGTGTGGGCACCTGAGGGATCAACGGCCTTCAAGTGCCTCATCTCTGCACGGTTCTGCGCCGCATTACTCAGCAACCTCTCCGACTGCGATGAAACCTTCAACTACTGGGAGCCCGTAAGTCAGATACCGCCAGTTGTTTGTTTGTTTGGAATGACAGGAATTTAACTTGCGCTGATACGTAAAGGGTGACACGGTGGCGCAGCGATAGAGTTGCTGCCTCACAGCACCAGAGACCCAGGTTCGATCCTGACTACGGGTGCTGTCTGTACAGAGTTTGTCCATTCTCCCTGTGACCTGCTTGGGTTTCCTCCGACTTTCCAAAGACGCACATGTTTGTGGGTTAATTGGCTTTGGTAAGAATTGTAAATAGTCCTTAGTGTGTAGTGTAGTGCTAGTGTAGGGGATCGCTGGTAGGCGGGGACTCAGTGGGTCGATGGGCCTGTTTCCACACTGTGTCACTAAACTAAATAAGATACTTCGGAGAGGATCTTACTTTCTATTCAATCTTCTTCTCATCGAGTCCACATACAAGATGAGAAATTGTTCAGCCAGAGCTGAACACATTACTTGGCACCTGCACAATGGTGTCTGTCTTGTCGCTTCTTGTGCTTCTTGTGCGTGGTGGTAGAAAAATTGGTGGAAACAGGGCCTTGACGTGAACGCTCTTTCCTTAACCCCTTTCTATTCAATGCGTCAGTGGTACATTATTGTCACAAGTACATCGGTGCAGTGAAATGGTTTGTTTGCATATGACCCAGTAAAATCATACCACAGTTACACAGAGTCCCCACGTGTTTTGGTGCCGACAAAGTTACAATAAGTTCATCAACGTGTTTTACCTTCTGGTCGCAGCGGCGACTCGAGTCTGCACCGCAGGTGTCTTTTGTAGATGTTCCTTGGTCCTCCTTGGTCTAGTGCAGTAGAAAGGGCAGCTAGGCGGTGGTGTGCTCCTCCTGCAGTATGTGGGAAGTCAGGGAGTCTTCCAGTGTGGGAGGTGCATCCAGCTGCAGCTCTTTACAGACCACATTAAGGAACTGGAGCAGCAGCTAGATGACCTCAGGATCATCCAGGAGACTGAGGAGGTCACAGATAGGATTTACAGTGAGGAGTTATGCTTAGGGTAGGGCTCAGAAGTAGATGGGTGATCACACAAAATGACAGTAAGATGCAGTTGCAAGAAGATTAAATTGTTGAACATGTGATTTATGTTTCATGTCTTTGTTTCCAGATCCATTTTCTGTTGTATGGAACGGGATTCCAGACTTGGGAATATTCTCCGGTGTACGCTATTCGTTCTTACGCTTACCTATGGCTCCACGTTTTACCTGCCTGGTTCCATGCCAAAATCTTGCAAACCAACAAGGTGTGTTTTATTGAAAGGTATTTCTGAACTGCCCGCTGTTTCCCTCTACATTAGGGGGTACCTTTACCCGTACTGCGTCCCTATACATTAGAGACACATTTACCTGTATATTAGGGGTACGTTTATCTGTACATTAGAGGCATATATTTACCTGTACTGTTTCTCTGTACATTAGGGTGTGAAGTGTGAAAGGTACGTTGAAATTTATAATAATGTGCACTTTCAAAGAGGGAATGGGGAGGGGGGGGCAATGGACCCGCGCTGAGAAATAGTGTCAAAACAGAAAGGTGCCCACTGGTCAGCATGGAATAATTGGACCGAGTGGCCTGTTTCTATGCTATACAGTTCTAAGATTTAGCGTGAATAAGTAGTTCCTGTGTTTAACTCCGGTGCTGGAGTGAAATATTTCAATGTACGGAGTCCACACTAGTGTTTGTGGAGCCAGTGCATAGCAGATGTTTGGACTGTACACTGTTAATACGTTCCATTACTGCTCTCCCCTGACCAGTCATCCCCGCCAGCAGTATCCAGTATCTGTTGTCAAGAGGAATGGCCACAGCACTCTGCTTACTGCCTTTTCAGGTGGTCACCAATCTACCTCCGGCCCCTGCCCAAGGCGTGACCTTCTCACTGTCACTCCTATCTGTGACCTCTGTCTCCTGGGTGATCCTGAGGTCATCCAGCTGCTGTTCCAGTTCGCTAACGCGGTCTGTAAGGAGCTGCAGTTGGACCCACTTCCCACACTGGAAGTCTCCCTGACTTCCCACATCTGCAGGAGGAGCACACCACCGCATAGCTGCCCTCTCTACTCACCACACCAAGGCAGATCAAGGAACATCTACAAAAGGCAAGCTGTGCAGGCCTGGGTCGCCGCTGCGAGCAGAAGGTAAAACTCCAATAAACGTATTGTAAATAAATGCTGTGCCTTGTTAGTTGGACTTGGCCTTGTACTGTAGCCATCTATCTGACCACAGTGAACGAGAATATAGAGTGACACAGTGTGGAAGCAGGACCTTTGGCCAACTTGCCCACACCGGCTAACATGTCCTGGACTAGTGTAGCTGGAACATGTTGACCAGTGTGGGCAAGTGGGCCGAAGGGCCTGTGTCCACACTGTATCACTCTATATTCTCGTTCACTGTGGTCAGAGAGATGGCTGCAGTACAAGGTCAAGTCCAACTAACAAGGCACGGCATTTATTTACATGCGTGGTGGTTGATAAAACCGCAGGCAAGCTGGAGATGGGAGCTCCAATCCACATTGTCATTTCAATGAACCTGGAATGGTGCTGGGACTAAGCCGAGCATGGAAGTTGCAGGAATGTTGCCAAAGGCCAGCTGGTTGAGTTCATGCCTGTTAAATAGTTCCGACCAAGTCTTGGTCACCCTCAGATCCCATCCACACTCCTGTTGATGTTGTTTGTTCTCTGCCATGGAATCCCCCTTGTCTAAATTACAGGAGGTCTGTGTGTGACCTTCAGCCATGGCTCCAGTGCCTGAGAACCATTGATTGCCATGGCGCAAGACAAAAGAGATTGTGATCGACTTCAAGTGGTACGCATACCCTGGTATACATTGACGGCACTGATGTAGAGATGTTTGAAAGCTTCAACTTGCTAGGAGTAAATATCACCAGCAACTTGTCCCGGACTAGCTGTATCAAAGCAATGGCGAAGAAAGCATACCAACGCCTCAACTTCCTTGAAAGGCTTAGGAAGTTCGGCATGTCCCTAACAGCTCTCACTAACCTCCTCAGATGCGCCATAGAAAGCATTTTAAACGGGATGCATCACAGCATGGATTGGGAACAGCTCCATCCAAGACCACAAGAAGTGGCAGATAATTGTGGACGCAGACCAGGGAATCACACAAACCAACCTCCCTTCCATTGACTCCATCTACACTTCACGCTGCCTCAGCAGGGCCAGCAACTTAATAAGGATCAATCTCACCCCAGCCACTCCCTCTTCTCCCCTCTCCCACCAGGCAAGAGGTACAGAAGTGTGAAAACGCACACCTCCACATTCGGGGACAGTTTCTTCCCAGCAGTTATCAGGCAACTGAACCATCCTGTCACCCACTAGAGAGCAGATCTGAGCTAACATCGACCTCATTGGAGATCCTTGGACTATACCGGACTTTATCTTGCACTAAATGTTATTCCCTTTATCATGTATCTGTACACTGTGGACGGATCGATTGTAATCATGTCTAGTCTTTCCGCTGACTGGTTAGCACCTAACAAAAAGCTTTTCACTGTCCCTTGGTACACGTGACAATAAACTAAACTGAACAGTACGCTGTATCTCTATGCACAGAGCACTTGGCATTTTGTCAACCACGGATACCTGCAGCTTCAGCCGATCGATCTTCAGATGCAGCTGCCAATTACTGCCGCTACACTGCTCACTTCTCACCACCTTGCAACCTTTTCCAATTCCCGAGGGAATGTCTCTATTGAATCTGCTTCTTTTGCCCTTTACGGCAGCCCCTCCACAGCGCGGCTTGCTGCTTTTCACAAAAAGAGTTCCTATTCTCAATGTGTCTTTCTCCAATTATCTTTGATATTATCTTTCTCCAATTCTCAGCAGTTTATCCTCAGTCAGAGCTCTGCACCATTGTGTACAATTACACTACAGCTTTCCCGGCCTCTATCCGAAGGAGAGCATCCTAATTACCCGAGGTTCGATGTAATACCTGTCACTTCCAGAAAGTAACGATTACTGAACAAACACAGTGTAAAACCATAGAGCCTTCTTTGCCACCCTCTCCACTTGTGTTGCCAGTTTGAGTTCTGCACCTGCAGCCAACAATCCCTCTGAACATCAGTGCTCCTGAGGATCCTACATTTGACCTCCCAAAGCGCAACAACTCACACTTAATCCCCATCAGCCATTTCTTAGCTCCTATTTCCATCTGATCTATATCCTGCTTAGTTTAGTTTAGTTTCGAGATACAGCGCCGAAACAGGCCCTTCGGCCCACCGGGTCCGCGCTGACTAGCGATCCCCGCACGCTAACACTATCCTACACCCACTAGGGACAATTTTTACATTTACCAAGCCAATTAACCTACAAACCTGTACGTGTTTGGAATGTGGGAGGAAACCGAAGATCTGGGAGAAAGCCCACGCAGGTCACGGGGCGAATATACACACTCCGTACAGACAGCACCCATAGTCGGGATCGAACCCGGGTCTCCAGCGCTGCATTCGCTGTAAGGCAGCAACTCTACCGCTGCACCACCATGACCACTGCATCCTTGACAACCTTCTGCATTATCCACAACACCAATGTTTGTGTTGTCTACACATTTACGTATGTATACGTTCTGACTAGAGGGCTGAGACCAGCGTTGGTTTGCAACGATCAGTGGTGGGTCTCAGACCAGGGTCCTGCTATTTACTGTTTCCTTTTACGTTTGACCTTGCAAAGTGCAATACCTTCCATGGACCATGTGGTCAACATCCACTGTCCTATCGTCATCAACCATGTTCGTCACCTCCTCAATAAATACAATAAATTCTGTGAGACACGACCTCCTCTACACAATGCCATGATGACTATCCCTCATCAGACCAGAGACGCAAGAGACTGCAGATGCTGGAATCTTGAGCAAGAACCAAAGTGCTGGTGGAACTCAGCGGGTTGGACAGCAGCTGTGGAGAGCATGGAGGGACCATATTTCGGGTCGGGACCTTTCTTCAGGCTGGACGAAGGTTCTTGCCTCAACATGGATTCTCCATTTTAACTCCACAGATGCAACCCACCCATGAGTTACCCCATGTTGTTTCAGACGTGAGTAGATACTGTTCCCCATCTTCGGTAACTTCCCTCCGACCAAGGCGATGCTTAAGGGCCTGTAATGTGCTGCACCCTTAGTGGTTGAGCTTTGTTCAGGGGCAGAGAAAGGTTGAGCGCAGTGCGCGGCACTTTGTGAAACTGCATTGACAGCTGTTTAATATCATTAAAGTTGAATCCACAGTTGGCTTTATCACAACAGGTGTTTCTGTTTACAGGTACTTGTCTTCTATTTCTTGCGATGTCTCTTAGCCTTCTTCTGCTGTGTTTGTGAGCTGTACTTTTACAAGTAAGTCAGCATAGTGTCTCGGACGTGTTCCTGCTTTGTGATAAGAATATTAAAAACTGTGAGATTGGACCTTCCTTGTCCGGGGTGCCTCCTGCACTCAGCATGGCTCAGGGTTGGACAATAGGGGCTACACTTCACACCCACCGTCCTCATCTCTGGACACCGTGTGCGTAGCGGAGAGGGTCGGGCTGAAGCTGTGCTGGTTGGGCAGCTCCTGGGCTTGGCCAAGCTGGCCATCCGCGAGCTCTGGTGCCAGGCGGAAGAGGGCTCAGCCCGAGCCAGCTGCCTACTCCTTCTCCGGGGTTCCAGGTTCGCACCCGAGAGGGACCACCCGCTGTGCGTGGGCACCCTGGAGGATATCCGGGACCGCAGGGTGTAGAATGCATCCGTTACTAAGATGGGGAAATAGTAATTTAAGAATGGAAGGTACACAAAAATGCTGGAGAAACTCAGCGGGTGCAGCAGCATCTATGGAGCGAAGGAAATAGGCAACGTTTCGGCCCGAAACGTTGCCTATTTCCTTCGCTCCATAGATGCTGCTGCACCCGCTGAGTTTCTCCAGCATTTTTGTGTACCTTCGATTTTCCAGCATCTGCAGTCCCTTCTTGAGTAATTTAAGAATATTGGTTTTACTTGTACTATAGTGGTGGGATTTGTTTAGAATAATTCAGAATTGTACATATTATTGTAATTATTTTTTTAAATTAAAATAAAGGGTTGGATAATAACCCTGTCACATTTAATCTCCAAAAACACAGCACCCCACACTTGTCCACATTAAACTCCTTCTGCCATTTCTCCACCCAACTGGTCTATATCCTGCAGTATTCTTTGACAACCTTTGACAGCCTCCACTGTCACTGACCTCCCGACCCTGACCAAATGAGCCCTGATATTTAGACAATTGTTAATGACTGGGGCAGAGCCACTGCTTCTTTGTCTCAGCACCCCTTGGTACTAACGGAGAATCTGCTGGTTTGTGTTATAGAGCCGTTTGCAAGAAGTTTGGTCTCCACGTGGGGCGACTGATGTTGGCGTTCTTGGTTTTGAGTACGGGAATGTTCTGCTCCGCTGCGGGTAAGTCACGGGGGAGTCTTGTCCAAACGGACAGAGTAACACCCAGGATGAGAGGGGATCGGGGGAATCTGGGAGTGATTGGACCTTCCTCGTTTGACTTCGTCAGTTAGCAGATGTATGGTTTTGGAAGCTGAGATCAGACAAACCCCTGAGGGATATAAAGGGAGAACTTAAATGGGAATCGGGAGGGGCCGAGAGGGTCCGTGAAATGTCCTTGGTGAGATGGATTGAAGAGAATGCCAAGGCACCATTTTATTTATGTATTAGAAACCGGTGGGTAGCTAGGAAGACGGTAGGATCAGTCAAGGGCGGAAGAGGAGAATCTATGCTCCGAGCCGGAGGAAGAGTGTGAGGTCCTCAATGAGAACTTTGCCACTGTATTCACCCAACGCAAAGGTAAAGCAGGATGGCGAGATCAGGGAGGGGTAAGCTGATGCTTGCGCATGTTGATATCAAGAAGGATGGGTGTTGGGTTTTTTGAAGAACGTTAAGGTGGTTAAGTTCCCACAGTCTGATGGGATCTATCCCAGGTTATTGATAGAGGCAAGAGAGAAGATTGCAGATGCCTTGATGGAGACCTTTGTGTCCACTTTAGCCACAGGTGAGCTCCCAGAGAACTGGAGAATGGCCAGTGATGTGCGTTGAAGGACAATAGAGACGACCTAGGACATCATAGGGCAGTGAGACTTACATCCATGGTAGGGAAACTATTGGAGAAGATTCCTGGGGATAGGATTGAGTCGTATTTGGAAAAGCATGGATATATATGGGATAATATGCGTGACATTCTGCAGGAGAGGTCCTGTCTGAAGAAGGGTCTTGACATGAAACGTCACCCATTCCTTCTCTCCAGAGATGCTGCCGATCTCGCTGAGTTCCTCCAGCAATTTGTGTCGACCTTCCTGTCTCACAAGTTTGACTGAGTTTTTTGAAGAATTGTCAAAGATAATTGGTGAGGATATGGCAGTGGATGTTGTCTACATGGACTTTTGACAAAGGTACTCGTGCTAGGCTGGTGCACATGGTGAGTTGGATATGAAGATGGCTTAGCTCTAGAAGACAGGAGGCAGAGGTGTTCTGCAGGGATCAGTGCTGGGAACTCTTGTCTGTAGTATATATAAGGATCTGGATAAAAATGCAGTTCTAATTAATCAGAGGTTTGGATCGTGAGGAAGGTTGTCAAAGAATATAGCAGGATATGGGCCAGTTGGATATTTGGGTGGAGAAGTGGCAGATGGAGTTTAATCTGGACAAGAGTGAGGTGTTGTGTTTTTGGAGGTTAAATGCAAAGGGAAAGCATACTGTCATATCGGGAGCACCGGATGCAGTAGACGAGGTTAGAGGAGGTGCATGTGAAACTCTGTCCCATCTAAAGGACTACTGGGGTCCCTGGATGGAAGTGAGGGAGGAGGTATATGGGCAGGTGTTCATCTCCTGTGGTTGAAGGGGAAAGTATCTGGGGAGGAGGTGGTTTGGGTGGAAAGGGATGAGTGAATTCCCCCCAACACCACACTGTCATTGATGTCCATGCCCTATGTCTCTCTTCCCTCCCCCTTCACTGCCCTTGGGTTGCTGCCCCATGTATTCCCCCCTCACTGCCCTTGGTATCGTCCCTGCCCGATGTCTCACCCACCAGGACTGTGGCCCATTGCTCTCTCTGCCTCGCTCTCTCTTGCAGCCTTGCTTCCCAGCAGCTTCTGCATGTACACCACACTGATCGCCATGACGGGCTGGTTCACGGAGCGGGACGCGGTGGCGGTGCTGGGCGTGGCGGCCGGAGCCATCGTCGGATGGCCCTTCAGCGCCGTCCTTGGGTAAGGGCCTCCTCCAACGCGGCTCCCTGATGCTACACTGGTCAACCTCGGGTTAGTGCGTGGGGGGTTGCTGAATGATACAGCACAACGGGACCATAAAACATAGGAGCAGAATGAGGCCATTCAGCCCATCGGGCCCACTCCACCATTCAATCCCCTCTTCTGTTTTTGATTTTGTAACCAAATTGTAATGTAAAAAACTAAAATTCTAATTCAAAAATTAAGAATTAAAATTCTAAAAATCTGAAAATCTATTTTTTAACTCTTTAGTAGCCGGTACACTGTAGCAATGCAGACCATAACAAAAAGTGCTCCGTTCAATTAATACCCCATGTCCCAGCCAGTCGTGCTTCTCCTGTTGTGTAAGGCTTGTTCATGGTTCACAACACTTTGCATGAGGATGAGTGAGGGGGGTGTGGAGAAAACCCCTTCTGTTTGTCTTGAGCTTTGCTGTGTTTATTCAACAGGCTGTTTTCTGAGTGGTCTCATAATGTTTCTTCATAATAGATATTAACAAAATTAATCCAATAACTTAAAAAAAAAAAATAGACACACAGAGTGGTGGAGTATCTTAGCGGGTCAGGCAGCATCTCTGGAGAACATGGATAGGTGACGTATCGGGTCTGGATCCTTCTGGGCCTTCGAGCAGGGTCCAAGCCAACACGCCACCTATCCATAGGAGGGAACTGCAAATGCTGGTTTAAACCAAAAATAGGCAGAAAATGCTGGAGTAACTCAGCAGTTCAGGCAGCTTTTGAAGAAGGGTCTCGACCTGAAACGTCACCCATTCCAAACGTCACCCAGAACGGGGTACTGATTGGGGATGATCAGCCATGATCACATTGAATGGCGGTGCTGGCTCAAAGGGCCGAATGGCCTACTCCTGCACCTATTGTCTATTGTATATTCAAGATTCAAAATTCAAGATTCAAGAGAATTTATTGTCATGTGTCCCTAATAGGACAATGAAACTCTTGCTTTGCTTCAGCACAACAGAACATAGTAGGCATGAATACAGAACAGATCAACATGTCCATATACCATTATATAACTATATATACACACATGAATAAGTAAACTCATAATGTGCAAATAACAGATAATAGGCTATTAATGTTCAGAGTTTTGGCCTTCTCTCCATTGATGCTGCCTGTCCCTGCTGAGTCACTCCAGCATTTTGTGCCTAACTTCTCCTATCCATGTTCTCCAGAGATGCTGCCTGACCCGCTAAGTTACTCCAGCAATTTGTGGCTATTTTTGGAGACCAGCATCTGTAGTTCTTTGTGTAATCTAATGACTTGTTCTCTTACTGCAGGCTGCCGATAGCATTTGACCTGCTGATACTGAAGAGGAAGCTGCAGAGTTTTATTACCTGGGCAGTTGTGGCGCTCCTGGTTTTCCTGGTAAGTGTGGGAGGAGACGATTATCACAGCATGACCTCCACCAGCCTAGGTCTGGATCACTGCACTGACCACTCACAGAGTGTAGCAAATGAAACCAGAGCAGGTGAAGCAAACAGCATCCCCACAGACATCTCAGGAGCTGACTGACTCCTTTTGTGTTCTCATTCGACAGCCTTGCTGTTGGTGTGTGGACCACTGGAGAGCAACTGACTTGTTGCACATCAAAGCTGTCTGTTTAAATTTGTTCACTTCTAAAAGTACCGCCACAGATTTGAAAATAGTTCATATAGTTTAGTTTATTGTCACATATACCGACAAGAGTCAAGAGTGTTTTATTGTCGTGTGTCCCAGATAGAACAATGAAATTCTTACTTGCTGCAGCACAACAGAATATGTAAACATCGTACACTGTAAACAATATGATAAACGGGAGAGAAAAAAAAGTTCAGTGTGTGTGTGTATATATACACATTCTCACAAATGCACACACATATATACAAACATTAGTAGTCAGGCAGCATCCATGGAGGCAGAGGGAAGGTTGCAGATTCAGGTCGAGTCCCTGCATCTGGACTGATTGTGTTGCAGGCAGGCAGTGGATATGAAGAGGGGGTGGGGGGGAGGGGTGAGGTTGGGGGCTGACAGGTTGCAGGGGGGGGGGGGGGGGCGTGTGGCGGGCAGATGGAGCTGGGTGGGGGGGGGGGGTGGAACTGGGAACCAATGCCTGGTGGGTGAGAAGTAGAGACCCATCAGGAGAGAGCAGTTGGAGCTGCTGTTACATTTGGAGATACCTGTTGCCACCGAAGATGCCGGGACACCGATATGACAAATTCCTTGTGGTGTCCCGGATATGTTTCACTGTCTTCACTGTAGCACAGATGTGCCCTGACCCCTTGCTGTTGGTCAGGGCTTGCGGTGCCACGGCCCCCAAATTGCAACAACGACTGTGCCCCCAGAAGTCCTTCGTCCGTTGTGAAGCTTTGAGGTGGTGGGAGGCTGGGTAAGGCGCTATCTAAATGTAGATGTTTCTCCTGGTTCGCAGCTCCCTCTGGTGGTGGTGGACAGCTACTACTACGGGCGACTGGTGGTGGCTCCGCTGGGCATCATTGTCTACAATGTCTTCACCCCCCACGGCCCCGACATCTACGGTGAGGCTCTCCCCCCTCCCCCCCTTGCACCGTCCCCACCAGCACCCACCGCCGTTACTGTGTCCCCTCTGATAAAGGTGGCCAGTTTAATTATGCAATACATTGCTCTGATCTGTAGTTGTGTTACCTAGCCACAAGAGTTTCATTCTCACCCGTCCCGATACTGAACATTTGTCTGGACCAGGAAGTAATAGAAATAATTTTACCAATTCGTCTAATTTGAGGAAGGACATTCTTGCTATTGAGGGGGTGCAGCGTAGGTTTACAAGGTTAATTCCCGGGATGGCGGGACTGTCATATGCTGAGAGAATGGAGCAGCTGGGCTTGTATACTCTGGAGTTTAGAAGGATGAGAGGGTATCTCATTGAAACATATAAGATTGTTAAGGACTTGGACACGCTAGAGGCAGGAAACATGTTCCCGATGTTGGGGGAGTCCAGAACCAGGGGCCACAGTTTAAGAATAAGGAGTAAGCCATTTAGAACGGAGACGAGGAAACACTTTTTCTCACAGAGAGTGGTGAGTCTGTGGAATTCTCTGCCTCATAGGGCGGTGGAGGCGGGATCTCTGGATGCTTTCAAGAGAGAGCTAGATAGGGCTCTTAAAAATAGCGGAGTCAGGGGATATGGGGAGAAGGCAGGAACGGGGTACTGATTGTGGATGATTCGAAGGGTCGAATGGCCTACTCCTGCACCTATTGTCTATTGTCTACCTAAAATAATACACCAAACAGTTCTTGCAGATAATATCTTGGATAGATTGTGTGGCACCAGCAGAATGTTGATTCTGCTTTATAAATGTCTGGATCTCTTCATAAATCTGTTGGGAAATGTGGAATTGGCAAACCTGGATAATTGAATTTGTAAGAGTTGTTATTAATGGCCGAGACATTCCCATGTGGCGACTCTCTGCCTACCTTGGGCATGTAAAACAAAGAATCTCACTGTGACATGTCACATGTAACAATAAAGTATCATCCTGTTATTCACTTACTCAAAGGTCAATGTTGAAGATTGAATGCTCATTGTGCCGTGCTACAGTGCACCATCTGACCACACGATGGCCCCGCTGAGCCGTGAGTGAGTGTGGGCTGTTTGCAATTGTTGTCAGCGACTTGTCATCTGTCCCCGGCCTGTTCCACAGTCGCAGTCTCTTGCCTCAGCGTGGCGTCAGTCTGTGGCAGGGCTGGACAAAGTGCAGAGAAGATTAGTATGTTTCTGGGACTTTAGAGATACAGCGCGGAAACAGCCCTTTGGCCCACCGGGTCCGTCCTGACCAGCGATTACCCCGTATACTAACACTATCCACGCACACACAGACGCAGACATCTGACATTGCATGTTTCCATTTGTGGTACGATCAATAATCTAGCACCAAGTCACAGCGATTTCTACCTCCACTTCCTACACCTCTCTCGTCCCCTGCACTCTTCTCCCCCCCCCACCTCTCCCCCCCCCACCTCTCTCCCCCCCACCTCTCTCCCCCCCACCTCTCTCCCCCCCACCTCTCTCCCCCCCACCTCTCTCCCCCCCCCCCACCTCTCTCCCCCCCCACCTCTCTCTCCCCCCCACCTCTCTCCCCCCCCCACCTCTCTCCCCCCCCCCCACCTCTCTCCCCCCCCCACCTCTCTCCCCCCCCCCACCTCTCTCCCCCCCCCACCTCTCTCCCCCCCACCTCTCTCCCCCCCACCTCTCTCCCCCCCACCTCTCTCCCCCCCCCACCTCTCCCCCCACCTCTACATCTCTCCTCCACCCCTCTCCCCCACCCCCTCTACATCTCCCCCCCCACCTCTCTCCCCCCCACCTCTCTCCCCCCCACCTCTCCCCCCCCCCCCACCTCTCTCCCCCCCACCTCTCTCCCCCCCACCTCTCTCCCCCCCACCTCTCTCCCCCCACCTCTCCCCCCCACCTCTCCCCCCCACCTCTCCCCCCCACCTCTCCCCCCCACCTCTCCCCCCCACCTCTCTCCCCCCCACCTCTCTCCCCCCCCACCTCTCCCCCCCCCACCTCTCCCCCCCCCCCTCTCCCCCCCCACCTCTCCCCCCCACCTCTCCCCCCCACCTCTCCCCCCCACCTCTCCCCCCCCCACCTCTCTCCCCCACCCAGCCTCTCTCCCCCCCCACCTCTCTCCCCCCCCACCTCTCTCCCCCCCCCACCTCTCTCCCCCACCTCTCTCCCCCACCTCTCTGTCCCCCACCCCTCTCTTCCCCCCCACCTCTCTCCCCCCCCCCCACCTCTCTCCCCCCCCCACCTCTCTCCCCCCCCACCTCTCCCCCCCCCCCACCTCTCTCCCCCCCCACCTCTCTCCCCCCCCCACCTCTCTCCCCCCCCACCTCTCTCCCCCCCCCACCTCTCTCCCCTCCACCCCACCTCTCTCCCCCCCCCCCTCTCCCCCCCCCCCCACCTCTCTCCCCCTCCTCTCTCCCCCCACCTCTCTCCCCCCCTCCTCTCTCCCCCCCACCTCTCTCTCCCCCCCACCTCTCTCTCCCCCCACCTCTCTCCCCCCCACCTCTCTCCCCCCCCACCTCTCTCCCCCACCTCTCTCCCCCACCTCTCTCCCCCACCTCTCTCCCCCCCCACCTCTCTCCCCCCCCCACCCCCTCTACATCTCTCCTCCACCCCCACGCCCAGTCTCCACACGATGACTGAGCTAGCAAAAAAACAATTCTTGAGTCATTTTGCCTCATGCTGCCGAAAGTGTGTTTATCACTAAAAATAAACTTTATTAATCACTGTGTTAATCTACCACCCAAGCGTAACCCAATTTAGATGACTAAGAATGACTATTTATATAGAGGCAAGTTGCTATTTATAATGGGGCGCAGCATCTCAGCAAATCCATTCAAAAGCTGTCGAAAGTATCGGGGCCTTTTTGCAGCTGCTCAATCGTAGAGATTCCTCCACAAACACGAACCAGATTCCTCACCCCCACCCTCACCCTCAACCCCCACCCTCAACCCCCACCCTCACCCCACCCCACCCCACCCTCACCCCCACCCTCACCCTCAACCCCCACCCTCAACCCCCACCCTCATCCCACCCTCATCCCACCCTCACCCCCCACCTCACCCCCCACCCTCTCCCTCACCCCACCCTCTCCCTCACCCCACCCTCTCCCTCACCCCACCCCCACCCTCACCCCCCACCCCACCCCCCACCCCACCCCCCACCCCACCCTCACCCCCACCCCACCCTCACCCTCACCCCACCCCCCCCCCCACCCTCACCCCCAACCTCACCCCCAACCTCACCCCCACCCCACCCTCATCCCACCCTCATCCCACCCTCATCCCACCCTCATCCCACCCTCATCCCACCCTCATCCCACCCTCATCCCACCCTCATCCCACCCTCACCCCACCCTCACCCCACCCTCACCCCACCCTCTCCCTCATCCCACCCTCACCCCAGAGATTCATGAGATGGGAGGGGGGAAGGGGCTGTGGACAGGGGAGAGGGTCCAACGGGTGGGGGGGATATGAGGATTCATGAATGGGGGAGGTGGGTGGGAGTGTGGTCAGCATTCAGGAGGGTGGAGGAGAGATCTGTGGAAGGGGCGGGGGGGGGGGGGAGATGGGGGTGTGGGAGAGTTGTCCATATAAGGAAGGAGGAGAGGGGTGAGTGGACAGGGGGGGGGAAGTTTGGCAAGGGGTCAG
Organism: Amblyraja radiata; assembly: GCF_010909765.2. Classification (NCBI taxonomy): domain Eukaryota; kingdom Metazoa; phylum Chordata; class Chondrichthyes; order Rajiformes; family Rajidae; genus Amblyraja; species Amblyraja radiata. Next base: position 9,817,948 of record NC_045988.1, read on the forward strand.
TGGATATGTGTGTGTGCGCACGCGTGCGTGCTCGTGCGTGCATGATCATACGGCAGGCCCTGAACTGTGGGCGTTTGTAAGACCTGCTTCCGAACACTATCTCAATCGCGAGGTTCTTGAGTGGGTTACTGCAAAGTTTGGCAATAAGGTTCTATCAAACTTTCACGTTGGGATTACCTTTGATTCTGGTCGTGTGCGTGAACGCACACTGTTGTGACTTGTGTAACTCCACTTTGAGCAAAAACTAAAGAAGGATCCCGGCCTAAGAACGTCAACAATCCATGTTCTCCAGAGATGATGCCTGACCTGCTGAGTTACTCCAGTACTTTGAGTCTTTCTTCGGTATAAACCAGCATCTGCAGTTCCTTCCTACACATTGAGCAAAAACTTGTTTGCTATGAGCTGTTCACTTATTTATTCAAAACAAGTAACTTCAATTCATGAAGCAGGTTTCCAGAACATCCAAAGGTGCTTTTTGGGGACTGCGGTACACATGCAGTAATGCAGTAATGCAGGAAACATGCAGCCAAATGTGCACAGCAAGCTCCCACTAACAACGTCATCATCCTCGTTGGGTGAATGATGTTGGTGAAGAGGCAAGTTGACCCGGGGACACTGGCAGCAATTCCCTGCTCTTCACATCAGCTGTGTATTTTGTATCCTCTTGAAAGAGGAGTCGGGACCTGGAGTTAAAGGAGGCACACAAACACAAAGTGCCAGGGGAAACTCAGTGGGTCAGCCAGCATCTGTATCAAACTTGTATATGTGTTTATGTATGTGTATATACACACACAAACGCGTGTATGTATATATACATATGCACACATGCACAAAAATGTATATATATATATATACTTACACACACAAACAGGTCTGAAGAAGGGTCTCGACCCGAAACGTCACCCATTCCTTCTCTCCAGAGATGCTGCCTATCCCGCTGAGTTACTCCAGCATTTTGAGTCTACATCCTACACACACATATATAATATATATATATATATATATATATAGACACACACATACGTACATCCACACGTATATGTATGCACATGCACACAAGCACGCATATATACATGCAGACACACAAATAATGCTGCTGTGTGTGTACATATGTTTGTATATAGTGTACATATTATGTATATATACACATTCATATATATGTAAAATAATGCTGCTATATGTGTGTATATCTACACACACACACACACACACACACACACACACACACACACACACACACACACACACACACACACACACACACTGGGAGTGATCGTTTCAGCAGCTCCATCTTTCCGATCATGGCATGTGATGTTATCTGAGGCTCTTTGACAGAATCATTTTCTCATCATCGCCACCCACCGATTAGACTGTATAATGTGAGGAGCAGTGAGCGATGTTGGATCAGTGGAACGGTATTTATACCGGGCATGGTTAGACTTGTTATAAATAAAGCATTGTTAAAAACCCATACCGGCTCATGAGTGCAATCCAAAGTTAAGATCTCAACTTCAGCGAGCCGAATCTTGATTCTGAGAGAGTCTTGGTGTTATTTACCAAACATGGGCTCCAGTGCTAAGAGAACAATGCTGCAGTGTTGAAACACGAGAGACTACAGATGCTGGAATCTTGAGCAAATAACACAGCGCTGGATGAACTCCGTGGGTCAGGCAGCATCTGTGGAGGGACCAGACTGATTGAGAAAGGGGGGGGGGGGGGGAAGAAAGCTGGAAAAGAGAGGTGGGGACAGGGCAAAGCCTAGCGAGTGATTGGTGGATACAAGTCGGGGTTGGAAATGGGTGTAGGTGACAAAGGCTAGAGGTGAAATGAAGACACAATAAATCAATCAGTTTTATTCGTCACATTGCACATAAAGTGCAAGTGAAATGAATTTGTTAGCAGCGGTTCAATGATAAAGAACACACAAACACAATAAAAATTTAACACAAACATCTTCCATCCCCAAGTCTCATATTCCTCACTCAAGTGGGGTCAGATAAGGAAAGAGAGGAAGAGTGAAATGAAAAGCCGGAGAGAGGGTTTGGGGGAAGGGGACAGGGAGGCGGGAAAGGAGGATAAAAGGGAATATGAGACTTGGGGATGGAAGATGAATGTATGGAGGAGATGAAATGTCTGTGCACTGGGATGAGGTTGGGGAAAAGGAAAGGGGTGAGGTATTACTTGAAATGTTAATATCGTTGGGTTGTAAGTTACCCAAGCGGAATATGTGGTCCTGTTCCTCCATTTTGTGTGTGGTCTCACTCTGACAATGGAGGAGGTCAGGGACTGGGTAATCTTGGGGGACCCGTGGTTGATGGTCCCAGACCAGGGGAAGGAGACGCAGCCATTGCAGAACATTCTATGAACCACCATAACCATCATAACCTGCTTACAGAACGGAAACGTGTAGGAAGGAACTGCAGATGCTAGTTTACACCGAAGATAGACACAAAATGCTGGAGTAACTCAGCGGCACAGGCAACATCTCTGGACCTGATTAAATTTTACATTGTATGCCTCGTTGTCACCTTCCCCTAGCTAACAATGATCTATTCTTTCTACTTCCCCCCCCCCGCCCCCGCTCCCGCCCACTCACATCAGTCTGAAGAAGGGTTTCGACCCGAAACGTTGCCTATTTCCTTCGCTCCATAGATGCTGCCACACCTGCTGAGTCTCTCCAGCGTACGTAGCTTCCTCTTAAAGAAGTAAAGTTCCTTCCTGTAATTACACCTTGCAACGTTCCACATCTCACAATTCCCAAGTAAAAGTGAGTACAGCGTAGGTTCACGAGGTTAATTCCCGGGATGACGGGACTGTCATATGTTGATAGAGTGGAGCGGCTGGGCTGGTATACTCTGGAATTTAGAAGGATGAGAAGCTCTCTTATTGAAGCATATAAGATTATTAAGGGTTTGGACACGTCGGAGGCAGGAAACATGTTACCAATATTGGGGGAGTCCAGAACCAGGGGCCACAGTTTAAGAATGAGGGGTAAGCCATTTAGAACAGATGAGGAAAAACCTTTTCACACCGAGGGTTGTGAATCTGTGGAAATCTCTGCCTCAGAAGGCAGTGGAGACCAATTCTCTGGATGCTTTCAAGAGAGAGTTAGATAGAGCTCTTAAAAATAGCGGAGTCAGGGGATGTGACGAGAAGGCAGGAACGTAGTACAGATTGTGGATGATCAGCCATGATCATATTGAATGAATGTGCTGGCTCAAAGGGTTGAATGGCCTACACCTGCACCTATTATCTATTGAATTTATCTGAGGCAATCAAACTTACAGCCTCCACTTCTCTTTTTGCCAACAAGTGCAGGTAGACTTAATAGCAAGCTTTATTTATCTCAAACACTTGTATCAGATCATTCTTTTTCTGGAGAAAGTAACTGTCTCCACAACCTGGTTCAGCATTTTTTCCCACAGGTGTAACCTTTCAAATGTGGCGTTTGTAAATTGCAGATTGCTTAATTAAGTGAATTTGAATCAAGGAGTGACTGATCCTGCCTCGTTCGGTGGTTCTCTGCAACAATGGAGCCACCTCACCAACACTGCACCCATTTTAATGCACGTTATCTTAAAATACCTGACCTCGTTATAATGTCTCTAATTTGCTTGCGATTGTGCACCAGCTGCATTCCAATCACGGCTTGTGTGAGACAATAGTTCTCATTAAGTGAAAGATGTGAAAATGTGTCATGTTTCTCTCTGTGTGCGGGTTAATTTGGGCTTCACACTGTGGGTGCCTGTTGAATTTAATTGGAGATGTGAGCACAGTCTGGAGCTGTTTGTGTCGACACTTCGGGATTTTTTTTACTGAGACATGGTTGTAAACTGGCTTGTGCGTGTCGATTGAGCCACCCGTCCCGAGGACAGTAAGTGAGAAAGCAAACGCCATTGGCAGCGTAACTCCTGTAAAAAAAAATGCGGAAGAATTGCTCTCTTGCACAAGAAACCATACCGGTGACGCGGAGACATCTAAGACGGAGGGTGTAGAACAGTGAGCAACAATGGCAGAGGTCAAGCCATGCAGTCTTGGAAACAGCAACTTCCCTGTACCCGTTTAAGCCTAATGACATCATTTCTATAGGATTGGTGGCCAGAACTACACACTCTTGCCACTCTTGTGGTTGTAACAAGATGTCCAACTCCTGTACGCAGTGTCCTGATGGATTGAAGGCAAGTGAGCCCAACATCACCTTCAATCTGTCTACTAGTATCCCAATTTTAGGGGATTATGTACTTGTGCACCTAGGTCCGTCCCTCTGTTCTCCAGCGCTCTCCAGCGCCCGACCACTTGCTGTGGTGAGTCCTGCCCTGGTTCTACTTTTCAAAATGTAGTTAAACTCCATCTAACTTTTTGTGGCCCACATCCCTAGTTCATCTTGTTCCTGTTGTGGTCACAGATAACCCTTTTCACTGTCCATTACACCACCAATGTTGGTGGAACCTGCAAACTTATTAACCATGTTAACAACATCGCCATTCAAATCATTGGTGTAGATGACAGTGGCCTCTATAGCAGGAGCTGACTTGTAGCACAAGAGTTCTTCATGCATGACAGATACAGTCAAGGGTCTGAGCATCTGAATCGTAGAGGTACAGCACAGAAACAGACCCGAAACCTCCAGCATTTTGTGTCTATCTCAGTCATTGGATGTGGTACATCCTGACTCTGTGCCGTGGTAGCTACATGGGAATGAAATAAGTCAGAAGATAAACGGTCTGAAAAAGGGTCCCGACCTGAAACGTCACCTATCCATGCTCTCCAGCGATGCTGCCTGACCTGCTGAGTTATTCCAAAAATATATATATTTTTTTAAACTAAATCAACGGCATGTTCATGGACCTTCATTCCCCCTCGCTGCTTTGGGGCAGCACGGTGGCACAGCGGTAGAGTTGCTGCTTTACAGCACTAAAGACCTGGGTTCGATCCTGACTACGGGTGCTGTCTGTATGGAGTTTGTGTATTTTCCCTGGGACCGCGTGGGTTTTCTGCTGGAGCTCCGGTTTCCTCCCACACTCCAAAGATGTACAGGTTTGTAGGTTAATTGGCTTCGGTAAAAAATTGTAAATTGTCCCTTGTGTGTAGGATAGTGGGCTGAAGTGTCAGTTTCCATGCTGTATCTCGACAAGTCTAAAGAAATTGTAAGTTCACGGACATTTGCCAGCAAGGGAACACGGGTGTCACCAGGGAGCTGCCCGTGCTGGACCTTGTCTGAGCTGCATTGGAGAAGGTGCATGCCACTGTTTATTGGACCCTGCATGTTAAGAGGATGAATGGGTTCTGATTGAATGGATCACATAGCGGTTCATAAAACCCCTGATTTATCTTTCAATCAAAACATGTTGTCTTTTGAAGTACAATAAGTTGTTGAGTGCAGGACTCTGCCTAGAAATATATTTCACATGTTAATGATTCTTGGATCAGATAAAGGCTTCTGAATTTGATCTTAAATCTGCCAGAAGTCATTTCTTTTCACAATGTCCTTTTTAAAAAAAAAAGATGGTTGAAAATTGTGAAGCACCCTCTCTTGTGATCGGTCGGTCGGCTGTGATCCTGTCTGTCTTGGTGAGGGAGAGAGATAGGAGGAGCCACTGGAGGAGGACAATGAGATTTGTGGTGTTAGTTCCCATTTTCCAAAAGGAAGATATAAAACTCTCAACAAAACAATAGCAAGTACGGAGTAAGTAGCCTGGTCACTGGCAATAACTCATCGGCATGGGAAAGTTGAATTCAAAGGCCTGTTTCCATTCTGTGACTATAACTCTAATCAAAGAGCTGGAGCAACACAGTGGAACAGGCAGCATCTCTGGAAAGAAGGAATGGGTAATGTTTCGGATCGAGACCGTGGTCTCCAATTCCTTCTCTCCGAAGATGCAGTCTGTTTCGCTGAGTTACTCCAGCAATTTGTGTCTATCTTTGGTGTAAACCAGCATCTGCCACTCCTTCCTACACATATAACTCTACTCACTCATTGGTTCAATGATGAAATTAAAGCATCAAATGGAAATGCATTTGATGCATCTCATTCTTGGCTGTGTTGGGATATTAACAACTCCCTTTCTGTTTCTCTCCCTCCAGGTACTGAACCCTGGCCGTTTTACTTCATCAATGGCTGCCTGAATTTCAACGTGGTGTTTGTGTTGGCGCTCTGTGCCCTGCCTTTAACCACCCTCATGGAATTCCTGCTGCAAAAATTCAACGGTAAGGATCACAAAGCACAATGGCCAGCAGTAAATTGGTACGTTGTCATGTCTACTTTCATAAAAATAATCCTTCTCTGAATTTGATTTGGGTGGCACGGTGGCGCAGCGGTAGAGTTGCTGCCTTACATCGCCAGAGACCTGGGTTCGATCCCAACTCTGGGTGCTGTGAATACAAACTTTGTACGTTCTCCCCGTGACCGCATGGATTTTCTCCGACATCTTCGATTTCCTCCCATGCTCCAAAGACGTACAGGTTTGTAAGTTAATTGGCTTGGTATAAATGTAACATTGTCTCTAGTGTTAACGTGCGGGGATTGCTGGTCGGTGCGGACTCGGTGGGCCGATGGGCCAGTTTACGTGCTGTGTCTCTGAGTTAAACTAAAAATACACAAACTAAGCAAAAATGAAACTGCAGGGGGAAAGAGAAACTGAGGTGGAACTGCAGTGTAATGGCTCGATTGTAGTCGTATGTTGTCTTTCCGCTGGCTGGTCAGCACAACAAAAGCTTTTGACTATACCTCAGTACACCTGACAATAAACTCAACTGAGCGTTTAATTGCCATCTGTACCAAAATGGAGCAATGAAATTCTTACTTGCAGCAGCACAACAGGTCTGTAAACACAACACAATGAAGACAATAAACAATTAAGACAATAAACAAACAAAAAATAAGAAGTTCAATAAATTAAAAAAAACCCAATAGTGCAAAAACAAAAAGCCCAAATTCCCGAGTGCAACCAAGGCAGTTCGTAGTTTACAAAATGCTGGAGTAACTCAGCGGGACAGGCAGCATCTCTGGAGGGAAGGAATGGGCAATGTTTCGATTTGAGACCTTTCTTCAGACTCAACCCGAATCGTCGCCCATTTCTTCTCTCCAGAGACGCTGTCTGTCCCCCTTAGTTACTCCAACATTTTGTGTCTATTTGGATCTAAACCAGCATCTGCAGTTCTTTCCTTCACGGTTCGTAGTTTAGTTGGAATTCGGAGTGTTGAATAGCCGAAGTTTGGTGGGAAGAAGCTGCTCCTGAACCTGGACGTTAGTTTTCATACTCGTATCTTTTTCCCGATGGAGAAGTGAAATTCATGTGTGGCCAGGGTGGTGTGGGTCCTTGATGATGCTGGCTGCCTTTTTGAGGCAGCGACTCCTATAGATCGCTTTGATGGTTGGAAGGTCAGTATTGGAGTGGGCAGTGTTCACAACTTTTTGTTATCTTCTTTGTTCCTGGGCTTTGGAGTTGCTGAACCAGGCCGCCATGCAACCAGTCAAGTTTATAAAAGAGAGTAAGCGTTTACATTGAATCTTCTGACAAAGTAGAGGTGTTGATGGGCTATCTTCATGATTGCATCGATGTGTTGGATCCAGGACAGATCTTCAGAGATACTCACGCCCATGAACTTGAAGATTTTGACTCTCTCCGCCACCAACCCATCGATGAAGACAAATTTGTGGATCCTCGGCCGTTCTCTTCCAAAGTCAACAATCAGTTCCTTAGTTTCAGTGACGTTGAGAGCAAGGTTGTTATTCTAGCACCATTCAGTTAAATGATCAATCTCCCTCCTATATTATCCGTATTTCGTCCAACAACGGTGGTGTCATCGGCGAACATGAAGATGGAGTTGGAACTGTGACTGGCTACACAGTCGTTGGTACAGAGCGAGTAAAGCAGGGGACTGAGCACGCAGCCTTGAGTTGCCCCTGTGCTGTTGGTTATCGAGGAATAAGTGTTGTTGCAGATTAGTACTGATGGTTTTCTGCTGGTGAGGAAGACATGGACCCAGATGTAGAGGGATTCGCAGAGACCCAGTTCCGTGAGCTTGGTAACCAGCTTGGAAGTAATGATGGTGTTAAACCCTGAGCTGTGGTCTACAAACAACAGCCTGACGCATGCGTTTTTATTATCCAAGTGACCCAGTGCAGAGAGGAGAGCCGGCAAGATCTGTTGTGGCAGCAGGCAAATTGTAGCGGGTTTATGTTCTAGCTGGGGTAGCAGTTGATAGGACCTCTCATAACCAACCTCTCAAAGAACGTCATCACCATGGACATTGGTGGTGCTGTTCGGTAGCTATTAATGCACGTGACCGTACTCGTTTTGCCAACGGTATTATTGGTGCCATTTTACAGAGGTGTGAGGTTCCCACCTGCTTTATTGAGAAGTTGAAAATTCAAGATTCAAGATTCAAGAGAGTTTATTGTCATGTGTCCCTGATAGGACAATGAAATTCTTGCTTTGCTTCAGCACAACAGAATATAGTAGGCATAAATAAATAAATACAGAGCAGATCAGTGTGACCATATACTATTGAATATATATATACACACACACACCAGGGTGGCACAGTGGTGCAGCAGTAGAGTTGCTGCCTTACAGCACCAGAGACCCAGGTTCATTCCTGACCACGGGTGCTGTCTGTACGGAGTTTGTACCTTCTCCCAGTGACCGTGTGGGTTTTCTCCTGGTGCTCCGGTTTCCTCCCCAATTCCAAAAATGTATGGGTTAATTGGCTTTGGTAATATTTTAAATTGTCCCTATTGTGAAGGATAGTGCTAGTGTACGGGAGGATTGCTGGTCAGCACGGTCTCGGTGGGCCAAAGTGCCTGTTTCTGCAATGCATCTCTAAAGTCCAAACATCTAATGAAAGATCAAATCTTAGGTTGGACCAACCGGGAGCATTTCGGAGCTCTTCAGTGAAGTTGTGTACTTCATTTTAACATTTTGGTTAATTGTTACTGAACTCAATGAACAAAGTATAAGGAGCAATGAAGTGTAGACAGGAGGGCCTGACATGAGAAATGTGATGAAACCAACCACCAGAGAGCACACAAAATTGCTGGGGAAACTTGTGTACCTTCGATATTCCAGCATCTGCAGTTCCCTTTTGAACACCAGAGAGCACTCTTGGTTTATTTCAACATGTCTCAATGGTTCAATGGTACTTTGTTGTCATGTGTACACTTCAGTGACAGTTCTACTATACAATAGACACAATCATACTACATACAAGAGTGTAAGACACTTAGTCACCACATAACAGTCGCCACCTTTTAGGCATCATCTTTTATACTTCAAGCCTGTGGAATTCTCTGCCTCAGAGGGCAGTGGAGGCAGGTTCTCTGGATGCTTTCAAGAGAGAGCTAGATAGGGCTCTTAAAAATAGTGGAGTCAGGTATATGGGAGAATGGGGTACTGATTGGGGATGATCAGCCATGATCACATTGAATGGCGGTGCTGGCTCGAAGGGCCAAATGGCCTACTCCTGCACCTATTGTCTATTGTCTATGTCAAATTTTTTTTTAAGTGTCAGAGTCTTGACTTGTCCATGAGGGCCCGTTATCCTGGCGGCTGTACTGGCGTGGAGTTGCAGGGATCGGTCTGGCCTGGCGATGTGTCAATGTCCTCCACCACCGCTCCGTGCCGCTGCAGGCTGCGTCTGTTCCACGTGCTCACTCTCTTGGAGCACCGCCCGATCTAATGGAGCCCACGGCTGCTGCAGGGCCTCCAGCGACCCACTCCACTCCGGCCCCTCGTCACCGGCCCGTGAACGCAGCGTCCCCTCTCCTCCGGCCACCGCTCAGACTACGTGCCCCAGGGAGCCTCCCGCAGCCGACCCAGAGCTGCCTCCGAGGAACACGCGGACCACCAGTTACAGTAACGGTTCTTCCCCCTTGGTATTAGACTATTGAACAGTCCTCTCATAAGCTAAGTGTTTAGTCCTGATCTCCATAACTATCTGATTGCGGCCCCTGAGCTTTTTTTAAAAAATCTACTCTTTCTCTCTGACTAGCACGCCAACACTGTTATTTTCCTCGTTGCACTACCTATGTTACTTGTGGCTTGAATGTACTCATGTACAGTATGAGTTGACTGGATAGCATGCAAGCAAACAAACCTTTCACTGTATCCCACAACATGTGACAATATTAAACCGATACCAATATTTCTCTAATTGTCATGCTTTGTTTATTAGATTGGCATTGCGTGTCCTACATGCTACATGGACAGTACGGTGTGGTGTTTCACATGGACTGGACTGCATCAGGGGTGAAGATAGACAAAATACTGGAGTAACTGAGCAGCCTCTGGAGAGAAGGAATGGGTGACATTTCAGGTCGTGACCCTTCTTCAGCCACCCATTCTTTCTCTCCAGAGATGCCGCCTGTCCCGCTGAGTTACTCCAGCATTCTGTGTCTATCTTCGGTTTAAACCAGGACTTGCAGTAGGTTGGGCGATCGTTTCGCCGAACACCTCCGCTCAGTCCGCAATAACCTACCTGAACTCCCGGTGGCTCAGCACTTCAACTCCCCCTCCCATTCCCAATCCGACCTCTCTGTCCTGGGTCTCCTCCATTGCCAGAGTGAGCAACAGCGGAAATTGGAGGAACAGCACCTCGTATTCCGTCTGGGGACCTTGCGTCCGGATGGCATTAGCATTGAATTCTCCCAATTTTGCTAGCCCTTGCTGTCTCCTACCCTTCCTTAACCCTCTAGCTGTCTCCTCCCACCCTCCCATCCGCCCGCCCTCAGGCTCCTCCTCCTCCTCCCCTTTTCCTTCCTTCTCCCCCCCCATCAGTCTGAAGAAGGGTTTCGGCCCGAAACGTCGCCTATTTCCTTCGCTCCATAGATGCTGCTGCACCCGCTGAGTTTCCCCAGCAATTTTGTGTACCCTTGCAGAACCTTCCTCATTTTGTCTGCATCAGGAGTGGTCAGGTGTCAACTTCTAACAGTCACGGTGGTGCTTGGACGGATTTGTTTACGCTCCTGTCTGTAACTCTGTAACTGTCCCGTGCATATTTGATCAGTGATGCTGCGTTTTATATTAGCGGTGAACCTCAAGATGAAAACAATACATCTGTTTACTTGAACGGGGCTGTAAGTCTAAACCTTCAAAGAAGACCGTGTGCAGTTGGTGTCGTGTGGGCGCGGAGAGCTTTATTGTTTGCAGGTGGAACCTGTAACTGAAATATTTATGGATTCCGAGTCATACTCTGATTTTCAAAATAATAAATCGCCCGGGAACAGGATTCCTGGGATTCCTGGGTTTTCCCATCAGTTTTCGGTGTCCACACAGTTGTTTGTAAGGGCGGGTACAGAGTTGTGGACGAGGCAATGGGCCCTGTCCTGCTTGGGAATGGAGTCTCAGTTTATGGACCTGTGTGCATTTTTGCATCGCTCTTTTACAGAGCCTTTCATTTTACAATTTGTGTAAAGTCACGGAGTTGTGCAGCGCGGAAACTGGCCATTCCGCACAGCGAACACTGTTCCAGTTAACCCCACCTACCGGCACTTGGCCCACACCTTCAATGCTAGAAACCGGTCAAACCTAGACAGATTAACTTTTTATCCAGATGGACACAAAATGCTGGCGAAACTCAATGGGTCAGGCAGCATCTCTGGAGAAGAAGAATAGGTGACGTTTTGGGTTGGAAGCCTTCTTCAATTCATTGTCTGAAGAAGGGTTTCGGCCCGAAACGTCGCCTATTTCCTTCGCTCCATAGATGCTGCTGCACCCGCTGAGTTTCCCCAGCAATTTTGTGTACCTTCTTCAATTCATTGTCTAGTTTGGCTGCCTTTCCTGAAAATGCAGACAACATTTGCTGCTTTCCAGTTATCTGGTCCCTCGCTTGAGGTAATCTAAGGTTTTAAAATGTCAGTCTCTAGCTATCTCTTCCCTTGCCTCCCATGGTAGCCCGAGGCAAATCTCACCTGTCTCTGGGGATTTCTCCACTTGAGTCTGTGAATACCTGTTCTTTATTGATGGAGATTTGAATTACATTTCACTTTCCCCTTTGAGTTCTCCAACTGCGACATCAATTTCCTTTTTCTGAATGCAAATTTAGACAAGGGATATGGCGCAGAAACGCCCATGCCCAGATCTCTCCTGCATCTCAGTGCACCCCGCTCCTTCCCCGGTTATTCCAGCTCCCCTTCCCTGCTGAGTTTCACCAGCCTGATCGGGTTTCCTGCCTGAATGCTGCTTATTCTCGGAGCTGCCGGTTAGAGGCACTCGAGTGGCCCGACGCACAGCTGTTGGCTTTCCCTCAATTACAAACCCCAGGAGAAGCACCCAATGTGAAATGAAAACTGCAAGCACCGAAACAAAGCTTGCAACTATACGATCAGTTGCTTCCATAATTTTATATTTCAGTTTGTGTTCCTTGGTCAGCAAGTGTTCCTCTTGGACAAAGGAGTTCCCACTTCCCCAAGATTCCCCAAAGCGGAATTGCGATGCTTCGACTAGCAGCTGCCAGTGTACAAGTTCAGAGGCAGTGAGGGATCGCACAATGTGGCTTCACCCAGTAAACCCAGTGCCCTCGCAGACGCTCAGCAGATTGGACGCGTCTGTTCCCAAGCAACTTCCCTATCAAGCAGGCCTGATCTGAGTAGGTTGGAGAGCTCTCCATGTCATTTAGCATGGTCCACAAGCATCGGATCTGTGTACGTTCAAGAACTCTCCATCAGTTAGTATGGTCGACACAGATCCGATCTACAGTTTCGAGAACCCTCCATTATTTAGTACATCTCTGCCTTTCTGCGTTGAGTTAAAATGTTTGAATTATATTACAGCATAGACTAAATGCTATAAATTATAGTGACTTCAGTTTGAATTACTTTGTAATTAACCCATTTCTTTATTTTATTCCATGTAGTCAACACTGGCCACACTCTCTTGTGTAGTAGGAAGATCTACAATTCTTTGTTGTGTTTCAAGGTTGCAGGATGCCCAAAGTCCTTTTATACACGCCAGTGTTGCTTTAGAAAGGTAGTTATCAATCAAGGACACAAAGTTGCAGAGTAACACTGTGGTAGATAACCATATAACCATATAACAATTACAGCACGGAAACAGGCCATCTCGGCCCTACAAGTCCGTGCCGAACAACTTTTTTCCCTTAGTCCCACCTGCCTGCACTCATACCATAACCCTCCATTCCCTTCTCATCCATATGCCTATCCAATTTATTTTTAAATGATACCAACGAACCTGCCGCCACCACTTCCACTGGAAGCTCATTCCACACCGCCACCACTCTCTGAGTAAAGAAGTTCCCCCTCATGTTACCCCTAAACTTCTGTCCCTTAATTCTGGATAAAAATGCTGGAGAAACTCAGCGGGTGAGGCAGCATCTATGGAGAGAAGGAAATAGGTGACGTTTCGGGTCGAGACCTGTCTTCAAACTGATGTCGGGGTTGGGTGGGAAAAAGAAAGGAAGAGGCGGAGACAGTAGGCTTATGGGAGAGCTGGGAAGGAGGGAGAAAGCAAGGACTACCTGAAATTGTCACTATGGGTCAGGTAGCTTCTCTGGAGAACGTGGATAGGTGACGTTTTGGGAATGTAGAATGGTTCATTGTTAGCTGAGGGGAAGGTGACAAAGAGGCTTACAATCAGTAAAAGGTAATCAGGAGGAAAGTGAAATTACTCGGAAAACTAGGATGGGAGAGGGGGGATGGGGAGATTTTATTTTGGGTCTCAGACCCTTCTTCAAACTGAATGTCAGGGGACTCAGAGTGTGTTCCTCCACATCCCAGTTCTCCGACTAGTTTCCCTGTCCTCCTGATTATCTTTTACTGCTTGTAAGCCTCCTTGTCACCTTCCCCTCAGCTAACAATGAACCATTCTATATTTCCTTCTCATCGTCTGCTTCGATGTGTGTTTTCTCACCTTACCCTTCCATATCTCTGCCTCCTTCACCCCTGACTCTCAGTCTGAGGAAGTACCTCGACCCGAAACGTCACCCGCTCCTCCTCTCCAGAGATGCTGCCTGCCCCGCTGAGTTGCTCCAGCATTTAGTCTACCTTCGACTAGTTGAGGATGAAGGCCACTCTGTGAAGGTGCAGGTTCACGGCACGGGTTGTAAACGAGCAATTCCATGCCTCGGCTGTTCTCAGTGAACCTCTCCCTGACACTCTTGCCGTAACTCTTGCATTGACTCTCTTGCAGTGCACAACCTTGGCCGTCCGTACTGGCTGACCCTCTCGCCCATGTACATCTGGATCCTGATCTTCTTCACTCGGCCACACAAGGAAGAACGTTTCCTCTTCCCCATCTACCCGCTCGTCTGCCTCTGTGGGGCCGTGGCTCTCTCTGCGTTGCAGGTCAGTAGCTCGGTGTTTGGTCCGTCCCAGTTTGTTCTCCCCTGGCCTAGGACTTCACATGACCATGGCAATGAGGGATAAGGTGAATCTCTGAACCTTTGAGGAGGGGGGAAAGATTGAATAAGAACCCGAGGGGTAACTTATTTCACACAGAGGATGGTGGGTGTATAGAACGAGCTGTCGGCAGAGGGACTGGCCTTTTCTCGCCTCTAGTTTCCCCCCCCTCCTCCCCCTCCACCCACATCTACCTTCCAGTATGAAGAAGGGTTCCAACCCAAAACATCACCTATTTATTTTCTCCAGAGATGTTGCCTGACCCCCTGAGTTACTCCAGCATTTTCTGTCTATTTCCGGAAGAGGCAGTCGTGGCAGGTACCATCGCAACTTTTATCGAAGCATTTAGACGGGTACATCGATTGGATAGGTCCATGCATTCTAGGGATAGCGTAGAGTGATACGGGGCCAAACATAGGCAGGTGGGACTTGTGTAGATGGGGCATGTTGGTCGGCATGGGCAAGTTGGGCCGAAGGGCCTGTTTCTAAGCTGTATGACTATCATTAGAAAGGAGAAGGTATCTGAGGAAGGAGAATGTCCCCTCAGTGACCAAGGATGAAAAGTGTGTGTGGAGACAGGGAGATATCAGCAGAGTCTAAAGGTAGACCTTGTTAGTATTCATCAGGGTGAAGATGTGGAGGAGGGAGTGGTAAGGGACGGACACTGTCTGTGTCAGGAGGGAGGAAGTGCTGGAGATATTGGTACACGTTCCCCTGGAGATTTGCCCTTCCGAATGTATTGATTTGCTACAAGCTGTCACCTGTACCGAGACGCAGTGAAAAGCTTCTTCTTTCTTTGCGTGCTATCCAAGCAAATCATATTGTACTCGAGTGCAATCCCCATGGACTGGCAAGATCTATTCCAGGATGCTACCAGAAGCAAGTGAGGAGAACAATGGGGCTCTATCAGAGATGTTGGCATCTTCGTTATCCAGGGGTGAGGTGCCTGAGACGAGGAGAGCTAATGGTGGCCCCCCAGTCAAGAAAGGGGCAGTCGGGAAATTATTAGAAAAGGTTCCAAGGGACAGGATTTATGTTTAGTTGGGAAGCAGAGACTAGGAGAAGTCAGAATGGCTTTGTGCACAGGAAATCTGGTCTCCCAAATCTGATCTTTTTACGATACGATACAATTTATTTGTCATTTGGACCCCTTGAGGTCCAAACGAAATGACGTTTCTGCAGCCATACATTACAAACAAATAGACCCGAGACACAACATAATTTACATAAACATCCATCACATTGCTGTGATGGAAGGCCAAAAAAACTTATCTCTCCACTGCACTCTTCCCCCCGATGTCAGAGTCAAAGTCAAAGCCCCCGGCGGGCGATGGCGAATTGTCCCGCGGCCATTAAAGCCACGCCGGGTGATGCAAGGTCGCGCACCGGGTTCTTGATGTTAGAGCCCCCGGCGTGCGCTCGCAGAGTCCCGCGGCCATTCCAAGCCGCGCGGGGCGATGATGTAAGGCCCCGCTCCAGGAGCTCTTCAACCCCGCAACTCGGGCGGGAGAAGTCGCCGTTGTGGGAGCCCTGAAAAGCGGTCTCCCTCCAGGGACCCGCGGGCTCCCGGTGCCGCCGTCCGCCAGACCCGCAGTTGCAACCTCCGAACCTCCGGAGGTCGGGCCGCAGCAGCGCTCCACCACCGCTCCACCCGCTCTGGGCTCGGCCAGCTCCGCGACGGTGAGGTGAGTAGTCGGCGCCAGAGCCCCCGGTCTTCCTGTTGGAGGCCGCTCCTCGTTGCAGCCCCAACGACAACGGAGACCCGACAAAGAAAAGGTCAGGTCTCCCGTGCAGGGAGAGATTTAAAAGTTACCCCCTCCCTCCCACCCCACCCCCACCCCCCCACACACATACCCCAACAAAAAATAACAAAAACTACATAAAAACATAGACATAAAATAATAAAAACGCAGACGGACTGCAGAGACCGCTGCTGACGAAAGTCGCGCCGCCCACCGAGGCCAGGTACAACACCGGGGCCAGGTAGAACTTTTGAGGAGGTAATTAAGAAAATTGGAATAGGGCAGCAGATGGGGTTTACATTAACAAGACTTTTGAGAAATATCCGCGAAGTGGGCTAATCGAAAACGTTAGTGCACATGGGTTTCAAGATGGTAAACTGTATGGAAAATTGGCTTGAGTATAGGCAGGAGGTAGTGATGGCTATGTGTTTTACTGACTCGACGTCTGTGTACTGCATGGATTGGTGACGGGACCTTGTGTGAATGACTTGGATGAGAATGTTGGATGAGAACCTTTCCATGAACGACAGATGGTGCGGCAATGTCCAGCTGACTGGCACGTTGCGCGGCATCTGCGCCAGGCCCATCCTTCGCAACACCGGGGCCAGGTAGAACATCAGCAGGTAGTGACACTTTGGTGCCCACGTGCCTTGGCTCTACACTCCGCCTGATGCAGCCACACACGAAGGTGGCCATCATGGTGAGGGCGACGTTGGGCACGCTTTTACCCCTGTTGTCTGCCGACTTATGCATTGTGGCCCATCGCGCCCAGCCTCGAGATGTTAATCCAGCCCAGTCTCTCAGGCAGATGTGAAAAATCCCATTGTAGGGCAAGTAGGCGCAATGAATTCTCCACCACTTCTCTAATAGGGGTTTGATCCTGACTGTCTGTATGGAGTTTGTACGTTCTCCCCGTGACCGCGTCGGCTTTCCCTGGGTGCTCCGATTTCCTCCCACATTCCAAAGACATGCAGGTTTATAGGTTAATTAGTAAAAATCAGTAAAAATTATGTTGGCCCTGGTGTGTAGGATAGTGCTAGTGTATAGGATATATCCCTGGTGTGTAGGATAGTGCTAGTGTATAGGTTGATTGCTGGTCGATGAGGACTCGGTGGGCCGAAGGGCCTGTTTCTGGGAACTATTTCTCTATAGGGCCTGTTTCTCTAAACTAAACAAAAACTAAACTAATCAACATCATCAATGGTTTGTTCGGTAACTTCATAGTGACTAAGTCAGTGCATGGAGGCCTGGGGCTATTGACCTGAAAGCATGGGTTCGATTCCCACCAAGGCAGGCATGGGAACGTAAACCAAATAAATAAATAAATAAAGCTGCCGTGAGCGTCAGTGTAAGTGACGATGCCTGAATGATGCACGAAGCAACCGTTCAGCAGCGGCTGCTGACGATAGTCACTGACCTTGTCAATGATGTGCACATTTTGTGAATTAAATGTTTGGGAACACGATAAGAGCTGAGCACTTTTTTAAGAAACGTTTATCCGAAGGCTTTGGGGGGGGTGGGGAGGTGGGGTGAAACGCTGCAAAGACTTTTAAAGCTGATTAACGTTGCTGTAAGTGTGCAGCTGGCCACGTGGCTTACGTCGGGCTCTCCAAGGAGATGACCGCATGAAGGTCGCGCTGATAAATGATGCGGGCTATTAATGTGTGATCTTCAAACAGCAGCAGTGCCAAATGCACCGATACATCACATGCACACAAATATGGCACTTTCACCAAATCCTAAGGGAAGAGCAGAGCAATTAATGACTGGAATAGATTTCCCCTGAAACGTACCCAGGCTAGCGTCTGCCGCGGTTACTGCGTGGGAAGCAGGCATTGCAGATGCTGCTTTAGATTTTAGAGGCCCTTCAGCCCACCGAGCCCGTGCCAACCAGCGATCACCTCGTACTCAGGCACTATCCTACACACACGAGGGGCAATTTACAATTTACAGAAACCAATCGACCTACAAACCTGTACGTCTTTGGAGTGTGGGAGGACCCGGGGAAAACCCCACGCAGTCACAGGGAGAATGTACAAACTCCGTACAGACAGCACCCGTGGTCAGGATCGAACCTGGGTCTCTGGTGCTGTAAGGCAGCAACTCTACCACTGTGCCACCATCCTACCGTGGTTAATAGACAACAGGACACAAAGTGCTGGAGTAACTCAGCAGGTCAGGTTGAACATGGGGTACATGGATAGGTGACGTTTTAGGTCGAGACCCTTCTTCAGACTGATTGTGAGTGGGGGAGAAGAAAGCTGAAAGAGGGGAGTGGCAGAACAGAGCATGGCAGGTCATTGGTGACCACAGGCAAGGGGATATTTTGATAGGCAGCTGGTTGGAACAAAGTCCAGCGGTAAAGATAATTGCTCGTTTCTAAGCTTCCCCCCCAGCCTAGTTTCAGTAAAAACAGTGAATCAAGCACTTGAAACAACTAAATTTTATTTTAACAAAAACGCGTCACAGTTCAACTACTGTGCCTATCCCACCGCAGGTTCGATCCTCGTATCTGCCTGTTCAAACCCACTAGGCCTCGCTCAGACAGAGACACTCCAGACGTTCACGCAGTCCCAAGCTCACGCAGTCCCAGAAGATCGACACTGGACCTCGTGGTAACGGGCTTTTATATGTCCCGGGACCTCGAGGGGCCAAACAACATGGGGGTGGTCTCTTAATAACCCAATTACAGATATCGATTAACCCCATACATAACAGACATTTCCCTAACCCAGCAGCTCAATACATTGTATTCAAACTGGACTTCGCAAGGAAGCCAACTTAGAAACATTTATCCTGATCTACAAGAAAACCAGACAAGGCTCAATACCTCATCCAATCAACACTCGGCAAAGTCAAACTCTGCAACATTATTTACAATTATTTACAAGGTGTATGTCTGGTTTGCAGCCATCCAATCCATTCTATACATTTTGCACCTAATTGACAGGGTTTGCAGATGTTCTTATTCTTTGCTTGCAAATTGTATCCAAGCTCTAGACACACTGGCACCTCTCCGCAGCTTGTCCCAGCTGTGCAGAGAGCAATTCCAAATTTACCAAATCTCCCAGCAAATTTACCAAATCTCCCTGAAGCTTTTACCCCATTTTGAAGTCCTGGCCTCTCCAATTTAGCCAGGATTAACAGTAACAGCAGAAGGTGTGTGGCAGGTCAGAAGACGTTATGGATTGTGAAACCTGAGGGAGGAAAGTAGCAAGCGGGGAGAAATAGGTGGAAGTCCAGGTGGGACACAAAGAGGGGGAGGGGGAAGGAGCAGAAGACAGTGGGCGGGTGGGGGTGTAGGGGGATGTGAACCCAGAGAAGGAAAATGGTCATCCTGCAGTAGTTAGTGATGGAAATGTCTAAGAAAGAAAAATCCTAGCAGCAACTGTATCCTCCAGTCTTCTATTAGATTCAACATGGGGCTGGAGGGTGTGATCTTGATGGGACAGGTCTGCACTTACTTTCTCTCCAGAGATGCTGCCTGATCCGCTGAGTTGCTCCAGCATTTTGTGTCTATCTTTGGTGTAAACCAGCATCTACAGTTCCTTCCCACCCACTGCATTTTCCCTACTTGTCCTGGACTGGAATCTCCTGCTGCTGTCTGAACTGTGGCGGACATTGACACGTCTGCCTGCTCAGAAAGTGTTGAAGGGGGCGGGTGGAGATTGCAGGTTTCTTTCGGCAGAGTGTTCCCCATTCAGGCTGTTTCAACACAATGATGATGCTGAACATTGCTCTCCAGAAATTCAACAAACGCTGGCCAGAATACCACACCTTGAAGACCAAAGCCC
Organism: Amblyraja radiata; assembly: GCF_010909765.2. Taxonomy (NCBI): domain Eukaryota; kingdom Metazoa; phylum Chordata; class Chondrichthyes; order Rajiformes; family Rajidae; genus Amblyraja; species Amblyraja radiata. Next base: position 9,837,840 of record NC_045988.1, read on the forward strand.
CCTGCAACATGCAAATGACATTGGTTGAAACAATGTAAATTGGCGGGGTGGCATGGTGGCACAATGGTAGAGTGCTGCCTTACAGCGCCAGAGATCCGGGTTGGATCCTGACTACCGGTGTTGGCTCTACCACAGTGTGCCTTCCACCACAGTGATGAATGCTGTGGTGGATGTTTGTGTACATTTTTATTGTGTGTTGTTTTTTTATTGTACCGCTGCTGGCTAATTCATATCACTGCACTTTATGTGCAAGTGACGAATGAAACTTGACTTGACGTGACTTGACAGAGTTTGTACTTTCTCCCTTCGGGTTTTTTCCCGGATGCTCCGGTTTCCTCCCACACACTAAAGGAGCACAGGTTTGTAGGTCAAATTACTTTGATAAATTGTCCCTAGAGTGTAGGATAGTGCGAGTATGCGGGGATTGCTGGTCGGTGCAGACTCGGTGGGACAAAGGGCTTGCCCGTTTCCACGCTGTATCTCTAAACTAAACTAAACAAAAAAATATATATTGTTGCAAGTTGATTCACATATCATTCCAACACTGGAACAAATGAGATATAAACAGAGCGATATCTGCCGAGAGTTGATGGGCATTGCTCAGTAACCTTCCTTTATCTGTCAGACCTTACGCAAGCACCTCCCACAGCTGTATTGCCGACACTGAGCTAGAAAGGTCAGCCTGCAGAACTGGATTGTAGAATGCTGTTTAGCAACTGCCTCAGCTGCAGGGGACGGCATCTTTCCTCTCTTGACGTTTAATTGTCGGCCTCCCGCAGACTTGTTCATGACATTCTCCCTTTAACTCCGTCAACAGAGCTGCAAATGACGTAATGTGTTCTTGTCGACGTAGACTGTGGAAGGACAGATTAGTCAGCTGGATCAGGATTGTGATATGGTCATTTGTTGTTTACTAATATGGTATACTTGGCAATTTTGTATTCTGATGGAGGGTGTTTTTTTACAGTCTGATGTGTAAATACTATTGTACACAACTGTATACATTTAATTTTGTGTTAAAAAAAAAGGCAAATAGAATGTGAATAGGGTGACACGGTGGCGTAGCGGTAGAGTTGCTGCCTTATAGTGCAAGAGACCCGGATTTAATCCTAACTGTGGGCGCTTGTTTGTACATTCTCCCCGTGACCTGCGTGGGTTTTCTCCGGGAGCTCCCAAACATCCCAAGACATACAGGTTTGTAGGTTAATTGGCTTGGTATAATTGTAAATTGTTGCTAGTGTGTGTGTAGGATAGGGTTATTGTGTGCGGCGCGGACTCAGTGGCTCCAGGGCTTGTTTCCTCGCTGTCTTTCTAAACTAAACTAATACAAGGAGTCTCCACCCGAAACGTCACCTATTCCTTTTCTCCGGAGATTCTGAGTTACTCCAGCTTTTTGTAAGCCTGTTTCCACGTTGTAACACTAAACAATGGGGGACGACTAATGGAGGGCCTGGTGTGGGGAGACCATCGGGAGGGGTGTGGGTGGTGGGGGAGGGGGGGGGGGGGGGTGTGGGTGGACAATGGAGGACCTGGAGCGGAGGAGGAGGAGGAGGGGAGAACAAAGGAGGATGCGGCATACAGCGCTGTATGTGGCGACTATTTGCACACCTTAGTTATGCAAGCAAAGAATTTCACTGTGCCTTGTCACTGTGACATTAAAGTATTCCATTCCAGTCCAAACAAAATGAAACTCTGCTCAGTCCTGTCATTCCTTGCTCAGTGTTCATTCACAACAGTCCTCATTCCATGTATTTGTTCTGCCGACAAGCTACGTGTTAGCGGGTCAATAGTCTCGGTTTTCTCTCCCCCATTTGATGGTGAAAAACTATTAAGTAGGGTCAGAGGGTCTCCTGGCACAGAAGCAGACCCTTCGGCCCTCTGTGTCCCTGCCAGCCACCAAGTCCTATCTACATTGATCACTCTCACCAGCATTTGGACTGTCCCTCCTCTGCTTTGCTGATTCCAGTTCTTGTCCTGAGGCTCCCTACATCCTGTGTGAACACCGGCCTCCCCCACCCCCTTAGCTGCCCACTCCTAGCTGTAGATACCCATGGGTGAGAGAATTCTTTCTTGTATCCCTTCCAATCCTCACCTTAGACCTGTCCCTGGTCTGAGAACCCCCAGCCCACGGAGAGGTTCTACTCCTGTTCATAAGTGATCCGAGCAGAATTAGGCCATTCAGCCCCTCAAGCCTACTCCACCATTCAATCATGACTGATCTATCTTTCCCTCTAAACCTCATTTTCCTGCCTTCTCCCCATAGCCCCTGACACCCGTACTAATCAAGAATCTATCTAACTCTGCCTTAATGATATCCACTGACTTGTCCTCTACAACCTTCTGGTGTCAACCAGCCTTCTACTCCCCTGGTTACCATCACAAAGAGCCCTGTGCCTCCTAAACCTTGTGTACACCTGAACCTAAACCAAAAGTGGTTATTCTTTTGAGAAGAATAACTTTTATAACAAACTCTTTAAGAAGGAGCTGCAGATGCTGGAAATATCGAAAGTAGACAAAAAATGCTGGAGAAACTCAGGGGGTGAGGCAGCATCTATGGAGAAAAGTAGTAGGTGAGGTTTCAGGCCGAGACCCTTCTTCAGAAACTCAGCGGGTGAGGCAGCACCTATGGAGAAAAGTAGTAGATGAGGTTTCGGGTCGAGACCCTTCTTCTGAGTTTCTCCAGCATTTTTTGTCCACTTTCCATAACAAACTCGTAACCATTACCTTTCCTCTCAAAACTAATGAGCGTATTTGATGTATTCAAGAGGGAGTTAGATTTAGCTCTTAGGGCTAACGGAGCCAAGGGATCTGGGGGGAAAGCAGGAACGGGGTACTGATTTTGGATGATCAACCGTGATCATATTGAATGGTTTGAATCATATTGAGTGTCTCCAGGCTCAAAGGGCCGAATGGCCTTCTCCTGCACCTATTTTCTATGTTTCTATTTGCTGTGCTTCAGTTGCAGGTCAGGTGATGTGAATGTTGTACTGGTTGACTATGACTCTTCTCATCAGTGAAGGTAGCTTCCCAGGAGGAGGTGATCTCAATCAGAACACTTGTACCAGCAACAGTACTTGGTGACCCTAGGACTATCTATGATCGGACTTTACTGGCTTTACCTTGCACTAAATGTGATTCCCTTATCATCGTGTATCTATCTATACATTATATAAGGCTCAATTGTTATCATGTATTGTCTTTCCACTGCCTGGATAGCACACAACACTGGTCAGCTTTTCACTGTACCTTAGAGCACGTAACAATAAACTGAACTGCACCGACAGCGGTGTAAATAACAAGTTATAGGTAAAAATAAGGAACTGCAGATGTTGGTTAATACACAAAAGTGCTAGAGTAACCCTGCGGGTTCGGCAGTTTCTCTGGAGAATGTGGGTAGGTGACTTTTCGGCTCAGAGGAACCTCATCACTGACCTTCAAGTCAATGCTGTGAGATAACTGTAATATGTTTCTCTCTTTTTCCAGAAATCTTATCATTTCCTGTTCCAACGATATCGGCCGGATCACTACACTGTCTCCTCCAACTGGCTGGCTTTGGGCACAGTCACCCTGTTTGGATTCCTGTCTCTCTCTCGCTCGGTGGCTTTGTTCAGAGGTTAGTTAGTAGCTGGAAATTCTTCATTGCAGTGATCGCCAGTGATACTGGTAAATATTCCAGCTGACAAAATGTGTAGGAAGGAACTGCAGATGCTGGTTTAAACCGGAGACAGACACAAAGTGCTGGAGTAACTCAGCGGGTCAGGGCTTCTCTGGAGAAAAGGACTAGGTGATGTTTCTGGTCGAGACCCTTCTTCAGATATTCCAGCAAGTCTCTGCAGAAATAGTGGTTTGTATGGAGCAGAACAGACAGGTAGACAGATTGCTACAACTCTGAAGAAGGGTTTCGGCCTGAAACGTTGCCTATTTCCTTCGCTCCATAGATGCTGCCGCACCCGCTGAGTTTCTCCAGCAATTTTGTCTACCTTCGATTCTCCAGCATCTGCAGTTCCTTCTTGAACCTTGCTACAACTCCTCCCACCCTGCCTCTTGCAAGGCCACTTTCTCCCACTCTCAACTTCTCCCTAAATACCGCAGCTGCTCCCAAGATGACGCTCACCATTCTAGGACATCCGAGATGTCCTCCTCCTTCAGTAAACATGGTTCCCCTGTCCCTGCTGTTGTGGATGGATCTCTACTCTCACTCCTCCCTATCCCATGCGGAACAAGGATAGAGTTCTCCTGAGCCTCACCAGCCTCCGCAACCAACACATACTGTTCCATCATCTCCAACGTGATCCCACCACCCGTCATATCTCCCCCTTTCCACTTTCCGCAGAGACTGCTCCCTCTGCAACTCATTGGTTCACTCATCCCTTCCCATCCCAACCACTCCTCCACAGGTACTTTCCCCTGCAACCACAAGAGATGTAACACACCGACCGGTCTCAATACTTCCCCAGCCTCCATCCCTGGTCCAGGTGAGACAACGGATCGCGTGCACCTCCTCTAACCTCATCTACTACATCCGGTGTTCCCGATGAACACGGGGAGGTTATTACTTGTATAAACAGGCGAAGGGAATCCCACCTTGTTGTCTTGCTGTTGAACCTACAGGTTACCATGCTCCACTCGACCTGTACCCAGAGTTCCACCGGATAGCGACTGACCCGACCATTCACACGGTACCCGAGGGGCGGCCAATCAACGTTTGCGTTGGAAAGGAGTGGTATCGCTTCCCCAGTAGCTTCCTCCTCCCCGACAAGTAAGTCACTTCACTGCCTCCACTCATTTACCCGACCACCCGCCACTGATGCCTTATGCTCGTGAAACATTGCTGATCAAGTGAGAAGCTCGTTTTATATCACCTATGTTGCCACAGCCTTTCACAGATTTGAAGGCGATGCCTGTACTGAAACCAAGGGGATGCTGCAGAAGTTGTGCTTGAGAATGAAATTATAACAATTTGTGGCGCAGCGTTAGAGTTGCTGCCTTACAGCGCCAGAGACCCGGGTTCGATTCTGACTACCGTTTCTGTCTACAGAGTTTGTACATTTTCCCTGTGACTTTATTAACATCTAAGGACTTTTTAAAAAGTTTGGTGGGTATATAGAACAAACTGCTGGTGGAGGTAGTTGAGGCAAGTACTACCTCTGCGGAAACATTTAGACAGGACATATGGACACGGATATAATAGATTTAGAGGGATATGGGCCAAATGCAGGCAGGTGGTACTGGTGTAGATGGGGCATGTTGGTCCGTGTGTGCAAGCTTGGCCAATGGACCTGTTGCCACAATGTATGACTCTATGAACAATTCATTGTCAGTTGGTGCTGCTCAGTAACTGTGCATTGTGAAGGTTATACATCTCTGGGTTACATCTGTGACCCCTGGGCTGGTCGCTCTTCAACCAAGGACATCTTTTGCTTAACCAAGGACCTTGACATAAGGAATGCAAAACATTACAGAGAGAGGTACTATCAGTTAATAGTGTGTGTACACAGTTTGATACATCACACATGATCTGTTTTAACTATCTGTCATGACATGCCTGAAGAATATTTAACATTTTCATTAGCATTTTATTTTTGTTAGTTGAAGGTCTAGCAATGTAGATCCAACTCTTGGCTCAGATCAGTTTATGAGTTAAGCAAGCTCTCTAAAATTAGCTTTGAATAGACAAAGTCATTCTGTTACAAAAAAAAACATTGTCGTAGATCTGGAGAGCGGCAGGAATCACAGGGGGGGGGGGGGTGAGCAGGGCGAGAGGGTCTCCATAGGGGAGGCATGGTGGCGCAGCAGCACCAGAGACCCAGGTTCGATCCTGACTAAGGGTGTTGTCTGTATGGAGTTTATACATTCTCCCTGTGACTGCATGAGTTTTCCCCAGGTGCTCTGGTTTCCTCCCATCTCCAAAGACAGGGTTTGTAGGTTAATTGGCTTCTACAAATTGTAAATTGTCCCTAGAGTAAAGGATAGCGTTAGTGTACGGGATGATCGCTGGTCGGCATGAACTCGGTGGGCCGAAGAGCCTGTTTCCATGTTGTATCTCTCTCTAAAGTCTCTCAGAACGTCTGTCGGAGAGAGGATGGGAACTTATTTAAAATAGGCACACCTTGAGAAGATTGTGCAAGAAATAGTACTAAAGTGTGTGCAGGGACTTGTACTAAAGTGTGTGCAGGGACTTGTACTAAAGTGTGTGCGGGGACTTGTACTAAAGTGTGTACGGGGACTTGTACTAAAGTGTGTACGGGGACTTGTACTAAAGTGTGTACGGGGACTTGTACTAAAGTGTGTGGGCACTTGTACTGATGTGTGTGCAAAACTTGTACTAAAGTGTGAGCGGACACTTGTACTAAAGTGTGTGCAGGAGCTTGCGTTGGTTTGTGATTGCTGTCCTGTGTCAGAGAGCTGAGGTATGATCGTTGCTGACACCACCGCAGGCTGTGGCCTTGTCAGAAGCGTCACCTTTCCCATGAGGGGCACCGAGGCCTCGCCAGCTCCGGAGGGAGGAGATGCAACACTGCAGGTTGCTGAACAGCAGAAGAGTGATGGAATTATGCCTGGCCCAGTCATTATTCTTCCAAACAGCGTCACGGTGCACGTTTGCCCCAAGGCGTAATAATTCATACAGCTGGAACCTGCTCTGATATAAAAAAGGAAAACTAAGGCTTGTAACAGTGTCTGCTTCATCGCAGAGCAGACTAAAGACCTATTGTTTTTTTCTTCCCAGTTGGCAGCTCCAGTTCATCACTTCAGAGTTTCGAGGGCAGCTCCCCAAGCCCTTTGCCAAAGGACACAAAGCAACTCAAACCTTGCCCACAGATATGAATGACCAAAACCGCGAGGAACCATCACGATATGTAAGTGAGGGACTTGGTATTTGTGCAGGAAGGAACTGTAGATGCTGGTTTACACCGAAGATAGACACAAAATGCTGGAGCAACTCAGCGGGTCTGGCAGCATCTCTGGAGAAAAGGAATAATGACGTTTCCGGTCGAGACCCTTCTTCAGACTCAACCAGAAACATCACCTAATCTTTGTCTCCAGAGATGCTGCCTGATCCACTGATTTGCTCCAGCATTTTGTATCTACTTGGTATTTGTTTTTCTACAAAGTAATGATTCAAGAAAATTGAGGATTAACAAAGGAGAACTGAAATAAAACTCTTTCTGTCAGATGTAGCTCTGATAAATAGTAGATCTCTCATGAGCTATGAGCGAACATAGCAAAGAGTGCAGAGAAGATTTATTAGGATGTTGCCAGGGCTTGAGAGCCTGGGGTATGTGAAGGGGATACATTTGGACTGGTACTTAGATAGGAAAGGTGTAGAGGTATATTGGCCAAACGTGGGCAAATGGGACACGAACATCTTGGTTGGCATGGACACATTGGGCCGAAGGGCCTGTTTCCGTGCAGTATGTCTCTAACTCTGAATTCACACAAAGAAAATGAAGATACAAACAATTTAACTTATTTAAAAGACATGTGGGTTGGGTTCATGGCTAGGATGGGTTTGGAGCAGTGGCTCCCAATCTTATTAATCTGTGGCTGAAAGTTGATCAAACGTTTGGACTTGGGACCCATGTCAAAACATTTTATTATTTGGCTTTGTAGTTCATCAATCGTAAAGTTAAAGCATTAAATAAAAATCAAATTAAGTAATTGAAAGCAAAATTAAAGCACGAAATAAAATTCCGATTAAATTGCAGAACACATAATGAAACATTAAGCCTAACGTTTGCTCCTGCCCGCCTGTCTGCCTACCCATTGCATGCTGAAACTTGCACGGTTACTGCAGAGTTGTGCGTCAACCATCTCAACAACTTTTGCTGGAATTTAGCATTATTCTTTTAGAAAAGGGGTTGGGTGCATTCACGGGCAAGATTCAATCCCATGCTACGCCCAAAGGTTGAGAAACTGCAGCTTGGAGCAATTTGGGCCAAATGCAGGCAAATGGGATGACTCAGGAAGGCACCTTGGTTAGTGATTGCATCATTGAGCTGTTCAACCCAACATGTCCATGCCCACCCAGATGTGGGTGAATCATATTCATTGTGGGTGAATGTGTGTGAATCATATATTCATTACAGTTTTGCTAGCCTGTCAGAGTCTTACAGCGTGGAAACAGGCCCTTCGGCCCAACTAGCCAACACCGGCTAACATGTCCCATCGACACTAGTCCCATCTGCCCGCATTTGGTCCATATACCTCTTAACCTTTCCTATCCATGTACCTGGCCTAGTGTCCTTTAAAAGTTGTTTTGTATCTGCCTCAACTACCTCCTCTGGCGACTCCTTCCATACGCCACCATCGGTGTGAAAAAGTTACCCCTCGTGTTCCTCTTAAATAGAGTCATAGAGTCAAAGATACAGCGTGGAAACAGGCTCTTCGGCCAACTTGCCCACGCCAACCAACAAGCCCCATCTACACTAGTCCCACCTACCTGCATTTTACCTATATCTCGCTAACCCTAGCCTAACCATGTATCTGTCCGAATGTCCTTTAAATGTTGTGATGGTACCTACTTCAACTATCTTCTCCAGCAGCTCGTTCCATGTACCTACCACCCTTTATGTAATAAAAGTTGTTCCTCGGGTTCCTATTAAATCTTTCCCCTCTCACCTTGAACCTATGTCCTCTGGTTCTTGATTCCCCTACTCTGGATAAAGGACTCTATCTATTCCCCTTATGATCTTATACACCTCTATAAGATCAACCCTTAGCCTTCTATGATCCAGGAATAACATCCTAGTCAACGGAACCTCTCTATAGCTCAGACACGTCCTGGCAACATCCTCGTAAATCTAATCTGCATCCTTTCCAGCTTAATGACATCCTTCCAACATCTTGTACAACTGTAACACAATATCAAAACTTCTTAACTCAAGACCCTGACTAATGAAAGCCAATGTACCATGTCTTTCTACCTGTGACGCCACTTTCAGTGAGCTATGTGCTCCTTGCTCTACAACAGTTCCCAGGGCCCTACGCATCATTGTGAAAGTCTTGCCCTGCTTTGACTTCCCAAAATGCAACACCTCACACTTATCTACATTAAAAGTCGTTAACGGTTCCTCAGCCCCTTTGCCCAACTGATCCAGATCCTGCTGTAATTTTTGTTAACCATCTTCGCTATCTGTGATACCACCCACCTTAGTGTCATGTGCAAACTTAATCCAATTGATTATGGCAAACCACCTCTGCACCCTCTCCACAGCCTCCACTGGTCACAAGCCACCAGCCAGAATATCTAACTTGCATCTCAATCTTCTAAATCATAAGGTAGACAAAAATGCTGGAGAAACTCAGCGGGTGAGGCAGCATCTATGGAGAGAAGGAATAGGCAACGTTTCGGGTTGAGACCCTTCCTCAGACTGAGATCGTAAGATCTTTTTAAAAGTGGCCTATGTCTCCCTGTACCTTTACTGTCCATTTAATGGAGAAATAGGGGAGAGCACCAGTAAATGGGGAAATTATTGGAGGGTAGCTCCATTCTGGGAAGGTGCACCTTTAATCCGCCCATCATGATTCTATAAACTCTGAGCCTCCTCTGCTCTAGGGAAAATAATTGTAGCTGATCCGGTCTCTTCTTATAATTCAAACGCTTGATTCCGGTAACATGCCGCCTGTGAATCTTTCCTGCATACTTTCCAATTTAATGGCATCCCTCCTTTAGCGTGGCGACCCGAACTGTATGTAATAGTTCATATGCGGTCTCATCAGCATCCGATACAGCTGTATCGTGTGTCCTGACGTCCCAACTCAGTGCCCCGTCCCACAAAGGCAAGCAAGCTAGACGCATTCTTCACCACTGAAGTTTGATACCTCCGGTCACAGTCTGCAAGGCAACTTGAGACGTTTAGAAATCCCAACTCTCAGGTTAAATTACCTCCTCAGACTTGGTCATAAATTGTGTGTGCGTCCATGTGTGTGAGTGTGTTTGTGTGTTTGTGTGTGTGCGTGTTCGTGTGCGTGTGTTCGCGTGTGTATGTGTGTTTGTGTTCGTGTGACCTGTGTGGGATATTGTTATTGAAACAAAACACAATTTAAAAAAAGATCAGGGAGAGAAAACAAGGCAGCGAGTGTGGTGGAGGGGAGAGCAGACCAACGTTAACATGCAGACGGAATTCGTCCCAAAACATCACCTATTCCTTTCCTCCAGGGATGCTGCCTGGCCCGCAATGTTGTTTAGGAAGGAACTGCAGATGCTGGTTTATACCAAAGCATCTGCACAAAATGCTGGAGCAACTCAGTGGGTCAGGCAACATCCAACATTACTGTTTGTCTGTTACCCGTTCCACATTCCCGTTGTTACCCGTGCTGGAGAACATGGAAGGTGGGGTGACATCGTCAATCATGCCCCCAGGAGCTGTGCCTGAACCGATCGCCGGCCACCTGGGGCTGGAAACATTTAGACTCAGTGTCATTTATACATGTGAGTCTGAGGAAAACATATCTCTAATGGAGGGCTATCAGTAGTAAAATGTGTGCATGCAGGTACACTGATGTATGCAGACAGACAATGTCACCTGCATGTGTACACACAAGGACAAGGCAAAACATAGGCATACCAAACTCAATTGACACCTTCGTGCAAACACAAGCTAACAATGACCTGTTTCCTTTATCATTGTTATTTTCTTTTGCTTATCTTTCATTCATTTGTTCTATATCATCGTCTATATCTCCTGTTTCCCTTTCCCGTAACTTTCAGTCTGAAGAAGGTTCTCGATTCGAAATGTCACCCATTCCTTCTCTCCAGATATGCTGCCTGTCCCACTGAGTTACTCCAACATTTTGTGTCTATCTTTGGTTTAAACCAGCATCTGCAGTTCCTTTCTACGCACAAGGGAGTGAATGGATACGTGCGCGCGCGCGCGCACACACACACACACACACACACACACACACACACACACACACACACACAGACACACACACACACACACACACACACACACACAGACACACACACACACACACACACACACACACACAGACACACACACACACACAAAATTTGGTGTTTGCATTGAACGTGCTGTGGTCTTGTGAGTGAGTTAATAATCCAGACTACTGTAATATAGAATTTTATATTGAGGCTAACACCTCTTATTGAACCACTTTTGTAAGAATTTCACCCTAATATTGAATAACTTCCTCAATGGAACAAGCTTGGCATCTTTACGTTCCAAATGGAAACTGCTCCATACCCCGGAGTTTCTCCCACAGAGTAGATTACCGGATTGGAAGTCATTTAATAGTTTTTTAATTGTATTAAATGATGTGGTTACAATCTATATTATGATTTTCTCAATATATAACCACAGTAGCTGCAAGAACTATTGTATCGTGCCAAAATACACGCTACATAGTGAAACTTTGACAGCACGACATTATTTTCTCCAAAATAATACTCGAGGAAAGAATGACAATACTCATTTTATTTGGTAGTTATTTGTAAATAATTGCAGGAATCGTGGATGAAGAATAGAATAAAATTTTATGGGAAATGTCCAGAGGTGCAAGAATGGACCGCGCTGGCTGCATGGGGGGTGGCGGCATGAGTGGTGACTGCATGGTGGCCTCGGCATGGGTGGTGACGAACTGCATGGGTGGTGTCTGCATAGGTGGTGTCTGCATGGGTGGTGTCTGCGTGGGTGGTGTCTGCATGGGTGGTGACTGCATGGGTGATGTCTAGATGGTGGTCATACTGTCATTGGTCACACTGTCATAACCTCTGACAAATAAAAATAGATTGTAGCTATATAACTGTAAAGGGTGGAAACAGGCCCTTCGGCCCATCTTGGCCATCCGAGCTCGTCCCCATTGTGGGGTTAACTATTCAAACTGCCATTTCCCATATCATGCCTCCAACCATTCCTTTGTTTTATTATTTCTTTCTCTTCCCCCCCCTCTCCCGGAGAAGCATTTTTGTGGCCAGCGTGGCATAGTACCAACTGGTCCCTTGCTGTGCAAAATCCTGTGAGTTGCTGCCAACTCGGCCTTCAGCTAATTGTAGTGCTGGGGAAACAAAGGGCAGACTGGCAGCGAGCAGGGCTGGTCCTGGCACAGGCGACGGGGCTGCTTCAGCCGAGGAGACGGCCAGTCTGAGCTGTGGGTCTGACCACTCGCTCCCCCTTTGTGCCGGAGTCCGAGCCATTGTCAGCGGCCTGTCCTCCTCACTGCTTACACTGTTCATCACCGACTGCATGAGCAGCAATGAAAAGGAAAGATGTCAAAGAGACCACTGAGTCGTGATCAATGCAGTCACTGAAAGGGACACCAGGCAGACACCAGCAATATCCGGGACAGATCTGTTAATGCTGCAGCATTTGGGGAATCTTGCCAATGGAACGACATCAGGCTTGGAAGTAACACAAATACATTGTTTCCTTTGGGAATAGATCAGGTGAATGCACAGTCGGTGAGAGCTGATCGTAAAGAGGTGCATGAGATCAGGAGGGGAATAGAGAGAGTTAACGCACAGAGTCCTTTACCCACCGTAGTGTTATCAAGTAGCAGAGGACATAAGTTTAAGGTGAGAGGGGAGAGATTTAATCGGAACCTGGAGGGCAACCGTTAACACAGAGGTGATGGGTGTATGGAACAAGCTGCCAGAGGAGGCAGTTAGGCTGGTACTATCATAAAATCTAAGAAACAATTGGACCGGTACATGAATAGGAAAGGTTTAGAGTGATAGGCGGGCAGGTGGGACCAGTGTAAATGGGACACCTTGGTCGCCGTGGGCAAGTTGGTTGAAGGATCTGTTTCCATGCTGTATCACTCTGATGCTATGAATTGTTGTGTAAATAATTTCAGACACAGCTGATGGGAAACCTGCTTCTTATATTGAAATGCCTTCAGGTGAAGCAGCAGTGTTATTGTAAATCATCCAAACTAAACGAGAATTCTGCGATTGTGTTTTCTACACACACAATCTTTTCAAGAGACTAGGTGGTGCGGGGGGGGGGGTAGTTGGCTTGAGGGAGACATGAGAGCCTGCAGATGCTGGAATTCTGAGTAAAAATCAAAGTACTGGAGTAACTCGGCATTATGGTCTTGTTACCTAGTGTCATAGAAACATAGAAAATAGGTTGGGAAGGCCATTCGGCCCTTCAAGCCAACACCGCCATTCAATATGATCATCCAAAATCAGTACCCCGTTCCCGCTTTCTCCCCATAATCCTGTTGATTCCGTTAGCCTTAAGAGCTAAATCTAACTCTCTCTTGCAGACATCCTGTGAATTGGCCTCCACTGCCTTCTGTGGCAGAGAATTCCACAGATTCACAACTCTCTGGGTGAAAATGTTTTTCCTCATCTCAGTCCTAAATGGCCTACCCCTTATTCTTAAGAGAGTCAAGAATGTTTTATTGTCATACAGTATATGTCCCGGATAGAACAATGAAATTCTTACTTACAGCAGCACAACAGAATATGTAAACATAGTACACTGTAAACAATATAATAAACGAGACAAAAAATAAGTTCAGTCTGTGTGTGTGTACTGTATATATACACATACTCACAAATACACACATATATATATTGATGCTGCCTCACCCGCTGAGTTTCCCCAGCACTTTTGTCTACCTTCCATTGACTTGGCCTCCACCACCGTCAGTGGCAATGAGTTCCACAGATTCACCACCCTCTGTCTAAATCCTTCAAATCCTCCCTAAAAACACATTTTTATTCTTTGGCTTTCGACACTGGCTGAGGCATTGCTCCTGTTTTTAGTGCTTTTAATGTCTTTTAATTTTTAGTGTGTTTTTTATAGTCCTTCGTTTTACGGTTTTTAATGGTTTTTAATTGTTTGTAATAGCTTTTTGTTCATGAATTCTCATGTACAGCACTTTGTGGCAACTGCAGTTGTTTAAAGTGCTTTATAAATAAAGTTATTATTATTATTATTATAAAGAAATTCCTCCTCATCTCCTTTCTAAAGGTCCGTGCTTTTATTCTGCGTCTATGGCCTCTACTTTTAGACTCTCTCACTAGTGTAGTCCTCTCCACATCCACTCTATCCCGGCCTTTCACTATTCGGTAAGTTTCAATGGGGTCCCCCCTCATTTGTCTAAACTCTTATCTGACACTGATCTCCTCAGGTGGACATCAGGCAGTGCCATTACCTGGTCGACCTTGACACGGAATTCGAGACTCAGCGGGAGCCCAGGTACGCCGCAAATAAAGACGACTGGATGGTCGTAGCCTACAAACCATTCCTAGATGCCACGAGGTGAGCACACGTCCTGTGAAGTTACAAAACCTTTGTTTCTTTCGAGTGGCTTCTTAAACATCAGCATAGACTTTAATCCAAAGCATTTGTGATATTTTTCAATGCCCTGCAGGTCAACTCTTCATGGTAAGGTGATGTCTCGGGCAGTGGGGTTGACTCAATGCACTTTGCCAGTGGGGTGCGGGGGGTGGTGGTGGGTTATTTCATTGGGTTTGTCATGAGATCCATAGCCTGATGCTGTCTTGGGTCAGCGTGCATGTTTGGATCGTACTGGCTCGACATGCATCAGTCTAACTCAGTTCTTCATCCGGGCCTCTGTGATTTGTTTGACGTATTGTGTTCTCTCTTCTTGACTGTGTGAGTAATGGGTATCTTTCTGTGAAGCGTTGATGTCTGGTGTGGAAGAAAGGCAGGAATTCGTGGGATTTGAACTTGGACTGGCTGCAGTCAGGTCAAGCATTGGCACGGTGGCGCAGTGGTAGAGTTGCTGCCTCACAGCGTCAGAAATCCGGGTACGATCCTGACTACGGGTGCTGTCTGTACGTTCTCCCTGTGACCACGTGGGTTTTCTCCGGGTGTTCGGTTTCCTCCCACACTCTAAAGACGTGCAGGTTTATGTGTTAATTGGCTTCAGTCAGTTGTAAAATTGACCCTAATGTGTGTAGGTTAGTGTATGGGGTGATCGCTGGTCACTGCAGAATTGGTTGGCAAAAGGGCCTGTGTCCACACTATATCTCTAAGGTCTAAAGTTTAACCTGTACCCAATCTCTGCTTCCCAAGAGAGGTAGTGACATTGCTGTGTGATCTCTGAGACTGCTGCTGTTGGGTCTGCTGTCTGACTTGCTGGAGCTCTCTGTCTGATGGGCTGTTGTATGTGCCAACATATTCTGGCATTGTTACCCCTTGTTATATTAATGTTTGCACTATCTGGTCCGGCTGCTGAGTCAGCATCCAGTAACAATGGGATCCTGCGCTCATCACTGCCTCAGCTTCTCCACTGAAACTGTGAATCTGTGGAATTCTCTGCCACAGAAGGCAGTGGAGGCCAATTCACTGGATGTTTTCAAGAGACGGGTAGAGATAGCTCGTAGGGCTAACAGAATCAAGTGCGACAGGGAGGAAGCAGGAACGGGGGTACTGATTTTGGATCATATTGAATGGCGGTGCTGGCTCGAAGGGCTGAATGGCCTACTTCTGCACCTATTTTCTATATTTCTATATGTTTCTATGAAATCTTGCTCTGTGCCTTGGTTACTCTGCTTTTGACAAATTACCTCCATGCTGAGAAAGAACCATTTTCTAAACATATGGGAGACTTCATTGCATGTAAAACAAAACCTACTGCGTGCCCAGCCTGACCCAATGCTCCTCTCCTGGTGCCTCAACATGCCCCAGGGACATCCTCCCCCTGCCTGGCAGGAGTGAGAGCTGCTGGACAGAGTGGTGCACTGACGGGGTAGAGAAATATTGCAGCAGTCCTTTAAAGGGATAAGTAGCTGCAGAGGCAGGTATTCCCTGGGATCAGCTGTCTGCGACACGTCAGGTGGTTCATCCACTTGGTTGCAGGTGTAGATGATGAGCGATCCTACATATCCATCTCAAGCCATGCCCTCTATTGCATTGGTTACTTTGATCTCCACACATGTAATGTCCCATATATGGAGCACATCCCCATTCAGCCAAGATTACATAGTAATATAGAAAATAGGTGCAGGAGCAGGCCATTTGACCCTTCGAGCTTGCACCGCCATTCATTGTGATCATGGCTGATCATCCACAATCAGTAATCCGTGCCTGCCTTCTCCCTATATCCCTGGATTCCGCTAGCCCCTAAAGCTCTATCTAATTCTCTTTTAAATTCATCCAGTGAATTGGCCTCCACTGCCCTCTGTGGCAGAGAATTCCACAAATTCACAACTCTCTGGGTGAAAAAGTTTTTTTTTCTCATCTCAGTTTTAAATGGCCTCCCCTTTATTCTTAGATGGTGGCCCCTGGTTCTGGATTGTATTGGAAATAAATTTACAAAACAAAAATAAAATTGCCAACTCCGTATGACTGTGCCTGCCCTGGGAGGAATCAAGCAGCAGGAAGGCATCCAGTGTTGATTTATTCATGTCACGTGTTCCGACCAAGATGCAGTGAAAAGCTTTTGTTTGCGTGCTATCCAGCCAAATCATACTATAGATAGACACAAAAAGCTGGAGTAACTCAGCGGGACAGGCAGCATCTCTGGAGAGAAGGAACGGGTAACGTTTCGGGTCAAGAACCTTCTTCAGACCCGAAACGTCAACCATTCCTTCTCTCCAGAGATGCTGCCTGTCCCGCTGAGTTACCCCAGCTTTTTGTGTCTATCTTCGGTTTAAACCAGCATCTGCAGTTCCTCCCTACACATTGTTCTTCTTTGCGTGCTTTCGACATCGAGTGGTGCTGGAGAATCTCTGTGAACTCAGAGCAATGTTTGTTTACTGGGTGAATGAACCCTGGGTCGACAGCAAGCCTCTTGGATCTAGAAGAGCAGATGGATAGTTCCTTGAAAGTGGCGTCACAGATAGATAAGGTGGTCAAAAAAGTATTTTGTTACATCGGCCTTCATCAGTCAGAGTATTGAGTATAGGAGGTCATGTTACAGTTGTATAAGACATTGGTGAGGCCACATTTGGAATATTGCGTTCCGTTTTGGTCACTATGTTATATGAAAGATGTTGTCAAGCTGGAAAGAATGCAGAGAAAGTTTACAAGGATTTTGCCCAGATTCGAGGGCCGGAACTATAGGGAGAGGTTGAACAGTCTAGGACTCTTTTCATTGAAGCGCAACGCAGGAGGATGAGGGGTGATAGAGGTTATAGAGGTGTATAAAATCATGAGAGGAATTGGGCAACACAGTGACACAGCTGGTGGAGTTGTTGCCTTACAGCGCCAGAGACCCGGGTTCAATCCTGACCTCGGGTGCTGTCAGTACGGAGTTTGCACGCTCTCCCTGTGACCGTGTGGGTTTCCTCCGGGTTTTCCAATTTCCTCACACGCTCCAAAGCCACACAGGTTTGTAGGTTAGTTGGCTTTTATAATTTGTCCCTCGTGTGTAGACTAGAATTAGTGTATGGAGTGATCGCTGATCGACGTGGACTCAATGGACCAAAGGGCCTCTTTCCATGCCTCGTCTCTAAACTAAACTAAATTGAACATGCAGCAGATTCGCTGGGCTTTCATCGTAAATTGGCCATTGTCAAAGCAGATGGTTTCTGACGTACGCACATGCTGGTACACGAGTCGTTCACCTCGATTGAGTCAACAACGTGGAGAAGGATGTGACAATCGCGCCCACGTTTCCCACGAGTGGAGCAGAGCTGCTCTCTGTCTGCAGGTGAACGATGTCCCCCACTCGAGTCTAGAGCGAATAATTGTCCTAGGCGCCAGGAACGGAACAACAAAACATTTGCACACTAACACAGCAACATAACTAATGGCACACAATAATCAATAAAACAATAGATGAACAGTCCAGGGTTTAGCCAGGGGCTGATGTAAGATTAAAGATTCTGACAGAGCGTAAAATGAAAAAGCAAACAGCTCTTTCAAACCTCACAGCTATTGGACAGCACGGTGTCTGACCCCGTCTCAATCATAGTGTGTTGGTGCGTTGTCTGTGTGGTGTTTGCACGTTCTCCCTGTGACCACGTGGTTTCCCCGGGAACTGTGTTTCTCCCAGTTCGTAAAGATGTTAATTGGGAAATGTACGTAATCCTTTACCGAAGGTAAGAATGTATAGGGGAGGTGATGAGAATGTGTGGAGAATAAAATGGGGTGGGTGTTGGATTGTTGGTGTGGACTGTGTGACTGTGAAGATCCTGAGATGTTTGGCAAGGTAAACACTGGGGATCAAAGATCCTATAGCGGAGGAAGATAGACCACTCCTTCTAAATACAATGGGCTGACGTGTAGTACGCAACGGAGCGGAACGTGGGCCTTTTTTTTCATCCATTTCAGTAACCTGACCCGACTTGCAGTGTAATCAACGTTGCGGGGGAACAGTTTGTGTTAATAAATTATAATTCTGAAATTGAGGGGAAGATTTTTACCAAATAACTTTTATTTTTACGAGGATGTTTCCGTAACCGGCTTCCGTCTCCGCACTAGTATCTTTGCTCCGCTGTGGGATATTGGGTGCAGAGACAGAAACCGGTTACGGAAATGGGGCTGAAAATCACCCATGAATCTGCCCATGACCGTACTACGGATATTTCGAGTGATCAATCTTGCTCGCTGTAGGATCTTTGCTGGGGATGATTTCCCTCGTGGGAGAGAGTTGAGAGCTGGGATTGCCCGTGTAAGAGGAGGCATTTCTTTGTGTTCTGAACCTTCGTAGTTCTAAACCCCAGAGAGCTGTGGGGTGGAGTCATTGAACACATTGAAAGCTGAGACCGTTGTGTAGGAAGGAACTGGTTTACACCAAAGACACACACAAAGTGCTGGGGGAACTCAGCGGGTCAGGCAGCATCTTTGGAGAGAAGGAACGGGTAACGTTTCGGGTTGAGACTCTTCTTCAGACGGAGAGTCAGGGGAGAGGGAGAGACGGGAGGGTAAAGTGTTAATTGTTCTGCAGGGGAAGTTGGGGCTATGGACAACAGTCAGGAAAATAAATTTGAGGCCAAGATCTTAATGCTGGAGATAGACACAAAAAGCTGGAGTAAATCAGCAGGACAGGCAGCGTCTCTGGAGAGATGGAATGGATGACGTTTCATGTCGAAACCCTTCTTCAGACTGCTGGAACTCATTTGAGGAGTCTATGTGTTTGCCCTGGAAGATTAAATAAGCATGTGGTGTTCCATCTGCAGCCTAACACGTTGTGTAATGGGAGATTACATCATTAATCAATGGTACCAATGGTAGATCATCAAGGATGTAAACATGAAACGGATGTGAGTCTGCAGACTGCAGGACTTCCGGTGCGAGCCAGTTGCAAGTGACGTGACTCTGGGTCCCTGCTGCCTGAATCTTTATGAAACGCTCTGCCGACTGTGACTGGCTTTCTCTGGGATTTATTTGCTACATCCGACAGCTGATTAAATTTGTGTGTTTTGCCCTGCGGAGAGGATGCAGGAATCTGCTCCCTATTCCCTGTGGCTCCGTGCAAATGCTCCCCCAGCATCGGGGGATGCTGTCGAGGAACAGTGGAGAAGGCGTGGGCCTGACCTCTGCCATGGGTTCAGTGACAATCCCACTCTAAATCGGGGCACAATCATGCTAAGTACAAGAGTGCAGGACAGTGCAGTCCGGACACAAAAGTCACCACATTTCAGAAATCTTGTACCCTTCATCCAAAGTTTTAAAAATGTCAGAGTTTTCTCTTGCCTGGGGCAAGACCCTGCTGGCAATGGCAGTCCACCAGGATTGAGGACCTTTGGTGCATTAGCACATAGTTTAATGGACTGATGAACTCCTTGCTGGACACAGCAAAACCTCCAGAGTGAGCACATCTGCGTAACAAACCGTTCTCCCCCAGTTTCCCCTGTTAAACCTGTGGCGGAATGAACCCCAGTCTGTGTCGGACTGTGTTAATCCACCAGCATGCCCTGTACCTGTGGGTCTGAGAACAACCTCTGGTGTTTAATTTGTTCTTGATTTTAAAATTAAGTACTGCGCAATGTAATTCATGCAAACACAGAAACGTGATGTTGTGGACGGATGTGATATGGCCCATTGTGTCTGTGCCAGCCAATAGTTACACACTCTATGCCTCCTCCCAGCATAGGAACAGGCACTGAAAAGCCACCATCCTCCAGCTTTACATTTCCTTCTTGCTCTCGTTATCTGACACCATTTTGTCCATCAGTCCATTAAACCATGAGCTAATGCACAAAAGGTCCTCATTTCACCTCCAGCCTGTGTCACTATCTCCACTCATCTGCCAATTACCCCCCCCCCCCCTCCATCCATTTGTATCCACTTATCACTTGCCAGGCTTTGCTCCACCCCCACCTCCATTTTTCATTTCCCCCCCACACCAGTCTGAAGAAGGGTCCAAACCCGAAATGTCATCTGTCCATTCCATCCGCAGATGCTGCCTGACCTGCTGAGTTCCCCCAGCACTTTGTGTTTTGCTCAGGATTCCGGCATCTGCAGTATCTCGCATCTGCAGAAACAAAGGCGTAGATTTGAAGTCACCGGCAGAAGGAATAGAACGATGAATGGGAACTTTTTTTTTCACTTATTAGAAATGGGGTGGAGCTTAGTGTGAACAGAATAGTGGAAGCAAAGTGCATTTCCAGAGCACACTAGTGCAGTCGACTCACTAATGCAGCCAATTCACACACAGCATGCTCCTGTGTGACAATAGGCAGATCATCTCAACCAGTGATGCAGAGAGAGGCACAGACTGGGTAGAAAATCAAATACTTGAGGGGGTAGCTTTAAGTTGAGAGGAGCAAAATCTATATGTGATATGCAGGACAAATGTTTTTTTTCCACAGAGGGTGGTGGTGGCTGGGAAGGTGCTGCCAGGGGTGGGAGTGGAGGCAGATACAATAGTGGCATTTAGAGGCTTTTAGATAGGCACATGAATATGGAGGGAAAAGGATCAGGTGTAGGCAGATAAGTGTTGGTCTTGGCAACATGTTCAGCACAGGTGGTGTGGGCTGAAGGGCCTGTTCTGTTCCCATACTGTACTGCTCTATGCTTTACGATACTGGTGAAATGATACATCGTGTGGAAAGCATGGGGGACAACTCCATGTTGGGTCTGGCAGTGATCAGAACAATTCCCTGGGCAGCAACCTGACCCTTCAAACCAAAGGAATGCTACCCAGCAACAGGGACACCTGAAACAGACTGTGCATTCTGCACAAACTGGGCTGCAATATTGGTTACACGGCGGGAATGCAATTTGAGCAGAGGAATTATGTTAAAACCTCAACCTATTAAAATTAATTAGCTTGAGGTTGAAGTCTCACATTAGCTCCGCTGGGGACATGTCCAACATCAGCAAGCAAAACAGCAAGTGAAAGAATGAGGATCTTTGTGCAATGGTGGCATTGCCTAACGCTGCACCAGTTTAAGTATCCTGCAGAATTCAGCTTGCATCATAGAAAGAATTTATTGACTTTGAAGGCTAGGAAATACCGATAATACTGTTGGAACCAAATTAGTCAAAGCAACTTCCAGCTTTAAGTGCATTTCATGCCTAATTATGCATAAATACTGAATCCTCTTGGGATTTAGAAATGACGTGTGCAGTCCCGTCCAGTGGGGTAGATGTTAAATTACTGACGCAGGCAGTGTAGAAATAAAGCAGGTAGTCATATCAGCAGCTAAACAAAGCATATCTCTGTTCACTCTGCTTTTCCCAGAGTGAGTTTTAACCCTTAACGTGCGAGTCATGGGATTTGTTGCACCAGCAGGCTCCTGCCTGCTGTCGTGGCTTTCAGCGGGACAGGCTGCTGCCTCGTGGGCACCAGCTCCAAGCCCACACACTCCACCAATTGTCCCGTCTGGCTGCCACCACTCCTGCAGAAAAGAATGAGACCAAACCGTTCTGAAGATGGGTTCCGCCCCGAGACGTCCCCTATTCTCTGGAGGTGCTGCCTGACCCTTCCAGCTACTCCAGCATTTAGAAACATAGAAATTAGGTGCAGGAGTAGGCCATTCAGCCCTTCGAGCCTGCATCGCCATTCAATATGACCATGGCTGATCATCCAACTCAGCATCCTGTACCTGCCTTCTCTCCATACCCCCTGATCCCTTTAGCCACAAGGGCCACATCTAACTCCCTCTTAAATATAGCCAATGAACTGGCCTCAACTACCTTCTGTGGCAGAGAATTCCACAGATTCACCACTCTCTGTGTAAAAAATGATTTTCTCATTTCGGTCCTAAAATACTTCCCCTTATCCTTAAACTGTGACCCCCTTGTTCAGGACTTCCCCAACATCGGGAATAATCTTCCTGCATCTAGCCTGTCCAACCCCTTAAGAATTGTGTAAGTTTTGGGGCAATGTGTATACGAGTCTGGTCGTCATGTTACAGATTTATGGGACGTTGGCTACACCGCATTTGGAGTATTGTGTGCACTTCAGGTCTACATTTCCATTACAGGAAAGATGTGGAGGCTTTTGAGTGGGTGTAGAAGGGGTTTACCAGAATGCTGCCTGGATTAGAGGGGATTGGCTATAAGGAGAGGCTGGATTGTTTTCTCTAGAGCATCGAATCTGAGGGGAGACCTTATAGTATATAAAATTATGAGAGGGGTAGATAGTCAGAGCCTTTTTTCAAAGGTGAACATTCAAAGGATAAAGGGCATTGTGAGGTGAGAGGGGCAAACTTGAACGGAGGTGCGGGGCAAGTTTTTGTTTACAGGGTATTGGGTGCCTGGAACGTGTTGTCAGGGGTGGTGATTGAGACAGACACAATAGTTTTATTTGAGATTTTAAGTTAGGCATGTGGGGGTGCAGGGAATGGAGGGTTATGGTTCACATACAGGCAGAGGAGATTAGTTTAACCTGACATCATGTTTAGTATGGACATTCTGGGCCAAAGGGCCTGTACCTGTGCTGTACTGATCTATGTTCAATGGGTAGAATCCAGTATATCAAAGACACAGAAGAAAATATTTAATTTGTGAATGACCTAGATTCACAGTTAGTCACATGGCTTTGGTTCTGAAATCGTTTTAAAAGTCCCTTTAAAATAACAAGCTCCTGTTATTTTTCCTTCATTCTGGATTCTCTTTTGATGCCGGGATATTTGGCACCCAAAGGGTTACTTGTCACACTGAACCATGACAACCATTTTATCTGCTTTTCCCCAGATACCAAGAGAACATTAAACACTAAAGTGAACTGCCCAAATTATGTTTGATTGGCAGTTTGGAGTCATCTCGGTCTGCAGAAAGCATTAACCTTTTGACAATGATTCAGTGTTGCTGCATGCACTGAACCAACTGCAGTTAATTAGAAAGATACACAGGAGGCGGATAGAGGAGTGTGCTTGTGTGTATCCCTGTTACAAAGTGAGCAGGTACAGCAGCATAATCTGGGACAGTTGCGTGCTGTTACCCGAGGGCATATTGGTCTTGAGGCTCCCTGTCTGGTTCTGGCTGCTTTCGGTTCAGCGGCAATGTTATGTAATTTCCCCTCGGTGTCCAGCGGTCTGTGGAGTTGAGTGTGGAAGTTAGGCCGAAGATTAGGGTTGCCAACTTTCTCACTCCCAAACAAGGTCAAAATAGGGGACAAATTCCTGATGGCAATTCGTTGACCGACTCGGCCGTGGCTGGGTGAATGATGAGTTGGCCTGGGTGCTGGACTGCACACAAAGCCCAGCCGGCGGGCCAGCTGAGGAGTTTTGGCCCGGCCGGCTGGCTGGGCTTTGTGTTCTGCTGCACGCAAAGTCCGGCACCCCATCCAACTCATGAACCGCTGGTCGGCCATGAGAAGGAGGGGTGGTGGTGTTGGCGGTAAGCGAAGATCCGAAGGTTGGACAGCTGGCCAACGGGGCTACTGGCGAGGTGCTGCTGCTGCACTCCATGGGCTGCACTATCAGGGATCTAGGCTTCAGAATTCCACTCCTGGACATTGAAACCACGATCACCACCTTTACATCATTCAAACCTCATTAATAAAAGCTTTGCATCTTCTTGGCAATCATGCATGTCATGCTTGTTGGTAGTTGGATGTAAATACCGACTGCTAGATCTTTGAGAATGCACACATGCTGACATCTCTTGTTACTGTTTGACTGTCTCCAGGAATGAAACGATGTCATTGGTTTTCAGGGGAAGGGTTCCTGGTTTGGTTGATGGTCTGATGATGGCCCAGCTTTGTTCTGGCCTTTTCTTCCCACTGGTTCTCTCCCCGATACTTTCAGTCTAAAGAAGGGTCCTGACCCAAAATGTCACCCATCCGTTTTCTCCAGAGATGTTGCCTGACCCGCTGAGTTCCTGCAGAACTTTGTGTCTTATCTTTGGAAATCAACAAAATGCTTGGCTTTGGAGTAAGGGGAGGGGTGGAGAGGACAAAGAATGTCTTTGGTAGAGTGGAAACCATGAGTGAGTGAATGACGCCGCGGCTGGTGCTTCTACCGGCCTGAGGTTGGGGCAGGCATTCCCTCACCTGGAATGATTGGGGGAAGGTGTAAATAAAGGGAGAAGAAGGAGGAGAGGAAAATTAAGTTCTGGAATTGTGAGATATTAGAATAAAGGAAAAGAGGTAGACAAAAGTGCTGGAGAAACTCAGCGGGTGCAGCAGCATCTATGGAGCGAAGGAAATAGGCAACGTTTCGTGCCGAAACGTTGCCTATTTCCTTCGCTCCATAGATGCTGCTGCACCCGCTGAATTTCTCCAGCACTTTTGTCTACCTTCGATTTTCCAGCATCTGCAGTTCCTTCTTAAACAAAGGACAAGAGGTGCCTGCTTTCCCTGCATCTCTTGCTTAGACCAGGACCACACTAGCCTTCTGGTAGAGGTCACCACCTACTCTGGTTCTTGCTGAACCGATGTTGCCTGACCAGTTGAGGGCTCCAGTGCAGGGGGGGTCAATTTAGACAGCTGGGCAGTCGGTCACACAGCCAGCTCCCAACATTTAAGGAGCAGTTAGACAGGTATATGGATATGACAGGTTTGGAGGGATATGGGCCAAACCCGGACAGGTGGGTCTAGTGTAGCAGAGACATGTTGGGCGGTGTGGGCCACTTTCCACGCTGTGTGGCTCTGTGACTCGAGGTTAGTGTGTAGTGTTCAAGTGGCTGACAGTTGCTGGGAAGAAGAAGCTGGAGGTCATGGCTTTCAGGCTCCTGTATCTTCTTCCTGATGCTGTCACTCTATGACTCCACGACTCTCACACTGCAAGCTGCCACCTCTGAGCAGGAGACAGGAACAAGGCTCTGAGCTCCGACGAAAAGCTGTGCAGTGGGAGTGCGCTGTGTTACCATGGTGACAGACCTCATCTGCACGCCACACTTGTACCGTGGCAACCTCAGTGTTGATGCCTGATCACGGGCGAGATCTCGCCGGTCAATTTACTCGCTTTGGCAGAGTGTGGAGAGCACCCCTCCACGCTGAAGTGCACCTTCTGCACACAAGCGTTTTCCACTGCACTGAACGCGCTTGGCTGGAGATGGGCCGTGGTGGAACAGTGGTTCTGTGGTGGTGCAGGTTGGTGGAGCAAGGACAGAGGTAGCAATAGCTTCTCAGACACCACAAGAAGGAACTAATCTTCACTCTCCGTCCCTGTTGGAATGTGGCAGTAAAGTTGCAAACAGCAAATGGCTACCGTCTGGCAGTTTGAGAATCCCCACATCACCTCGAAACAAGGAATCACACATGCTGGTTTACAAAAAAGGACACCAAGTGCTGTATGCCCCTTCCACCTTTGGGTGAGATGCTTCAGAGTACAGAAAATAATGGGCAAGTGAGTTTAAATAGGAGTAAGATCAGTCTGAAGAAGGGGTGGGAGATTGCAACCTTCATGTGGTCCGCCCAGTTTCGACGAATGCAATCAACCTGGCGTGCACAATCAAGTAAGATCAAATAGAACAAGTTGTCCTACAACTTTAGGCTGTGCACGCCATACGCAAGAAGAAGAAGTCTGAAGAAGGGTCACGACCCAAAACGTTGCCCATTCCGTCTCTCCAGAGATGCTGCCTCACCCGCTGAGTTACTCCAGCATTTGGTGTCTACCTTCGAGTTTAAATAGGAAATGGGGAAAGAGTAAAACGGAAAGGGTCTTTAGAAAGGTCTCAGTGAAGGTGAGGAGGGAGCATGTTCTTGCCGTGGAGCCTCAGACAGTGGCCGAGTCTTCAGAACCTAGATGAGAAATCCAAACCCCGAGACCTGTAGACGTTAGTGGTTTGTGAAAAGGATCGGTCAACTGTGGCAGATTTGGGTTATCAGAATGATCATCTGAGGGATGAGGGGAGAGAGAGGGAGAGGGGAACAGCTATTGGTTTCTTTAGTATATTTGCCTCATATGAAGCATAAAATTATCATTAAATCGTTTAAACGCTGAGGAGACACAGTGCTGACAAATATGTTTCTATTTTGTGACCTTTCCTCATTGTAGATTGTACCCCTGTCACTGGCCCTGACCAGAACTGAACATTGTGCCTCTCATGGCCACTGCAATCGCTGGAGAATTGAGTCATCTGTGACTTAGTTGTTTCTCTACAGCCCACTTAAGATTTTAAAATCATCACCAGTTGATGATTTAAGCTGTAATTCTATTTTTAAGTCCCTGTACGAAGACTCATCAGCATGTTTAAATAATGAACCAGCAGTGGGGAAATGTACTCCAGGAATATATTTCCTTGCTGGTGTCCGCACCAATGCTTGGCATGAGACAAGAGAGGAGATGTGATTGCCTTGATACTCCGCCTTGGTTATGGAGCTGGGCGCACGGTGAGGTGGAACAGTCCAGCAGAGGGGTGGATGCACAGCTGCTGCAAAGGCGGAGTGAATGGGAATGTAGAATGTCTTTACCCTGTGAATGGTGAATTGAATCTGTGGCAGATTTGGGTTCTCTGACCTAAACATGAGTTAACAATCAAGAGGTTAACTCTGATAAAGGAGATAGATACATAAAGCTGGAGTAACTCAGCGGGACAGGCAGCATCACTGGAGAGAAGGAATAGGTGACGTTTCGGGTCGAGACCCTTCTTCAGACTGGAAAAGGATAAAGGGTAATGGACCAGATAAAGGAACTGTTGATTCTTCTCTGTTTGAGCTGGAAGGTTATGCGTTAATTCCCCATTCCACGGTTAAACAGACTGTTGAGGTGAGCATTTAAGAGGGAAATTGAAGGTGTATTGCCAGTCAAGACACTTCCAGTGACTAAGGGTGCTGTCTGTACGGAGTTTGCACGTTCCTCCCCGTGACTGTGTGGGTTTTCCCCGGGTGCTCTGGTTTTCTCCCAGACTCCAATGACGTACAGGTTTGTAGGTTAATTGGCTTCAGTTAAAAATTGTAAATTGTCACTCGTGTGTGTGTGTGTGTGTGTGGTGCGTTCTAGTGTAATGGGGATCGCTGGTCGGCGCAGACTTGGTGGCCTGTTTCCGCGCAGTGTCTCGAAAGTAAAGTAAAGACTGTGCAGTGAACTGTGGTGAGATCATACAATCCCTCCCTCCAGCACCACCAAGAGCATGTCTTGCTGTGTAAAGCCTGCGGGTTAGGTCTGGAGGGAACCTCAGTAGATCCGCAGCAGTTTGGAACAAGATGGTGAAAGCAAATTCATCTCTCTTGTCCAGCTGCACGTTCAGTTTGCTTTTATCTCAGATTTCCATGAACCATGATTTATTTTATCATTTTAACGGAAATAACCTTAATAAAAATATACCTAATGGTAAGGCACCACTTTAAGCTGGAGTGACTCAACGCGCCAGGCAGCATCTCTGGAGAGAAGGAATGGGTGACGTTTCGAGTCGAGACACTTCAGACTGGTGAAGAAGGGTCTCGACACGAAACGTCACCCATTCCTTTTCTCCAGAGATGCTGCCTGTCCCGCTGAGTTACTCCAGCATTTTGTGTCTATCTTCAGTTTAAACCAGCACCTGCAGTTCCTTCCTCGACACCATTTCAAAATTTCATTTAATTTTTCTGGCCCTTTGGAAGAAGGTGCAAGACAGTAACAATTTACACATTCGGTGACGGGAGAAATGATTGTCTTCTCATCCGCTTGGAGGGTTTTTCTCATTTAACACTGGGATTGGTTACGCATTATTGGATTGGCTGCGATCTGCCTTTGCGCGATCTCCCTCGGGTGGCACAGAAGGGCAGCATTCCTTGAGAACGAGGCTACACAAACCTCCCGAGACCTGAGCCTCGACGCTTACAATGAAGAACTCTCGCTGTTGCTGAGATTGAGATTTTCGGCGACATAATTACACAGTCTAGGAGAATGTGACAAGGTGACTTTGTACCAGACATTTTCAATTGCATTCCAGCATCAACTTTGTTGTAATGGAGAGGTCATTTACACTCTCTTGCAGACATGAACCTTCACTCCAACAAACACACAGGAACAATTCCAACTAAATCTGTTCGTGAAGAAGGGCCTGCACCAGAAACGTCACCTATTCTTTTTCCCCGCTGAGCTACTCCAGCTTTTTGTCTCTGTCTTCAGTGTAAACCAGCATCTGCTTATACATCCTTCTTATACATTTAAAGGGTCTGATGTGTGTTCCACAGTGAATTTACTTGTGGATTTCAGAGGAAATATTCAGTTCCACCTCAGAACCCACAAAACCACCATAGAAGAAGGGTCACAACTTAAATTATCGCCTATCCATGTTCTCTAGAAATGCTGCCTGACCTGCTGAGTTACTCCAGCGCTTTGTTTTTTTTTTCTATAAACCATTGTGGTACCGACTCATCTTCAATGCAGAAGGTTGCCTCTGAGGAGACCAAGACAAAGTACTGGAGACTCTCGGCAGGTTGGCTAGCATCTGTGGAAAGACAAACAAGCCTAACATTTAGACTTTAGAAATACAACGCAGAAACAGGCCCATCGGCCCACCGAGTCTGCACCAACCAGCGATCACCCCATACACTGGCACTATCCTACACACCTGCGACAATATACAAAAGCCAATTAACCTACAAACCTGTTTAAGAAGGAACTGCAGATGCTGGAAAATCGAAGTTAGACAAAAATGCTGGAGAGACTCAGCGGGTGCAGCAGCATCTATGGAGCGAAGGAAATAGGCAACGTTTCGGGCCAAAACCCTTCTTCAGACCCAATAGGCAATGTTTCAGGCCGAAAACCCTTCTTCAGACTATGCAGAGTATGCAGTTATGCAGAGTACACAGAGTCTGAAGAAGGGCTTTCGGCCCGAAACGTTGCCTATTTCCTTCGCTTCATAAATGATGATGCACCCGCTTGGCTAACCTACAAACCTGTACGTTTTTGGAGTGTGGGAGGAAACCAGTGCACCCGGAGAAAACTATGCAGTCACAGGGAGAACGTACAAACTCCTTACTGACAGCCCCTGCAGTCAGGATCGAACCCGGGACTCTGACGTGCTGCCCTTTCAGGTGAGAAATCATTCCATGCGATGTGACTCTGACATTTACACCACAGGAGGCCATTCAGCCCACCATGCCCCTGTGGGCTCTTTGAGACACGTTCAGTTTTGTCCCATGCCCCTGATCTCCTTGCAGCGGTGGTGGCGGCAGGGATGGATATGCAGGGAATGGAGGGATGCGGACCATGTGCAGATGGTGGAGATGAGGGTAACAGCGTGATGTCTGGTGCGGACATTATGGGATGGAGCGCCTGTTCCTGTGCTGGACTGTTCCGTGTAAGTCAGCTGCGTTCTGTGGTGGATTGAAGACCTCCCTTGAGGAGCCATCTGCACCTCGGGGAGAAAGGAAGTAAGTTGGTAACATGAGGTTTTGTACTTCACTTACGATGTCTGGCGTTAAACAATAGACAAGGTCTTATGATGTCACTGGTTAAACAGTGAGTTAGACAAAATCTGTCTAAGCCATTCAGAGCAGATAGACTGTGAAATGTGTTGCCAGGGATTTTCTCTATTGTAATCCCGATGTTTTGTGTGCTGCAACCCCCATCTGCAGCTCTGGACGCAGTAGAACATCAACAATGCAGTGTAACGTGCACAGACATCGTGTTTGTACTGAGATTATATTTACAGTCTCCCCGTCTCCAATCGAGCTTGACCTGTCCCCATGGCAGTGTGATCACCGACAGGACACTTATAGTGGTACGGTGGCACAGCGGTCGATTTGCTGACACCCGGGTTCGATCCTGACTACAGGTGCTGTCTGTACGGAGTTTGTACGTTCTCCCCGTGACCACATGGGTTTTCTCTGGGAGCTCTGGTTTCCTCCCACACTCCAAAGACTTACAGGTTTTGTAGGTTAATTTGACTGAGGTAAAAACTGTAAAATGTCCCTAGTGCGTTGGATAGTGCTAGTGTACGGGGATCATTGGTCGGTGTCAACAAGGTGGGCAGAAGGGCCTGTTTCCAAGCTGTATAAACTAAACTAAACAACTAAAAAAGTTCACCGGGATAAGGGGCCTTATAATTGTAAATGTGGTAACTTCCTGAAACTCTGACCAACACAGACATTCAGGAACAAATACCATGAGGGAGCATTAAAAATTCCAGGTGTCAATTTATAAGACCTACATACCTGTACGTCTTTGGAGTGTGGGAGGAAACCGAAGATCTCGAAGAAAACCCACACGGTCACGGGGAGAACGTACAAACTCCGTACAGACAGCACCCGTAGTCGGGAATGAACCTGTGTCTGCAGCGAGCAAGCGTTGCAAGGCTGCACTACCGTGCCCCACCTGGTGTAGTCCTTGAGGACTACCTCTGCAGGAGGCGCACCCAGGTGCAGGTCTCGACCCAGAACGTCACCCATTCCTTCTCTCCAGAAATGCTGCCTATCTTGCTGAGTTACTCCAGCACTTTGTGTCTATCTTCCTTAAAAAGCACATCCGCGACTGAGGGTGTCATAGGTAGGGGAGGTAACTGAGGTCAGAGGTCACATCTAAGGGGCAGGCAAAGAACAGAGTGGTGACCACCAGGTAAGGGAGTAGGTCGAGACCTCAGGAATCCCCTGTGGCCATTCTACTGCAAA
The DNA here is from genome assembly GCF_010909765.2 of Amblyraja radiata. NCBI lineage: Eukaryota > Metazoa > Chordata > Chondrichthyes > Rajiformes > Rajidae > Amblyraja > Amblyraja radiata. The sequence continues at coordinate 9,868,665 of NC_045988.1, forward strand.
ACAGGTATACAGGTCTGAAGAAGGGACCCATTCCTTCTCTCCAGAGACGCCACCTATCCCGCTGAGTTACTCCAGCTTTTTGTGTCTATCTTCGGTTTAAACCAGCATCTGCAGTTCCTTCTTACACAACAATTGCTGTAACACCAGTAGCAGATGAATGTGTAGCTGAGGAGTTGGTACGGGGGACAAGGCTGAATGCCCCCCCCCCTCCTCTGTCATATTATTCTTTGCATTTTGTGGCTGTGATAGATGAAGGAAGCCAGGCAAACCCGGGACGGTTCCAACATTAAAGGGAATCTGGGACTTTTTTTTGTTCAAGAAATCTACTGCGGAAGCTGAACTTTTCAACCCTTTCTGAGTAACTTTATTATTCCATCCTGCCAGTGGGTAATGTTCATCAGATTAATTCGGAAATGTAAGCTGACTTGAGTGAACATTTACAAGAGGTATTTTACGTCCCTTGGCAGTCCCTTTATTACGAGGAACATCATTTTTGTTAAATATATGCTGAGGTCCTGGACGTTCCTTTTACAAACTCTAATTAAGCCACAATCCGTCTGTGTTTGTGAGAAGCATTTGTCTGCACAGTTGCACTGCCACCACACAACTGGCACATGTTGACATTAGATATCTAGGAATATACATAGAAAATAGATGCAGGAGGAGGCCATACGGCCCTTTGAGCCAGCACCGCCATTCAATATGATCATGGCTGTTACTCCCTCCTTCCCCTCCCCCTTCCCAGTTCTCCTACTGTCTCCGCCTACCTCCTTTCTTCCCCCCCCCCCACCCACATCAGTCTGAAGAAGGGTCTCGACCCGAAACGCCGCCGATTCCTTCGCTCCATAGATGCTGCCTCACCAGCTGAGTTTCTCCAGCATTTTTTGTCTACCTTCGATTTTTCCAGCATCTGCAGTTCTTTCTTAAACATCCAGAATCAGTATCCCATTCCTGCTTTTTGCCTATATCCCTTGATTCCGTTAGCCCTCAGAGCTAAATCTAACTCTCTCTTGATCATCTGATCATATTATTGGTTGAGGGTCAGTGGAAAATACACTTGTCAGAGGTTATGAGAGAAGGCAGGAGAATGAGGTTCGGAGGGAGAGATAGACAATAGGTGCAGGAGTAGGCCATTCGGCCCTTCGAGCCAGCACCGCCATTCAATGTGATCATGGCTGACCATCCCCAATCAGTACCCCGTTCCTGCCTCCTCCCCATATCCCCTGACTCCGCTATCTTTAAGAGCCCTATCTCACTCTCTCTTGAAAGTATCCAGAGAACCGGCCTCCACCTCTGAGGCAGAGAATTCCACAGACTCACAACTCGTGAAAAAGTTCCTTGTCTCCGTTCTAAATGGCTTGCCCCTTATTCTTAAATAAGAGGTAAGCCATGATTGAATGGGGGAGTAGACCTGATGGGTCGAATGGCCTAATTCTACTCCTATTCCTTATGACCTTATGTTACGATATATTAAGATATAACATTGAAGTCAAATACATTCTGAATTAAGAAAGTTCAAAGGTCTCCAATGAGGTAGATGGGAGGTCAGGACTGCACTCTAGTTGGTGAGAGGCCCATTCAGTTGCCTGTTAACAGCTGGAAACAAACTGCTTTCCCCTCCAGAGGGAAACTAATTCCCTTTTCTCCCCTCACCCATCGGATATATGATTCAAAATGTTAAAAAAACACCGACCACCAGATTCAGGATCAGTTCTTTCCCCTCTGTTATCAGACAACCGAATATTCTTCTCAGAAGCTAGGGTGTACTCCTGATTTTAGTGTAGTTTAGAGATACAGTGCAGAAACAGGCCCTTCGGCCCACCTGGTCCGCGCCAACCAGCGATCCCCGCACGTGAACACTATCTTATGCCCACAAGGGATAATTTTTACATTTACCAAGCCAATTAACCTACAAACCTGTACGTCTTTGGAAAGTGGGAAGAAACCAAAGATCTCGGAGAAAACCCACGCAGGTCACGGGGAAAACGTACAAACTCCGTACAGACAGCATCCGTTATCGGGATTGAACCCGGGTCTCCGGCACTGCATTCGCTGTAAGGCAGCAACTCTACCGCTGCGCCTCTGTGCCGCCATAACCAACTGTATCAGTATACGTGACAATAATAAATAAATACCGACACACAGTGCTGTTTTTTTTGTGACAGCCTACTGGGACCTCGAGAGTTAAATGTCACTATTTTGTTTTCTGGCCATGCAACACGTATGTGTATGTTTTGTGTCAACCTCCACCTTTTGTGTACAATACCAATACCTCAGTCTGAAGATGGGTCCCGATCTGAAACGTCATCTGTCCATTCCCCCCACAGATGCTGCCTGACCCGCTGTGTTCCTCCAGCACTTAAGTGTTTTGCCCAATACAGGTGGAGTTTAGTTTATTGTCACGTGCACCGAGGTACAGTGAAAAGCTTTTGTTGCGTGCTAACCAGTCAGCGGCAAGACAATACATGATTCCAATCCAGCCATCGTATATTGTATAAATGCATGTCTTCCCTATAGCGGGACCTTGAATGGGTTTGTTGCGTTTTGATCATGATGGTTGATATCCCGAGCTGTTGCCGCTGACGGTTGCTAGGTAGCGGCGGGGCTTGAAAGTAAAAGGGTTAATTGAGTGGATATCGAGCACATCACAGCCACGGTGTGAGGTTACACTGAGCCGGCAAACCAAACAAACCTTGGCTTTGTCAATGTGTCGTGTGTGTGTGGGTTTTTTTTAAAACTTCAGTTCGTATCTCATCCCTGCAGCTGATTGCACTGCTACTGAAGCGGTGGCTACAGGGAACGGATAGAAACTCTCGCATTGACGTCAGCAAGTGCAAGTGAATTCTCGCATGTGGAACAATCATTGCGCTGATAAATGAGCCCGATAATTGAATTAGATAACAGACGGAGCCCGGTACTAATTACGCCAGTGGTGTCACTGCCATTTCATCACATCTCAGCAAAGTGCAAAGTTGTGGCACCATTAAGAAGTTTGCATAGAGTCATACAGCACAGAAACAGACCCTTCGGCCCAACCTGTCCATGCCGACCAAGGTGCCCCATCTATGCTTGTCCCAGTTGCCCATATTTGGCCCATATCCTTCTAAAACCTTTCCTATCCATGTACTTTTAAATGCTGTGATAGTACCTGCTCCAACTACCTGCTCTGGCAGCTCGTTCCACCCACCATCCTCTGTGTGAAAAAATTGCTCCACAGCTTCCTATTAAATATTTCCCCTCTCACCTTAAACCTACGTCCTGTAACTGTGAGTAATTGAATAAAATCTCTTTGCTAACAAAAATAATACAAAGTGCTGGAGTAGACTCAAAGTGCTGGAGTAACTCAGTGGTTCAGGCAGCATCTCTGGCCCGAAACGTCACCCATTCTTTTTCTCCGGAGATGCTGCCTGACCTGCTACAGCACTCCAGCACTTTGTGTCTATCTTCGGTATAAACTAGCATCTGCAGTTCCTTTCTACACAAAGTGCTGGAGTAACTCAGCGGGTCAGGCAGTATCCTTGGAGAACATGGATATGTGACATTTCCAGTCAGGGCCCTTCTTCAGACTGAAAAACCATCACCTGAAACTTGCCTGAAGAAACGTCCCGACCCAAAACGCCACCTGTCCGTGGTCTCCAGAGATGCTGCCCGACCTGCTAAGTTACTCCAGCACTTTGTTTCTTTCCTTGGCAAACCGGTATCTGCAGTTTGATGTTTCTAGCACCCTGTGAGTAATTGCTGGGAATGATTAGCAGCTCCAGGCTGACATACAGGAACGCACAGCCCAGCAATCTGCTGCCTGACGTCAGGCATCAGATAGCACATCTTGGGACATGTGCCAGTGGGAGTTGTCTGGTGTGATGGAGTCATAGAGTGATGCAGTGTGGAAACAGGCCCAACTTGCCCACACCGTTCAACATGTCCCAGCTACACTAGTCCCACCTGCCTGCGTTCGGCACATATCCCTCCAAACTTGTCCTATCCATGTACCTGTCCAAATTTCTCCTAAACATTGCCATAGTACCTGCCTCAACTACCTCCTCTGGCAGCTCATTCCATACACCCATCACCCTTTGTGTGAGAATATTACCCCTCAGATTCCTATTAAATCGTTTCCCCTTCACCTTTAACCGATGTCCTCCGGTCCTCGATTCCCCCACTCTGGGCAAGAGACTCTGTGCATCTACCCGATCTATCGCTCGTGAGCGAGGGACATGAGTGTCGAGGGAGTTTAATGCAGCATCTCTCCTCGACGGCTACACTCTAGAGGGGACCTTGTTTGCTCTTCTGCGCCTGAGGTTAGAGGTCGAGATGACGCAAGTCAATCTCAAGTTTATAAAGAGGAGACACATGAACTGCATTTGCTGGAGTCTTGTGCAGAACACAAAGTGCTGGAATAACTCAGCGGGTCAGACAGCATCGCTGGAGGATATGGATATGCTCCAATATAAAGCACTAGTGAGGGCTTCAGTCACAAATAACTGAGGAATACTGTGTAGGAAGGCACTGCAGAAGCAGATTTCAACCGATGACAGAAACAAAATGCTGGAGTAACTCAGCGAGACAGACAGTATCTCTAGAGAGCAGGATTGGATGGCGTTCTGAACGGCCTCGACCAGAAACGTCACCCTTCCTTCTCTCCAGAGATGCGACCTGTCTCACTGAGTTACTCCCGCAGTTCGTGTCTAACTGTGGGATACTGACAGTAGGGTGTGTGGGGCAAAACTATAGGAACAGAAACTGAATATATATTGCTCCAAAATTCAGATATTACAGCATTCCCTGCATATCCATCTGCCTATCTAAAAGCCTCAATACCACTTTCGTATCTGTCTCCATCACTAGCCCTGGCAAGCACGTTCCAGGCACCCACCCACCCTCTATGTAATATACTTTCCCCCCCACATCTTCTATTGGGGATAGCATTGTATTCTGCATTCTGTTTCCTGTCGACCAGCCTTAAGAAGGGTCTCTCCTCAACCTCCCACACTCCAGCACCGGTTAGTGAGCACAACATGACTTTCCCACTATCGTCCTGGCAAAGAGTTTTTGAATATCAGCACTCTGTACATTTCTCATTAAAAACACCATTAAACCTCCATTAAACCCCATGATTTTTTGTCCTTCAAAGATACTGGCTAGAGATAAGATCTCCTGTTATCTTTCGCCCAATCCCTTGAAGAAGTTTCTATTTATGTAAGATTGTGGTTTACTCTGAGCTGCTGCATCAAGGTGGAAGTGCTGACGCAGGTGCTCCCTGCCTTGTAGAAGAAGAGGCTTCATCATCCGCTACACACAGTAGCTATAATTCCTCTCTCTACGTCAATTATCCAAGTCCCTAAGACATTAATCACCCGAGGCTGATGTCATCGCTCGCACTGACTCCCTTGCAGTCAGCAGACGTCATGCCTGCCTCTCTCAATATGTAAATGCCACGCTGCTTATCTGCAGAAGTCAATTTCTCCCTGTTCCAAACTGAGAGTGTTAATCCCACCATGTTCAACATGCCTCTGCCTCTCTGCCGATCCCAGGCATGCCGAGTGCTGTGAAAATCGCCCCCCGTAGCACGGCAAAGGCAATAACGTGAACGTCAAACTGTAACTTGAAAGGATGGGGAAAGGATTAAAACTCTGTCTTTCAAGTGCAATTATTGAATTGCCTCAATTACCACCTCATTCTATGAACCCACCATTATTATTTATTATTAAATCGTTGTAAACATTAGCGACGCAGTGGTGCTGGTTTCCCACGGGCACGGTGACGGACGCACTACACATCTCTGTCCTCCATGCAGCTAGCGACCCATCCAACCCACCATGCTCTGTTTGAAAAAGTTGCCCCTCAGATCCTTAATAGATCTTTTCCTCTCACCTTCAACCTATGCTCTCTCGTTCATCATTCCCCAACCCTGGTACAAAGACATTGCATTCGCCCGATCTATTCCCCTCATAATCATGTACAGCTGTATAAGATCACCCTATAAGTCCTAGCCTACCCAACTTCTCAGGCCCTCAAGCCCTGGCAATATCCTCATAAATCTTCTCTATACCTGATTCCATTCTCAGGAATCAGGTAGGCACCCAAGGAAATCAAAAGGGAATGATAAATGAGTTAAAATATCAAAGCAATGTGGGTGAATCATATTCATTACAGTTTTGCTAGCCTGTCATAGAGTCTTACAGTGTGGAAACAGCCTTCGGCCCAACTTGCCCACACCGGCTAACATGTCCCATCTACACTAGTCCTATCAGCCTGCATTTGGCCCATATCCCTCTAAACCTGTCCTATCCATGTACCTGTCTAAATGTTTCTTAAATATTGCAATAGTCCCTGCCTCAACTACCTGCTCTGGCAGCTCGTCCCACACACCTACCATCCTTTGTGTGAAAATGTTACCCCTCAGATTCCTATAAAATCTTTCTCCCCTCGCCCTGAAACCAATTAACTCTGCAAATTGCAAGCAATTGCACTTCGCTACATCCAACATGTGATCCACATCCTGAAGCTATGCAGATGGACAAGGCAGTTAAAGAAGAATTCTTTCGACTGTCATTGAAGAACCCCGTTTAGAAATATTCTTGAAACAGCAGGTGTCTGGAATTTAAGAATAAAGGGGAAAAAGTGCATGGTTAAACTCGAGCCCTTCAGCTGCCGGTGACTGCAGGCGGGTCATCTGAAGTTGAAGACATTTCTCGCTAAAGCAAACAACAGATGGTGAGAGGCACCACCGGCAACATCATCTCCCAGGATATGTTCATCACTGACTAACCTTTCCAGCTCAGCTGTGCGCTCCTTCAAGCTTGGGAACTAGTTTCACTTGAGCATCATTGAAGATTCATGAGGTGTTGAATAATTTTCCACTCCAGTGCAGCAGACTCTTGAATCAATCTGCCGTCCTGATTTGATTAGTCGGCCCTGCGTGGCCTGTGGGACCCGCTGACAATCCCCGCACTTGGCTCTGCCGCTGATTATGTGGGAACGAACTGCAGATGCTGGTTTACAATGTAGGCACAAAGTGCTGGACTAACTCAGCGGGTCAGGCAGCATCTCTGGAGAAACGGGATAGGTGACTTTTTGGGTCGGAACCCTTCTTCAGACAATCCTTCTTCAGATTTTCTATCTGATGCAAATTTTTCACTTAGCTCTCACGGTCCATGGTCTGATATTTACAATGTTTAACAGGCATTTGGAAACACTAGTCTCCTGGCCAGGCTCGTTTCCCCACACAAGGTCCAGTGCGGTCACTCCTCAAGTTGGATCACCAACATACTGCTTTAGGAAACCCCCTTGGATACCCATAACAAATTCTGCCTTATCTAAGCCTTGCACACTGGGAATGTCCCAGCCAATACTGGTGACGCTAAAGTCACCCACTACAATAATCTTGTTGCTATTACATCTTTCTATAATCAGTCTACATATTTATCTGTTCCTATCTCATGCTGGCTATTGGGAAGCCTGTAGTACAATCCTATCAGTTCAAAAATAGAACACAGAACACTACAGCACAGGACAGGCTATAACCCCTAGTGTTGGACATTTCCACCCTGGGGAAAAAAGGTTCTGTGTCTGCCCTATCTATGCCTCTCATAATTGTATATGTTTCTATCAATTCTCCCTTCAACCTCTGACGTTCCAGAGAAAACAGCCAGTCTGTCCAACATCACCCTGTGGCTGATCCCCTCTAACCCAGGCAGCTTTCTGATAATCTTCCTCTGTATTCTCTCCAAAGCCTCCGTATCCTTCCTGTGATGGGGTATCCAGAACTTCACGCAATACTCCAAATGTGGCCTAATCAGAGTCCTATAGAGATGTATTGTGAAAATAGGCACACCATTGCGATTAGATCAATGGTTTACATTGCAGCTGCTTTAGCTCCTGTCGTTTGGATGATAATATTCTTCATCTGCGAGTTAGGTGAATGTGGGTTTAAACTCCGAGACATGACTGCACAAGTCCGGTCCTGTATTCGGGACATGTTGTTGCTTCCAGACACACAGGTCCAGGCACGAGAGGGAGTTATTCCCAGTGTTTCATCCTTCGGAAAGTATTACGAAAGCTGAATATTTGGTGATTCTGACATTGCTATCTTCTGTGGGCAAAGGAGTTTGTTAACTTTAATAGTGAAAGGCACTGCAGAAATGTCGGTGTTCCTCTGATACAATTAACACATATCCTCCAGTAATGCATTCGGAATTGATTGCATTTCACTTGTCAGGGTGTTCTCATTATCTCTGCGAGATCCTCTTTAAACGGCTGCATAATGCAGTCACGATACAAGCTGCGAGGAGCGTTCTCTCTGAATATTTTTTTATCAGCTCAAGGCTCCTCCGAGCTCATCTCCTTTCACCTCATCTGTGCTCATCAGAAAAACAAATATCCAGACCAGTTCTCATCCAGAGCCATCAGCCAGCTTCCACCACCTCAGGTGACTTTAGTCAAAGGATAAAGTGCAGACCTTTACGTAAAGAGCAATTAGCCGTTCTTGGTTTGGGGGCCAGTCCACTGTTACTGGTGCAGATGGAGCTTGTTAGCATGAATATCACTTTAATATCTGTCTTCAGGAGTGTAATAAAGATGTCTGATACAGATTCATACTCGTCATTAATGTACTCTCCTAAAACCTGACGTGAGCAGATCGCCAAGACCGGCTTTGTTCAGTGCCCATAATAGTCCAAAGTACTGCGGGCCTCTTCATGAGAAGCTGGACTGCACATCAAAAAAAATTGTTGGAGGAAAAATCTGTAATGGAAACCAAACAAGCTGGAAACAATCCGCAGGTCAGGCAGTATCTGTGGAGAGATTAGCAGAGTCATTTCCGGTTAACACCTTTTGTCAGAGCTTGGAAAGAGAGAAAACCAGTTAATGGTTTAACCCAGGCTCGCTACCACAGCCAGGTGTGTTTTATCATCCTTGCTGCCCTTGATTTGTTCTTAAGGGCCTGTCCCACTTTCACGACCTAATTCACGACCTCTGCCGAGTTTGCCCTTGACTCATACTCGCAGCATGGTCGTCACAAGGTCGTAGGAGGTCGTAGGTAGGTGGTAGCAGGCCATGATGCTAATCGTAGGTACTCGTGGCATCAAGTAGGTCGGGGCGTTTTTTCTAGCATGATAAAAAATGTCCACGAGTATAAAAGATCGTGAAAATGGGACAGGCCTTTTATCATATCTTTCTTTTGTTCTTTGTACTGCCTCATACCTCCAGTTTCCCTCTCCACCTGACTCTCAGTGTGAAGAAGGGTCTTGATCCAAAACGTCACCTATTCCTTCTCTCCAGTGATGATGCCTGACCCGCTGAGTCACTCCAGCATTTTGTGTCTATCTTCAGTTTAAACCAGCATCTGCAGTTCCTTCCTACACATGGGTAAAAACAGATTGTTTCATCCCACTGCTCAACTGATCGCCGTATTACTCTTGAAGGGGATCAGAATTAACTGTTATTAATAATAAAACAATCCTAGGGCAGATTTCGGTTTATGACGTGCCTGGATTTGTGCCAGCGATTTGATGTTAAATGGAAGCTTAACCAGGGCTTTGATAGCGACATTTGAGAGGTGAAACTGACCGGAGTTTGAGTCAGTTTTTGCCTGAAGCAGTTGTCAGCTGAGCAGGAAGCAGAATCCATTCTTTCAACGTTTAACATCAAAGGTCTAATCATCTTCCAGTAACTGACTTTAACTGTGGAGAGGTCTCGTGCCAAACTGTAGACTTGCTGTCCATGTGTTATTGCAAAACCTCAAACACAATTTATCTTCAAGCATTTAATGATTCTCCTGTACTTTCAACTTCCAGCACTTAATGCTAGTGACATTTCAGCATAACTGATCAGGAAGTCAAGATACAGCTCTGTCAGACTGCAATGTTCGGCTGCATTGCATTGGAGTATTACATTCAGTTCTGGTCGCCACATGCTAGGTACATTCAATGGCTGCTGTAAATTCTAAATGGGAATGTGCCAGTGGGAACCCAGAGGGTCCTGAGGTCAAAGTGGTGTGCACCATCCTGCCCTCTCTGTTCACCACCTCTGTGCCTTTGCATTGAGTTCTGTTTTAAAAGTCCATATATCCTGGATCAGATTGGAATATTGAAAGATATATTGGATAAATTAACTGTTTTGGGTCACCCCAACGTAAACCAGGGTGAAGACCATACGCTGCGTTTTGTATTGATGGCTCCTTGAATGTCACATGGATACAATGGGCCAAAGGCCTGTTCTTTAGCTGTTAGTCATACAGCACGGAAACAGGCCCTTCAGCCCACCGCACCATCCAGCGATCACCCCGTACACTAGCACTATCCTACACGCTAAGGACAATTTACAATTTTACCGAATCCAATTAGACTACAATTTGTGCACGTCTTTGGAGTGTGGGAGGAAACTGGGGCAACCAGGGAAACAGGGAGAACGTACAAACTCTGTACAGACAGCGCCCGTAGTCAGGATTGAACCCGGGTCTCTGGTGCTGTGATGCAGCAACTCTTCCGTTGCACCACCTGCGATGCTCGAATGTGATTCGGGCTTTGAGGATTGACAAACTCCATTTGCAGAGTAACTTTCATTGCCTACAGCTCAAGTTTGAGAGGTGGAAAATACATAACTTTAAGCAAAAAGTCACGGGCCACAACATGTTCAAAGACAAGACGACAGAATTTAAAGTTGAAACTAATCCAAGCAGAGTTAAATTGCTTTTCCTCGTCCTCCCAGTCTGTGCCAAGATCAAACCGTCTTCGGGCATGAGCCGTGAGAGGCCACACAATGTCTGGGGAAGAGTTTGCAGGGGAGAAGTTCCTGACTCACCCACCACCCACTCTACCCCCTCCCAATCTCCTTCCCTCCCACCACTCACATCCAGGAGCATTCCCAGTGAGCTATTCCCAGACAGCTATGGGTTCCCACCAGGTCTCAAAGGAAAAGTGGAACAAATGAGGGAAATTCATGTTCATGTTCTAGGAGCTGAATTAGGCCATTCAACTCCGCCGTTCAATCATGGCTGATCTATCTTTCCCTCCCAACCCCATCCTCCTGCCTTCTTCCCATAACCCCTGACACCCACACTAATCAAGAATTTGTCAATCTCCGCCTTAAAAATATCCATTGACTTGATCTCCACAGCCGTCTGTGACAATGAATTCCACAGACTCACCACCCTCTGACTAAAGATATTCCTCCTCATCTCCTTTCTAAAGGCACGTTATTTTATTCTGGGGCTTTATTTGTGGATTACCGAGTGTGGGGCAGATTAGATTTCTCCCCTGGTGTTGCTCTACACACATGTGACTTGCCTCTCCAGCTGAAGTCAGGATTCTGCCATCTCCACTTCTACAGTCATAGAGTCATACAGCATAGAAACAGACCAATCAGCCCAACTTGCCCACACCGACCAACATGCCCCATCTACACTTGTCCCACCTGCCTGCGTTTGGCCCATATCTCTCTAAACCTGTCCTATGCATATACCTGTTTAATTGTTTATTGAGCGTTGCAATAATACCTGCCTCAACTACCTCCTCCGGCAGCTCATTCCATACACCCACCACCATTTGTGCAAAAAAAAGTTGCCCCTCGGGTTCCGATTAAATCCTTGTCACTGTAATCTCTGCAGTTTGGCTGCATCAGGGGAAATATCTCGTTTGGATCCGTCTGCAAAATAATGAAACAAAGATGTTTGTTTTCCAACAATATCAAAGCAATCCTCTCATGCACAGATTATTTTCCCTCGGATAATCATCAATCTTAATACAATTAAATTAATTCAGCTTCCCATCCGTGACATTATCTCCACCGTGTCTGTCCGCGTGGCTCAGTGGATGGAATCTTCCGACCTGTTGCCTGTGAGTTTGGTCTCATAAATCCGTAAGACAAAGGAGCAGAATTAGGCCATTCAGCCCATCGACTGTTGCACCATTCTTTACCCTTTAGAGATACAGTGCGGAAACAGGCCCTTCAACCCACTGAGTCCACACCAGCAGCGATCGCACTGTTCATGAGCACTATCCTACTCACTGGGGATAACTTTTACAATATACCGAAACCAATTAACCTACAAACCTGCACGTCTTTGGAGTATGGGAGAAACCTGGAGCACCCGGAGAGATCACCCATGGCTGATCTATTTTCCCCCTCTCAACCCCATTATCCTTCCTGTAACCTTTGATGCCCTTACTAATCAAGAACCGATCAGTCTCCATTTTAAAAATATCCAATGAGTTGGCCTCCACAGCCATCTGTGGCAATGAATTCCACAGATTCACCACCCTCTGACTAATGAAATTGCTCATCATCTACATTCTAAAGGAACGTTATTTTATTCTGAGGTATGAGAGTTGGGCCGAAGGGCCATTCAACTTGCACAGCCACACAGATCCAACCATTGGCTCATCACCTACTATTAGATTAAACCATGTGTCCAGACATCATTTTCTTGGTAAAAAGCCATGAAGTAATTGAATTAATTGCCGAGAATGTCTTGAACCAGCATGCAAAGTTGTCAACGAGTTTGATTTTTAATGTCGGTGACATTCTAAAAGTTCTTAATTTAAGTTTTTAAAGTGGTTAACTTTTATGATTTTAAAAGTTTAAAAGTTTTGCACAAAACCAAGACAATAGCAATAAAATGCATTCAAATTAAATGTGGTAAATAATTTGCCTGCTCTCCCCCTGCACTGAGACGTGGGGTTGGAGCAGTGGGGGGGTGGGGGGGGGGGGGGGTATGGTTCTCCCTCAGTCACCCACACTCCACCTGCATTGACATACAGGGAGTTGCAACAGTAGGAGAGGGGGTTGGTTCTCCCTGAATCACTCGCTCTCCCTGTCATCCTGCCGTTTGCTCTCTCCACTGGTGGACAACTAGCTATGGGGGAAGCTGGGATAGACACAAAACGCTGGAGTAGCTCAGCGGGACAGGCAGCATCTCTGGAGAGAAGGAACGGGTGACATTTCAGGTTGAGACCCTTCTTCAGGGGGTCAGGATGACAGTGCAGGACCTCCACACATTTGCGGATGTCACCCCAACCTACACCGGTCCCTCCCTGCCCTTTGAAACTGCTTTGCACTGTGGGTCTGAGTGAACATCATTGTATAAACACTGCAATGACGGAAGAGAATTGAAAACTTAGTTACTTGCCTTTCGAAAAATTTTAAACTGCAGACTCAACATCTTAAAATACCATATAAGTTCGCAAAGTGAATTAATGTGCACCTGGCTCCCCTACTCTGGGTCATGAGTTCATTGGCGTCTGTGGAGAATGGGATTAGATTTCCCTGCGGAGCCAGCGATGTCTTCATTGTAATCCATTAAAGAGAGGGCAGCTTGGTGGGGCTGGCTCACCCTCACTTTCCTCTTCCTGCTGGTGTTGATGGAGACTCACATGCAAGGTTGAGATGGTCAACTCTTCAAGTATTGTAAGGAAATAAATTGGTGAAACCACATTTAGAGCATTGTGCTCAGGTTTAGCCATTATGTTACAGGCAAGTTGTTGTTAAACTGGAAAGCACACTGAGTCGATGTTGCCAGGACTTTAAAGGCCTGAGCTGCAGGGAGAGGTTGTGCAGGCTAGGACTTTATTCCTTGGAGCGCAGGAGGATGCGGGGTGATCTTGTAGTGGTGAATGAAATCATGAAGGGGTCTAGATACGGTGAATGCACAGAGTCTTTTATCCAGAGTAGTGGAATGAAGAACCAGAGGGCAGAGAATTAAGGTGGTTATACTGTAACGGGCCTGTCCCACTGTACGAGTCATCCCGACTATTTTTTTTCTCGTGGACATTTCTCATCGGGATGAAAAAACGACCCGACTTACCTGATGCCCTGAGTACCGACGGTTAGCATAACGAGCCGCTACGAAACATCCACGAACTCCCACGGCCTCCTACAGACTTGTTACGGTCATTCTGCGATTTCGAATCAGGGGAAAACTCGGGAGAATTTGTGAATTACCTCGTACAGCGGGACAGGCCCTTAACCCGTGCTTGCAATCGCGGTCCATTACCGGGAGTCTACGTCCTGCACAGGCTCCACTGATTCCATGTCTATGTTTCAGATCGTCAAAGGTACTCCGTGCTTTCTACGTCCCCTTCCTATCCGAGCGGTACACGAGGTACGCAAACTACACCATTCTGAAACCCAAACGGCCGAAGGCAGCGCGGAGGAAGATGGGACGTTAGGACAATACAGCTGGAAACAAGAGGAAGGGAGGACATTCGACCAGAGACAAAGACATCGGTGTCCTTTTGACTTGTCTGTGCTCTGTATCATCCCAGTCAACTCATTGATGTTTACATTTCCTGCTGCTCCTGTATTACTGTGTCCACTGTGCAGACTGACCTTTTCCATCTGTTTGCTGAGGGTTGTTGGCAGTGGGGCAAATCTCTGACCTGCCCACCACACCTCACCAATATTGAAAGTGCATTCCACAAACCAAATATTAAAATGTGTCTGTCCACTCACCCTCACTGCAGCTTAAATATCTTCCTCTCTCACCTGCCTTTTCATCTATGGCATTTGGCCAACAATCTGCCTATCAACCCCCCCCCCCCACCCCTCCTCCCATGCTCCACCAATGTCCTGCCCCACCTCTTTTCCAGCTTTCTTTCCCCCCTGCAATCAATCCGAGCAAGGGTCCTGAACGGAAACTTCACCTATCCCTGTTCTGCTGAGAGACTGCCTGACCCCCCGAGTTACTCCAGCACTTTGTGTCTGAAGAGGGGTCCCGACCTGAAATGCAACCTATCACATTGAATGGCGGTGCTGGCTCGAAGGGCCAAATGGCCTACTCCTGCACCTATTGTCTATTGTCTATCTATGTTCTGCAGAGATACAGCTTGACCCGCTGAGTACTCCGGACTTTAGTCCTTCTTTGGAATAAACCAGCATCTGCTGTTCCTTGTTATCACATTCTTCTCTCCCCTTCCCAGACTAATGAGGATGTCATCCACCTAAAACTCTCCTATACCCACAGATGCTGCCTGACCTGATGGCTATTTCCAGCATTTTCCGCTTTCATTCCAGCTTTCCTCTGGTTTGTGTCTGTTGTCTGTTGTTGTGCTGTTGACGTCTCCCTCTGCAGCAGCAGCAGCCCTCCCTGAATCCCACCACACGTTGCTCACGTCAACGCCTGCAAGATGCTCTCACCTGCACAAGGTTTCTCTTTAACCGTGTGACCACAGTTCCTTTACAGCCCAACCATTGAAAATAAAATCTAATGTGAATAAAATTATTTTGCACCCTGCTATTTCATCACAGATCGTCATTAGTTTGGATGTCACCAGTGGCAGGTATGAGGAGATGAAACCACATGGTGGACACCACTGTCTCCGAGTCTCCGAGTCGTTCCAGGTGCGACAAAGGTTCACCTGTATCTCCTCCAACCTCATCTACTGCATCCGCTGCTCTAGATGTCAGCTGATTTACATCGGGGAGACCAAGCGTAGGTTGGGCGATCGTTTCGCCGAACACCTCCGCTCAGTCCGCAATAACCTACCTGAACTCCCGGTGGCTCAGCACTTCAACTCCCCCTCCCATTCCCAATCCGACCTCTCTGTCCTGGGTCTCCTCCATTGCCAGAGTGAGCAACAGCGGAAATTGGAGGAACAGCACCTCATATTCCGTCTGGGGACCTTGCGTCCTTATGGCATTAACATTGAATTCTCCCAATTTTGCTAGCCCTTGCTGTCTCCTCCCCTTCCTCAACCCTCTAGCTGTCTCCTCCCACCCTCCCATCCGCCCGCCCTCGGGCTCCTCCCCTTTTCCTTCTTTCTCCCCCCCCCACCCCCCATCAGTCTGAAGAAGGGTTTTGGCCCGAAACGTCGCCTATTTCCTTCGCTCCATAGATGCTGCTGCACCCGCTGAGTTTCCCCAGCAATTTTGTGTACCCTGGTGGACACCACTTGCTGGCAGGGCAAGCGTCTCTCCCCACACCCCCCCCCCACACCCCCATGTTGGAGTGCAGCAGGTAGTGCTGCTGTATCCTTTATCTGGACCATTGGTGTGGGCTTTGCATGGTCTCCATGGGTTCCCAGTGTTCTGGTTCCTTCTACACCCCAAAGGATGGGTTGGCATGCCAACTGGCCTTCAACTATACACCCACCGTTGACTTCAAAATATTTGAGGACTTCTTCCACCTTTCCTTTGGGGAGAGTTGCGAAGACCCCGATCTTCAACAAGTGTCTCCTCATCCGAAAATCTCACCACCCACCCATGAAAACCTCTCAGAACCAACCGCGTGTTGTTCGAGCAACCTTCCTTGGGCTCCACACTCCAGCAGGTACCAGCCAGGACTGTCCAACCTTTCCTTGCAAGACCATCTGTCCATTCCAAGTAGCAGTCAACACAAATCCCCCAACATCATTAACTAAGGCAGCAATACTGTGCACATTGCACAGATGTGGTTCATAAATTCATAAGTGAATGCAGTAATTATTCGGCCCATCTACTCCGCCATTCAATCTTGGCTGAACTATCTTTCCCTCCTAGCCCCATGGTCACACTTGCAACTTAACTCCAATTTGTTACGTATTTGATTTCCAGAGTAATAAACTCCAGCATGTTGCTTTTCCTATTTATTTAAAGCAGCTACATGCAGGCTTTTGGAACATCCTGCACTGGGCCCTACAATTTATATCTGCTGGCAAAACGGACAACATCATGGTTTTCCACATTATCTCCACCTGACCTACTTGACCCACATTGCTGTGAATCTCTTCTGCCTAAGGTCACGTTAATTGCCTGCCTGCCTGCTTTTTCCTGTCCACTAAATTAACAACCATGCCTTTGCCGTCTTCACCCAATAACATAAGGTACAGCGTAGTTCTCTATTGCACAATATCTTGCCTACAAGAACAAGACCCATAGTCTCCACTCTCTTCCCTGTCAGCTGGCCCACTGCACAAGAGCTGTTATGTTGATGGGCATCTCGCCAAAGCCTTTAGGAAAGCAGTGTACATCGTCACCTTCCCATGCTGTTGGTTCAGGAGAAACGAGGCCAGGCCAGTAGATGGCAACTCCACCTTAACATCTCACACAAACCGTCCCATCAGCAACGCACTGAAACACTACCCAAGCACCTCACTCAGAGGGGGGGGGGGGGGGCTCTGACCCATTCCTCAGATCCATTTCATTATTTAAGCAACAAAACCATCATCCTCACATTTGCCGAAAAGAGATAAACAGAAGTAATGAGATGCTACTGAGATGCCAACCGTGGGCATTCGTAGCTCTGACTTTGCTGTTGTCGTCATTTAATAATCTCTTGAACACGTAGGATCTCAACATGAAACCCAAGCTCGGGGGGGGACATGCGGATGAAGATCAGAATACAACCATTGTGGGATAAGGTGGAAGAATGAATTATAGATGGACTTAGCATCCTGTGTCGTGTTTCAGTCTGAAACCTACCCTGCATTAAAGAAGATCTGTTTACAGGTCCTGATGTAAAGGGTTGCATATTTTATGAAGATACCATGCAAGACATTCACATTCACATCTCACAAACACGTCCACGGTTACAAAATACAAAGTGCCGCAGGAACTCAACGGGTCAGGCATCATCTATGGAGTGAAAGGAAAGATTACTTTTCAAGTCGGGACCTTTCTACGGTCTATCCCGAAGGCAATGTTAAAATCCTCTGCTGCATCTTGACTGCTTTTACATCCCACTGCTAATTGTTTATTTACATCATTGAGATTCTGCACATCACCATGCCAGACAAGGGGGAGCTGCATTGCAGCCGCTCTTGGCTTTATTTACTTTGTGATCGGGATCTGCAGTTAATGAATTTGAGCAAAAAGAGATCTCTGGGGACCAGAATGTCTCTGTTTTTCATTAAATGTCGTTAATCTCAGAGCATGCTGAATAAAACCATGGAAACAGGTATATAAAGGTCCGACCGATCAAACTTTGTGTATTTCTTTTCCATAAAAAGATCTTCCAAATAACACTTCCCATAACATGCTGGCGGCACGGTGGTGCAGCGGTAGAGTTGCTACCTTACAGCGCAAGAGACCCAGGTTCGATCCCGACTATGGGTGCTGTCTGTACGGAGTTTGTACGTTCTCCCTGTGACCGTGTGGGTTGTCTCCGGATGCTCTGGTTTCCTCCCACACACCAAAGACCAGGTTTGTAGGTTAATTGGCTTCTGTAAATAGTCCCTGGTGTGTGTAGGATAGTTCTAGTGTACGGTGTGATCGTGGTTAGCACGGACTCAGTGGGCTGAATGGCCTGTTTCCATGCTTTATCTCTAAAGGTCTCAAGTACCTGGAGCACATGGCCCAGCCGGAGGACTGGACGGAGTGGGGGCGGGTTGCAACATCCGGTGAAAGCAGTTTCCCACAGTGCTTGAGAAGTGGCCAGGGCATGTGAACCATCCAGACACCGAGAGCATGGGCCAAGTGTTGGTGGAAAGGATGCCCACTGGATTGGGGCTGAATGGCCTGTTCAATGCTGTACATTCTCCATGACGTCTTGACTTCAATTCATCTGAGTCCACCGCATCCTGTACAGTTACACACAACGACTGATGGGGAGAGACTTTGAGGTGTCAGTCACGGCCTTCATCAGTCACCTCAATGCCAGGACTGGCCCCGTTCCCTGCTCCAATCTCACACTGAGCAGTGACAAAGAGCAGAAGATAGATGGTCATCCGTGTCTGACTTTGTCCGTCCATCTATCTGTGTCTGCTTGCTGCTCCGGCCGTCCCTCTCCCTGCCCTCCCTCACTAATATGAATGAGAAGGTGGGAGATTACTGAGTGAGCAGTTCTACAGTACAGTTTAGTTTATTGTCACGTGTACTGAGGTACAGTGAAAAGCTTTTGTTGCGTGCTATCCAGTCAGCGGAAAGACAATACATGAGCTATGGTTATGGTAGGATGATTCAGTTGCCTGAAAACAGCTGGGAAGAAACTGGCCCTGAATCAGTCTGAAGGAGGGTCTCGACCCGAAACGTCACCTATTCCTTCGCTCCATAGATGCTGCCTCACCCGCTGAGTTTCTCCAGCATGTTTTTGTCTACCTTCTGAATCAGGAGTTGTGCGTTTTCACACTTCTACACCTTTTGCCAGTTACCTCCAGCCAGGAGACTGTGGGCTTGCAATGAATAATAAATGTGTCCAAAACAGTGGGCTTTGGAGGTAAACTATAGAGGAGAACCTTTGCCTCATACACAAAGCGGCTGAATATAATTCACACAGACAGAGCGAGAGACAGCAGATGGGAGGGAGAGTCAATCTGACCGAGCTTTGTGCATCTGGGAATTGACAGACTCTTGTATGAAAACAATCTGCCTTTCTTTAGGCAGAGCAGATGAAAACATCGTATTCTCTTGCTCTGTGTGAGTTGGGGATGAGCCAGGACTTTGTATTTGTTGATATTGTGACCGAGGGATGGGGCTAAAACGGCAGAGAGGTAGGTGCCTTGAGGAGGGTTGTTGTGATGGTCCCTTGTGACACTGCCCTGGGAGCTGGTGCTGATCATCACTGTAGCCAGCCGGTGGCTAATGTATAATGAGTTCATCAACAGTTTTAGTTAGTTTGAGTTTAGTTTATTGTCACGGGTATCGAGGTGCAGTGAAAAACCTTTGTCGCCTGCTGACCAGTCAGCGGAAAGACAACACATGATTACAACCGAGCCATCTGCAGTGTACAGATACATGATAAAGGGAATAACGTTTAGTGCAAGGTAAAGCCAGCAATGTCCGAGCAAGGAGAGTCCGAGGGTCACCAATGAGGTAGATGGTAGTTCGGGACGGTTCTCTGGTTGTGATAGGATGATTCAGGTGCCTGATGATAGCAGTCGAGTGGAGCGCTGCCAACCAGTGCAGAACACAGAAGCCATTTGCAGAAATTCTGTGGGGAAGGTTTGAGGGAATATTGTACGATGCTAATCATTCCATTATTGTGCTGTGGCTTCTCCCCACCAGTCTGTTAGCGCTGCTGGAACCCAGCCCAGACAGCGATGAAATGTGTCCCAGTGCTGATTAAACGTCTCAGATTAAATTGGTTCACTATTTCTGAAGCCTTCCCTAAGGGCTGGAGGTTGACCACAAAGTGTACCTTGAATTCAAAGCAAACACTCCAGTCACCTTCCCCCGGGGATCACCGTGTGGGCAATGGAAATGTTCAGAGCCGCCATGGTTTCCAGAGCGGGAAGGATCTACAGCAGTAATTGTGTAGATGTCAGTCCACTCAGCCCCTCGAGCCCTGCATTCCAACTCCATCCTCACGCCCCTCAATTCTCAAAAGATAGACATAAAATGCTGGAGTAACTCAGCGGATCAGGCAGCATCTCTGGGGGAAAAAGGAATAGGTGACGTTTCGGGTCGAGACCCTTCTTCAGATCCTTCTCACTCAGTCCAAAATAAATAAATTATTTCTCTCTTTCAAGTCTGAACATATTCAGTCACTGAACTTCCACTGACCCCAGGCCCAAAGCTCAGGCCCAAAGCTCAGGACCAAAGCTCAGGCCCAAAGCTCAGGCCCAAAGCTCAGGTCCAAAGCTCAGGTCCAAAGCTCAGGACCAAAGCTCAGGCCCAAAGCTCAGGCCCAAAGCTCAGGACCAAAGCTCAGGCCAAAAGCTCAGGCCCAAAGCTCAGGTCCAAAGCTCAGGCCCAAAGCTCAGGCCCAAAGCTCAGGCCCAAAGCTCAGGTCCAAAGCTCAGGACCAAAGCTCAGGCCCAAAGCTCAGGCCCAAAGCTCAGGACCAAAGCTCAGGCCCAAAGCTCAGGCCCAAAGTTCAGGCCCAAAGCTCAGGCCCAAAACCCAGGCCCTCTGTGAGAGGAACAATTGTTCTCATGTGGAATGGAGATGTTAGAGAATGCTGACTGGAACATCGAAGGCTTATTGTTCAGGTTAGGGTCCTGTGACCAGGTGCCACTATTGTTTGCTGTCTACAGTCACGATTTCGATGAGAATGCAGTTGCGAGATGACACCAAACTTGGCGGAATGGTGGCCCCCAACTCATAGGTTTCAGTGTGCAAGTTATACAGGGATTGTCAGAAGACCCTCCCTGAGAACATAGAACAGTACGGTACAAGAACAGCCCCCAGCCCACAACGTCTGTGCCTAACATGATGCCAAGACCATCATATACACCTGCACATAGGAATAGGAATATTTTATTGTCACATGTGATTTTCTCTAGAGAAAAGGAATAGGTGATGTTTCGACTCGAGATCCTTCTTCATGACACGAAACGTCACCTATTCCTTTTCTCCAGAGATGCTGCATGACTCGTTACTCCAGCATTTTGTGTCTATCTCCAATGTAAAGCAGCATCTGCAGTTCCTTCCTGCACAAGGTGTTCATTAGTTGGGGGAGGAATGAAGGGGAACAACCTCTTGTGTGCGACAACCTGACATTGGGCCCGTGTCATCTCCAATGTGGCCATTTCATGAAGTTCCTGGTATGAACAGATGAATTCACACACACAGATAGTTGGTAAAGAAGGTACACAAAAATGCTGGAGAAACTCAGCGGGTGCAGCAACATCTATGGAGCGAAGGAAATAGGCAACGTTTCGGGCCGAAACCCTTCTTCAGACTGACAAAAAGAAACCTTGTGAATCAAAGAACCGAAGATGCTTGTTGAAGAAGTGTTGGAGTAACTCAGTTGGTCGGGCAGCATCTCTGGAAAATATGGACAGGTGACGTTTTGGATCGGGACCCTTCTTCAGACTCATTCAGAAAGGAGAGGTTGGGTTTTTTTCAACAAACACTGCCTTTTCCTGCTGGTGCTGACTACCTCGCTGGCTGGAGGCAGTGTCACAGACTGACTGTATGTTTAAATGCAACGCTGGCAGTGAGCTGCTGCTGCTGCTGCTCCTCTCCTCCTGGGGATGGCTCGGTCCACAGAAGGCAGCAGTCGTTCCTGCCAATCCACACAACTCTGACGCACAAAGACTTTTTAGGGAAACGAAAAGGTAGAAGGTGGAATATTATTGAAAAGCCGGGAGGTGTTGACGATGTTCGCTCGCTGTGACCGATTGGGAACAAAGATAAGGGGCACAATGAGAGGCACGTACACACAGCTGGGCCGCACGGTGATGGGACGGCACGGGTGGCCTGGTGACGTCCACCAAACGGCCCCGGGCAGGCCAAAGAACGTCAGCCAACACACTGGCACCAACAACTGACCCTTTCACAACCCTCCCAGTCCCCAAGCTGATGACTGTGCCGATCTTTAAGGTTCATTTCACAAGCTCAAAGAACACTGATTCCAGCATTTAAGAACTCTATTCATTGACATCAAAACAATTGTCCCGCTGAGTTACTCCAGCTTTTTGTGTCTATCTTCGGTTTAAACCAGCATCTGCAGTTCCTTCCAACACAATTCTCTATAGGAAGGTTTCCTCCGTGGGGGCAAATATCATAGAACATAGAACAATACAGCACAGAAACAGGCCCTTCGGCCCGCAGTGTCTGTGTTGAACATAATTGCAAAATAAACTATTTCACCCTCGTCTGCCTGCACATGATCCATATGCGTCTATTCTCTGCATATCTATGTACCCATCTAAACGTCTCTCAAACACCATTATGGTATCTACCTCCAGCACTATTCCAGGCAGCATGGTCCAGACCCCCATCACTCTGTGTAAAAAACTCGCCCCACACATCTCCATTAATCTTCCCCCCTTCTCACCTTATATCCTTGCCCTCTAGTGTTGGACATTTCCACCGTGGGGAAAACGGTCTGACTGTCTACCTTATCTGTGCCTCTTGTGTACACTTCCATCATATCTCCCAACCTCTGATGTTCCAAAGAAAACAATCCAAACCTGCCCAACCTTTCGGATAGTACACAGAAATGCTGGAGAAACTCAGCGGGTGCAGTAGCATCCATGGAGCGAAGGAAATAGGCAACGTTTCGGCCCGAAACCCTTCTTCAACCTTTCGGATAATCAGCTAAATTGCAGTCACTGGTTTGGCCAAGGTGAAAGTTTAAAAAAATGTTGTACCCATTTACATAAAATGAACGGGTCCATTGGCCTTCCATGTCTGTGTTGACTGTGATACTAATCTAAACCAATCTCCTCTACCTGCACGATACGTATCCACCACTCCTGTCAGGTTGACACCCGAAACATCGCCTATTTCCTTCTCTCCGTAGATGCTGCCTCACCCGCTGGGTTTCTCCAGTCTGAGACATTTTGTCACACACCATCACAAAATGCAAATATATCTATGTCGCTTGGTATTCATGGGATATAAATCCTTATATTCCCATCAACACCACCCTGGAGGAGCGTGTTTCTCAGATGGGTTGCAGTAGTCAATAGCATCCTTCTCAAGCACACTTCAGGAAGGGAAATCAATGTTGGCCTTGCTGGTGATGCCACCATGATGAATGGATAAAACTGAATGGAATGACTAGAGCAATTTTATGTTTTTCATTTCAGCCTGCATGTTCCCCAGGCAAGCCTGTCCCTTGTTGCAGGAAGGAACTGCAAATGCTGGTTTACACCAAAGGTAGACTCAGCGGGACAGGCAGCATCTCTGGAGAGAAGGAATAGGCGACGTTTCGGGTCGAGACCCTGCTTCAGACTGAGCCTGTCTCTTGGGTTCATTTACAGAGCGAGTTCCTCTCCTCAACATGACCAGAGCATGGAGGTCCCACCTTGCAGCCCACTCTCCCCATGGCTCCATGAGCCACAGCTAATGGTCCGGCCATGACATAGAATGATAGTTTGGTACAACGCTCAGTTTTTACTGGTGGAACATATTTAACCGCACGTTTTAAGTAATCCAAGAGTTAGCAACCTTGTTGGAGAAGTGCGGTGATAAATGGTTGCCAATCAGTTGTAGAATCCCTAAAAATCCCATTCACACTCACAATCCAATGACGTCAGCTGTTGTTCAAAAATAGAATAATTGTTCCATTTCTAACCTAAAGGAAATATGGCATAAAAATATTATAATGTATAAATGTGATTCCCACATTGTATCAGTGTTTTGATCAAAGATTGATGTCGGATTCGTTGACTGATTACTTCAAACAGATCCTCCGACATGGCAAAGTGACCCATAGACACAATCCCTTTATCTGGTGCATAAGACATTACAGGGACAATATCAATACGGACAGGGCAGCCGGGAGCTACTGTACGTTAGGGGGAAGGAACGTGATCTAATCAGTATAAAACAGAACTGCAGATGCTGGTTTAAATCGAGGATAGACACAAAATGCTGGAGTAACTCAGCGGGACAGGCAGCATCTCTGGGGAGAAGGAATGGGTGACGTTTCGGACTTCAAATTTTATCTAATCAAATCAGATCTAATCAATACTGTGTACACATATTCTAATTCTCCTTCATTCACCAGTGACTGAGGAAGGAGCATTATATTAAATCTCACCCCTAAATTCGGATACAATTTTAGGTGAAGAGGAATAGACTGCAGCCAGCAAACTATTAAAAGTGCGCAATAGTCCTGTATGGTGAAGCAACACTTTCAGTTTTGACCTTGGATCGGTTGGACGCAGGGAAGCTGGTTTTCCCATTAAGTCTTTTACTGGCTCAATAACTGTGCAGACTCGGAGATTTGATGTGCGTCATGGCCACACAGTGTAATAAAGGCAAGTTCCCACTGGACCAGACCCCTGCTCCCACTTCATTCTGTTCCTCCACTATCTTTTAATTGACACTGATTCACCACAGCAGCCAGTAATAACCAAGGCAGCGAACTCTCCGGGAAACCCATTATATCCCATTAACAGACAGACTTCCCATCAGAGCCACACAATTCAATTCTCTTTCACTCCAGCCTATCATGAGGTTCATGAAACACATGATAGACTCTTGCCTTCTATGAAAAACAAAATCACATTTTTAGGATTAAGATTACGTAATCAATCCAGTCCTATTCGTTCCCATGTCAGTCACTGCATTTAGCAGACAAAGGGATCGCCTTTGCTTGGCATTGACTGGGAATTTTTTATTCTGCAACTTTTCACCCTCTTTTCCTGAAGTGTTGACACACACAACCTGCTAGACTCAGAGGTCTCTAACTGACGGCTTCACATTCCTCTCCACCAAGCTGTACTCTGACCGCTGCTCCCCAGTTAGTTGCCCCAGACCTCCCTGTAAAACGGCTGTACGTGGTGCAGAGCTAACTGGGGGGGGGATACTGCTTTGTCAGAAACCTCCTTGTTCATGGTTGGGGAGCGACATCATAGAGATATGTCGCTTTGATAAACTGAATAGCCACGGTCAAGGATTCTAAAACTGGGGGGGGGCATGGGTTTAAGGTGAGAAGAAAGATTTAAAGGAGACCTGACCTGAGTGGCAACTTTTTCCACACAGAGGCTGTGTGGGTGCATGGAATGAGCAGCCGGAGGAGGTGGCAGAGAGGGGTACAAACACCACATTTTGGGAGGTACTGGATTGGAAAGGTTTGTAGGGACACAGAGCAGGGACAGACCAGTGGGACTAGCTTGGTTAGGCAACTTGGCGGCATGGATGAATTGGGTCAATAGTCAAAGTGAATGTTGAGTGTTGAGGAGTGATGGGCTTGGCCAGGTGTGTGACATACATCAAACGTATCTCACTTGCTTCATGATTGGAATGTAGGAAACATGGTAGAGAATGTGCTTAAAGCTCTCACTAACAGCTGTGAGGCTCTGGATGCGTAAAGAAGGCATAGGATATGCTTGCCTTCATCAGTTGGGACATTCGAGTAGAAGAGTCAAGATCTCATGATGCAGCTCTATAGGCCTTCGCTCATGTTGCATTTGGAGTAATGCATGCAGTTCTGGTCACCCCATTACAGAAAGGATGTGGAGGCTTTGGAGAGGGTGCAGAGGAGGTTTACCAGAATGATGCCTGGATCAGGATGTATTCGCTACAGGGAGAGGTTGGACAGACTTGGATTATTTTCTCTGGAGTCTCAGAGGTTGAGGGGAGACCTGATAGAAGGATATAAAATGATGAGAGTCATAGATAGAGCAGATAGTCAAAACCGTTTTCCCAGAATTGAAAAGTCAAATACTAGAGGGCATAACTTTAAGGTGAGAGGAGCAAAGTTTCGGTAAAGTTTTTCTTTTACAGAGAGGGTGGTGGGTGCCTGGAATCCACTGCCAGATGGCAAGTAGAGAGGCACTTGGATGTGCTGGGAATAGAGGGATATGGATCACTGTTGCTCGAGGGTGATCGTCGGGGTCGGCATGGACTCGGTGTGCCGAAGGGCCTGCTTCCACCCTGTATCTCTAAAGTTTAAAGACTTTCATGGTTGTCACTGGTGATACTGGATTGTTTTCCAGCATCACAGGCGACAATCCTGTCAAAGCCACCACAGCCAGGCATGAAAACAGCTTTATTCCACGAGCAGTAGCTCGACTCAACAGCCAAAAGTCTGTAGCTTGCTTGTCCTCTGGTATTTTATTTCATTCTTCACACGTTTAAAATATAATGTGTTTAAGAAGGAACTGCAGATGCTGGAAAATCGAAGGTACACAAAAAAGCTGGAGAAACTCAGCGGGTGCAGCAGATTCAGATTCAGATTCAGATTCAGATTCAATTTTAATTGTCATTGTCAGTGTACAGTACAGAGACAACGAAATGCATTTAGCATCTCCCTGGAAGAGCGACATAGCAAATGATTTGAATAAATAATAATAAGTGATAATAAGTGTCAGGGGGGGGGGGGGGGGGGGGGTGATTGGCAGTCACCGAGGTACGTTGTTGAGTAGAGTGACAGCCGCCGGGAAGAAGCTGTTCCTGGACCTGCTGGTTCGGCAACGGAGAGACCTGTAGCGCCTCCCGGATGGTAGGAGGGTAAACAGTCCATGGTTGGGGTGAGAGCAGTCCTTGGCGATGCTGAGCGCCCTCCGCAGACAACGCTTGCTTTGGACAGACTCAATGGAGGGTAGCGAGGAACCGGTGATGCGTTGGGCAATTTTCACCACCCTCTGCAATGCCTTCCGGTCGGAGACAGAGCAGTTGCCATACCATACTGTGATGCAGTTGGTAAGGATGCTCTCGATGGTATCTATGGCCCGAAACGTTGCCTATTTCCTTCGTTCCATAGATTATATTATATTCCAATATAATGTTTTATTTTTAATTCTCTACTGTATATCATGTTGTTACTTGCGAGCAAAGCACCGAGGAAAATTCCTTGTATGTAAACATACTTGGCTAAAAAATGTATTCATTCAGATTAATTTTATCTCTGGAATTTAACTTCCCCATTTGCTGCGGTCCAACCTAATGTGTGACCTTCAGATGAATAGGGCGGAGAGTGAAGGAGGCACAGAGCCTGTGAGTCAGTGGCAGGGACATAGATCCACAGTCAGGCAACCCTGATCTCAACAAACAGAGTGAACAGATCACCAGAGACAACACAGGGAAACTCTGGTTCAGGCTTCAACGTTGGGATCTGTTTATTTTTGTGACTAACGTAAGTTAAAGTATCGTGATGAATAGTTATCCCTCCCAACAATTCAGTTCGTGTTGCATTTTCCCAGCCAGTTGATTAATTGCCCCATAAAGACCTTCAGAGAGTTGACTCACCTCAGCTTCTCACCACAAGCACTAACCTGCTAAAGGTTAAAGTTATTTAAGGTACACAAAAAAGCTGGAGAAACTCAGCGGGTGCAGCAGCATCTATGGAGCGAAGGAAATAGGCAACGCTTCATAGATACATAGATACATAGAAAATAGGTGCAGGAGTAGGCCATTCGGCCCTTCGAGCCTGCACCGCCATTCAATATGGGCCGAAACCCTTCCTCAAAACGTCAAAGTTACACTTGGACAGATTCATGGATGGGAGGGGTTTGGGGAGATGCAAGGTGGGCCTGCTTGGCCAAGGTGGGCGGGTTGGGCTGAACGGTGTATGAATGGTGAATGCCGAATGCTCCCGCAGAGAGTTGCTCACAGTTGCTCACTCGTCTCAGAGAAAGGTCCCGTCTGAGATAAAGAATCAAGGCGCTAGTATTGGAATCACATCTTGTGTGTGTAGTGTCCAGCACTCAAGCAATGTACAAGATGGAACAGATCCTCACCACATCTAGGGGAAGCCACATGTGGACAATAGTGGACATCACCCCGCCCGGTCCATCAGTGGTACTGACCTTCCCCACTATCGAAGAGTCTACGGGAAGGGTTGCCTCAAGAAAGCAGCTAATATCAAAGACTGACACCACCCTGGCCAGGCTCTCATCTCGCTGCTACCATCGGGAAGAAAGTACAGGAGCCTGAGAACTGTGGCCTCCAGGTTCAAGAACAGCTTAGCGTCATCGAATCAGACCTTCCGGCCCAACTTGCCCACATCAGCCAACATGTCCCAGCTGCACAACACTACACTAAACTACATTAATCCCACCTCCCCACATTTGGTCCATATCCCCCCAAACCTGTCCGATTCATATTTATTTCTTCCACCAACCATCAGGCTCCTGAACCACGCTGTACCATATTAACCACATCCCTACCTCACCACCAAACTACTACGGCCTTTGTGACAGGCTTCACTGCATACTTCAGTTTTCACTATTACTGGCTACCCAGTATAACAGATCATTTATTGTATTATTGAATATTGTGTATTTATCTGTCACATCGTTGTGTTAACGGGCCTGTAAAGCTGCAGCGAGTAATATCATTGTTCCATTGTTGCGAGAGATAATTAAACACTCTCGACTCTCCCAACCTGTTTCTTTGGCTCATAACATTGATCTGCTCCAGTAGTCAAGTTTTAAATCCAACAGGATCATTTTTTTTTTTTAACAGTGTTCAATTATGAAATGT
Source organism: Amblyraja radiata (assembly GCF_010909765.2). Lineage (NCBI taxonomy): Eukaryota > Metazoa > Chordata > Chondrichthyes > Rajiformes > Rajidae > Amblyraja > Amblyraja radiata. Next base: position 9,897,402 of record NC_045988.1, read on the forward strand.
AGTTAAAATGTATTAAAAGTTAATGGCTTTACTTAGAGAGGTTCATATCTTGTAATGTTTAGTATTGTAAGACTGGGAATTTGCAAAGCATTTTATATTGTAATTAGAAGACAAATTTTCCATTCAAACTATCAACAGGAATTTTATGGTCTTGCCTCGATAGGTCTTAATGGTGTAAGATTAACCGACAAGCAGCAGTGGGAATGGGATTGTGCCTGTGCTGTTCACGTTCCAGAACCTTCCGCAAAGCTCAGCAGAATGATGATATGTCAAATGTATGAATAGCACATGTCTGTGTATTTGTCTGTGTTGGCCACTGAGCAGTAGAATATCATGTTCATAGGTTTATGTGATAGGAGCAGAATTAGACCATTCGGCCCATCATGCCTACTCCGCCATTAAATTAAGGCTGATCTATCTCTTCCTCTTAACCCCTTTCTCTTGCCTTCTCCCCATAACCCCCGTTCTAATCAAGAATCTATCTATCTCGGCCTTAAAAATATCCATTGACGTCCTCCACAGTCAACGAATTCCACAAATTCTCCACCCTCTGACTAAATAAATTCCTCCCCATCTCCTTCCTAAAGGAACGTCCTTAGCATGTAGCTACACATGACAATACAGTATCATTGAATCATTGGTTCACATTTTTATGTAGAAAGGATTATTTACAACAACCCCACCCCTGAGGGATTAATGTTACATATATTTAAAGGATAAGCCTGTGAGGGTGACCATGTTGGTGCAAGTGTAAGTACAGATAATGTTTAGTTCTATGGATGTCAGTCGGCAGCTGGGAGCTGCCCTCTGTGGCTCAATGTGAATGACAAGGATCTATACACCAGACTCCAGCTGAGGATCTTACTTTTAAAGCCTGCTGAACATGTGATATTATAAATTTGTGTGGTTATGTTAGATATTTGAATGGAACTCTTGGTTTCAATAACAAGGATCAGTTGTTCAGGCACAAGTTCTGAATTAAGCCGGCTTCTTAATTACAGGATCAGTTTCATTTGAGTGAATGACACGGGTTTAAACACAGCAAATCATTTTAACTTGTTCAAAATATTTAAATACAGATTGACATTCCCTGCACTGCCTCGGTATAGCATTGTGTTCAATGATCACCTAGACAACTAAAAGATTCAAGTGTGTAAAAAGGAACTGTAGATGCTGCTTTAAACTGTAGACACAGAATGCTGGAGTAACTCAGCGGGACAGGCAGCATCTCTGGAGACAAGGAATGGGTGACATTTCGGGTCGAGATGCTTTGTCAGACTTCTTGACCTGAAACGCCAACCATTCCTTCTCTCCGGAGAGGCTGCCTGCCCCGTTGAGTTACTCCAGCATTTTGTATCTATCTTCAGTTTAAACCAGCATATGAAGAAGGGTTTCGGCCTGAAACGTTGCCTATTTCCTTCGCTCTAAAGATGCTGCCGCACCCGCTGAGTTTCTCCAGCACTTTTGTCTACCTTTGATTTTCTTAGTTTTTATCATTTATACTCCATTTATTTTTTCATTTCTGCCACCTAGGCCTAGGCTTTGTGCCAGGGATCGGGAATAATGACAAAATCATTAATACATTGTTACTACATCCCAAATTATTTCAGAGCCATGCTATTTTTGCAATGAACTCATTCATAAATTCATGTTGTAGGAGCAGAATTAGACCATTCAGCCCATCAAGTCTATTCTGCCATTCAATCATGGTGCTGAGCAGCTGGGAGGTGTGTTCCAGCACCTGTTCCAGGGCTCTTTGACCAGCAGCACAGTCCCCGCGATGTGGAAAAACTCAACAGTGATTCCCATCCCAAAGAAGGGCACCACCAAGGTCCTGAATGACTCTCACCTCCCTGGTCATGAAGGCCATGGAGAGGATCATCAAGGAGCACATCACCAAGGCAACTGGCTCGATGATGGATCCATTGCAGTTTGCTTACCAGGCTGGCAGGGGTGTCGATGACGCAAAAATATTCATCTTAAACACCATCCATAAGCATCTGGAAATCCCCAAGACCACAGCCAGACTTCTGTTTGCAGACTTCTCATCAGCATTCAACACCATGCAGTCACATATTTTGGCTGAGAAGCTCATCACCCGCTTCCACCTCAACCACCAACTCACTTTGTGGATTATAGACTTCCTCACCAACAGATCACACCTTGTGAACCACACCTTGTCCGACACCCTCTTCACCTTCACTGGCTCTCCACAAGGCTGTGTCCTCTCCCCACTTCTCATCATTCTCTACACTGATGACTGCAGATCCACCCAGCCAAACTGCCATTTTGTAAAATTTGCTGATGACACAGTCCTCCTGACTCTGCTTCCCAGCCATACACAACATCACAGCTCAGCCCTGCAGGACTTTATAGTATGGTGTGAAAGGTCTTGTCTTGAGCTAAATATAAGCAAAACCAAGGACATGATTGTGACCTTTCCCCCCCCCCCAACAGAGACAGATGGCTGAGGCAGCCACCACTATCATCCAGCAGGAGCCAGTGGAGATAGTGGAGGTATACAAATACCTGGGAACATCCTTCGACAACCTGCTAAGGTTTTCCTCTAATACAGAGGAAATCCTTAAAAAGTGCCATCAGAGACAGTACCTACTCAGGAAGCTGAAGTCATTTGGGATTAACAAAGACATTCTCACCACATTCTACTACGCATTCATTGAAAATGTAATAACGTTCTCTTTCACTAGCTGGTTCCACTCCATCACCCTGCAAAACAGAAACCGCCTGTTGAATGTGGTCAAGGTCTGCTCAAAAATCATTGCGCAGCCCGTCCGCCCTCTCACTGCCCTATGCGGCCAACAGTCTGTAAAGTTAACACGCAGGATTCTTCACGACCCCTCTCACATCCTGTTTCCTGAGTTTGAGTGGCTCCCCTCAGGACGCAGACTCCGCTCTCCGGGTTGCCGGACACAGAGGAGGAAGGCAACCTTCATCCCCAGGGCTGTCCAGCTTCTTAATGCCGATCACTGACTCATGAACATATGAAATGAAATAACCTTCTATATGCACTTTTTAACTGAAGCACTAAGGAAGCACTTTAAAAACTATTCCTATGTGTTGAATGTTGATGTGCGGTGTGTGTTGTGTGATTGTTCAGTGTGTCTGTGAAATGCGTGTGTTGGTTGATTGTGCAGTATGCGTGCTGCTTATGTTTGTTGATTGTGTTCCTTTTTAAAAAGCTACTGTAATGCGCCCTTTTAAATTGCCCCTCGGAGACGAATAAAGTGCTTTGAACTTGAACTTGATCTATCTTTCCCTCTCAATCACATTCTCCTGCCTTCTCCAGATAACCTCTGACACCCTTAAATAATCAAGAATCTGTCAATCTCCACCTTAAAAAATCAATTGACTTGGCCTCCACAGCCTTCTGTGGCAAATAGTTGCGCAAATTCACCACTCTCTAACTACAAAATTCCTCTTCATCTCCATTCTAAAGGTGACAAACATAGCAGTGACCTTGCAAGTCTAATAGGGTACACTATACCAGGGCAAGAGAAAACTCAACATCCTTCTTTAAAACCATAAATTGCAACCTCAGTTTAGCAACTCCGAATTGTCAACATTCCCTTCACTGCCTTGGTACAGCATTGTGTTACAGACACAAAAAGCTGGAGTAACTCAGCGGGACAGGCAGCATCTCTGGAGAGAAGGAATGGGTGACATTTTGGGTCAAGACCCTTTGTCAGACTTCTTGACCTGAAATGCCAACCATTCCTTCTCTCCAGAGAGGCTGCATGTCCCGTTGAGTTACTCCAGCATTTTGTATCTATCTTCAGTTTAAACTAGCGTCTGCAGTACCATCCCACGCAAGATTGTGTTGTCAACTTTAACTCATGCACAGGACAATGTGGCTGCCAATTTGGATTTCAGAGGGTCAGGTAACATCTGTGGAGGGAATGGACAGACAATATTTCAGGTCGGGATCCTTCTTCAAACAAGCAAGTGATGGCCTTCCCAATCACCTGCTTCTTTTGTCCACCCCAACAGTGACAGGATGTGAAGCCATCGTTGCCTTGTTGAACTACTAACTGCGTTCTGTAAATAGTGTTCAATGTAGAACAGCGCACCAGCAGCACAGGAGGTGATTGATCTGTGGACTGTCTCCCAATTTAGCCTTGTTCTTGTGTTCATGGGACTAAGTTAGAAGGTGGTCACAGAGTAAATCACATTGGCCAGAGTGCAGTCAATGATGTGCCATATTGAAAAGGACAGCGTTTCCTTCCCTTGAGGGCACCAGTAAACAGGTGGATTTTACCAACATCCTGGACTAACCTGGTCACCATTGTTCGCATTAATTCTTTATTCTGGATATAAATAATTGAAGATAGACTGAAGAAGGGTCTAAACCCGAAACATCACCCATTCCTTCTCTCCAGAGATGCTGCCTGTTCCGCTGAGTTACTCCAGCATTTTTTGTCTATCTATAAATAATTGAATTTAAGTTGGCAGAGGGAGAAACAAGTAGCGTTTGAGAGCAAGAGAGTGAATGCACTGTAACGTGGGCAGGGAGAGGATGATATGCAGCTCAAACTCAAAGACATTTAGGCCAAGTAGCCTCCTCTAATACATTCTGTGTGAATGCAAAAAATAAAAATTCTAAATAATAGTTCAACTTTCTCAATGAGTATTGATGTCACTTTATTCGGGTAAGCTGTCTTGGTGACTAATACTGATTGTAGGTAAGAACCATCTCTAATTCCCTGTTTAATTTACACACTAAATGGATGCACATGAGACTGTGATGAAGCCACAATGTGGTGAATATGAGATTAGTCTCCTGACAGCCTGATTATTCCGTATTGTATGAAGAGATGAATAAATAACTCAATCAAAGAGCCCTTGAACTAAGAAAGGCAAATGAACCATGTCTTATCTCTGTGTAAGCACTATCAACAGCCTCATAATAAAGTACATCTTCAAAGAATCAAATGGGGCAGATTTGTTCTGGTATTTTATAGACATCAGGAGATCAGATCTAAAGCCATTCCGATTCCACCAAAATTCAGCACATGAGAGCTATTTTTAAATGGTAAACAGGTACATGATGATACAATGCAGAACGACAGGATGGGTACAGAGAAATTAAAAGAACCAGAGCAGACAGCTAGATGCCTCTAAGGGCCATGAGACAATTAGGAGAAACACAGCAGTAATTTGCAAAGCTATTTCCTCCCACAGAATAGGAGACCTATTGATAGTTAACTCAAGAAGTAAACGTCTGAAAACGCAGAGGAGTTTAATTATTACATATTCATTGGTTTGGATGTCAAACTAAGAGAAAACATTCAGTGCAAATAAATGAAAAATGCAAAGGGCCATATAGTGTGGAGTTGCTGATCTGAACTCAGTCCTAGGGTGAAGGCATTGAAATACATTCCTGTTTAAACAAGACTTCTATATTTCAAAGTGCTTCATGTGAAGATCAATGCAGATTTTCAGTAGTTGAGCTGACATTTTGCACTCTATGGTAGTCACTGCCAGACTGAATGTACCGCAGAATAACTCCAGCTCATCAGATTTCATTCACCAGCCACAGCAGTGAGCCTTCTGCCTTCTGATACAAAGGCCATTTTATCACCATAGCAACAGACTGTCTGCAACTACTGCCTCAGTATAGTTTATGGATGGAGACATTCGATTCAAAACAATTTTGTTTGTATGTCACGAGATCCACGGTGAGTTGGATTCAAAATTGCTTGGGTCTTAGAAAAGGGTTATAGGTGGAAGGGAGTTTCACTGGTTAAAGCATGGGACCAGTAGTGTGCTGCAGAGATGGGTCCTCTGGTGCTTGTGATATATATGTGCGTGTGTATAATATATATATATATAGACACACACACATATATACAGATAGATATATATACAGACACACACACACATATATATTTTATCTATCTATATACACATACACATATATATGCACACACATATATATTGATAGATATATATAGATACACACACACACACACAGATATATTTATCTATCTATATACACATACACATATATATGCACACACACATATATATTGAGATATATATACAGATACACACACATATATATGCACACATATATATATATATGTATGTGTGTGTATATATGTGTGTGTGTGCACGTGTTTGTAAATAAATAAATAGAAAAATATAGATATGTATGACGGATAAAAATGTAGGTAGTTGATTAGTAGGTGTGCAGACGAAATAAAAACTACTGGAGCTTTGAATAATGAGGAAGACTGTCAAAGGGTGCAGCAGGATACAGATCAGTTGGAAATATGGGCAGAGAAATGACAGATATGAGTGCTTAATCCAGACCAACCTGAGGTCATGAATTTTGCGTGGTCAAATACTATAAATGGGAGGACTCGTAGAAACATTGATGTACAGATGGATCTTTGGATGCAAATCGGTAGCTCCAGAATGTGGCGACACAAGTAGATAGAGAAAGGGAGCGGTCAAAACACTGCAACATTGAGCTGCCAGTCACGTCTCCCACAAGCACGTTTCCACAAAGGCCACAGCATCATCGTCACAAGCATTAATCCAGGCTCTAGATCCAGGTTCTTCTGCTGCCTCCACAATACTCCTTACAAATAGCATCAGCGAACTTCCCTGCACGGATACTGGTCCCCCTCCAGTTCAGGTGCACCCCATCCCTCTTGTACAGATTACCTCTGCCCCGGAAGAGATTCCAATGGTCTAAAATTGTAAATCTCTGCCCGCTTCAACAACTCCTGCATTCATCTTCCTATTTCTACATTCACTAGCACATGGCATCGAGGGTAATCTGGAGATCACTACCCTTTGGCATCTATAGGGGCTGTACCTGCCCAGTGCCTTTTTTAGGTTTGAGGTAACTGCTTTTGTTTATTATACACCCACAGTGATCTCACTGTCCTCCATGCCCTTCTCCTTGGTGAATACGGATGCAAATAACACACTTCATAGCTCGTACACTACATTCTCTGACTCCAAACGTGAATTCCCTCCTTTATTTTTGAGTGCTCCTACCTTCTCTCCAATTATCGCCATTTCAATGTACATATATAAAGCCTTAGAAGTTTCTTTACTCGGACTTGTCAATTACATTTCATGGGTCCATTTTGACCCTTACAATCACCTGCCTGCATTCTTCCTGCTTGCTTTATATTCTCCTAAAGCCCTGTCTCTGATTTTCATTTCACCTTACATATGCTTCATTTTTCTTTTTGGCTAAATTTATCTCTCAGGTCATCCGAAACTCCCTTACCTTGCCATGCTTGTCCGTCTTCCTTACTGGAACTTGCCGGTCTGAACTCTGATCTGCTAGCCTCGTTAACTCCCACATGTCCAATACTTTCCCAATAACAAATTCTCCCAATTTTCCATCCCCAGCTCCGTCCACCGCAAGTGGCAGCCTCACCAGCAGCCTGTCTCATCCCTTTCTTCTTTTGTTGCTTTTAGTCTGTTTTATTTGTATGTTTTAATGTATCTTTAGTGTATTATGTGGAGGGTTGGAGGCAACTTTTTTTTTACCTCTTCCCTCGATGGAGATGCGACTTTTTCCGTATCGTATCTCTGTCCACACTTCTGCCTAACATTGTGGAGTTGGCAATCCCTTTGTTAGGGACCGACTTCGGGAGCTCCACCCGCAGGAGTTTCGACCGCCTCGATCACGGGAGCCTCGATCGCCCCATTGCGGGGGCTTCTATCGCCGACCGCGAGGGAGGAGGAAGAAGGTAAAACGTTATTCGCCTTCCATCACAGTGGGGAATGTGAAGTCGCCAAAAAACAAGATGGAAGTGCTGCCTCCGCTGGTGGGGACTCGGAGGGATTGCCGTGAGTACAGTGATCTCGGTGTTTGCGGGGACATCGCGCCATGAGAACATCCTGGAGTCCGGTGCGAGTGTGGACGGCTTTCTGACTGTTTGGGCGGACAGGGACTGCAGAGAATGACAGCGGTCAGTACAACTCTGGTCACATCACGGTGAAGGAGCATGTGTGTGGTCCGGACATTGAACTGATGGCTGTGGGTCTCCGCTTATGCTGTGTGCCCTGGGGATTCTCACACACCGCTGTGGTGGCTGTTTATGTTTAATCTTTATGTAGTTTTGTATCTCGTTGCTTTTTTGGTATGACTGTATGGTAAATCAAATTTCACTGTACCTCAATTGAACCATTGCCTAATCATGTAATCTGCCTTACCCCAATTTAGTACTTCCCCACCCCTTAGGCCCTGACTTATTCTTATTCAGAACTACCTTAAACCTTATGAGGTTGCGATTACAGTTGCTAATAGATGTAGCTGAGTCAATAATCCACTGAACAAGTTTGAATTATATAATGCTTCACTTGTAGAGTAAAAGTTGCCAGAATCATGGTTCATACGCCTTAAAAGGTGGTATTAGTGAACCCAGCAGTTGTGTATCGTGATTGTTTTAGTTCAATGATTTTGGGGAGGGTTGAGGAGTGGACTGTGTTCTTTCTCTCTCTCGAGCACACTTTAACCTGACCGTTCCATATCATTGCCACCGTGATTTGTATTTTGGTTTATTTGTTGGAGAGAATGATTTAGAAAAGCCTCTGGCAGTAAACAGGATATGCACCTTTAGCTGCTGATTTTCCAATTCAACTACATTTCGTATGAAACCACAACATTAAAGTTAAATCAAAAATTGACAATGTGTTCTGGAGTGGAAAGGGAGGGAGGGAGGAAAGAGATTCTATTGACTCTCTCGGTGTGTGTGTTCAGGACCAGCATATTTCTGTTGGAGTGAAGGGCCAGGCTGGCAAGATCAGAGATTCCTGTTTGATGAAGATTACTGAGGCTCTGATCAAGAAAAAGGTATATAGGGTTAGAGAAGGTATAGAAAACGGTGTAGGCCGTTTGGATGAAACAACTACCAGAGGACCTGAAGGGTGCTATTTCCCACAGGGTGGTGGGTACATGGAATGAGCTGCCAGAGGAAACATTAGAAACGTGTATGTAGGACATTTACAGTACATGAATACAAAACATAGAAACATAGAAAGTAGGTGCGAGAGTAGACCACCAGGTCCGTCGAGCCCGCACCGCCATTCGCTCATGGCTGAACACTAAACAGACACACTTACCCACAAACAGTAGACACAAGACACAGAACACAAGACACTACCCTCCCCTTTATACCGCTATCACCCCTCTCCACCCCAAGAACCTCGTGATCTCCTGGGGGAGGCAAAAAAACGGATAAAAACCCAGGTCCAATTCGGGAAAAAAATCCGGGAAATTCCTCTCCGACCCCAATCCAGGCGATCGACACTTGTCCAGGAGATCACTCAGGTCTTACTATACTAACCATACCTAGGTCCATATCCCTGCCCTCTCCCCGTAGCCCCTTATCCCCTTGGCAGCTAAAAAACCATCTATTTTAGTCTTAAATATATTTAAAGTTTCTGCTTCCACTGCTCCCTGGGGCAGTGAATTCCATAAATTAACCACCCTCTGGGTGAAGAAGTTCTTCCTCATCTCAGTTTTAAAAGAGCCCCCCCTTATTCTGCAACTATGTCCCCTAGTTCTAGTTTCCCCGATCATTGGGAACATCCTCGGTGCATCCACCCGATCAAGGCCCCTCACGATCTTATATGTTTCAATGAGATCGCCTCTCATTCTTCTAAACTCCAAAGAGTAGAGTTCCAGCCTACTTAACCTTTCCTCATATGTCAATCCCCTCATTGCAGGAATTAATCTTGTAAACCTTCGCTGCACTGCCTCCAGGGCTAGTACATCCTTTCTTAAGTATGGACCCCAGAACTGTACACAGTATTCCAAATGTGGTCTCACTAATACTGTGTACAGCTGCAGCAAGACCTCCGTGTTTTTATACTCAATCCCCCTAGCAATAAAGGCCAAAACTCCATTGGCCTTCCTGATTGCTTGCTGCACCTGCATACTAACTTTTAGTGATTCATGTACTAATACCCCTAGATCCCTTTGCGTTGCATTACAACGCAGCTCCTCCTCATTTAGAAAATAACTTGCCCTATCATTTTTTTCCCCAAAGTGAATGACTTCACATTTATTAGTATTAAATTTCATCTGCCAAGTTGTTGCCCACTCACCTAGCTTATCTATATCCTTTTGCAGACTCTTCCTATCCTCCTCATCCCCTACTTTTCCTCCCATTTTTGTATCGTCCGCAAATTTTGATATATTACACTTGGTTCCCTCCTCCAAATCATTTATATAAATTGTGAACAACTGGGGTCCCAGCACCGACCCTTGCGGAACCCCGCTAGTTACCGGTTGCCATCCCGAGTATGAACCATTTATCCCCACTCTCTGCTTCCTATTTGTTAGCCAATCCTCTACCCATGCTAATATATTACCCCCAATCCCATAATTTTTTATTTTTAGCAATAATCTCTTATGTGGCACCTTGTCAAAAGCCTTTTGGAAGTCCAAGTATACCACATCCACCGGTTCCCCTTTATCCACCCGGGTTGTTACTTCCTCAAAGAATTCGAGCAGATTCGTTAAACAGGACTTCCCCTTCACAAAACCATGCTGGTTCTGTCCGATGAAGTCATGTTTATCCAAGTGCCCCGTTAGTGTTTCTTTAATAATTGTCTCTAACATTTTACCCACCACTGATGTTAGACTAACCGGTCTATAGTTACCCGCCTTCTGTTTACTTCCTTTTTTAAATATAGGTGTTACATTGGCCATTTTCCAATCCACTGGGACCGTTCCTGCCTCCAGGGAGTTTTGGAAAATTATCACCAATGCATCCACAATCCCCACCGCTATCTCCCTCAAGACCCTTGGATGTAATCCATCAGGCCCAGGGGATTTATCCTCCTTCAGTCTCATTAATTTCCCTAATACCACCTCCTTGGTGATCTTAATAGTATTTAGCTCCTCCATTCCTACCGCCCCCTGTTTATCCAGCGTTGGAATATTTTTTGTGTCTTCTATGGTGAAGACTGATACAAAATACTCGTTTAATGCCTTTGCCATTTCCATGTTCCCCACCAACAACTCTCCAGTCTCACCCTCCAATGGACCAACGTTCACCTTAGCCACCCTTTTTCTTTTTATATAGCTATAAAAACTCTTACTATTAGTTTTTATGTTGTTCGCTAAATTCCTTTCATAGTCTATTTTCCCCGTCTTAATTAATCTCTTAGTTATTTTTTGCTGACCTTTAAATGCTTCCCAATCCTCTACCCTCTCACTATCTCTGGCTACCTTATATGCCCTTGCCTTCAGCCGAATACTATCCTTTATAGTTTTACTGAGCCATGGCTGACTGTTCTTACCCTTACCCCTTTTTTTCTTCATAGGAATAAATTTTTCTTGAAGGTTATACAGTATACCCTTAAACGTACACCACTGCTCATGTACCGTCTTATTCTTGAGTCTGCTATCCCAGTCAACTTTGATCAGCTCAGTCCTCATACCTTCATAATCCCCCTTATTTAGACTAAGCACCCTAGCCTGAGTTTCAACCTGCTCCCCTTCTATTTGAATATGGAATTCGACCATATTGTGGTCACTTGTTCCCAACGAGTCCCTAACTATGACATTTTTAATTAATCCTGCTTCATTACACAGGACCAGATCCAAGATTGCCTCCCCCCTTGTCGGTTCTGTGACATACTGTTCTAGGAAAGATTTAGGTTACGCGCCAAATAGGACAAGTAAACATCCATTTTTGTAGCTGATCTATATCCCGTTGTATGCCTAGACACCCTTCTTTACGTCAGCAACCCCAGCAATCTTGGTGTCACCTGCAAACTTACAAACCCATCTACGTTTATGCCCAAGTCATCGCAAAACAGCAGTCCAGGCACCCACCACCCTGTGTGTAAAAAACACATGCCCTTCAAACATTTCCCTTTTCACCTTAAAAGCTATGCCCTTTATTCTTTAATATTTCCGACAAGGGAAAATATTTTTTATTGATTTCATCACATAATGTGGGGCTCATTGACATTCATGGAACAAACAGACCCTTCGGCCCACAATATCTGTGCTAAACATGACACCAAGACCAACCCTCATCTACCTGTACATAATCCACACCACTTCATTACCTGCATATTTCATGTGCCTATCAAATAAATCTCTTAAATGCCACTATCATATCTGTTTCCACCAGCACCTCTTGTAACACATTCCAAGCAGTCACCAACCTCTGTAAAAAATAAGTGTTCCTCACATCTCCTTTATCTTAAGGAAGGACTTGAACTTTATTTTGCATTCCAACACTGTGAGGAATGTGCAGGAGTCACTGTGGTGGATGTTCATGTTAAAATGTGTTTTTGAGCCTGTTGCTTTTAATTGTATGACTGACCTGGCCAGTGAAATTCCTCGTATGTTGCAAAACATACTTGGCGAATAAAATTTGATTCTGATTCTGATTCTGACCTTAAAACCATACTCTCTACTATTTGATATTTCCATACTGGGAAATAGATTGACTGTCTAACATATCTATGCCTCATAATTTTATATACTTCTTCTCTATTACGTCTCCTTGCAACCTATGACTTTGCCATTTTTCATTGTCCATCTCAAGTATCAGCTGAAATTTATTCTTGACCAAGTTGCTCTTATTGCACAATAATGACCACTTCGGGTGAATGAGAATGGATAGCAGGCGAAGGTTATGATGAAACACCATTATTTTTCTACCACGCTTCAATCCTTTACGTACTGCTGCTCAAGGGGATATTAAATTGCAAAGTAACCTGGAATGCAGTCTGCATGAAATCTATGATATCCATTGTAGTCTAGGAATGTCTTGGTATTTTGTTTATGCTGCTAGCTACCACTGGGATCAAGTTTGAGATTTCTATTTAAGGTATCATTTAACGAGATGACATAAATTTAAGACCACCCATTTAAAGCACGAGGTTGTGAGCATTTAGGGAAGGAAGGAAAGAAGGAGACAAGGATATCAACTGAGCAAAATTAAAAAAAGGGCTGTGGGAACTCAGTAGGTCAGTCAGCACCTGTGGAGGGAATGGACAGATGGCGTTTCAGGTCAGGACCCTTCCTCAGATTGATGGAGTAGAGTGAAAATTGCTGATAGAGAGGTGAGGGGTGGGGCAAGAGCTGGCAAGTAATAGGCGGATCCAGGTAAGAAGGATCACTTGGCAGATTCGTCAGGTGGGGGAGAGAAGTGTGGAGATAGTGACAGAGGCTGGAGGCAATAAGCAAAGACAAAGGGGTGAAAATGGTGGAATCTGATGGGAAAACAAGGTGGGGAGTGAAACATGGAGGGGAGGCAGAGGGGGGGGGGGGGGGGATGGCGAGTAGATGAGAACAGGCTGGGGTAGAAACATCGCTAGAATTTAAAAGATTGAGGGGGGATCTTATAGAAACTCACAAAATTCTTAAGGGGTTGGACAGGCTAGATGCAGGAAGATTGTTCCCGATGTTGGGTAAGTCCAGAACAAGGGGTCACAGTTTAAGGATAAGGGGGAAATCTTTTGGGACCGAGATGAGGAAAACATTTTTCACACAGAGAGTGGTGAATCTCTGGAATTCTCTGCCACAGAAGGTAGTTGAAGCCAGTTCATTGGCTATATTTAAGAGGGAGTTAGATGTGGCCCTTGTGACTAAAGGGATCAGGGGGTATGGAGAGAAGGCAGGTACAGGATACTGAGTTGGATGATCAGCCATGATCATATTGAAGGGCCGAATGGCCTCTACTCCTGCACCTATTGTCTATGTTTCTATATCCTCCGTTTCACTTTCCTTGACTGATTCCACAATTTGCATCCCTTTGATTTCCCCACTTACCATCTGTACCCTTCGCTCTGAGGAAGCTAATCTTGCAGATCTCTACATTTCCACACAACAAAGTTTGTCTTTATCCACTTTATTTGGGAATCAGTCAAATCAATAATGTGTAAAATATACAAATTAGAGGCAAACATCCACTGATAAACAGGGTAAATCAATCTAACACGATCTAAATTTGTTTGAAAAGGTCCATGTTGAAAGCAATTTAAACATTAAATTACATGATTTGCAAAGTTGAAGCAGGATCCCAACCCTGACCAACTCTTACTGGAATGGCAATATCCAAACGTGGACCTGTTCAGGGTGGGGATCAAGCAGCTTCAGAGTAAAACTGACAAACCTGATAAAGCAAAGCAGCCCAAGAGTGGGAAACACTACAGAACTATAGATTACAACTAAAGAACTGTATTGTTCTACGTTCTACAGGTAGCCACAACATTCGTTGGCACTGCTGTTAAGTCATTGAAATGAGTATGGTCAAGATGAGACTTTCATTTACATTTATTTAAAACAGTTGAAGCAAGGGCTATTCCAAAGCTGTCTAATTTAACAAGGAAACTGCAAATGTTCATTTATACGGTTAGAAATGATTAATGGTAAAGGAAAATCAAGAACAGTCAACGTGTGCAGCATGTCATTCAGCATCCGAAAGAAAGCAATTAACATCTCGAGTGAACCCCTTCATTTTTGTTCCAATCTAAACACAACATAACCAACATTCATTTCTAGAATATTCTCTTTTACTACTAATATTTGCAATTGAATATTGGGATGCATCCAAGAGTTTTTGGGAGAGGAGAAACATGCTGGCAAACACGGATACAAGTGACTACTGAGAAAGCAGTGGTTACATACGTAACAAGGTTGGGTTACCCAGGTGAACAACCACACACCCGTTTTCTAACACGGTTAACAGCTAAACACTTTAGATACATAATGCCACTGGGTACACTACAATCAATGAAAATAAATAAATGTAAATCACACTCATGCCAAATGTAGACAGCAGCAAGATTGCAGAAGCCTGAATCCCCAATGCAGCTACAATCCAGTGACACTACCAACGATGCATTTACATTTTCCAGGGTAGGAAGTAGTGAAGTAAGGTTTTCAATGACGTCAGCACCAGCGATGGATCTCACGTTAGGTATGGAGATTTATTTCTTCATCCCCCCTTTCTATGACAAAGCAAGCACTAGGAAAAAAAGATTAGATATTAAAACACGACAAAATGTTAATGTTCGCGGTAAAGATAATCATCAAAATGTACAGAATGTCTATCAGAATTTTCAAAGGAAACTATGTGGTGGAATTCTAGCAATGGGGTGTTATTTATTTAGTGTGGACATTTCTTGTACATTACAGGCAAATTCACTATTTAATCATCAACCATTATATACTCTTTCATTAAAACCTAGTAGTTTCTACAAACTATTTAATTTGAAATCACAAAATATTTTATCTGCCCTTTTGAAGTGAAATATTGAAAATGGAAAACATTGGAATCTTTATAACAGCCTCTGATATCTGATGCAGAAACACGGAATTATTACAACACAGGAGCAGGCCGTGGAGTTTACACTGTTTCCCCAGTATTAGAGTAGGAAGGAACTGCAGATGCTGGTTTACATCAAGGATAGAAGGAAAGCTGGAGTAGCTCAGCAGGCCAGGCAGCATCTCTGGAGAAAAGGAATATGTGACATTTTGTGTTGCGACCCTTCTTCAGACTGAAATGTCACCTATTCCTTTTCTCCAGAGAATCTGCCTAACCAGCTGAGTTATTCCAGCTTTTTGTGTCTAACTCTATTAGTCTTGCTCTTTTCCCATAACCTTTCAAAATATTCTTGCTGAACTTTCTATTCCTCTCACTTTTGAAAGCCTTGATTGATCCTGAGCCCATCACCCACAGGCAGGGAGTTCTGGATCATCACCATTCTCGTTCTACATCCTTGTAATTTTTGCCCCAAATTTTAAATGTTCAGCTAATGGTTAATGGAGCCCATTATTCAGCCTCTACACATTGGCACCCGCCCAGAACCTGTTACATTACTTGAGATAGAACACCACAAAATTATTCAAGACAAAAAATAAAAAATCTAATTTGTTCTTCTTGCAAAATCAGATTGTTTTAAAATGGTACGCATCCTAGTTTAGTATGTTACATCTCTACACCCGTCATCTGCGTGGAAGGAACTTTCCATAGTCTAACCAGCCATTTCCACACACATTTCAACACCGACAGTTGCAATGGTGTTACTCTACAACAAACACAACCCATGAATTACTGCAACATAACAAAATAAGAGTAGGAGAGGACCCACAGAATAATGTGTTTGAAGGAAGTGCAGATGCTGGTTTAAAACGAAGATAGATACAAAATGCTGGAGTAACTCAGCGGGACAGGCAGCATCTCTGGAGAGAAGGAATGGGTGACGTTTTGGGTCGAGACCCTTCTTCAGACTGTTAGGGGGGGGGGGGGAGTAGATACATAAATAAGCAAGTATTAAGGTGTGAAAATACGGCAAAGGGAATGGAGATCAAGGAAAAAGTAGAATAGATCATTTAGCTGGGAGAAGGTAACAACAAAGCAAACAGAGATAACATGTATTTTGAGCAAATAAGACTGTTGGGCGAACTGGGAAAGGGGAGGGATGGAGAGAGATTGAAAGCAAGGGTTACTTGAAGTTAGAGAAGTCAATGTCAATGAGACGTCACTAAGTATATTAGTTCACTTTGGAGTTTGGCAAGTGAAGTTGGAGGAATATACATTGCCCACAATTACCTCCTTGTAAAAACTCAGATTCGTGAGTCACGATCTTCCACATACAAAACTGTGCTATTAAGAATGCACTTGTATCTTATCTGAATACTCTTCAGTAAATTGCCTACCACAGACGTTAGGCTCAATTGTCTACTGTTTTCCTTGCAATCCTCCTTAGAGGCACAACCCATTCTAGAAAGCAGTTTAAACTACAATACAAAATACACCATCCCCAACGTGAATATTAACTGAGGCTTTTCTCAAATCAGTAGGTTTTTAAATGTTCAATCTGCTGAAACAGTGGGGTGAGATAAGAGACAAAATGGAAGTTTTCAGCACGTCAAATTTGGCACAAGATTTCTAATCCTGAACAATTATCATTTCATCTACCGGATAAATGTCACGGCAATGGTTTGAGTCCCATTCACAATCTTCACACTGGTTTTCAGAGTTGTTTCCAACTACTTGGGTTAGTTTCAGAATGTTGAATCACAGAACTTGCTCATCCCCTTTTATTGGGCATACTGAGCACCGCACAATTTTTCCATACCCTTCAGGGACGTTAAATGTGCAGATTGTGATGCACACAACTTTCGATAAGCATCAATTTTAACTGTTCACAAATGTCATACGAATCCAGCTTGCACTTGGTTTCAGAGATCCAGCAAAAAAATGTGGGACAAAAACCCAGGTGGATTTTGGATTAACTGTTTGAAGGAAGAATATTTATTCTCATACTAAAGTAGATACAAAGCAGCAACTTACCAGTTATAGCTTCCTGGGCAAAATACTTCACATCCATATCTTGGTCCTGACTCAGTTTCTCCAATATTGGTTTGACTTCAGTCTGTAAAGTGCTGTAATTTAAAGCAATTTTAAATCCTGTGAACATTGGAAAACCCAACAGTACAATACAATACCTTTTATTTGTCATTTGAACCTCACATGAGGTTCAAACGAAAGTAGCACTCCTAAACCTCAAAATACGCTGGATATCATTGAGCTTAGAATCTGCCTTTCTCCCTCTCAGTTAACCTCAGTTAACATGACAATAAACTCACTTGAACTTGAACTAACCTCCCATTTTCACAAGCCTGATAAGGGCTAGGACAACTAACCAGGCAGTACAGAAGTAAACTACAACATAGCTCATTTGGGCTCATGGGTGGCAATAGAAAGACACTTGCATAGTTAATTTTAACCAGATTGAAGGGAATGGGCAGAAGTGGATACACCTCCTTCGTGTGGTAAATAGAAACTGGGGGATGCATAAATTAAAATTTAATCACAAAAGCAGTTTTATGAAAGGTATTAGCTAAAATTACCTCCTGTGGCTTTCACTACTGAAGTACAATTTGTACTTCAGTAGTGAAAGCTTCAGTAGTGAAAGCTGAACAATTTGTACTTCATTGACTTAAGACCAGAGGGAGGAGCATTAAAGGGGAACTGTGGGGTAATGTTTTCGTACAGTGTTGGAATTATTATGTGGAATGTGCTGGAGGCAGAAACTGTAGCATCATTTAAGCAGCTCCTGGGCAGGTACTTGAATGAGCAGGGAATAGAGGGAAATAGTATTAATGCAGGTAAGTGGGATTAATATAGAAAGAATGATGTAGGAAGGAACTGCAGATGCTGGTTTAAACCATTTCTTCGATCCAGAGATGCTGCCTGTCCCGCCGAGTTGCTCCAGCATTCTGTGTCTATCTTAATTTAGATAGATATGGTTGGCACAGATGGGGTGAGCTGAAAGATCTGTTTCTATTCTATGCCTCCACATGGACTGAGGAACGGTTAATGGAGTTTGATGCAGATAAGTGCGGTGCATTGCATTTTGGGAAATGTAACCAGGGCAAGACCTACTCAGTGAATGGAGTGCAGGTGCAGGTGTGCAGGTGCAGTGTCTTGAAAATGGCGTCATAGGGTGGTCAAGCAGGCTTTCAGCACATTGGTCTTCATCAGTCAGGGTATTGAGTATATGTTGGAATGTTATGCTACAGTTGCTAACATACTCATGATCATAGATATTAAGTAAACAGACCAGTAGTTTCCTGCTTCATGTTCCGCATTTTTTAATGAAATTAATTGAGAGGTTTGGTATCTGTGAGATTGTCGGGATAAAATACAGCTATCTAAAAAGGTAGGAAGTTGAATAAATTGTTAATATGGGTGGAAACTAAAATCCAAGAATCATTGTAGGACCACCACGAAGAATAGACTAGCTAACGGATTCATTCTATTTCATAGAAAAGCAATTAGAGACCACAGATCAGTCATCCTGCTTACTTTGAGCAGGATGCTCTAGTTCTCTTTACGATTCCCAACTAATTTAAGATAATAATTACACACAATACTTACTTAGCATCTAAAACCGGTCCTATTTTCTGCAATGATTTAGCCACATTGAAGCGTACATTTGCCACTTGATCACCTGCCATCTGTAGAACTGTTGGTAACATCTGTTTTGATGTGATATCTTGGCCACAGGCTTCGGACAACACCTGAAAATGTATAATCAGGCACATTTTTAATTTACAAGGACTGAAAAAGACCACCTACCTGATCAGTACAATGCTCACAATGCAATTTTTTAAATGCTGTACAATCAGAGGCTTTAGTCCTTGTTGGGACTAACACAGGGTGGCACCGTGGCGCAGCAGTAGAGCTGTTGTCTCACTACGCCAAGACCCAGTTCGATCCTGACCATGGGTGTTGGAGTTTGTGCATTCTCCCTGTGGTCACATGGGTTTTCTCTGGATGCATTTCTCCCGTATTCCAAAGAGGTGCAGGTTTGGAGGTTAATTGGCTTCAGTATATTGCCTCATGTGTAGGACATAAAACTAGTGTACGGGTGATCACTGGTCGGTGTGGAATCTGTGGGCCGAATGTTCTGTTACCACACCGTATCTCAACTAAACTAAAATGAAATAAAATAAGATCATAGAGTGATACAGCATGGAAAAAGGCACCAGCACAGTCTAAACATGCTGACCAAGACACCCACCTAGGCTAGTAGCATTTCCCATATCTCTCTAGAGTTTCAAGATATAACGTGGAAACAGTACAATCAGCCAACCGTGTCCATGGCGACTATCGATCACCGTACACTAATTCTATGTTATCACACTTTTGCATCCTACACACCAAATATTAACAGGAACCTACTTAGTGCAAAAGACGTAGACTGGGCATAATTTATTAGGCATATCCAAGAGGGTTTCCTAAAACAGAATGTGGATAGTCCAACTCGAGGAGACTATACTGTTGACCTTGTGTTGTGAAATGAGCCTGATCAAAGGGACTAGAATTTTGGGAATAACGATCACAACACCATACATTTTAAGAATACTTTGAATAGGGACAAGTTTGGGGGAACGTACAAAATTGTAGTAAGGCAGATTCAAATGGTATTTTGGCAGGAACGGGGGAGTAAATTGGAAGCAATTGTTTTGATTAAGTCAGGATCTGACACGTGAGAGTCGTTTAAAGGCCAGTTGATCGACGACCGGCATGTTCCAGTAGGACGGGGGATAAGAATGGCAAAGTAGAGATACCCTGGATGATCAAAGGAAGTTGTAAACGTGGTCAAAAAGAAATAGGAAGTGCATGCAAGGTGTAAGATAATGAAATCAGACAGGGCTAGGAAGGAAGGAAGGCAAGATATGGCAGAGAACTCAAGCGGGTAATTTCAAGGGCGAACAGGCGCCAAGAAGATGTAGGCGAGGTACTAAACAAGTACTTTGCATCTGTACTCACCCAGGAGAAGGAAATGGAGAACGGTAAGATCAGTGTGGAGAACACTAATATGATAATTCGGTGTGAAGAATACTCTCAAACCTCTATAGCTGTACAGTAGAGTGAATATTGACAGGTTGCATAACAACCTGGTTCGGTAACTCAAACACTCATGAATGAAAATTACAAAAAGTGGTGGATGCTGCTTGGTCCACCATGGGTACTGACCTGCTGCCATCAAAGGGATCCGTATGAGGCACTGCCTCTGAAAGGTATAGAAGTCTGAAAATTGTGGGTAGGGACAATTTACATTTATATCAAGCCAATTAACCTACAAACCTGTACGTCTTTGGAGTGTGGGAGGAAACCGAAGATATCGGCGAAAACCCACGTGGTCATGGGGAGAACGTACAAACACTATACAGACAGCATCCCCGGGATCAAACCCGGGTCTCTGGCACTCTAACCACGGTAAGGCAGCAACTCTACCGCTGCGCCACTGTGCCACCATTTGGGCCCGTGCGAGGTTGGGCAAACTTGAACACAAAGTGGTGGATTAACTCAGTAGGTCAGGCAGAATCTGTGGAGAACATTGAAAGGTGATGTTTCAGGTAAAGACCCTTCTTCATACTTGGATTGTGGAACAAACTCTGGAGCGTCTGAGGCAGAGTGAAAATCCGGTAGAAGTATATAAACCTACGAGGGGGTAGTTAGGGGAGTAAGTCAGAATATCTTTGTCCCAGGGTGGAAATGTCAAAGACTAGAAGACATTACTTTAAGGTGAAAGGGCACATTTCAAGGAGATGCTGGGGAAAGTTTGTTTTTACACAGCCGGTGGTGGGAATGACGCTGCCAGGAGTGGTTCAGGCAGATACGATAGCAACATTTAAGAGACTTTTGGATAAGCATATGGATGTACAAGGAATGGAGGGATATACGTTATGTACAGTCACATATGAGTTGGCATCATGCTCGACATAGACATTGTGAACTGAAGGGACTGTGATGTACTGTTCTAGGTTATATGTATAGTAAGGATGTGGCAGCATGAAAAATAACGTGAAAGATTCACCAGGATATTGCCTGAATGGAGGGCTTTACTTGCAAGGAGAGATTGGACTGGCTGGGTTTATTCCCACTGGAACACAGGATGCTGAGGGATAATCGCATTGAGATTTTTTAAAAGATGAATGGCAGTCTTTCTCCTAGAGTGGGGGAATCTGAAACTGGAGAACATAGGTTTAAGATGGGAGATCCACGTGGCTAGTTCATTTGCATAGTGGTTGTATTGAACGGTATCACAGTTGGTGTGGATAAGATGGGCCGAAGGGCCCGTTTCATGCTGAAAAACTTTAATACTTTCCCTTCTCATAATTTGCCTTGGCTGCCCATTCCATACTTTTGCTACTTTCTGCACGGATTGGCATCAACACACTAATTCATTCACAAACACGATTTGGAAATAAAATTTTGCGCATGCTTCTCAAAGATTAAACCTATCTAGGATAATAGATTCATAAATCAACAAATAAGGAAATGTCTATGCTTTCCTAGAATCCGGAAACACGAGTTTCAATGTCAATGGTTCATATAATATCTAACTACGAAGTTATGTATAGTGCATTCAGAAAATATCTACATCACTTTTCCCACATTTTTGTACATTACAGCCTTATTCTAAAATGGATTAAATTCATCAATCTACGCAAATTCCCCATAATAAAAAAGTGAAAATAGGTGTTTAGACATTTTTGTAAAGTAATTAAAAAGAAATAACTGAAATATCACATTTACATAAGTATTCAGACCCTTTGAATGCACTGTAATTTATGTATTTTGCAATTTTAAAATAATAAAATTGATCTCAGTTTTATATTTAGATCCCTATAAACATCAATTATTTTCTTTACACAAATACTGGCACAGAAAAACAGGGCCGGGTGGAATGGTTCTTATGACCAGCATGTTTTAATGAAGATAATGCAACTAGAAATCAAGCTCCACTGAGAGAAAGACCAAGTAAGGCACTTCTTGGAAACAGATTACAACTTTGATTCCTTAATTGAGTCATGCTCCAAGATTGTAGACTAACAGTCTTTACTTTATCATTTTGACACAACTCTACACTGGCATTGCATGAAGGGATATCAATATTTAATTTTTGCAGAATGTAAATATTCACAAACAGACAATTATTGAAAAAACGAACTTTTTGAACAAATCCATGATACATTTGTTAAATTCTGCTCTTAGGACTGAGGTCTAACTATATGCTTTATTAATAATAAATATGAACTTTCAAAGTTTAAAACAGAATTATACTCACATTAATGCAGAAAAGGGTGGTCATTCTATGAAGATAGTTGGGATCACTGGCCATGGCGAGAACTTTAGGCACAATTGTAGATTCGGCCCAATCTTTGCCAAACTTCTCCACTAGTTTTGTCAAGTTGTTGGTAGCAGCCTCTCGAATGGCATAAACTGGAAGACACATTCGGAGTAAAGAAAATATCTGAAATGATAATTCTTATTACTGGATTTTCAAACGTAGTGGAATTCCACCTTAGTTAAATAAAATTCAAGTTTCCTGAATGTTTCTCAAATATCACCCTGTTTAATACCAAGTTACACACGGAGGTCGTCGTGCACATGGAAAGTAAAGTGCAAAATTATTAAAACTATTTTAATATATCATTAAATATTTTATCTTGCAATTAAATATTTGAAACATGCATACAAAACAGTTTATCATTGGTTTAACCAATCGCAAATGAATGAAATAACAAAATAACCAAAAGGGGGTGTACCTGATACAAGTGATCATTATTGAAACATTCTCAGTTCCAATTCTAATTGCAAGTTAAAATAAACTCACATCAAAGGCCAAATACAGTCAAATCAAACGTAACATACTTTAAAACAAAATCAGTCCTTCATCATAAAATAGGCAGATTAGATTAGTTTATCTTGACGACATGATTGGCACAGACATTGCAGTCGGATGGGCCTTCCTGTGCTGGACTTTTCTACATTGTATATACTGTGCCAGGGGGGGGGAAATCTATATTTCATTTATCAAAAGGAAAAGAAACCCAAATACAGCTCATAAACAATAGCAACTATAAAAGATGTCTTGACTGATAGCAGAAATTCAACTTGAGGGCCCCCATCACATTTAAATGGCCAAGTGGTTGAGAAATATTAAAATGTCTGTTAAACAAGGTTAAATACATCTGAGTTGTCTTAGAAAAGACTTACAGCATCAATTAACTACTATGATTTGTGCAGTTGTCACCCATGTAATTTAATTGACTAGACCTTATATGCCAGCTACCAGCGTATCTGAATGCAGTGTTCTATTCGTTCAACTATCATGTTGACAGAGGTAACTGTATAGCAGAGATAAATTCATGTTTACTGACATACTTACACCTAGCAAGTGGCAATTCTGAGAAAACACACGGGCATCACAGTCATAGAGCACAGAAACAATTCAGTCAAACTCATCTTTGCCAACCATTGTGCATCATCTAAGCTCGTCCCATTTCCCCACATCTCTCTAAAACTTTCCTATGGGTGGGTGTATTTGTCCACATTTCCTTTAAATTTTGTTATTGCATCATTTAAAAAAAAAAAGAGAAATTCAGGCTAAAGGCAGCTAGAGTATTGTGCAGAGTTTTGGCTACAACACAAGAATACAATGAATGCACTGCTAATGATATAGGTGATTTCTGAAGACAGAGAAAGAGTAAGTAAGTTATGATCAAAGCAAAACTTGTTCAACATGCTAAGTCAGCCAACATCAGTGGAAAGAGAAAGACAGTTAATATTTGCGGTCATCGTAGTGGGTTCTATCAAAAACTAATCATAAAAGATTCTAAACTCGTCACTCTGTAAGGAGTACTCCAATACTGTCACAACATTTCTAAATAACTGATTGCAGAAGTGAACTGCTCTAATGTCATATTTAAATGTTAACTGTAGAGATAATAATGACATTAAAGGAGCACAATAAAATGTTCAATTTCTCCTTTTAGTCAGATTGAAGCATCTTTGCTCTAAAGTGCACATTTTATTTTGAGTTGGCCATATAGATCTTGAACAATAGAACGTGAATGGTCTCATTATTCTTATTTTCTTCAATTATTTAAAGACATATCTTAGATCATACAAAAGGTATTGGATAGCATATGGTCATTTAGACAAAAGTTCAGAGGGGAGTTGATAATCATTGAAGACAAGTTATTAAATAATATTACAGCGTGGATCTCGTGTTAAATGTTTTATTATCATTTCACTGAAAGGAGAGATATATTGAGCAGCTGCAGTATTCAGAATGTTTTGTCATAATCTTTCACAAGATGCCAATATACTTTTTCTGTAGTTGACTAGGAAACAACCAAACATTCCAATTATCTATTGGCACCTGGTGACAAATCATATGAACTTGCTTCTTCAGACAGATTAAAGCTGCATTTTCTGTTCAATTAGGTCATAGGAGGCTGCAATATCTTACTGTTGACTTTCAGAGGCAAGGATAGCTCCTGTAGTTGAGCTTTCCCAGCCCTGACAGAGGCATTCTTCAAGCTTCGTAGAGACTATAATTCACTGGTATGATAATTACAAACTCGTGAACTTACAATTTCACAATTTTTGTGATCAAATAGACAAATATTTTACTTTTTCCAGATTGCAATATTCATCAGTAAGGAAATACTATAATAGATGTTCCAATTGTACAAAGCCAATTGCCTCATTTCACAATGCAATGTCAAATAATAAATGCTAGTCATTGCACAATGTTAAAACAGAAGTAATACAAATAACTTCCATCAGCTCATTCTTTTCATCTACCTAAGGTTCCTGTAAGGGGCATCAGTTGCAGTACACAACTACCCATCAACTCGTGATCCAAGTTACATAGAATCAAAAACAACTGATACTAAAGTGAGATTTATTGTAAATGTAATTCTATATATCTGTGCCCATTGCTTCCAGTCCCTCAATGACCTCAAATACCACAATCCATTCTGACAAATCAACACAAAAATGCAAAAACTCAATTTTATTACTCAGCTGTATCTTGCATGTTGAGCAACTCTGGCTGTGGTTTTATTCAATACATTTACTCATAAGTAATAATGCACATCCATATTTATGCCGTTTCGGGTCATTTATCACGTGCCAATGAAGAGGGGACCCATTCCCTGAGGGCACATTTAACCGATCAAACAAAAGCAGTGGGAGAAATGAAGTTATTCTTTTCTCAGAAGTGTTTCTCATCACTTCCGGAGAAATAACTTAGTTTTCTCACAATGCTCTCCTTTGAGATTCTATATTATCTTACAAGGAGTTGCATTAATTCAACTGTATCAGTATGAATTTCTAATTTTATAATTAGTAAATTGAAAGGGTGGAGAAAAAAGATGGAAAAAATTGTTTACTGTTGGAAACAAAGCTTTTTAAAAATATTTATAAACAGTGACATTGAAAGCTGCTGATCTGCACGTCTCCTTGTACTTGTTTACTGTTCTACAAATTACTGATTTGTCCGACTTCTGATTTGCTGGAATTCCAGTCAGCCAGCATAGATTACTGGCAGTAACTGTAACACATCCCACAAAAGTTTGCATGTTTACTGTAAAGTATCCTAACTAAATCTTCACAGTTAGCCAACTACGAAAACATTCTTCCCATGTATGCAATTCCAACTACCAATTAATAGTGAGCAGAAGAGGCTGATGAAGAGATGCATTCAAGACTCAAGGCGCAGCTTGACAGACATTAATATTGTATAGGCGAATGGTTAGAAATTTCTCACTCTATTAGGCAGACCATACATAAATCAGAAGCATTCAAATGAAAACAGAAAATAGGACTTTGGCTTATAGGAATTTGGTTAGGCCATATTTGGAGTATTGCGTGCATTTCTAGTCACTGGTTAGTATATAAAATTATGAGAGCCAGGATGGAAAAATCAATTACTAGAAGGCATACTAGAATACTAGAAGTTTTAAGGTGAGAGGGGCAAAGTTTGAAGGAGATGTGCTGGCCAAGCCCTTTCTTTTACACGGATGGCTGCCGGGGGTGGGGCTTGAAGCAGATACGTTGGTGGCATTTAAAAGACTTTTGGATAGGCATATGGATATGCAGGGAAAGGAGGGATATGGGTATTCTGCAGACACATAAGTTATAGTCTTGGCATCATGTTAGGCACAGACATTGTAGGCCAAAGGGCCAGTACTTGTGCTAAACTGGTCAACATTCTTGCATTTAAATAGATTAAAATCCATCTTCCATGGTTCTGTTCCTTTTACCAACTGCTCAATATTAACCTGCAACCCAAGACTAACCCTCACAATGAACAATAAAAATAAACAAATTATTATGTCATCTGCAAGCTTACCAACCCTACTCCATTTGTTTGTATCCAAATTGTTAATAGAAGAATTCCAACACAGATTCTATGGTATGCCTCTAGTATCGGTCCAATTACAAAAACAATCCCCCATCAACATCCTAATCACAAAACCAATTTTGAATCCAATTTGCCAAATTGCTATGGATCTCATAATCTCTAACTTTTATGATGAGTCTCTC
Source organism: Amblyraja radiata (assembly GCF_010909765.2). NCBI lineage: Eukaryota > Metazoa > Chordata > Chondrichthyes > Rajiformes > Rajidae > Amblyraja > Amblyraja radiata. The sequence continues at coordinate 9,924,287 of NC_045988.1, forward strand.
ATGGGGGCTTTGTCAAAGGACTTACCGAAGTCCATGAGGACAGTATCAACTACACTACTCATGATTAACAAGGCACGATTAGCAAATTTGCAAATAAGTGGTATTGTAGACAGTGAGGATGGTTGTCAATAATTGCAACAGGATCTTGATCGTTTGGCCAGATGGGCTGAGGAATGTTTGATGGAATTTAATACAGAGTGCAGAAAGATTTATGATGATGTTGCCAGGACACAAGGGCCTGAGCTATAGGGATAGGTTGAGCAAGCTAGGACATTATTCCTTGGAGCGCAGAAGGATGAGGGGCGATCTTTATAGAGGCGTACACAATCACAAGAGGAATAGATCTGATAAATGCAGTATTTTGCCCAGAGTAAAGGGCCTGTCCCACTGTACGAGCTAATTCAAGAGCTCTCCAGAGTTTTAACTCGTGGTAAGCACGTAGAATGTACGTAGCGGGTACGTCGGAGGTCAGGACGTCTCTTAGTGGCTCGTAACGCTAACGGCAGGTACTCGGGAAACGCGGTAAGCTCGTGAAGACTCGTGAAGATTTTCAACATGTTGAATAATGTCCACGAGAGCCCCGAGTACCTACGAGCAGCTATTACCGTAATTCTCCGAGTTCAAATCAGGGGAAACTCGGGAGAACTCTTGAATTAGCTCGTACAGTGGGACAGCCCCTTAAGGGAATCAAGAACCAGAGGGCAAAAGTTTGTGAGGGGGGAAGGATTTAATAGTAATTTTTTTTTTACACACAAACGGTGGTGGGTGTATATTTGATTGCACCTCCCCCTCAACTGCACATCTATTCTTTGCCTATTCCTACCAAGTCCACACAGCACCAGCAAACATTCCTGCGCAGATTGGCACTGCTTTATTGTCACGTACCAAGATACAGTGAAAAACTTTTGTTTGCGCGTTATTCAGGCAAATTATGCCATACATAGGTAAACCATACCATCCATCATTTTGGTTTAGTTGTAACCCATGCAGCTTGTGCCAGTCAGAAGCTGTTGCAGTGATTCACACATTCACCCCTCTTATCTGCTATTCCTACAGTCACCAGCAGGAGGAACTGGCTAGGACTTCCTGCAATGTACAAAGATCTCTAATGCACTCTTGACCCCATAATTATATTCCTCTTTATTCCAGTTACAAAGCTGGAAATGGTTTAGCACTGCCCCTCTTTCATCATTAGTATAAATGTAGTAGTATGGAACGAGAGACATAATGTCAGAATTAAAAATCATAATTGCATTCTGTTCTGGCAGGCTCGTTCCATTAATCAAAAAAGATAACATGCTGGAGTGATTCAGTGTTAGGCAGCATCTCTGGAGAACATGGATAGGTAATGTTTTGAGTTGGCACCCTGCAGAATGATTGTGGTGTTGGTGGAGGATGGGGGGAGGCGTGAAGAAAAGAAAACTGGAAGAGAGGAGGAGGGGTAGGTCAAAGCCTGGCAACTAGTAGGTGAGCACAAATGATAGTGGGTTTGATTGGCAGACATTTGGACAAAGGCCAGAGGAGAAAAGAAAGGTGGTGTGAAACAGAAGGATTGAAGAATTGCAAGTTGTGAAGCTAGAGGAAGGAACATCGGTGGAAGGGAATGGGGTGGGAGAAATAGGTGCAAGTCCAAGTGGGACACAGAGGAGGGGGGGTGGGAATGGGAATGGTTTTAGAAGTTGCCTAAGATTTGGCCCAGGAGCGAATAGTCAGTATGGGAACGGGAAGAGGAATGGTTAGCAACCGAGTGATCCATTACGCATTGCCGGACCGTGCACAAGTGTTTGGTGGAACAGTTGCCGAGTCTAAGCTTGGGCTTAAGGAGAAACAGCGCCTCATATTCCACTCGGGTATTTACAACCCAATGATATGAAAGTTGAATTTTCCCACTTTTAGGTAACTACTACAAAACCAACCACGCCCCATTTATTCTCCCCCCCCCCCCCCCCCCCCCCTTCCTTTCTTCCCCGCCCCCTCCCCTGTGCTCCATCTGGACTGTCCCTCCGCCCATTACTTTTCTTCCTCTAGCTTCAGAATTCGCAATCCTTCAATACTTTTGCCTCACACCTGCTGTCTTTTCATCTCTGGTCAACCATCTGCTGAACATTCCTCCTTTCCCCCCCCCCCTTCGTTCACGTGTATCCATCAATTCATTGCCAGGCTGCCAGGCTTTGTCCTGTCCCTCCTCTCTTTCATCTTTCTTTCCCCCACCATCAGAAGGGTCCCAACTCAAAACGTCACCTACCATGTTCCTTGTTTCTGCTCTTTCCGTTATTTTAGAAAGACTAATCTGCTATCCGCCTTACAGTCAAGGCAATTTTGGAACAGGAATTACAAATTAAGGTTTACATCACAACATAAAGAAATGGAAAAAGTCAATTCTTCAAGTGGAAAGTGCCAGAACACATGGTCTTAAGTATTCTTGTAAATTAAAAATGATTGTGGCAAAACACTTAAAAATAACCCTTAGCCTCAGATCCTTATATCTGTAGCCAAAATGTTAAAGAGCAAGTAAAACCAAAACTGTAAACGGGTCAGATCAATAAAATAGCTGTCTTTCAATAACACCAACTTACTTTGTTTCCCTGAGGGTTAGGATCTCGGCTCCACAAAAATCATACAAATTTCATCTGTCGACTTTTTGCATCGACTAGACACCACAAAATATCTCCCTGCTGGTTAACATTGCCAGAGCTCAGCAAACATCGCAAGCCAAAACACAAGAGCAACAGGATCTTTTAAAGTTGAAAAAAAACGATTTTTGCAAAATTGAGAAATCAAGAACATGGAAGCTCCAGCAAACTAAGAACCTTTGTAACAGCAAATGTAATGGTTTATCACTCACTCACCATGATCCACCAGCCATGTCATACACAGGGAGTTCAACTTCTCATCAAAAAACTCTACTCCCTAAACAGATTGAAAAAAAGAATGTCAATAAAATAACCCTTTCAATCTCTTGCACAGTAATATATTTCTTCAGTGCTATCTAAAAATCTGCCAAATATTCTCATTCCAGCCTTTGTAGCTTGTTTCTATAAACAGCAGTATGTTTCTCAGATATCTAATAACCTATTCCGACCCAATGGGTAGGGAGTGAAGGGGTGGGATGCGAAAGAGTGAAAAATGTTTGAATTAACTGTATATAACTAGATCATACTGTAGCAGTAGGCTTTGCAAAATATATTCACATCTGATTTCATTTAGTTAAGGCCCTTGTATCAAGTATTTGTATATCCTCGTGAGTTTATTGGTGCCAATATAACACCAAGACCATGGTCCAATATAAACAAAAAAACAAACTTTACAGTGTTCAGTGGTTGAATGAAAATAGTAGGAGCATTAACAACTAAGTACTACCCTACCAGGTCCAAGTACTAGCCTACCAGGTTAAATGTGCTATTTATCTTGTGCCACACTGCTAGAGTGACAGACTCGATACTTCTGACCAGCAAAGTATCTCTCCCATTATATTGCAAAATATTATTCACTTTCTTATTATGCAATTCTTTAATGGAATTAGTTTTCTGCTTTCAACAAGGATTCAATCACTGGGAATAAATTAACAATTTCCCACATTGTTATTGCGTGCTCGCACAACTCTAGGTTATTTGGTTTTCATATCCAATCCAATTGAAAATTCCCCACGGGTGTAGCTGTATTTTCAACAATGATCTGTGCACATTGCATTTATCTGGACCATGTCAACTCCTTACATGCAATGGGAAAATCATCCCAAATTACCCTAAGTAAACATCAGGTAGAATCAACGAATATATTCAATGCATAGTTCACCGCAATTACATTTTAATAACTATTGGTAAGATATAAAAACATTAAAAATAAATCACATACCAACTGTCCAGCAAGCAGAGGCATGTATTCTATTATTGCAAGGCGCACTCTCCACTTGGCATCTTCTGCTAACTCCACAATGGCTGGCAGAAGGGATTGAGATAACTGGCGAATTCCAATAACTTCATTCACGCAATCCAGATTGGAGATAATGTTCAAACGTACTTCAGGACACTAGGAAAGAAAGGCAATTTTTTTTTTTACTAATGCACATGTGAAAAATGTTATCTCAATGGATGCTGGGAACACCCTGGGATGCTGGAATGAAAAAATACATAGTCAACAATTGCTTTCCCCCTTTCTCCTTTCTAAGTAGTTCGGCAGACATTCATTAAATATCGACCTGACAAAATAAATCTAAATGCAGCTTTTTATGTATATATTATGGTTTAGATTAAACATTGTAAAATTGCTGCCGGAGAGATTTACTAACAGAATCTTTAAAAGGCAGCAAATCCAGGGTGGACTGCAGAAATAAACGGTCATGGAATCTGAATGAGTACACAGTACCATGCTTAAATTGTGGCTGAGGTATAATTTTTCCTTGAAACAAGCTTTCTAAGTAAACTTCAAAATCAAAATACTGTAAACTTTGGAAATCTGGTGGTATTCGGTCACAACCACAATTTGCTTCAGTAACAGAATCTAATTAATTTTGTGGATCCTACAAGAAATAAGTGCTTATGAAGAAGTTATAATAAAAGTAACATGGTTTACAGGTCTTGTTGTTTAAAACACAAACCTGGTTTTAAATGTGTAGAAAAAGCAGCATTAATTTTAAGTTACAAACGGCATAACCTATCAATGAAAGATCAATGAAGCTGGCTCATACCTTTACCTGGCAAAACTACCATTCAAAAAGAAGATATGGATATACCAGACTACAATGAGGGGGGGGGGGGGAGGTGACAGAAGCAGTGTCACTGACAGCATTTCTGATGTGCCTCCTGGACAAGCACTTGTATCGGTCAGGCATAAAAGACTATGAACAACTGGTGGAAGATGCGACTAAAATGAATGGGTGTCCACTGTTTTATTGTGATCTTTCATCAACATTGATTTGACAACAGTTTTGAAACAATACACAAAGAAAAAAGTCTCAGCTTCCTGTGGTAAATGGTGTCGTTAATCCATTAATTATTTCCATTAATTACAACTACCATGTACCAATTAAAAATTTGTGATAGTTTTATTCATGATAAAATTACCTCATCTTTGAGCTGAGCCAAGAACAGAGGAAGCAAATGTTCAACTGTACTGTCCTTGCCCAAGATGGTGGACAGACCCATAATAACAGAGGCAAGAGCAGACTTCACATGTTGATTGGTATCGGAGACAAGTTCCTGGAAAGGAATTCATAAAAATCATCAAATAAAAACTTACATAAGTGAAGAGTAGTGTTCTTCTTAAATGCACTGTGAGCAACAGCTCGAAACTTGAATAAATTACATGTGTACATCAACATATTAATAACCTTTGTTCGTAAAATCTAGATAAATGCCAAAGCCCAATGGTGAATTTCCAATTTTTCTATAAGCTTACAAAATTGAAAACAAAACCTAATTAAACAATGTATTGATGTTTTCCCAGAAAATATTTACCACAAGCCAAAAAAAAGTTTGTTTGCTTCAGAAAATGTTCTGAGACCCAAAATGTTTAATTGCGCCTCCTTGAGATGCAGAATTTGAAATGGGATCGTTGGAGTAAAGAGTAAATTAAACTCTATGGGGAAATGATCAGAATGGAATTATGGTCAAAGATCAGGTGAACCATGTCAACAGCAAAGCTGGTTTGAGGGAGTTTAAAACCTATTGATCATTCCATCTTATGTATTCAAACTCAAAAGTTAAGCAATCTAATTATGTTAAAATCCATGGTTTATACATTTCAACCAAAGTTAAAATATTGCATTTCAGAAGCTCTTTTCCCTCTTGAAATGGTTGAAGTGGAAACAAAATCTTCGGCCCATGCCAAACAAGATCCCTCACATAGCTAGTTCCACCTGCCTGCGTTTGGCCCACATTTTTCCGAACCTTTCAATAGACAATAGACAAAAGGTGCAGGAGTAGGCCATTTGGTCCTTCGAGCCAGCACTGCCATTAAACTGTGATCATGAACTTACGTTGCACTCCCTCAATAGCAAGAACGTCCTTCCTCAAATTTGGAGACCAAAACTGCACACAATACTCTAGATGTGGTCTCATTAGGGCCCTGTACAACTGCAGAAGGACCTCTTTGCTCCTATACTCAACTCTTGTAATGAAGGCCAACATGCCATTAGCTTTCTTCATGTGGCCAGCATGCTTACTTTCACTGTCTGATGAACAAGGACACCCAGATCTCGTTGTACTTCCCCTTTTCCTAACTTGACACCATTCAGATAATAATCTGCCTTCCTGTTCTTGCCACCAAAGTGGATAACCTCACATTTATCCACATTAAACTGCATCTGTCATGCATCTGGCCACTCACCCAACCTGTCCAAGTCACCCTGCATCCTCATAGCATCCTCCTCACAGTTCACACTGCCACCCAACTTTGTGTCGTCTGCAAATTTGCTAAAGTTAAGTGTAATCCCTCTATTAATCTTTTTAAAGATTTTTAATCTTTTAATTCCCACCTCAGCTAGCCCCATTTGCCTGCGTTTGGCCTTTCTCTCAAAAATGGAAATGAACCACCACATTACTCTCCAAAATTGGACATATTTTATATAATTATTTAGAATATTCAGAGCAACTTTGCATCATTATCTGTGCATGAAAACTCATTATAGTAGCTTTCTGAACTGTTCTAGTTTGATGATCATGGTCCAGGATTTGGGATTGCAATCACAGAAAAACTGACTACTTAAATACTGCATCCATAAATGCATAGTTGGGTGACAAAATCTCCCTGGGTTGTGTGTGTAGGAGGTGGAGGAGGCATTTTGCAACATTCACAATTCTAATCAACACAGAAACAGTGATTTAGCTTTAATGTTGATTATAGTTAAACACTACTGAAAATGTTATTGATTTAATGTGAATTTACACACAACGCTCAAGTATTACTTGAAATTTTTTGATTTTCCCAATCCTGAAGAAGTAATTTAAAAAAGCAATATTGATCTGGCCAAGACCATGATGAAAGATCCAGGGATATTTGTTACTTAGTTTCTTTAAAAGTTTGACATTTCAGTTTGTATCAAAACAATGTGTTTAGAGTAAAATGTTCATTATGAACGAAGACCTATTCTGTGGTGTGGTGTGAGAATTCTTCAGTCTGATTCATTCAGTATGCTTGATGCTACACTTATCCCTTTGAGTGACTCCAGAACGAAAGTTACAGTAGATCAAGAGAAACAGATACTGCTAAATAGTTGCATATTAATTTCCCTCAATTTAATGGCAAGATGTGCCTTTTTATTAAACACAAAATCAAGCTAATGTGGTAATGTGCCTTCAGAAGTTAATCATTTTAATTAGACGCTATAATATTGAGATTGTCCAGTTACATGCAGATCGCTGTCATAATTCAAAAGGCACCTACCTGAAGGACACCCTCACTGTACTTAAGTACAGCCCATGCATACAATCAAACCTTTAGGAGACCAGCAAGATGGATTTGCCATTGCTGCAGGCATCATCTGCTGTATGGCAACTTAGTTAGCTGCTGCATTTCCTGCTACAGAACTGTTTGGATTAAGAATAGTACACCAGAAAGGAACTTTGTTGTAACTCGTGGTTGACCTTTACAATTAATCATGATTTCCAATCCACCCCAGAAATGAAGGAACTGTTTTATTTCTAAAGCGAATAAAGTCAATTGCTAAGTCAATTTAATTATATAATAAACCAAGAATTAGACTTGATGGCCAAATGGCCTAATTCTGCTCCTTATTCACTTATGAACATGAGAATGTGAATGAACATGAGAATGTTACCTTAACATATGGCAAGATGTGATTCATTATGACAGTCTCTCTGCAATCCACTGGCAAGTTTTCACAGAAATCTACAGAATGAAGTATGTGTTAAAAAGTTGTTATATTTTAAATATAATTATTATATTTTAACAGACTAAGCAAATTTGCACAATTGAAAAATGTCTGTATACCTATTTGAATATCTTTCCAGAAGATGGTAGCAAAAAAACATATTTTGAAATACTATTTAAAATAGCACAAGGCTCGCATCTAAAGCATAAATATCATGATAATTTAAAGAAAGTGTCAAAGTGCCATATACTCTTGAGCAGTGGCAAATAATCCAAATGAACTTGGATAGCCACTTGGCACCAATGAAGGCAAGATGCCAGCTACTGCACGAGAGACGATTGCCAAAGCATGTTGACAGATATCACAATATTTGAAACATTTGCCTTATGGAGATAGTCCTGATGGAGCGATGCCTGATAGGCCTGATGCAGCGATGCTTTACTAGCGTTGGCTTCATTTCCACAGTGCTTCCACAGGTGAGGTGCTTTGCTGAAGATCTTTCCTTTGAAGACCAGCCACTACTGAAATGTCATGAAACAAAGGTGGCTATTGTCTGACAATGAGTTTCCATTTACTACAATGGATTTCTACAAAGCTAGCCTAATAATCAGGTCAGGACACCAATGCAAAAGTGCCACCTGGCAGTACTCTCATTATTAATTTTATTTGGTGCTATATTGAAACCAAGGTGGTGAAGACAAAAAAAAATAAAGGAAATTTCAAACTTACCTTTAACTTTATTTGCTCCAGCTGCACGAACTTCAGCCTCACAATCCTTCAACAGGTTTTGGAAAGCTGGAACCAGATCATTTTCTGTAATTTCTGGACCCACAGCTTTCTGAAGCTTTAAGAGAAATGAAATGAGTAACAAAGTAAAAGCAGTTTGCTCACAGAGAATCAGTGCCAGTGGTCTATGTAATAAAAAGCACATAAACAGTGCTAACACAAACCAGTTCCTGTTTTTGGTTTTAAATTATTTCAAATAAGGTTATATGTGGACAGATACTTTAGACGTGTGCAATATTAGAAAGCATCGCAGGTTAAAGGTCTATCATTGGCAACAATCAGAAAATTATCAAAGAAATACTAAAATCTATATCTATTTAAATACAATTATTTTTCCAATCGTGGTATGGTACTAATTTCACAAGTGTTCTCGTGATTTTATATAGAACTTGGACCTTGTGTTCAAAGAGTTTAGTCATAGATTTACTCAATGTGTTTTGATAATTATTAAATCTGCGTCCTTTGACAGGATTTTTGAAATTTAAAATACTAATGGATTTAATCTGCCATAATTTTTAGAGTTAGTATGACTTTTATATCTTTGCATTTTTTAAGCAGCAAGATGAAGCAGGAAGTCGGGCCGATTTTTAAAAAATCGTATTTTACAAAGCAAATCGGTACATCCGTATTCTTATCGCATTTCCGTACAAAATACGGAAAATCCGTACAACTTGACAGCTCTGCATATCCCTTGATTCCACTAGCCCCTAAAGCTCTATCCACGTACCCTTCCAAATGTCTTTTAAATGTTATTATAGTACCTCTTTTGATAAAATCGGAAAGAGTGCTGCTGGAATAGTCAAGTAAAACAATGAAAAGACTATCATTTAATTTAAAAATATAGATGCACAATGTCACCACCCCAGAAAATTGCACTTTGTGCTTAGATCAATAATCCATTCATACAAGCACAGTACATACTTCAGAAAATTTGTCTGCCACCATGTAGCGAACACGCCATGATTTGTCCTCCACAGCTTGCCGTAGAGTAGGCATCACTAAAGCTTCCAGATCTTCCTGGGGCAGTAGCTGTGCTATGCTCACACATGCTTCGACCGCCAACAACCTCACTGAATCCTGCAGAAACATTTTCAGACAAAGTTCACGATGGTTCTTCAATAAAAGCTGAATGAGTACAATATTAACTCCTGCATGGAAATTTCCCATCAGACTTGGAGCCTTTTACCTTATTGACAATAGGGGCATCTTCTGCAACCACATACCTGTTCATCAGAAGCCAAGGAAGTGAAGAGAGGTATAATGTCACTTTTTAAAAACTCCAGCTCCAGAACCTTGGCAAATTCACCCAACTTTGAGGCTGCAGCTCGGCGGACCATTGGTGTGTCATCTGAACACAGGCTACGGAAATGCCTACAGAGAAGATCATGTCAATAATGGTTTATAGCTGTGTCTATAAAAGTGATCCAAAAGTGCTATTATGAAGCAAATTATTATTCTAACAAACATGCATACTAGCTATCTCCAAAACATTTTATGATACTCTGTAATATAATGTAGTTCCTGTAGGACTGGAAGCTTAAATTACTTCAGGCCAAATTTTAAAAAGTGATACTTGACAAGTGAAGAGGTAGAGGAGCAGCAGCAGAAAGGCAGTATAATATATTGCTAAATATAATATATTGCTATAACACATAAATGCATGTGGTGCAAGTCAGTATGATTGGCCATGCACTGCACAAGCTCAGAGGTACCAGACCCGGGCAGACGAAACCACCTGCTTCTGTCCTATAAAACCCAAGTTTCTAAATAAGCTTCCTTTTGAACAAGTGACTTCTCTGTATGCCACATTGATACAAAAGATTTTATCTATATCAGTAAGTTTGCCAAAACATGACTCTCTGTATAAAAACAATACAAGGCTATCTCAATCGCACAGCTTAGAAAACCAAGTGTAGAGGCTCATTTAGAACCATGTACGTTTAGTCTATTGTCCCTTTTGGCCCACAAAAACCTCAAATTCACGCGGCATTAAACAAAATTGCTGCGGTTTCTGTTGGTAATTCCCAAAAAGCTTGTACCCACTCAATTAACACAAAGCCATGCTCACCAAATGGAAATATCCACCTCTCATCTCCATTAATTACCAATAATATTGAAATTGTTCCCAAACAATCTATTCAGATTTGGCACGATCTTTTAACATTTATTGCTAATTTTTAATCTATTAACATCATAAACCTCTGCAGCAGTCAAAGTGAAACATATACTTACTGCCGCAGCTCCGCTTTTACAGAGCTGGATACCCGAGGGTAGCACACACTGAAAAGGCCGCATGCTGAAGTTCTGGATGTGAACCAGTCACCACAAGCCAAGCGCTTAACTAGTGGTACGAAGTGAACTTCCAAGTCTGCAGGAGAATGCTCATGAGAGATTGCTCGCAGCGAATCAACAGCCTTATCTCGTACGACCGTTTCTTCCACGGTGGCAAGACTCTCTAAGGGGGGCTGGAAAATGGGAAATAATTAAAATGAAACGAATGCCATGAATTCTTTCAATCTACATTAAAAAAAATAACGATTTAAAAAGAATCTTTGTTTAAGAAGAGCTCGCGAAAACGCCTGGGAATTAGGAATAAAAGAAAATGCGAGAGAATATGAAAAGGTAAAATAATATTTGGATGTACAAGAAAACAATGCCAGTAAGTCAACAACTCCCTGAAAGTGGCAACATCAGTAGATAGAATGTTTAAGAAAGAACTGCAGATGCTGGAAAAATTGAAGGTAGATAAAAATGCTGGCGAAACTCAGCGTGTGAGGCTGCATCAATGGAGCGAAGGAATAGGTGACATTTCAGGTTGAGACCCTTCTTCAGACTGATGTCGGGGGGGGAGAAGAAAGGAAGATGCGGAGACAGTGGGCTGTGGGAGAGCTAGGAAGGGGAGGGGAAAGAGGGAGAAAGCAAGGACTACCTGAAATTGGAGAAGTCAATGTTCATACCTCTGGGGTGCAAACTACCAAGAGAAATATGAGGTGCTGCTCCTCCATTTTATGGTGGGACTCACTCTGGCCACGGAGGAGACCCAGGACTGAAAGGTCAGATTAGGAATTGGAGGGGGAGTTGAAGTGCTGAGCCACTGGGAGATCAGGTAAATTTGTACTCAGGTCCGAGCAGCGTAATAGTGCAGTAAGACATCAATAAAGTGCAGTAAAGACATCAATAAATCCTAACTTACATAAAAACCTTCCACCATAAAATCTAAATAATAATGAGCCTATGCATAAATAGTAAAAAGTAAAAAAACTGCATGGTTAAAAGACAGCATTGTCCTAGTATTAAAATATCAAAACCTGGAGAACATAGCTTTAAGGTGAGATGGGCAAAGTTGAATGGAGATGGGCGGGGCAAGATTTTTTTTAAACTGGGTGTCTGGAATATGCTGCCAGGAGTAGTGGTGGAGGCAGATGCCATAGTGGTGGTTAAGAGGTTTTTAGATAGGCACATGGATATGCAAGGAATGGAGGGATATGAATCATGTGTAGACAGATGAGATTAGTTTATCTTGCCATCATGTTAAGCACAGACATTATAGACCAAAGGGACTATTCCTGTGCCGTGCTGCGTTCTATACTGCGTGGTGCTTTATACATGCAAGTTCATTCCTACCAGCAAACAGTGAACATATTCTGGTCCACCAACAAGAACGGTGAAGCTTCCCAGTTGTTCTGCCAAAGCCAACAGCACTTCATCTTCATCATAAATGGTATCTGCATTAAGACAAGAAACCAGTGACAGTCAGTTCCAAAAGACAGGTCAAAATAGAACCAATCACAATTGTGGCTTTGTACATACCAGTCAAAAATGGAAGGAGCTCACTGCGGGTACGTTCAACTCCTAAAGCCAAGGCAATCGTTGACAGTTTTTTTATACTGTTCAGACGTAACTGGGGAAGGAAAATCATGATTTGTGAATGCAGCTACTACTAGTCAAGAACAGTTTCAAAGAAATAATTTTCTTTAAATCACACAAAAGGAGACAAAGATGTCAAAAGGAAAACTTTATATATTAACGATTTAGACGAGGGAATTAAATGTAACATCTCTAAGTTTGCGGATGACACAAAGCTGGGTGGCAGTGTGAGCTGCGAGGAGGATGCTATGAAGCTGCAGGGTGACTTGGATAGGTTGGGTGAGTGGGCAGAAGTATGGCAGATGCAGTATAATGTGGATAAATGTGAGGTTACCCACTTTGGTGACAAGAACAGGGTCCGATTATTATCTGAATGGTGTCAGATTTGGAGAAGAGGAGGTGCAACGAGAACTGGGTATGCTTGTACATGAGTCACTGACAGTAAGCATGCAGGTACAGCAGGTAGTGAAGAAAGCCAATGGCAATGGCATCTTCTCCGCCCTGGCTGTAAGCCTGGGCCGCCACTGCAACGGGCCGGTGTCCCGTCAATCCAGGGCTGTCGTTTAACCCGGCGGGACAGGCAGAGTCAAGCTGGAGTTAGCGCTTCTTCTCCGCGCTGGCTGCAAGCCTGGGCCACCACTGCAACGGGCCGGTGTCCCGTCAGTCCAGGATCACCCCGGACATCTCCGACCGACCCGACAGGGAAGGGACACACAGGTGTCTTGTTGTCACACCTTCCCGGCCAACAATGGGCTATTATGGGCTCCACCCTTCCCAAGGTCATCTGTTGCCGACCCCGATTTATTCTGGCCTTTTCTCACCTCCAGTTTATTCCCCCACCCCCTCCTCAACTTTCAGTCTGAAGAAGGGTTCCAACCCGAAACGTCACCTATTCTTTTTCTTCAGAGATGCAGCCTGACCTTCTGTGTTACACCAATATTTTGTATCTACCATCTCCTCTTCTTTGAATAAACCTTAATCACCTCAGAACCACTGCAACATCTTCAACATCAATTTCTCCCACATCCACTAAACACAGTAACAGCTAAACAATAGGAAGCGACAGCCACTGAATCTTTCACGCCTATTCTGCCCTACATTTGTGGTTGATTATCTACATATTTCTTCTCTACCATAGCCCCGATGTAATTATATCTAAAATTTTCTATCCTTACAATTTTTTCAATGCCTTCTGAACCTCATAATCATTGGGGTTTTTTAATTCAGAGGGTAGTGTGCCTGGAATGCACTGCCAGGGGTGGTGTGGAGGGAGGTATGATAAGTTGTAGCAAGGAACTGCAGATGCTGGTGTATACTGAAGACATACACAGTGCTGGAGTAACTCAGCAGGTCAGCATCTCTGGCACAAAAAAAAGGATGGGTGACATTTCGAGTCGGGATCCTTCTTCAGGCCGTATAAACGTATGAATACACTCATATGTGTGCAGGGAATGGAGGGATATGGATAATATGTAGGCAGATGTTGGTCTTGTCATCGTGTTTGGCAAAGATATTTAGGGACAATAGGCCTGTTCCTGTGCTGTTCTGCATGTGATCATTTATCTCCTATCAAACATGTTAGGACGTCCAGCACCAACTTGACAGTAACACAGTCTATCATCAAGCCAACCTGTGGACAGGCCTTGTCCTAATCCATAATTATTTTAAAGCTAATAAAACGGTTGGTGCCACAGTGCTCGCTCACTGGCACTTCAGTCACCTGCTCTGCGAATTACCCAATGAGGTGGTTGCTTTTGCCTTCTCCCTTGTAGGGCTCTCTACATACTGTGTGTAATTGAGGGGGGATTTTATAGAAACTTACAAAATTCTTAAGGGGTTGGACAGGCTAGATGCAGGAAGATTGTTCCCGATGTTCGGGAAGTCCAGAACAAGGGGTCACAGTTAAAGTATAAAGGGGAAATCCTTTAAGACCGAGATGAGAAAAACATTTTTCACACAGAGAGTGGTGAATCTGTGGAATTCTCTGCCACAGAAGGTAGTTGAGGCCACAGTTCATTGGCTATATTTAAGAGGGAGTTAGATGTGGCCCTTGTGGCTAAAGGGATCAGGGGGTATGGAGAGAAGGCAGGTACAGGATACTGAGTTGGATGATCAGCCATGATCATATTGAATGGCGGTGCAGGCTCGAAGGGCCGAATGGCCTACTCCTGCACCTAATTTCTATGTATCTAATATGATTTTCTTGTTTGATTACACAATATCCAGTGTCTGGTGTGTGTTGTAGTTTGTTAACTAGCCCCAGGCTTGGCGACCGTCCCCAGGAGCCAGGTTTATCTCCTGCGACGGACATTTTATCCGCCTGAAGCCTTCATCTCCCCCCACGGCCGCCGTGTGATGATGGGCGGGCGGGCGGGGCATGGAGGCCGGGGACGGCGGGGCCTCGGGACCGGAGCAGCGAGGCCTGAGGCCGGGGACGGCGGGGCCTGAATCCCCGGGACCGGGGCGTCCGGCATCCCTCCCCTCCTTCTCTCCCCCTCCCTCGCCGCCCACCTGCACGTCCTCGTTGCGCAGCTCGTCGATGAGTACGGCGATGGGGTAGAGGGAGTCGTCACCGTCCGCCACCTCTGCCGCCGCCATCTTAGCGCCCACTGCCTGCCGGTGCACGGGGTGTCCGGGGGCCTGCAGCACGGGCCCCGTCCACGCGCCTGCGCACCGATCATTGGAGTGGCGCCGCCCTTGCTGCGGTCACGTGACCGCGGGTCCATTCAGGTGAGGATTGACACAAAGCAAAGATACTGGAGGAGCTTTGCTACAGAGTGCTGGAGTAATTCCACACACTGCATCTCTGGAGAGAAGCAAAGGTGACTTGGAGTTAGAGAAATCAATATTTATACCCTTACTTTCCCTCTCTCTTAAGATTTTTGCCTCCATCACAGTGAGGAGGTGCCTGGTGAACTCACTGTGGTGGATGTTAAATTTGTGTTTATTGTGTGTTTTTGTCATTTTTATTATATGTATGACTGCAAGGCAACGAAATTTCGTTCAGACCGAAAGGTCTGAATGACAATAAAGGCTACTTTACTTTACTTTTTACTCTCTCCATCCCTCCCCACCCTAGTTCGATTGGTTTTGAATTGAATTGAATCCTTTATTTGTTTCACAGTCCTCCTGATTAATTTTACTGATTGCATGCCTCCTTATAATAATACATTTTATTTATGGGTGCCTTTCAAGAGTCTCAAGGACACCTTACAAAAATTTAGCAGGTAGAGGAAAACCATGTAAGGGGAATGAAATAAATAGTAGAGACATGACTAGTACACAAAGTAAAGACAGAATTCAATACAAAACACAATATGAGGCAATTAATGCACAGATGAAAAGGGAGGGGGACGTGGGGCTAAGGATAGGCAGAGGTGAAGAGATGGGTCTTGAGGCGGGACTGGAAGATGGTGAGGTACACGGAATTGCGGATCAGTTGGGGGAGGGAGTTCCAGAGCCTGGGAGCTGCCCTGGAGAAGGCTCTGTCCCCAAAACTGCGGAGGTTGGACTTGTGGATGGAGAGGAGACCGGCTGATGTGGATCTGAGGGTTGGTAGGGGGAGAGGAGGTCAGTGAGATATGGGGGGGCCAGATGGTGGAGGGCTTTGTAGGTGAGGATCAGGATTTTGTAGTTGCTCTGGTGGGAGATGGGAAGCCAGTGAAGTTGTTTGAGGACTGGAGTGATGTGATGCCAGGATTTGGTGTGGGTGATGTCGGGCGACTGCGTTCTGGACCAGTTGGAGTCGGTTGATGTAGGTGGAGCTGATGCCAAGGAGAAGTGAGTTGCAGTAGGGGGTTGTGGGGGGATTTGGTGCCGAGGTAGATCTGGGTGTCATCAGCGTAACAGTGGAAGTCCAGGTTGAAGTGGCGGAGTATCTGACCAAGGGGGAGGATGTAGATGATGAAGAGGAGGGGGCCGAGTACGGAGCCTTGGGGAACGCCTTGAGTGACTGCAGCTGTAGCAGAGGTGTGGTTGTGGAGAGAGATGAAGTGGGATCTGTTGGAAAGGTAGGAACGGAGCCAGCTGAGTGCAGAACCTTCAATGCCGAGGTCTTTGAGTCTGGTGAGCAGGATGTTATGGTTCACTGTATCGAAGGCTGCACTCCGGTCGAGGAGGATGAGGATGTTGAGGGAACCAGTGTCAGCAGAGGTGAGGAGGTCGTTGAGGACTTTGAGGAGAGCAGTTTCTGTGCTATGGAGGGGGCGAAAGCCAGATTGGAGGGGTTCGAGTAGGTTATACGCAAGGAGGTGGGAATGAAGATGCGACGCAACGATACGCTCCAGGGTTTTTGAAAGAAAGGGGAGGTTTGAGATTGGGCGGTAGTTAATGAGAGAGGAGGGATCAAGACCAGGTTTCTTTAAGATTGGTGTAACAGCAGCAGTTTTGAAAGCGGAGGGGACAATTCCTTGGGACAATGAGGAGTTGAAGAGATTAGTGAGGTAGAGGCAGAGAACGGGGAGGCAGGACTTCAGCAGGGGAGTGGGGAGAGGGTCGAGGGAGCAGGTAGTGGGTTTGGAAGAGCTGATGAGTTTGGAGATTTCAATAGGGGTGACCAGGTCAAACTGGGAGAGGAAGCAGTGTGGAGGAGGGGTAAGGAGGTCAGTGGAGATGTTGAAAGGAGGGGCCTTGGTAGGTGGTGGAGTAGATGCTGGGGAGTCGGGTACAGGGGATAAAGATTGATAGATGGTGCTGATTTTATCATCTCCCCCCTCAGCCATTGTACATTTCCTTGAGCCTCTTCTTCTTTGATCTGTTCTTTTTACACCTTACTCTTTCATATCTCTCGTCTCCCTCTCTCCTGATTCTCGGTCTGAAGAAGGGTCTCCACCCGAAACATCACCCATTCCTTCTCTCCAGTGATGCTGCCTGTCCCACTGAGTTACTCCAGCATTTTGTGTCTTTGGTGTAGACCAGCATCTGCAGTTCCTTCCTACCCATTGAAGTGAGGAGCAGATACAGCGAGTCGGGCAGCGTGTGTGTGTGTCCAGAACAGCTGAGGAACAGGCCCTCAGCCCATAATGTCTGTGCAGAACATGATGCCAAGACCACCTCTTATCTTCCTGCACATAACCTGTATCCCTCCATTCCCTGCATATCCATGTGCCTATCCCATAGAGTTTGTATGTTCTCCCTGTCACTGCATGGGTTTTCTCCAAGTGCTCCGGTTCCCCCCCACGCTCCAAAGACGTACAGGTTTGTAGGTTAATTGGCGTCAGTAAAAATTATAAATTGTCCCTCTTGTGTATGATAGTGCTAGTGTACGGGGCGGTCATTGGTCGGCGCGGACTCGGTGGGCCAATCAGCCCGTTTCCCCGCTTTAACTCTATCTCTAAAGTAAAGATTGCATTTTCGAGTTGAGACCTTGTGTCAGCGAGCTCCAGATTCCAGCGTCTGCAGTCTCTAGTGTCTCCTTAATAATAATAATAATAATAATGGATGGGATTTATATAGCGCCTTTCTAATACTCAAGGCGCTTTACATCGCATTATTCATTCACTCCTCAGTCACACTCGGTGGTGGTAAGCTACTTCTGTAGCCACAGCTGCCCTGGGGCAGACTGACGGAAGCGTGGCTGCCATTCTGCGCCTACGGCCCCTCCGACCACCACCAATCACTCACACACATTCACACACAGGCAAAGGTGGGTGAAGTGTCTTGCCCAAGTGTCTTGCCCAAGGACACAACGACAGTATGCACTCCAAGCGGGATTCGAACCGGCCACCTTCCGGTCGCCAGCCGAACACTTAGCCCATTGTGCCATCTGTCGTCACTGACCTCCTTAGTGTTGACAACCATCACATCCAATCTACCCTGCACCCAAACACCCACCAAAACCCCGCAAACAGCAAAGAAACGTTGGACCTTGAGTGAGAGAGAGGACGTCAGAAGTCTTCAGAACTTCTGATGCCCTGTGGAAAAGATCAACATCTTCAGAACGGGTATGAAGGCAGAAAAGAAAAATTACAAAATTCATTTTAATGTCTATCTTTAAGGCGGAGATTTACAAATTCTTGAATAGTATGGGTGTCAGGGGTTATGCAGGAGGATGGGGTTAAGAGGGAAAGATAGATCAGTCATGATTGAATGGCAGAGTAGATGATGGGCCAAATGGCCTAATTCTGCTGCTAGAACTTATGAACTATCAATACTATTAATAGCTAAAAGATTTAATGAAAGATCAAGGTTACTATGGCAACCACATTAATTGCGTTGATGACATGGGCAGTAATGGCAGCAAACAGCAGGGCGGGCAGCATCTGTGGAGAGAAAAATAGAGGCAGCATCACAGGTGGAAGACCCTTGGTCACAACTTTGCAAGTGTGAAAATACCAGGGAGAACTCTCCTGTTCTTCTGACAATCAGATACCAGTGGAAGCCTACTGCTCCCCCTCTGTCTTCTTCTTGCGTATGGCGTGCACAGTCTAAAGTTGTAGGACAACTTGCTCTATTTGATCTTATTTGATTGTGCACGCCAGGTTGATTGTACTCATCGGACAACATGAAGGTTGCAATCTTTCACCCCCTCCCCCTCTGTGATGTTAACTGTGGAGGCTTTCGTTTCCCTGCGACCCTCTCCCTCCTGGGAGGGGATAGGGTTTTGTGCAGCTCACTGCAAGGCAATGATGTTCGCTACAGACCCTCTGCTGGCCTACAGATGGCCACAACGTTAGCAACTTTATTCAACTGAAACCCGTGCAGCTCCTGTTCTGCAGAATTCCTCTAATCCCATTGTGAACAGTCTCCATGGCAACCGGAATCCGGGAATCAGAGGGTGCAGGTCGGGGCTGCTGCAGAGAGGGCCGATCACAGGGAGGTGACACCAGTGGGCTGGGGCTTTTAGGTCCTTCCACCCAGCAGCAGACAACACAGACTCTTCCATTTTTAATAAAGCTGATTCAACATCAAAATCTATGTTGCTATTAATAGACAGGAACCAGTGGGGGGATGAATCCCTCATCAAACCCATCGTCACAGCCAGTGAGCCTCCGCTACTGCCAGCTCACACATTACACTACCCTCACGCATCTTACTCACACCAGGTCTCTGACCCCCCCCCCCCCCCCCCCACTCCCCCCAGTGTAATGTGGTATTTTATACACAGCATAGATGCACAGCTGTGTATACACACAAAGTGCTGGAGTAACTCAACAGGCAGCATCTCTGGAGAACATGGACAGGTCGGGATCTTCTTTAAACTGTGCATATATACTGTATCTACACACACATATACGCACACAGATAGATGTACATTTACATATATACATAGATACTTACACAGCTGTACATATACACCACCGGTTACGGAAATGGGGTCGAAAATTACCCATGAATCTGCCCATGACCCTACTACATCTTTTTCGTCCAGTGATCTATCTTGCTTGCTATAGGATCTTTGGCCAGCGCTGCTGATAGTGCAACCCATATCCCCAGTACTGCACTGGTTCTTGATGTAGGGCTGTGGACTCTGCTGTGGGCCTGAACTGGAATGGGCCAATCTTCAGTCAACACTACATCGCTAAGTCACAGTGGGACACAGTTGCTCCCCTGAAGCTTCCTACTAAATGAATTGAATGAATATTAGGTAAAAAGAAAGAGATTGAAGATGGACACAAAAAGCTGGAGTAACTCAGCGGGACAGACGGCATCTCTGGAGAGAGTGTGGGGGGACGGCGGTGTGGGAGGTGGGAGGGTGGGGTGAACAGAAAGGGACCTGTCACGGGGGAGGGGGGGGGGGGGTATTTGTAACTTAGTAAGCGTCCTTTATATGGGCAAACTATTTGCAGGCAAAGAATTTCACTGTGCCTTGTCACATGTGACAATAAAGTATTCCATTCAAGAGAAGGAATGGGAGGGAGTGGAAGGGGACGGGAGAGAAAGGAACCCATCCCTTCTCTCCAGAGATGCTGCCTGTCCCGCCGAGTTACTCCAGCTTCTTGCGTCCATCTTCACTCTCTTTTTACTTAATATTTATTCAACTAAACCAGCATCTGCAGTTCCTTCCCACACAAGGGAGAGAGAGTGTAACTGAAATGACGCAACCTGAGCTTTTGTGAAGCCTTAATGACTCGTTAGTTTTTATCTTCAAAGGTCTGGCGTGTACAGAAAGTTAAATCCCAGCCATGCCCATCTCCAGCAAAGCTTTTCACTGTATTTTCATGGGGAGTGGGATTTGGACCATTGTCTTCTGACTGGGCTGGAAGCTGAAAGCACTGCCCACTGACTGGTCTGGACTGGATATCCATTGTCCACACCAGCAAACCAGGCAAACACCAGGCCCCGTGATTCTTCATCAGTGCCACATTTTGTGTATCAATGTAGAAGTGGAACAAAAAATGGTGAATTGTTCAACGACTGATTGATGGTAGGTTCTGCATTGTTGACAGGTAATTCAAACTGCGTCAGTGAAGCTCAACGGCCAGTGACTCTGTGGGTCACTCCTTACTGTATCCAGAGTGAGGTCCCAGTGTGTGCATCCCTCAGGCACATCCTCAACGTGAAGATAGACACAAAGTGCTGGAGTAACTCGGCGGGTCAGACAGCTTCTCTGAAGCAGATGGACAGCTGATGTTTTCGGGGTCGGCACTCTTCTTCACCCCTTCCACAGCAAGAAGTGGCGGCGTTCTGGATGACAGCGGGCTGTAACGGTCCACACTATACCATCCTGTGTCCTATCCAATCACAATAACCTGTGTGATATGTAGGTGTACGGTTGGATGTACGGTAGGTTTATGGTGAAGGGGGAAAGATTTACAGGAATCTGAGGGGTACATTTCTCACACAAAGGGTGGTGGGTGTATGAAGTGAGCTGCCAGAGCAGGTAGTTGACATGTTTGTCGGTTTTGGTTGGTTGGGCCGAAAGGGCCCGTTTCCACACTATGACTCTATGGTCCCCAAATTTCATACTTTGGTTTTTTGACCAACCATCTTGGACACCATATTTCTGGAGATCACGAGGCTTCACTGTGGCCCTTGTCATTGTCCTCACGTCAGAGAGAGAAGATAGACACAAAATACTGGAGTAATTCAGCGGGACAGGCAGCGTCTCTGGAGAGAAGGAATGGGTCGAGACCCTTCAGGTGTCGCTAAGTTACTCTAACATTTTGCGTCTATCTTCAGTGTAAATCGGCACCTGTAGTTCCAGCCTGCACACTCAGAGCTAGAACATCCTGATGTTTCTTTCAGGAGGCATCAGTATGGGTCTGGATTGCCCTTCTCAATCCTGTGATTGCTACGATTCCTACTTCAGTTAAACAGGGAGCTGCACACAAAGGGTTAAAGTGACTTTCCTTGTTCCAAGGAAGAAATTCACCGTTAGCTGAACATATGTCCCTGATGTAGGTGAATGCAGGCTCTTTTTAATGAGAGTAGTGACTGATCTTATTAGTCAACTTCATAACACCATGAAAATGCATATTAATATTTTCTCACCATGGGAGCGTGGATTATACATTCATTACATCAGAGGGTGCTTACTGAGAGAGTCTTATCTCCAAAGTGTCACCACGTGCGTCACTCTCGCTGTATTAAACATTGTCAGCAGACCATGAATTATTCAAGTTAATCAAAGAGCTAACAGATATGATGGCTCACAGATGGGCAGCAGTCAGCTCCTGCTGTGAGCAGAGACGATGTTACTGCTCCCCTTCAGACTGCAGGAGGGGCTGCACATCCAGCGAAACAGGTGCCCTCTGCCCAGTGACCCGGGCACAGGGTGTTGACAAGGTGGATGTTAGGTGTAGGAAGGAACTGCAGATACTGTTACACCAAAGTCAGACAAAAATGCTGGAGTAACTCAGCGGGACAGGCAGTATCTCTGGAGAGAAGGAATTGATGATGTTTCAGGTCATCTTCAGGTGGATGTTAGCTTCCTTTTGACTGGAACTCAAAATGATATCCCATAATCACTTTAGACTTTAGCATGTAGAGATACAGTGCTGAAACAGGCCCTTCGGCCCACCGAGTCCACACCGACCAGTGATTACCATACACTAGCACTATCCTACACACTAGGAACAATTTTACATTTTTTACTGAAGCCAATTAACCTGCAAACCTGTAAGTCTTTGGAGTGTGGGAGGAAACCAGAGCACCCGGAGAAAACCTATGCAGGTCACAGGGAGAACGTACAAACTCCGTATAGACAGCACCCGTGGTCAGGATCATTCCCGTTTCTCTGTCGCTGTACGGCAGCAACTCTACCTCTGTGCCACCGGAGTGCTGCCCTGAGTCACGTTGTGCAATCAACGTTACACACTTTATTTTAAATGCCTGAGTTAAGGGCCTGTCCCACTTAGGCGATTTTTTCGGCGACTGCCGGCGACAGTCACAGTCGAAACACCAAAAGTGGACACAAAATGCTGGAGTAACTCAGCGGGTCTGGCATTTTGTGTCTATCTAGTCAGTGACGTGCATTGACGGTTCCCAAGGGGCTGTGTATGTGAGCAGGATCCTGGCAAATGGTTTCCCGTCAAAGTCACAGCATGCCTCATCAAAGACCTCTCCAACAAGCCCCAGCGCCGGGCTTGGCAGCTCTCCCAGTGGACTTGGGGAGCTGGGCTCTCCCTGTCACACCCTCCGTGTACAGTCGAGGTTTCAGTCCTCTGCGCACTCCCTCGGCGTTGCAAGGGACCACCCACTCCTGTTACACTGCACGTTTGCCAGAAAGATCTGGAAAGGCATGCAGTGGTCCTTGCTGTGGTTTGTCCCTAACCCAGGACTTACTGCTTTACCAGCTTTGCCTGTGTGGGGATCAGTACTGGCCAGCACATTCTCACCACTAGGCCAGGCTGTGTCCGAACTTCTCAAACGCAATTGCTGGTGGAATATTCGGGCCATTGTAAATATTGTGTGACTGCATTGCACTTCATACTTTAGACTTTTAGACTTTAGAGATACAACGTGGAAAGAAGTCCTTTGGCTCACCGAGTCTACGCCGACCAGCGATCAACCCCATACACTAACCTACAATCACAAGGGATAATTTTACATCTTACCAAAGCCAACTAACCTACAAATCTGGACGTCTTAGAATGTGGGAGGAAACCGGAGCACCCAGAGAAAACCCATGCGGTCACTGGGAGAATGTACAAACTCCATCCAGACAGCACCCGTAGTCAGAATTGAACCTGGGTCTCTGGTGCTGTAAGGCAGCAACTCTACCGCTGCACGCCTGCCATCCTTGACTCAGTAAATATCCTGGGTTGTGTAATTCCAATGAATGAAGTATTTTATTAACCTCCTTAATGCTGAGACACCTCAGTTGATGGTAACTTGATTCCACATGTTGAAATACAGCCCTGGTCAGTGCAACCTGCCCCATCAATCGTCCAGTGACTCTTGGACATAATACTGTATGAAATGTAACACCTCAACAATCCTACGCATTTAACCATTTAGAAAATATTCTGGCTTTACAATTAGATTGTACGGGACTGCCCACTCTTGTTCAATGTATTCATATTCTGTTGTGCTGCTGCAAGTACGAATTTCATTGTTCTATCTGGGACATATGACAATAAAACACTCTTGACTCTCTCTTGTAATTGAGCAGGTATTAACACAAAGGTACACAAAAATGCTGGAGAAACTTAGCGGGTGCAGCAGCATCTATGGAGCGAAGGAAATGGGTAACGTTTCGGGCCAAAACCCTTCTTCAGACTGATAGGGGGTGGCGGGGAGAAGGAAGGAAAAAGGAGGAGGAGGAGCCCGAGGGCTGGGGGATGGGAGGAGACAGCTCGAGGGCTAAGGATGGGGAGGAGACAGCAGGGGCTAACAAAATTGGGAGAATTCAATGTTCATGCCCGCCGGGTATTAACACAAAGTTGTTTTCCATTAGGTTTGACCAGAATTGACCACGTGATCCCGAGCATCTGACGTGACTTACATACTGGCACTTAGAATTAAAGGAAGGTAGACAAAAATGCTGGAGAAACTCAGCGGGTGAGGCAGCATTTATGGAGTGAAGGAAATAGGCAACGTATCGGGTCGAGACCCTTCTTCAGAATTAAAGGACGTTCTTTTAGGAAGGAGATGAGGAGAAATATCTTTAATCAGAGGGTGGTGAATCTGTGGAATTCAGATTCCACTGAAGGCTGTGGAGGCCAAATCAGTGGATATTTTTTAAGGCAGAGATAGATAGAATCTTGATTAATACAGGTGTCAGAGGTTATGGGGAGAAGGCAGGAGAATAGGGTTAGGAGGGAGAGATAGATCAGCCATGATTGAATGGCGGAGTAGACTTGATGGGCAAAATGGCCTAATTCTACTCCTATTCCTTGTGACTTTATGAACTTACAACATTCCCTGTACCATAGTCTTTACAGAGTCTTGTGAAGTAAGTGCTGGAGCAGACCTGACGTTGCCATTTATCCTTCATTCACTTTCCCTATGATACCTAAGTGTTTTTTAAATGCTGTTATAGTACCTGCTTTAACTACGTCCTCTGGCAGCTTGTTCCATACATCCACCACATATAGTAAAACAAAAAGCTGTTATCAGGTAACTGAACTATCTTATCACCAACTTAACAGAAACTAACTAGAGAGTGGTCCGGACCT
Source organism: Amblyraja radiata (assembly GCF_010909765.2). NCBI lineage: Eukaryota > Metazoa > Chordata > Chondrichthyes > Rajiformes > Rajidae > Amblyraja > Amblyraja radiata. The sequence goes on from NC_045988.1 coordinate 9,949,331, forward strand.
ACCATCTACGTCAATGGAGACCCTTGGTCTTTAATCGGACTTTACTTTGCACTAAACGTAATTCCCTTTATCTTGTATCTATACACAGTGGGTGGCTTGGTTGTAATCATGTTGACTCTCTGTTGACTGGATAGCATGCAAACAAAAAGCTTTTCATTGTACCTCGGTATACAGAATCAGAATGCTTTATTGTCATTGCATGTGTCACATACAACGAGATTACTGTGTCTCTCCTTTTAAAAGAACTTCAAACATTCACATACTCATACTTTTTACACTCCCTCCCTCCCCAAACCCACCCATGGATTCACATTTACATAAATTAACACTGTCTCCCACCCCCCCTCCTTCCCCATAACCCGCTCCCGAGACAGAGTTCAGTTCCAAGATTGCTGATGGGTAAATACGTGACAATAAACTAAACATATATGGGCAGAAGGAACGGCATGTGGTGGGCTGAATAGTCTGTTTCCATGATGCACGACTTTCTGACTTTGGGGTGTTTCACATCAGAAAATGTGTCCTTTTGTGATCAAATGCGAAACAATGGTTGACATGGGACATGTCTAATGGAAAACCAGAGTGTGGATCCCAATGGCCAGATTGTAGCAGAATGCATTCAAGAATTGAATGCATTATGCTTTATTAATAAAGACATTTTGTTAACAAAATATTACACAATAATTGCTAGCAGCTATCATTAAAATACAATGACATTAGTTAATTATAGTTCTAAAATTCATAACTTTTCCCAAGGGGGATGAAGTGTAACATCACCCTCTTATGGTTAAAGGAGTGAGCAAGAGACTGAACTCAGCCGACATTACGATTCCAGGGGTGATGTGGGGCCTCTGAAAAACATCACAGTTCGAAATATCCAACGCGGCTCATTAGCTCTGACTTACTGTTCAGCTGCTCTGATGACTCAGCAAGCCCAAATTGGTGTATAATTGAGTTATCTCAACCAGAAAAAAATTGCAAATTCAATCTCTAGTCATTTAGAGTTAGTTAATCTCAGTAGGGTTGCCAACTCCGCTTGGAGGCATTCCTGGAGATTTGATCGTGTAATGTGTGATATCTGAACAACCTGCCAGACGAGGCAGAACCACATCAGAATGAGACTGGGTTCAGCAGCTGAACACGGAAGGACGGCCGAAGTCAGTGCATGCTTTGTTCTCTAAATCACCATCACTGTCAGTGGTGCTGCCATCCGCAGTTACTCCCAGATCTTTTAATTCCAAGTGTGTTGATGGAACATGAACTTACATCCGACAGGTCTCTGTGCTCAATAACACTGCTGGAATGACAGGATAATTTGAGTGGCGAGGAGGCCATTGGGCCCATGCCAGTTCAGGAGTGATCCACGTCCATCTTTCAGTGGAAATGATTTACCCTCAAGCACGTCTCAAATGAAAGAAAATGGGCAGAACTGTCCAGTCAGTCCTGTGGCTGCTGCACCATTTGATGTGATGTTATGCTTGACTTCATTGCTAGGGGCATTGAGTATTAGCGTCAGGAAGTCATGATGCAGCTCTATAGGACTTTGTTGTGGCCACATTTGGAGTATTACGTACAGTTCTGGTTGCCCCATTACAGGAAAGATGTGGTGGCTTTGGAGAGGTTGCAGAGGATGTTTACCGGAATGCTGCCTGGATTAGAGGGCTTCAGCTACAGGGAGAGTTCAGATAAACTTTTTCCCTGGAATGTCGTAGGTTGAGGGGAAACTTGATAGATGTAGATAAGATGATGAGAGGCACAGATGGGGTAGACACTCAGAACCTTTTCCTTCGGTTGGAAATGTCCAACATTAGAGGGCATAGCTATAAGGTGAGAAGGGGAGAATTTAATGGCAACAATTTTTTTTTTACACAGAATGTAATGGGGGCTGGGAACGCATTGCCAGGGGTGGTGGTGGAGACAGATATGATAGTGGCGTTTAAGTGGATTTTACAGGCAGCTAGAAGTGCAGGGAATAGAGGGATATGGATCATGTCCAGACAGATGAGATCAGTTTAACTTGGCATCATGTTCGGCATATTGTGGCTGAAGAGCCCGTCCCTGTGATGTACTGTTCTATGTTCTATGCTCAGAACTGATCTTAAACTTAACTGATCTTAACTCTCTTAAATCTAATAGAACACTGGTCACTGGTCCCAAAAGGTTCATCCAGGAATACTTCATACACTTTCCCCTCCCCATTTCCCAAGCCTAGATCAAGTGTTGCCCTCTCCCCTGTGGGGCCCTCCCCTTATTTGCTGGAGGAAACTTTCCTGAGCACATTTAACTAGTCCTAGACTAGTGTAGATGGGGCATGGGCAAGTTGGGCTGAAGATATAGAAACATATCATATTCTTGAGGGATTGGACAGGCTAGATGCAGGAAAAATATTCCCGATGTTGGGGGAGTCCAGAACTAGGGGTCACAGTTTAAGAATAAGGGGTAGGCCATTTAAGACTCAGATGAGGAAAAACTTTTTCACTCAGTTGTGAATCTGAGGAATTCTCTGCCACAGAAGGCAGTAGAGGCCAATTCATTGGATGTTTTCAAGAGAGAGTTAGATGTAGCTCTTAGGGCTAATGAAATCAAGGGATATGGGGAGCAAGCAGGAACAGGGTACTGATTTGAGATGATCAGTCATTGAATGGTGGTGTTGGCTCAAAGGGGCCAACTTGCCTCCTCCTGCACCTATTTTCTATGTTTTTATGTATAAGGGCCTGTTTCTGCGATGTATGACTTTATAATTCAGCACAGTGGCACAGCGGTAGTTGCTGTCTTACAGCGCAAGAGACCCCGGGTTCGATCCTGACTGCAGGGGCTGTATGTACGGAGTTATGACCATGTGGGTTTTCTCCGGGTGCTCCGGTTTCCTCCCACATTGCAAAGACGTACATTTTTGCAGGTTAAACGGCTTTGGTAAAAATGTCCTTCATGTGTAGGATAGCGTTAGAGTACAGGATGGTTGCTGGTTGGCACAGACTCAGTGGGCTGAAGGGCCTGTTTCTGTTCTGTATTATTTAAGGAAACTAAAGACTCACCGTGAAGATGGACTGGATGGAAGGGTGACAAGCCTGTGATGGACTGGACTGTGTTCACTACTCTCTGCAGGATCTAGTGATCAAAAGACCATACTAGGCTGAAATGTACCCCATCAGAACACCTTCTATAGCACTTCTGTATTTCAAGAGAATCCTCATGGACATGCTGAATCTTCTCACACACCTAAAAGCCTAGATATGCTGATGTGCTTTCTTATTCACTGCATCGATGTCAAGGGACCAGGTAAGGAGATGGTCTTTCTGTAGACCTATTTTTCCTGGATGACAATAGGCTGGGGCATGATTTCAGAAGCAGAAGGGGAAAGAACTCTATTGAACTGAGAGGATGAAGATGTCAGTGAAGACTGTGGCCAATCGACTGGGGCATTATTTCAGAACTGTCCAGATTGACACTTGGAATTTAACTTAGACAAGTGCAAGGTGATGGATTCTGCAAATTGTAAATTGTGTGTAGAATAGTGCTAGTGTACGGGTGATCGCTGGTCGGCGTGGACTCGAAGGGCCTGTTTCTGCGCTGTATCTTTACAGTTTAAAAGATAGCAGGAAAGTGATCTGCTGTGTACATGTCATCACATCAGCAAACTGCACAAGCCACAATGACCGACTCATGAACTGGGCCATTGCATCTCTGCCTGACTTAACGAAATGTTCTAGCACAGTATACACCGACCAGACCCAACGCATGGGTTTGGGAAGTCTCTGGGCTTCAGTCAGGCTCAGAGAGAAGTACTCATTCTCAGCTCATGCAAGGAGTGGTTAGGTGACAGATGACAGTGAATGTGGCAACTGCAGCAGGGATCAGGGTTTGGGGAAACACAAAGCAGGATTGCAAACTCAAAGCCTCCCCATTCCACCGCATAAAACACTCACTCCGTGCCACGGCTCAAACACTACAGCCTTTATTCTTGCTTCAATCAAACTGGGATTTGGACCAATACATGAACTGCATTTAGTTAGATCCTTGAAGTTACCTGTTTAACTTATCCTTTGGTTAACAGTACAAAGATTGTTTATCAAACTGCCATAATCTCAGCATCTTCTCCAGTGGTCTGGTGCAGAAGTCTGCCATATAGTTCAAAAAAAGTGTCTCTCTCATTGTTTCATAGTCGTACAAAAACTTGCTCTTGAGGTACCAGGGACTGCCGACTCTCTCCTTTCGAGTTACAGACAGAAAAAGGCAGTATCACACGATTATAACACAGTTCTTCATTGTATCCAGAGTGTTCTTTTCTTCACAAGGTCCATAAGGTGTATCACACTCTTTATCGTAGAAACAACACTATTGTTTAATTACCAAATTGTAAAAAAGCAGCTTTTTCCATACATCAAGAGCGTATAGAACCTAGTGCATTTCTGAAGCATCAACTATTTAACAGAATGCATCCTATGTACCACACATATTGCACGTATCTCCATGTATACCATTACCCTTTATACATTGCACCAAAGTCTCTTCAAAGTATTAATTGAATGAAAAAAATCACAAAGGTAAAAACACTTCCTACAGCAAAATCAGAAATCAGATGATAGACTTCTTTTGTCTCTTGAAAACAAGTTGAAGATGAAAACCAAGGGACAGGTTCTTGCCCCCTGGCTGAGGAGAATGGTGAATGTCTCTGGATAAATCCATGGACTGTGTCATCTGCTCCTGATGTGAAGTGCTCTGACTACCGCTATACGGGTGCAGGTGTGGGGTGTGGGTCGAGGAAGCTGAGTTTCAGCTGGACATGTTGTGGAGATTGAGTATAGAACGGGCATCAGCTCACCGGCTGCACACTGGGGGACATGTTGGGTATTCACTCACATTAAACAGCTTTAATATCATGAGGTAACAAGTGGCTGAGGAACCAAAGGCTCAGAGAAAGGCTATTCACATCTCACAGATGCTGTTCATTTTGCAGCACTGTTCGGGTCTAATTTCAAACCTATCTGTTTTGAAGGTTACACATTAAACTGCAGCGTTCAATAATCCACAGAGAATATTATCACCCAGTGCAGCCAGGGCTGTGTCACTGATTGATGCTACAGACCAATTACATCTTTCTCAAAGGATTTGTGTTGTCACAGCCAAAGCCAACTCATATTGTACTGAGTGTATGGAACAAGGTTGTTAGTAAACACAATAAATTAAATTCCTCTCCTGTAACATTGGTGTTGAACAACACATTAAGAATGTTTTATGGTAATATTGATGGCTGAGAGAAATAAAGTTAAAAAAATGCATTATCACACAGGATTTAGTATCTGATTGTCAGATAGTGGGAAAGGGTTTTGGAAAGGAGCAGGTTGTGAATTGAAGTCTGGACTTTTCTCACCTTCAGCCTGGGATTGGAGTGAAAAAGTGGAGAGGAGATTCTGACTGAGAAAGGGGAATCCAATGGGTCAGCCCCACCACTGACCTGAAGGCAGCAGAGCGGAGGCCCAGAGGGCTTCCTCTTGTCTCCTTGAGGGTGTGAATGGTCACAGAATTCCACAGGAGGTCTTGAAGACACATGGCGTGAATTCATCTTTCTACTGTCAATGGAGTCCAGGTGATGGTGATGGGAGGAATGGGTAGAGGTGTGGAGGAGGGAGGACTAACACAGGTACTGTTTACTCCAGGACACTGCACGGGCAAACAGCCTGCCTCTGTCCACCCTGTCTGACTAGAAAGTCAATGAATGCGATTGAAAGTGGGACAAGAAAAGCGGAATGAAAGAGAGCAGCATGAGCCTAGGAGCGAGGATAATGCCTTATTGATTTTTTGCAAAACTCCGGAACTTAGAAAGCAACAGAGACAGTGCTCTGTTGGTCATCTGACGCAGAGGAACATTGCAAATAAAATAAAACAGCGTCACGAAGCATTTGACATGCGCCGGAGGCATGCATCTGTGTTGCGCCTACCAGGCCTGCTGCTTGGTGCAGCCCGCTCAGAGATCTTGCATTTAATTCCCAGGGGGAGAAGGTTGAGGTGTGATTATCCAGACTGCAGTTTCAATAGTGTTAACTCATCAAGGTAAAATGCCAATTGTCAATGATAAACTGGCAATTATGAGGGTCATTGTATCCAGGAGGTCCGACTGACCTAAATTCTAGGCCACGTGGTCACGCAAACTAATATACCCTGACCAGTGCATCATCAGCATTTGCTGCCTGTACAATACTTCAACAAGAGGAAGAGAAGTGAGATTATTCTGATGGTACACAAAACACCCGTCGCAGTACATGTATGGTACAATCATCTTTTGAAAACATTTAATAAATATTGCTTTTTACTCTTTACATACAGATCGATTTCAACACAAAGCAAGACCTTGTCCTGACTCCACACGGCGGACCCAGGAGTAGAGACTCTGAAGTGACTTTGGTTAACCTGTCAGTATAAATGGGGCATTGTTTATCCAAACTATTTTCCAGAAATGTGTTTCTTTTACTTTTAAATTAAATGAAGCAAAAAAGGCACAGCACATCACACTTCACGCAACAGTTTGTTTCAAAAGCTTATTTCTCATATAACTTCTAAAACCCTAGGTAAAGTGTACAAAGCTTTCAATAAACAACCAGCAACTCATATTCAAAATTACAATGAATTATTCCTTGGAAAAGCAAACACTGAACGAGTACTATCACATTAATCACCTCCTCGGGAATCCGGAGGTATTCGAGATAAAATGCCCCTGCAGGAGGCACTTTTCAACAATTCTATATTTTTTTAAACTTCCATCCTAAAATGCTAACTGTAATCTAGCAACAACCTCTGGTGAGAAATGAAAGTGTTGAGCATTGGTTTCAGTGATCTGGGATGATTACAATGTCCAGACCTCAGTGTCAGAGAAGCACTCTCAGTTATTCTATTTGCTGTGCTCCACAGTGTAGGGCATCCCATTTCCCAGTCTGTCCATGTAGATTGCATTGGCCAGGGGTGAGGGAGGTACATGGGTGTTCAGTGACAACTTTTCGTTTGGATGGTAAGCTCTTAAAACTCCATCTTTCCTGGCGACGTATTGCTTTGTTGGCAGAACCAATTGTTCTGCTTCTGTGCCCTTCCAATGTAGCGTTGCCTGCTTGTTACCTGGTACATTGGTTGGGGCCATTTTTAGGAAAGTGCATTTGCTTTTTTTTTTTTAAGACTTGCCTCTCCTGCCTCTTGTCTTCTCAGCACCAGGGGCCAACAGAACCACGTGACGATTGTTTCAACAAATGAGATCTGGCCTGAGCCAATTCTACACCGTTGATTTCCATTCTTCTAGCTATGCTTTAAGATGGAAAACAAGTCATCAATTTTAGTGTTTTCTTGAAATGTACAAACTAAATTGACTTCCATTTCTCTTCTTGTCATCCCTCCTCTCTGTTGAAGTAACACTGAAAATCTATTTCAGTCAGTTTACCAGGACATAGCCTCCATGTTGGCTATCAACTGTCTCCATCATCTCACAATCAAAGAGCGCAGGCAGTTCAGGGAGAGTCATGTTCTTGTAGGTCTCTGGTAAATCAGCAGCAACCTTGTTTGCCTGACTTTCATTCAAGGGCAGGGCAGCATGTTGGGTTTGGTTGAGAGTGTAGGGACATTGTTCTGGGTAACCCAGCTCTGGGGCAGTGGGTCCAACCACATCACAAGGCTGGTAAGGGAACTGCAGGAGTTGTTGGTGCTGATCCAGGGGCTGCAGTGGAGGCTGCACTGTTTGCTGCACCGGCCCCACTTGTTGCAGGGAAAGCTGCAGATTGTAGTGCTGGCTGAGGAACGGGTCACACTGCATCTGATTTTGGGGCTCCAGCATGGGGCTTAGAGGTCGGGGTATACTGAACTGCTGCTGCTGGGCTTCAGGGTGAGCTGCAGGCATTTGCTGAGTTTGGTGAGGGTAGGAACCTTCTGCAATCTGCATTTGGTTGAAATAAGCCTGGAGCTGCGACTGTTTTTGGAGAAACATGCGCTTCAGTTGCAACCTGAAATGGAAGATAATACACAGAACATGAAGCAACACACCAATGGAGCAACAAACACAAGCTTCAACAATGCTTCCCACTGGTCAAAGGAATACAACCAGCTCTTCACTGTACTTTGGCACACGTGACAATAACTGATTCACATCAACATATCCACAGCACCCTGATGTTTGACCGTCCTCAGGGACACTATGACCTCTGATCCATCCACTGTGGAACTTTATGACCTCTGACCCATCTACTGGGGTACCCTATTATCTCTGACATCCGCTGGGGGCACCCTATGACCTCTGATGGCACTGGAGGAAGCCCTAGGCATGGGATATAAGAATATTGACATTAACCTGGGAAGCTTCTTTCAACTTTGACATCACCGGCCTCACCCGAGACATCAGTTTAATTTAGTTTAGAGATACGGCGCGGAAACAGGCTCTTCGGCACAGAGTCCGCACCAACCAGCAGTCCCTGCACATTAACACTATTCTACAAATACTATTACTAGGGACAATTTACAATTTTACCGAAGCCAATTAGCCTTCAAACCTGTACATCTTTGGAGGAAACTGGAGCTACCAGAGAAAACCCACGCAGGTTACGGGGGAAAACGTACAAACTCCGTACAGACAGCGCCCGTAGTTAGGATCGAACCCGGGTTCCTGGCGCTGCAAAGCAGCAACTCTACCGGTGCGCCACTGTACCGCCCACTGGTCTCACCTGCGCTCCTGCAGTTGTTGCTCCAGGCTATGGGATTCCTTGCAATACATCGGGCAGCTGTTTTGTGCTTTCGTCAGTAAGGTTGGGTTCTGTAACATACAGTAAAAGAGTATTTAATTTACCACAAGTGCAACATGCCAGTAACATCATTAACGCATCAACATTGACCCTGAGCATTTTGCTGGCAGCAAATCATTAAGGAGCTATTAGGTAGGTGGCTTACAATAACATTGACATACAATAACGATGTTTAAAATACATTTGGATATGTACATGGATAGGAAAGGTTTAGAAAGATATGGAACAAAGGTGAGCAAATTAGATTAGTGCAGATGGGGCATCTTGGTTGGCATGGATGAGTTGGAGAGCCTGTTTCTGTGCTGGATGACTCTGTGATATTAAAAGTAGACAGGCACAGAGGGTGAAACCTTGGCTACTGATGGGACTCTCACCAACGGAGGGACAATGGAAAAAAGAGATATGCACGAGGCTGAAGCAGGAGAACCACGAGAGGCGAAGGGGATGTGGAGGGTGTGAAGTACAACAATTTCACAACACATGATAAGATTACTTTCTAATGTTTGGCGTGATGTAGAGTAATACATTCAACATGCTCTGATGTTTTCCTCATAGTCTGAACTTCCACTCTGCTCTGCCCATCAGCTGTGCACCTAGTTAGAGGCACCCATCACCGCTCAGCAGCCAGACTCCGGCACCTCAAATGCTTTAGAAATGAATAACCCTAGCATATTTCAAAATTTGCAAGAATTTAGGATTATGTTGGAAAAAATGTCATATTTTGATCGTGTAAATTAAATAATTAATTCCACCTATGAAAAAATGAAATTCACTTCTATTTGAAATGTTTTTATATTTAATTTCCCTTCCATTTCTGCTGGACAAACAGCATCACAATGTTCTCTGCCACTCTGTGGATGTATCTGGCAACATCGCAAATATGATGACTGAAATAGTTTTGGAAACACATTCAGCACAGTATCATCTCACTCTCGGTGTTTATTCACAGCTGATGGAAGTTCCTCTCACAAGTAGTTTGTTTGCACTACTCACTAGAGCCAGACTAACTGGTGCAGCCCCTCCAGCCTGCTCTGCTATTCAGCAATAAATATCAGGAATGGATTTTTATATTCTTTCCACTCTCTTGCACGCAAAGATCTGGTAATCTCAGAACCCATCAACAGGGCATTGACAGTCCCTTCATGATTTTAATGATTCGTAGCATTCGAGTAATTCAGAGAGATCTGTGGCACCTTCACGCCCACATTGCTTTCTGTCGTGGGATTCAGTAGATTCTACAGATGAAGCTTCTCTTCGTTTTCACTGCGGAGTGGCCAAGGCAAGAGGAGAGTTGATGAAAACTTACTCTATTGGGTTTAAGTGACTGGAATTCTGCCATGGAGCCAGAAATTCCCAATTTGTTTGAATGTGCTGGGATGTGTACAAAACCTGTGATTAAGTTGGATAGAGGCACAAGGAATTGTAGATGCTGGAATCTTGAACAAAACACAAAGTATTTGAGTAACTCAGCATGTTATGTTGCATCTGTAGCAACACACTGCAACCTATCCATTCCCTCCAGATGCTGCCTGACCTGCTGAGTGACACCAGCATTTTGTGATTTGCATTACATTGGATGGGATATTTTATAAGCAGCACAGACCTGGTGCATTTCAGCACTTTTCTGTGGTGTATATTTCCATGACTAGCTACACCTTGTTCAAATGTAACCTGCCTCACTTCCTGGGTGTGAGCAACTTATCAAAACTCTTTTTATTTTGGGGTAGTTGGTGATGGGGAGTGTAAAGAGAATAACCTATCAGGTTTAACCCTGATAGCAAAGATACACACTGCAGTAAAGAGGAAGGGCCATCCGCTCTTAACTCTGCTCCTCTCCATAAATGTTGGCATTTCATTTGCTCAACTTTCCCGTCTCATTTTATGCGTTGACCTGTAATTAGTTCCAGAGATAAACCTCCTTACCGGCATTCGGTGCTGTAAATACTGTGTCTCGAGGCTCTGACGTCTTGACAACAAGTGGGGATGCACTCCGTTGGGGAATAATGCTACATTTTCCTGCGGTCGTAAAGCTTCATCCTGGAAGAAAAAGTAAGGCTGATCATAATGTGTAGGAAGGAACTGCAGATGCTGGTTTAAACCGAAGATAGACACAAAAAGCTGGAGTAACAGGCAGCATCTCTGGAGAGAATGAACAGGTGATGTTTCAGGTCAAGCCCTTTCTTCAGACTGAATACCTCTATAAAGTCACCCCCTCAGCCTCCTGCACTCCAAGAAATATACTCTTACGCTACCCAACCTCTCCCTATAGCGCAGGCCCTCAAGTCCTGCAACCATCTTCATAAACCTTCTCTTTTTAACTTAACAACCTCGCTTAAACAGGGTGACCAGAACACAATACTCCAACTGTGGCCTCACCGATGTCATTTACAACTGACAAGATGCAGAAGAGTTTGCCAGAATGATGCCTGGATTAGATGCCTGTGTTTTAGATCATGGAACAGCACAGTACAGTAGAGGGTATAAGCTGTAAACTAATTTGATTGTTTCTTTGAAGCATTGGAGGTTTAGGGGAGACCTGATAGAAGTATGTAAAATTAGAGGCATAGATAGGGTAGATAGAACCTTTCCCCCAGGGTGGAAATACCAAAGGGTATAGCTTTAAGGAGAGGGGGGCAAACTTTAAAGGGGATCTGTGCGGCAAGTAATTTACAGAGCGTGGTGCCTGCCTGGAATGCACTGCCAGGGATGGTGGTGCAGGCAGTTACGATAATGACATTTAAGAGGATTTTAGATAGACGCACAGATATGCAGGGAGTGAAGGGATATAGGTCATGTACAAGCAGAGGCAATTAGTTTAACTTGGCACAGACGCTGTGCATGGAAGGGTGTGTTCATTTGCTGTACTATTCCATGTTCTAAAACCCAGGTGGTCACCATCCCTGTTCAGATTTCTGGAGGTCAAATGGAGGAATAAATAATGGCACCACACGTGATGGCAATGCAGTGAGGAGTTTGTTTCTGGTCTTGAGGAAAGGATACATCTTAATGCGGTTACACATCATCACATCGGGATCATTTCCTAATGAGGTTCCACACGATGCAACAGGGATCATTTCCTAATTGCGTGTGTGTTCTTGATCAGACTTTATCTCCATGATTTATTAATTAGGTAGCTGCGAATCCAATTAGAAAATGTGTTGTCATGGTATGGAACCAAATGCTACTTGTCATGGAGAGCATGTGATCAATCCAGTCATGGAAAGGTACTTCAAATGTCATACCTCCGTACCACGGAGGCAGGGAGGTTTACCTGGTGGTGGGTGGTGAGGAGGCTTTGTAAATGCGCTGCTGGTAGAGAATCAAGATCCACATCAGAGTTCATCTGTTCATAAAGCAACTGCACCTTGTTCAGTTCCAGAATCCCCTTGGTTCTGGCCAGATTCTGGAGATGCTGACGGAAGGCGACGATACCTAAAGGAAGAAGTCGAGAGCAGCCTAGTTACTGGAGAGGATTCTGCGGGATAAGATGTATGGGTATTTGGCAAGGCGGGTTGATTGGAGATAGTCAGCATGGTTTTGTATATGAGAGATCGCGTCTCACAAATTTGTTGATTTGTACAAGATGTTGGTGAGGCAACACTTGGAGCATTGTGCCCACGTGCGACCTCATCAATCTCTTGTACGACTTCTATAGAACGATGCCATTACGCTGGAAACAGTGTAGAGACGATTTACAAGAATGTTGCTGGGACTCCAGAACTACTGGAGGAGGTTGGGCAGGCTCGGACTTTACTCCTTGGAGAGCAGGAGGCTGAGGGGTGATCTTATAGAGGTGTATAAAATCACGAGGGGAAAAGGGGGTATGAGCAGAGTCTTTTACCCAGAGTAGGGGAATCACAAACTAGAAGACATAAGTTTAAGGTAAGAGGGGAAAGATTTAATAGAAATCCGAGGGACAACTCTTTCCATACAGAGGGTGGTGGGTATATGGAATGAGCTGCTAGAGGAGGTAGTTGACTATAACAACATTTGAAAGACATTTGGACAGGTACAAGGATAGGAAATGTTTAGGGGATATGGGCCACATGTAGGCAGGTGGGATTATCTTAGATAGGCATCATGGGTGGAGTGGAGCCAAAGAGTTTATTTCCATAGAACCCTATGACTATATGTCTTCAATAAAGGCAATCTTCACTCAGTTTAGTGAATATGTGACTCCACACCCTGGTAAACTGACTTTGCACAGAGTGTAGAGGAGGCTCATCGCCACCCACCAAAACGGCAAGGTAGGATGACCATTAAATTCCCCAGTAACTGCGAGACGCAACAATCGGTCAGACAGCGCCTGACACCTGGTGCGGTCTATCCTGGAGGCCAGCAGAAACCAAAGCTATGAAATACTAATGATTAAATACATTTAGACACGGATATGGACAGGAAAGGTTTAGAGGGATATGGACCAAATGTGGGTAGGTGGGACGAGTGTGGATGGGGAAGCTTGGTTGATGTGGGCAAGTTGGGCAGAGAGCCTGTTTCCACGTTGCGTGACTGTATGACTAAATCGTATGTCAACTACTGGTTAAAATTACTGGGAGTGTCTTAGTTATTGTAGGCGTGAAATGGCCGGTGGGTCTTTAATGGCAGAAAATTTGACTCTGTTACTGATTCGACGCTGCATCAATGGGACAAGAGGTTAGGTGGTCACCTTGTGTTAGCGACGTGTCGGAAGCTCTTCGACCCTCTCGGAAGCTGACGGGCGACCTGTTGTGCATCTCGCGTTTCTGTGACGTCAGTGCCTCCATTGCCGGGTTTGGTGGTTTGATGCCAACCAGAGGCGGGGTGATCCGTGACAGCGGCTGGTTGGCAAATACGTCCGCCAGCGGTGGTGTGTCCTCCAGGATGCTGAGCTCCCCGTGCATCAGTCCCATGTCGTATTCAGAATCAACACTGCCCAAGGACGGGTTATTGCAGACAGTCAACAGCTTCCCTGGGTGGGCGACAGAGACAGGAGGGAATTGAACATTAAGCCACTGAGGTAACCTCATCCCAATTCAAAAGAGACCCGAGCGGCAACTTGTTCACACAGACGGAGGAGCATATATGTAACGAGCTGCCAGAGGAAATGATTGAGGCAAGCACAATTATGACATTTAAAAGACCCTTGGATAGGAAAGGTTTGGGATATGGGTCAGGAGTTGGTAAGACCAGCTCAGTTAGGTAATTTGGTCGGGACTAAGACTAGCTGGGCCAAAGGGCCTGTTTCAGCACTACATGCACTTCTTATCAAAAGAAGCCTTTTCTGAAATAGGCATCCAATTGTTTGCAATCTACTGCCATCTCACACCAGTGCAAGTATTTTCTATGCATATATTTAACTAATTCTTCAGTATGGTGGCACCCTTCTTTCCAATGGCACATTCCAGGTCCAGGAGCAAATTCCTCACCTCCTCCTCTCTGATACCTTTGTCAATCATCTTAAATCTACCACCAGGGTATGTAAAACAAAAAACATTCCCAGTTCCCACCCTGATCGTCCATGCATTGATGTGGAGTCAAACAGGTTTGGGTCAATTCTGCTGTTTTTCATGGTCATGTAATTTTCACTCTTAACGTTGATGTTCAGATGTGTAGCTCAAGAGTTAATGCCTTCCTACCTGTGCCGGGCAACAATACTGGTTGGTTGGTGACCTCAGTGAGAGTGTGCCGTCTCTGGCCACAGCGCATTGCCTGAAACGATGCATAGACCTGGGCTGGATCCTCCTCAGAGTCATCTTCAGTCTCTATGCCCTCGTCAATAGATGTCTCCATCATGTTGCTGGGAGATGGTGGACATCCTTTCCTTGATATTGATGGAGGCAAAGGATCAAGGAGACAACCGTTCACCTGTGAGAAGTTGTGAATATATTAGTCATTGTGCAAAATACATTCGCCCTTGATCATTTTAGTGCAATTCGTATCTGTGGACAAATTACATATAAATGGCAAACACTTTAATTATTTCCTTCCATGGTTATTCTAGAAAGATAATGTTACTCTTAACCTATACATCCTTTATTTATATTTATTTAGTTTTTATATTTATATATAATTTTATATTTATATTTATATTTACAGCACCATTCAGCCAGTTAATTTAAGATTGTTTTGAATGAAGGTAAGTCTGGACCTTGGGGGAAGGTTCTAAATTGGAGCAAGGAAGATGACAACATTATTAGGCAGGAGCGAGGGGGAGTAAATCAGGAGCAGTTCTTAATGGGTAAGTCGGCATCTAGTATGTGGGAGTCGTTCAGAGGGCAGTTGATCAAAGTTCAGGATGGCATGTTCCAGTAAGGAGGAGTGATAACAATGGCAAGCTGATGGAACCTTGGACGATCAAAGAGGCTATAAATTTGGTCAAAATGTAAAAAGAAGTGCATGCGAGATTTAAAAGGTGAAATCAGACAGGGCCTTTGAGGAATATAAAACAAGTAGGACATAACTCAAGCGGGCGATTAGAAGGGCCATAAGGGTTCATGAATGGCTTGGACTGAAGAAAATAAAAACAAGAGGGTCGGACCACTCAAAGATAAAGTAGGGAATTTATGCTTGGAGTCAGAGGATGTAGGCAAGGTACTAATGGAGTATCTTGCATCATCTGCATTTGCTAATTAGGACAGTGTCATCAGTGTGGCGAATACTAATGTTTGAAATCAAGCATTAGCTTGAGTTATGTCCTACATCAACCGTGACGGTGTTGGGGCTCTTGAAAAGCATTAAGGTGGATAAATTCCCTTGTGTGATCCATCCCAGGTTATAAAGAGAAGCAAGAGAGGAGATTGCAGGAGCCTTGGCGAATATCTTTGCATCTTTTCTAGCCACAAGTGAGGTGCCGGAGAACTGGAGAGAAGCCAGTTGTTCTTTTGTTTAAGAAGGGATGTAGAACGAATCCAGGGAATTATAGGACTTTGTGTGCGACAGGTGGTGTTTTATTAACTTTATCGGGGTTTTTGAGGAGGCGTTGAAGATGCAGTAAGAAATTACAAAAAAAAGGCTGCAAATGTAAGACCAAAATATTGTGTTTCTGAAAGTCTAACATCAGAAAATGCAGGAAATTCTGAGCAGGTCAGGTAGCATCTGTGAAGAGTTAACATTTCAGATCAATGACCTTTTAGAACAATAGCTGTTTGGCCTGCTAAGTATTCCTAACATGTTCTGGTATAGTTGCAGTCACAATAGTTTAGTAAATATAACTTCACAGAGGTCTAAAAGCAGAGATGTCATGTCAGGAAAGTGGGCGTGGAGCGAACAGTGAGTCACTGCAAACTTCACAATGTTCGTAACAAAATGTTCTGCATGTTCTCAATGAACAGGGAGAGTGCCTGCCATTCTGGACAGGCGCTCAGGCAGAAGATTCCGGAAATACCAAACTCATTTCCTTCATTTTGATCACTCAGTTTATCGGCGAGTGTTATGTCTGAGTCACTTCCTCTCAACCTCGCTCACAGCTGCTCACAGCTTCCGACAGAGCAATTCCCTTTTAAATGTCACACTCTTGCTACCCCTACGCAGATACCAAGCATCCTCAGATATACTAACATTTCCAATCTTGTCTATTGGTACATTCAAGGTTCAAAGACACAAAATGATGGAGTAACTAAGCGAGACAGGTAGGATCTCTGGAGAGAAGCAATGTGTGATGTTTCGGGTTGAGACCCTTCTTCAAATTCTGAAGTCTGGGGTCTGCAGAAGGATCGCGACCCTTCTCTCCAGCGATGCTGCCTGTCCCGCTGAGTTACTCCAGCATTTTGTATCCATCTTCGGTGTAAACCAGCCTCTGCAGTTCCTTCCTACACAATATCTCTGGAGAACATGGACAGGTGATGTTTTGGGTCAGGACCTATCCTCAGCCTGACCATTCTGGTGATTTTCCAGAGATGTTGCCTGTCCTGCTGAGTTACCCCAGCACTTTGTGCCCTTTTTTGTATACCAGCTACCGCAGTTCCCTGCGTCTCCTGACCTCATTAACTCCAGATTGTCCCGCAAAATCCTACAACCACTCAATTGCAGGGATTGTTGCCTCCTACCTGAGACAAAGATTTCCTGACATTCTCCTACCCAGCAACGAGGGGTCTTTGCAGACAATGCTCAGTGTTTAAAATCTGAAATCAAGACTTCAATCTGCCTGATTTGGAACATGTTTAAATGAGAAACCCATGAGTTAGCAGTTGGAATTTTATGGTGAATGAACTATTATAGAATGGGTCTAAGACCCTCTGCAATCTGTTTGGCTAAAAGCCGCTGCTGTACCCCGTAATTAGTTTTACCGGACGCATGACAAATCATGGACGCATGATTTGGAAAATAGCAGGTTTTTATTTTTATTTTACTTTTTTCCCCCAATCCATAAAACAGATGATGCACAGGTCTATTTCGTGCTTCGGTAGGAATTGTGTGCATGCGGTAACTTTGGAATGGCCCAAAACACACTTGGACGCGCCTCGTGTGTCTAAACCATTCCAAAGTTACCTTCTGCACACAATTTCTACCGACGCACTCAGACCTGTGCATCATTTGTATACCGCCCAACACATGATACACCCAAATACAAATCAAAGAGTGAATGTCCGTCAAAGTGCCACAAAAAGTAACAATTTTGCCAACTATATAATGTCCTGTTTATTTACTTTTGAAAGTACTTTGTATATCTGAGCTTCAATAGCCTCAGTTCAGAGAATACCGTACTGATTAAAGCTCTGCCCTTAATGCCTGTGAAACAATCACACGGCGTTACTCAGTGACGTGAAAGGAATCCAGTTTAAATGGGTGAGTGATTGAGATAAATGTGAATATTTGACAGCAGTTACTTTGAAAACGTCATACGACGGTGACCAAAGCAGGGACAATTTTGATTTCAAAAAGAGTGGAGAGGTTTAAAATGATGATTGTGTCCAGCTGTAAAACCGGCTCCCACCTTATCCGTTACCCACTGAAACTGCAACACGGTTTGGCCCACTGTGGCTGCACAGGTGACGGATTGTTTTGGGAGCCATCGCCAATCTACTCTCAGTAGTAACCCTACTCCTCTGGTTCTGGTTTCATTCATACCGGGCTCACTTTGGCTGGAGAGCAAGTACAATAGATACATAAGCAAGCGTAACTAATTCTCAGCAAAGCCACAATTGTGCTGCCCTCAAATATGTGCAAGGGAGTCTGATCCTGTAATTATCAAAGGCAGGCCGGGTACTAACGCGTGCCTTCCACAACACCCACATCCACCGCTGGCTTGAACTTCCAGTGGAAACACATGCGTGTAATGGGAATCTCCCTCCCACTGTCTCCAGGGTTGCCAGAGTCCTCAAGTGTCTGACCGAATCCGAGCTTCAGGTTCTGTGAAACCGTGAAGGGTTATGATTAGTTGTCGTGGGCTTTCTCACTGCCTGGATGCTAAATATACTTTTGTTCAGACACCGAATACCTGGGTGATAATTGCAGTGACTTGGGAGACATTCAGAAATACTTGGGAGACATTTGCTGCAATGACGCCAGGATTTTAAAAGGATCTCGAGAGCATTGATTGTCAATGCCTGTGTCTGCTGGGATTACTGGGTCTCCCTCAATAATCCTGGGACACCAAAATAAGTTTGAAATATTTTGGATATGAGATGATGCATTCCAATCTCAGGCCATGCCATTAACATTTAATGTAGAATGGGAGCTGGAGCAGTGAGGGACATCATTTGAGTTCACTGCCATACATCCTCTCCCTATTGTATACCCCATCAGCTTGATTACTCTCGGATAAGTCCACTGCTCCAATTCTGGACGAACATGCTCACAAACAATTGCTCCCTCTCCAGCCGCCATGTCTTCAACTTTCAAGGTATTCCTTTCCTTAGCTTTCCTCCCACACCTCTCCCTCCCGTCAGCAGCCACTCTAAACCTAGCAGTCTGACCGAGTTGGTGTTCCTCCACTGCACGTCACCTCCAATGGTTCTGCATCCCAACGCACTGTGGGGATCTTTCAGTAAGGTCAAGGTGCTATAAGATGGAAGCTGAGATCACGTAGCACAGGTACAGGCCCTGAGGCCAATTGTATCCTTCTGACCATCAAATACCCATCTCTATGACTCCCGCTTCTCCTTATTATTCAAACCTTCCAGATCCGGTAACATCCTCCTGCAGCTTTTTTGAAGGGCAACCAAAACTGTACACAGTATTCCAAGTTTGGCCTCACCAATGATTTGTACAGCTGTAACATGATGTCTCAATTCCTGTATTCAATACAGTGAACAATGAAGACAAGTGTGCTAAATGCTTTTTCACCACCCTCTTTACCTGTGTCTCCACTTTTGTGGAACTGTGTACCCGTACCTCTAGATCTCTCAGTTCTACAATACTTCCCAGGGCCTTACTATTTACCATGTATGGCTTGCCCTGGTTTGCCTTCCTAAAATGTAATGCCCCTGTCCCACTTAGGAAACCTGAACGGAAACCTCTGGAGACTTTGCGCCCCACCCAAGGTTTCCGTGCGGTTCCCGGAGGTTGCAGGTGGTTGCCGGAGGTTGCAGGTAGTGGAAGCAGGTAGGGTGACTGACAAAAACCTCCGGGAACCGCACGGAACCGGGAACTCTCACTATTTCACATTTAAAGGCTCCAACCATGAACGTAGATTTATCTCTTAATAGTTGTTCCCAGATTGTTTTGCCGGACCCTGTCTCATATTGAAATCATCCTCTTCTTAATTCACACTCTGGACTATATGTATCCCTTGGTAGACAAAAATGCTGGAGAAACTCAGCGGCTGAGGCAGCATCTATGGAGCGGAGGAAATAGGCAATATATGTATCCCTTTATAACTACTTTGAAACTTAGAATGATGTCCACTGTTCCCAAAGTGCATGCCCACTGACACTTTATCCACCTGCCCAGCTTCATTCCCAGGGATTATGTCTAGCACTGCCCCATTCCGAATGGGACTGTCTACATACTCACAGAAGCATCTCCCTTGGATAGCTGTGATCTCATTCTACAAATCACGAGCGCAGATTGGATAAAGTATAGCTGAGCCATTAGCCCGACACTTTTGAAATCTTTCTCACTGCAAAGCTGCACCTCATCTCCAATAGCTGTAAACACGAATGTGGGCCACACTGGAATAACGTGACCCATATTAACCAGTGCATTCTCCTGTTGGGCATGAACAGAAAGCACTCTGATCTAAGGACGACTAGAACAGGAATCAAACATTACTTTCTTAGCAGAGAAGACTAAATTACAAAGTGCTTTTCTCTCTTTGACCTTTAAGCAGATCACAAAAATTAAAGGCCAAACCTTAGGAGTGTTCACATCTTCCTCCATGAAGCCCAATTCTGGTTGGCATGTGGTCTGGAGAAAGGTGAATGAATCTACAGCAGAGGATTGGGGCAGGACAGGAGACCTCAACAGCCGGATGTTCTGTGACAGAAGGTTCACCTGAGGAACCACAGTATTTGCCTGAAATTAAAAAAAAAAAAACAGGTTGTTAATATCTTTGAAGAAAAATTCTTGCTAACTGATCACTTTTAATTCTCTTATCTTTTCTATTTAGCAGTAAATATCGACTGTACTTCATCTCTAGAATACAAACCTAGGCCAGACCGTGGCCGCACCTGGGATATTAGCAGTGGGAACCAGCCCATTGACTCAATATTCAGAGGTTCATAATTTTAAATCCAATCCTGTCCTCACCAGACAAGATCCTACTGTCAGTAGTCCTGTCCTCAATGGACTAAATATGCCGTCAGTAATACAATAATGGCCCTCTTTGGTGAGGTTTCTCCAGGTGTTGCATAAACACAAATATTTATACAAGGAGATTGAGACTCATGCCGGTCTGGAAACCATCAATTAGGCCATTTCGTCAAAAAATAGCAATAGGGAAAGAGTGTAATGGCAAGGGCCATGTGCAGGAGGTGATCCCGAGACTGCCCTGCCTTACAATATCATGACTCATTCAATCACTATTTGTGCCATTTTCCTGCTCTCCCACCATCCCCATCGACTACCTTGTCAATTCACGATCCTCTTAGAGAATAAATTCCTTCTCATCTCTTGAAATGGGCAACTCCTTACACCTGACACCATGCTCGCCAGATCTGATAAAGAATGTTTAAAGACGAAGACTTGAAGCCTGCACCACTCTAGTGGTCCATCTGGCAGAAGACATCCCCTGAAGGAAGCCATGGACTATCGAGAACAAGTTCCACCAATGTTGTCTCTGTCGATCAATATTCATATCCTCGCCCAGCCTCAGATTACGCCGAGCCACACTGCCAACACATGACACCAATTCCCAAAACAGGTTCCCTGCTTTGTCACAACAAAAAATTTGTCAGAGGGTAGAGAAAATGCTTTAAGGCCTTGAAAAAAATGTGACATCTTGTAGAAGGCTCTGCAGGAAGCAGAGAAGTATGTATGCGTGTGGGGTGGGGAACATGGAGCATCTCAAGTTGCTCTGATGATTGGGAGCACTCAGAAGCTTCACAAAAGCCAGACTATCACCTTCTGGCTTCATTAACTGCGCAGCCCCTCTGTGGTAGAGTCTGCGGTTCCCGCAAAGGTCTCTTCAACCACTTCAAATGTCAAAGAACTGTAGTGGAAGTGAGTCTTCCTCTACCCTGAGGGGTTGCAGAAGAGAAGGAAGTAAAGGATGAACACTGCGGTGAGGAAGCCAGCTTGTGATATTCAGCTGCAGGTGCCAGGACGTTACTCCAGAGACCTGATTGAGAAGTAAGTTATTCAGGTAATAGAAAAGCCCTCAGCAGGAACCATGCAGAAGAAGTGGAGTGGGTTAGTCAGCTGGAACCAACAACTAATGTTCAATACATCAAGCACTGAGCAGGGCGGCACCGGGAGCAACAGTAGCCACCCAGGGTCTCAAAGATTTTATTTGCAGATTAACTTAAAAAATATAAACGACCCGAAGAAAGTTCTTATTTTTTAAACCCACTTTCGAAAAGGCAGGAAAATTTAGTTTAGTTTAGAGATACAGCACGGAAACATAGAAAAACATAGGAAAATAGGTAAGCCATTCGGCCCTTCGAGCCAGCACGCCCATTCAATAATATCATGGCTGATCATCTAAAATCAGTACCCCGTTCCTACTTTCTCCTCATATCTCTTGATTCCGTTAGCTCTAAGAGCTCTATCTAACGCTCTCTTGAAAACATCCAGTGAATTGGCCTCCACTGCCTTCTGTGGCAGAGAATTCCACAGATTCACAACTCTCTGGATGAAAACGTTTTTCCTTATCTCAGTCTTAAATGGCCTCCCCCTTATTCTTAAACTGTGACCCCTGGTTCTGGAGGTACCCCTGGGTCTTGTGGGCCAACGTGTCCGCACTGACCAGCGATCCCCGCACACTAGCATTATCCTATACACAAGGAACAATTTACAATATTACCTACAAACCCTGTACGTCTTTGGAGTGTGGGTGAAAACCGGAGCATCTGGAATAAACCACGCGGTCACAGGGCGAACACACAAACTCCGTACACGCAGCACCCGTAGTCAAGATCAAACCCGGGTTTATGGCGCTGTAAGGCAGCAACTCTACAGTTGCACCACCGTACCACCCCGAATGCTTGCATTCTAATAAAGACTACCCGGATGGTTTTGACACTGTCTACTCCTGTGGGAGAGGGTGGCTCAGAAGGTGCAACGTTGTTTAATCAGGAAGAGCCAGCTTTCTGTGTGTTTTCTTCTATACCGACACTGGCTTATGGACAGGCACCAAAGTTGTCAGTTAAAGCTTAATGGGAGCAGGGAGTGA
Source organism: Amblyraja radiata (assembly GCF_010909765.2). NCBI lineage: Eukaryota > Metazoa > Chordata > Chondrichthyes > Rajiformes > Rajidae > Amblyraja > Amblyraja radiata. Next base: position 9,971,852 of record NC_045988.1, read on the forward strand.
TCCAGCTGACCTTGGGCCATGGAACGACTGGGGAAAGCACTGCAGATTTTCAGTTCATTGTGTTGGGAAAGTACACTATTTTCAGACAAAAAAAAAACATCAAAGTAGAACCAGACAACTTTCAAACCTGCCAAGCCAAATCCAGTCTTTCCAATGTGTAGTACAAAGATCACCATAGGTGAGCAATCCCAAAATGTTTCCACATGTTGGCTGAGCCCAATGTTCACTCATGTAGAGTGGCTCACCTAGTATTTGGAAAACCTACTCCTTCCTACACACTGGGAGAAACATGTTCACAATGGGCAAATTACATTCTCAGACACTTGACACCACACTATCCATTTGACTTGATCCATTTTATATTAAAACTCTCCAAATGATTTGGGTTTATTAGGAGTAAATAAAGAGGTCTTTCCACTGGCAGCAGGGTTGGTGACCAATGCAGACAATCTGTAATTGGCCATGAGTCTAGAGAGAGGGATGACCCTCTCTTTGAGCCTAGATAGACACAAAAAGCTGGAGTAACTCAGCGGGACAGGCAGCATCTCTGGAGAGAAGTAACGGGTGACGTTTCGGGTGGAGACCGTTCTTCAGACCCAACCCAAACCTGTCTCAACCCGAAACGTCACCCATTCCTTCTCTCCAGAGATGCTGCTTATCCCCCCGCTGAGTTACTCCAGCACTTTGTGCATATCTTCGGTTTAAAACAGCATCTACAGTTCCTTCCTACATACTCTCTTTGACCTTGTTCTGGAGATTTCAGTCCAGAATGTAACTCGACATAGTAATGACAGAGATTAATGAGGAGGTGGGGAGAGATGGGGCTGGCGGGGATAATGGTTTTTAATGTTCTGCTCAATTGTGCCTTCAATTAGCATTCAGTTAATCTGCACCACAGGCACAAGGAAAGGAGGAGCTAAAAACGGATATCAGTGAATCACTGGCAAGATCCAAGTGTGAAGAAAACCATAAATAATTTAAAACGGCATGAGACGGTCTTTATTTTTAGCAAAACTGCATGCTCCTGAAAAGCTGTGGATTGAAGAAAAGTTTCAGTGAAACCCTTTGCTGATCAAAGCAAATCCACAGACAAGCTGTGGTTTAAAAATGCATCCTCTAACACCTGATATGTCCATGCCAACCCTACATGATAAAATCCAGTGGGTGAGTCGACTGAGTGGAGGACTGAGGCTTGGAACCTTTACACAATTATCATTTCATTTTGTACAGTGCATGCCACATAGGTAACTCACACAATTATTGCATTACCTTGGCAACAGCTTGCTCTGCAATTGTGCTTGGCCGCCGTTGACGAGAATCCAATCTCTGGTCTACAGGGAAGCTGCTTCTGTGAGATTTTAGTCTCTCCACCAAAAGATAATAGATAGCAGCAAAATGGTTATAGCTCTTGTTCTGTAAAGACTGTAAGGGCGACAAAGTGAAAGCAAATGTTAAAGTGGAGAGGAATAGTGGGAGACTTCAATGTTTATATTACAATTTATTTCTACATATTTTCCAAGAGAAAATAGGTAGTGGGGAAGTAGTGTCTGAAGGCGTGTAGACACAAGGAACTGCAGTGGCTGGTTTACAGAAAAAAAAACACAAAGTGATGGAGTAACTCAGCAGTTCAGGCAGCATCTCCGGAGGACTCGGATAAGTGACATTTTAGTTGGGAACCTTCTTTAGAATGGTGTGTAGAAGGGTCCCGATCTGAAGCGTCACCTATCCATGTCCTCTGCAGATGCTGCCTGACCTACTGAGTTACTCCAGCATTTTGTGTTTTTATTTCTGAGGATTTGACTTGTTTAAACCAGGAGAGTTCTGCAGATGGCCGGCCTCTTTGAGCCTCATTACTTTCCTCCTGATGTGATTTCTGAGTGTTTCTCTTTTCCCTGATCAATGCTCCACTTCTGTCCATTGATTAAGATGTTGCCGAGGTCATTTTCTCCCTTCCTGAGTATTGTGGGGAAATTCTCGGCAATATATAATCCAGACTGGAAAGAAACAATGTATTTTTACAAATTGACTAGAGGTGTGATTATTACATTCTGCGCAAAGCAGAGACAAGGAAATAAAGGCTGCAGAATTTCTCAGGAAATAAAAGCAACTTCTCCGGGGAATGAAAGGAACAAACATAAAAGGACAGAGAATTCAATTGGGAATTTTCTTCTTATGAAATAAGTGTAGCACATTTTGAGATTTTGTGAAAGGAATGCTGCAGGAATGAATATTTAATTCTACTTCTTCCTGCCACTGGTGAATAGTCCCACGTTAATTTGCCTGATGGCTATGGATTCTGGAGACACAAAACTGCTCAATGAAATTTGGATGAGAGTCCACTCATTCAAGGGAACATACTTGGACACCAGGGGTTTGCACTTGCTCACCTCTAGTGAAACCACAGGAGAGAAGTGGAAAGACAGGGAGAGCTGGCGATTGCCTCATTTTACCCCCACTTAAGTAAGCTAACATCTGAGTACGACAGAGATTCCTAGACCAGGAGGCAAGATTGCTCACTACAGGTGTGTCTGAGCAGCTGTAACTGTTGAATGGTAGTTTCTGATTTTAGATTTAGTTCTCAGAGAATTCCAAATTTCCATCACAATCTGTGTTATTTCTCTAAAGGCCTCTCCTCCCTCAACCTTCTTTTCCTAAAACATTTACTTAAATCATTTACATTCCAGAAAATAATAAATCCCAAGCTATAAGGGTCAGTATTCAAAGTATTGCAGGCCTAATACTCGTGTTGTTGTGCACTAATACTCCTAATACTCAGAGTATTTAATGCTCAGGTAAAAAAAAAATGTACCTCAATAGTTTTCTGCTGGTCGATCCCCAGGCTGTGCATTAGTCGTAGAACCTGTTCGTTGTATTCGCCCATGCTGACTTCATTCTCACTGGGTTGCGGATATATAACTGGTCTCTGCACTGGGACTTCAGCCAGCATCCATTTGTGCTCCTTTATCTGGCTAATTGTGAGTCTTTTGGAAGGGTCTAAGACCAGCATGCGTCGAATGAGATGTTCACAGTCTGGCAGGTGAGAAAGTCTTGATGAACTGATGTTATGGTCACCAACAACTGGATCACATATTAATCAAGGTTCCTACAAATAAACATTTGTGCAACAGTTTTGGATGTCGGATTGTTGCTCCCACACATGGCATCAAGTGAAAGGATTGGGCTGGCGCACAGAGTTGAACAATCTAACACTGCCACGGACCAATGCCCTCCCCTGAACTTCTCAAAAAGTTCAGAGTCCAGCCTTCCGTGTTGTAGCAGTATCTGTTCTACTGCCTAGGGACAGGTCCTCCTTTTCCCAGACTAGACCTCAATACAACCCATCAATCAAGGTTCCCTAATCTTGCCAGCTTTGTACTTCACTCTAATAGGAACACGTAGGCTCTGAATTCTTCCTACCTCACTTTTAAAATCCACGCCCCTTGCCTAATGTCCTTTTACCTGCAAACAGACTCTCCTAGTCAATATTTGAGAGCTCCTGCCTGATGCCATTGAGTTCCTGCCTAAGGCTCTCCCACTGACTCAACAACTGCTTGCACAGCTTCATTTGCAGTGCAACCCCTTCTCAAGTAGGAACATCCGACTTACTTAAGAAAACCCATTGCTTAAGAAAACTTTCCTTGACATATGTATCAGATTCTACCCCATTTAATCCCTTGGCAATAAGGCCGCTTCAGTCAATAAAGTAAAGTAAATCACTGACTTTTACAATCCCAATATTCTTACGTCTATCTGTGATTTGCTTACATATATCTACTCTAATTCCCACTGCCTAGCTGGGGGAGTATCATATAATCCCATCAAAGCGGGAGGTTGGATCACCCCGACGGGAGCTTCGAACGCTAGCTGCGGACGGTTCGACTGCCCCGACTGCGGGAGAATAAAGAGGAAGGAGATTGGACTTTATTGCCTTCCATCACAGTGAGGAACGTAGGGGATCTGCTGTGGTGGATGTTTATATTCACTTTTATGTAGTTGTGCGTCTTGTTGCTTTTTTTAGTATGACTGTATGGTAACCTGAATTTCACAGTACCTTAATTGGTACATGTGGCAATAAACTAATCTTAACCATGAAACCTTGCAGTGATCACCCCTTTCTTAGTTTTAAATTCTTCCCATGTTGACTCACTGGATGTTCTCCCTGGGATATTGACTCCGAGTACATTTTTCCACAAAACTGTTTTTCGCCATTTCTCAGTACCCATGACAATAATAAACCAATACCAATAAACCAATACCAATAAACCAAAACCAAACCAATACTAATGCTGCCATGATGGTGATATCCGGAAGTGGCGGCGCTGCCCTGGCAGCAGCGGCTCACCTGCAGTCCGTTTGTTTTTGCTTTTTTTGTGTTGTTTATTTCGTTTTGGCTAGTCCAGTTTTTGGTTTTTTAGTTTGTGTTTTGGGGGGGGGGGGTTGAAACGGGGCTTGCTGTCTCTCCCTGCGGGGGAATGCGACTTTTTTGTCGTATTCCCCTTCTCTGCCTCCGTCTGCGCTGAGGCCTAATGGCGGAGCTGGCGACCTCGAGGCTCAGGAGGCAGAGCCCGCCAGGACTCACCCTGGGCTCGCTCTCGTGAGGATGGCCCGGCTCGGGGCTGGAACAGGGCTTCCGTGAGGGGCTGTGACGTTCCCGGGGGGCGGCCTGGTCCGAGGAAGGAACGGTGCTCCCGTCGGAGTGGCCGAGCTCGGGGAGGTGCGGCGCTCCCAGCCCGAGGGAGGAGCGGCGCCCCCATGTTTGGACGGCCCAGCCCAAGGGAGGAGCGGCGCCCATGTCGGGGCTGCCCGGCCCAGCCCGAGGGAGGAGCGGCGCCCATGTCGGGGCTGCCCGGCCCAAGGGAGGAGCGGCGCCCATGTCGGGGCTGCCCAGCCCAGCCCGAGGGAGGAGCGGCGCCCATGTCGGGGTGGCCTGGCGCGAGGCTGAGACAGTAACGGCACTCACGTGAGGGCGATCCGGCTCGGGGCTGGAACGGTGCTCCGGTGGCTGGGATGGCGTTCTGGCGGCGGTGACCTGAGTCCGGGGTTCGGCCGCGGGCCAGCGGCTGTGTCAGCAGGACTGGTGGACGGCAGCTTCGACCACCCCGGGGCCACGGTGTTTGAGCCGCGGGACTGTTTGCTACATCGCCCGGTGGGGTATCGCCTCAGCGCAGAGAGAGAAGAGGAGGGAAGAGACTGCAGCCCTAAGCCTTTTGCCTCCATCACAGTGAGAAGGTGCTATGTGGACTCACTGTGGTGGATGTTAATATGTGTTTATTGTTGTTTTTTTTATTGTATTGTATGTATGTATGACTGCAGGCACGAAATTTCGTTCAGACTTCGGTCTGAATGACAATAAAGGAAACCCTGTAACCTGTAATGATGATCACACTCATCAATAGTGCAATCTCAGCAGACACATCAGTTAGAGTGAAATACAATTTTGAAATACTGAAAGTAAAACCAGTCTAGCCTGGAGCCTTGCTCCCATTTAAATCACGAGCGACGTCATTCAACCAGACGCTGTGTTTGATACGAATGACTCACTTCCGACGCAGTGTGCAGCTCAACATTTTAAAGTTCTCACCTTCAGACATGAAGTATGGAATTCTAAACCTGCCTTCCAGAACCCTCTGCCTGAGCACTGGAAGTGTTGGACCATCAAAGGGTAGAGCTCCACAAACCAACACATACAGGACCACTCCGAGACTCTGCAGACACAACAAGAAGCAGGTTTATATAGAAATTGGAAAATACTATATTGTTCATAATCTACAATTCAATGGATAGTCGTTCTAAAAATTCAGGTAAACAACCCACTAACTCTCCTTTGTCTACCCTGCCCTTTACTTCCTCAAAGAATTCCAACAGATTAGTTGGTCAAGATCTTCCCTTCTCAAAACAATGCTGACTTTGGCTTATTTTATCATGTAGTTCTAAGTGCTCGGAAACCTCATCCTTTATAATGGACTCTAAAATCTTGCCAACCACTGAAGTCAGGTTAACCCATCCAGTTCCCTCCTTTGCTCCGCTCCCTTCTTGAACTGCCGATAGGTTGGGTTTGTTCTAATTTGAAGGATGAAGCTATGAAGACAGTCATTTTCCCAAAGTAGAGGACAGGTTTAGGATGCGTGGGAAGAAATTAAAAGGGATCTCTGAGATAGGTTTTCCACACAGAGAATGATGGATATCTGGAACAAGCTGCCAGAGTAGATGGTGGAGGCGTATACAATTACAATGGTTAAAGAACATTTGGACAGGTAGTTGGATAGGAATGGAGTACAGGGATATGGGCCTAATGCAGGCAAATGGGATAGCATTAATGGGATGGATAGCATGGATGAAGCGTGTCGAAAGGCTTATTTCTGGCTGTATGAGTCTATGATTCTAATCCCTGGAAATAAAATCAACCATTTCAAAAGAGTAAGCTAATTTCTAAAAAAGATTATTTCAAACTATTTTTAGGGTTTAAGAAAAATTATTACCCAGATGTCCAGTAGAGGTCCCTCGTATTGCTGTCCTTCAAAGACCTCTGGGGCCGCGTAAGGTGGGCTTCCACACCATGTGGCCAAAGGTTCCCCTGGTTTGTAGAAGTTGCCAAAACCAAAATCTGTTAAAACAGAACACAGTACAGCTGGTCAGACGAGGTTATTTATGATGTTCCTCTCTTGTGAGGTTGTGCATTCCACTCACAACCTTTCCTTGACAATATCATCATTGAAGACATTTTGGTCAGCTGTTATGACTGTAGGCATCACATGGGAGTCTGTGAGAGCAACTTTTAGAAGCTTGCATTCACCAATGGATTGTGGACAACGCCACCATCGCCATATTAATTAAAGTGTAACCTGCCAGTCTGAGAAAGTGCAGACTGGCTTCCCAGATGTATGAAACCATTTTCTTTGTCCTTCCCCTCCTCTCTTCCAGCTTTCTCCCCTGCCTCCCCAACAATGTCTGAAAGCGGGTCATGACCCAAAACATCACTATCCCCATTCTCCAGAGATGCTGCCTGATCTGCTGAGTTACTCCAGCACGTTGAGTCCTTTTTTTATGCCAGCATCTGCAGTTCCTTCTTCCACCAAAGAACAAACTAGTATTTTAAAGTTTTAGGATTTTCAGCAATTGTTCAAGTCAAGGTTATCACTGGTTTAAGGCACTCCCTATAATTGGGTAGATTTAATTCTATCCCAATTGGTGATAGATTGACAAAAATATCCTCAAAATGTCCCAGTAAAAGATGGAAAAAAATGATATTGAGGCTGATGTTGAGACTAAGTGATGTATAACTTGATTTGTAGTGAAATATGAAACCAATGGCCATCAGAAACAAGAAAATAGAGGCAGGAGTCATTCACTTGTCAATCCAGAATGATGCCTGGGTGGGGGGGATATTGGCAATAAGGAGAAATTGTTTTCTCTGGAATGTTTCTCTGGAGGTTGCTGTTTTTTGTAAACCAGCAATTGCAATTCCTTGCTTTTATATGACACTCTTCCCCAGTGGAATTGCAAAGGATCAGGGCACAATTGTCAGATTAATCTAAATAAACCTAGCAATCATTTGATCTTTTTCTCCTAGCTAATCCCTGACTCTTTTTAATTCATCTTTTAATTGGGTTATAGAATGTGGATATTGCTGCCAAGGATAGTAGTTATTGCCCATCTTTAATTATCCTTGTGAAGCTGGTTCTGCATCACTGCAGGTGAACATACATTCATCAGTTCTGGGGTCTTGCCCCAATGATAATGAAAGAGCTGTGTGATGTCCCCTCGTTAGGAGCTGTAAGATGTCCCCTCGTTAGGATAGCGTGTGGCAGAAGGAACTTGCAGGGGTTTGCAGAATTGCAGGTGCAGTTCTTCACCTAAATGACAAGTTTTGGAGGTAATGCCAAAGAAGATGGTGCAATGCATTTTGTAAATTATACATATAGCAGATGGACTGTGCCAGTGATGAAGGGCTTGGACGTTTGTGATGATGGATAAAATACCAAGCAAGAGACTTCTTCATTTCTGGTAAATGTCAGAGCTAGTCCTGCACACATCCAGAGCATTCAATATTCATCAACCCCCATGCATCTGAATGAGCCAAGCAAATGTGTAGATCAATGGCACATTCCTGATCAAGGGAAGTGGTCCGTGTTTCCCATGCCACTCTGGCAATATAACCGTTCCCTGTATTTGGATAAACAATCTGATCTCCAACAAAATTAAACAGTGCTGAGAATGACAGAAAGAATCAACGGGGAGATGCTGGGCCTATGAAAGAAAATGTTGTAGAGGAATGGGAAAATATAGAATATCTACCCTAGGAACCAACATGGGCCACACATCAAATGGGCTCCTTCTATGTGGTAATGATTAGATAAATCATTTGATTACATCTAGTTACTGTCAACAGGAGGCAATCTCGTTGAGATATAAGATTGTGTGAGGAATGGATAGGGTCGAAGGCGAGACACCAAACTGCAATGTTTATGTGCGAGGGGCTGCCGCAGAAGATGGCAATTACCATTTTCATTGAGATGAGGAGAGATTTCTTCACACAGGTAAATGTGTGGACTGCTCTAACCCCAGAGAGCAGTTTTTAGATGTAGTTTAGATTTTTAGTTTAGCGATACAGCGCAGAAACAGGCCCTTCAGCCCACCAAGTCCGAGCTGACCAGCGATTCCTGCACACTTACACTATCCACTGGGGACAATTTACAATTTTACCAAGCCAATTAACCTACATACCTGTATGTCTTCGGAGTGTGGGAGGAAACCAGGGATCCCAGAAAGAACCCACGCAGGTCATGGGGAGAAGGTACAAACTCCATATAGACACGCACCCATAGCTGGGATCGAATCAGGGTCTCTGGCGCTGTAAGGCACTATCTGTACTGCTGTGCCACCGTGCCTCATTTATGGAAACAGATCCCTGGAACTTCAGCAGAGTGAACCGTACACTAACTGGGAGCTCCTCGGCTTCACTGTGTACAGAGGCTCCGCGTTTCCCAGAAAAAAAGTGGCTCCATCGCACTGCCAGTCCCATTGATGTCTGAGACATTTTGTGCTCACAGGGTGCATGAACTGGCTTAAGTAATCCATAAAGATGTCAAAGATTTATGTGGGAAGATTACATTTCTTAAATACTAGTTCAGAAAGTGTCCCTGTAGGAGCATTCAATATACGCTTAGAAATAACTGTTTCTCCAATCTGTTTGTGATCTGTGAAACCCATTGCATACAAATTAGAAAAGGAAAATAAAAATTGTAGTTACAGAAGTGAGTCTCTTGTATCTCCATAGCTTTTATCGTGCCGTAGGATATTCCAAAGAGCTTTACAGATAATGGAGAGTATTGACTGGTGTGGAAAGCACTGCGGTCACTTTACACACACCAGCTCCTACAAACGGTAACGTAATAATGACCTGATAATCTAGTGATAAAAACAAGGACTCTTCCCGTTTACGTAAAGTCTCATGAAAGTCTTACATGTAAAATTATAAAAGGACTGGACAAGCTAGATGCAGGAAAAATGTTCCCAATGTTGGGGGGAGGGGAGGGGGGGGGGGGGGGGGCAGAACCAGGGACCAAAGTCTAAGTATAAAAGGGAGGATATTTAAAATTGAGATAAGAAAAAACATTCTCACCCAGAGAGTTATGAATTTGTGGAATTCTCTGCCACAGAAGGCGGAGGCCAATTCACTGGATGAATTTAAAAGAGAGTTCGATAGAGCTCTCGGGGCTAGCGGAATCAAGGGATATGGGGAGAAGGCAGGCATTGGTTACAGATTGTGGATGATCAACCATGATCACAATGAATGGCGGTGCTGGATCGAAGGGCCAAATGGCCTCCTCTTGCACCTATTTTCTGTTTTCTATGTTTTCTTAAAATAATGCCATTGGATCTTTTATCCACTTGACTGAGTATCTCCTCTGAAGTACAGGATCTTTATCAACGTAGCACTGACCTGTACCACACAAAAGTCTTATTTTAAGATTTTTGTACTCAAGGTTCAAGAATGGGTTTTCAATTCACAACCTTCTGATTCAGATTAAAATTAGTCTATTTCACTATGTTATTAAAAATTACTCTTTCAAGAAACACAAGATAAAGTAATAAATGAGTGCCAACTTTTCACTCCGTTACAGGGGAGGGAATAGCTCCTCAATAACACTGGTTTACCGTTCACCTTTGGTCTTAATGGGGCAATGCTTCTTGCAAGCATCTAATAGAGATTTCACCAGGTTGCAATAGATGTCCCATAGTACTGAATTCACAGGAGTAGGGTGCACTATGGAAAGAGTTGTGGCCAAAAGCACATCTGGTCATTCCATCAGTTGCATAGTTCTTGAAAGTTTCTTGGAACAAGAATCCTTCTTGACTTGAATGTTACCTATTTTAATTGTATACTGAAGCCCACTCATTCGAGTTGGATAGCATATTCAACTAACCAAAGGCAAAATCAAGACTCACTGCCAGGAGTGAAGGAGGCTGAGGTGACCTGATGGAGGTATATTGGATTATGAGAGGCATAGATGAGATAGAGAGGCAAATTTTATTTCCCATGGCATAAAAAACAAGAGACTATAGGTTTGTGAGTTTTAAAGGGGATCTGTGAGGTAAGCTTTTTACACAGAAAGCAGTTGATATCAGGTATTTGCTACCAGAGGTGTTGGTTGTATCAGAAGTAATTATGACTTTTAATATGCATTTAGACAGACAGTTAAATAGGTAAGGCATAGAAGTGTATGGTCCTAATGTGACCAAACTGTATGAGTGTGCATGGGCAAAAAGATCAGCATGGACGTGGTGGGCTGAAGGGGCCATTTATGTGACTCCATGACTCAATATTAAATGTTAAAAACAGATTATCCAGTTGTGAACACATTGCGGGTTGTAAAATGACTGTTGCATCTCTTACATCACTGAATACACGTTAAAAATAGTAAACAGGATGCAATGTATTTTAGAGTACTAAAGCATGAAACAGGGCCTTCGACCCCACTCGTCCATGTCGACCAGAATTCACCATCTCACAATTCTCATTTGTCCGATACCCCTCCAACCCTTTCCTATCCATGTCCAAGCGTCTTTTAAATGCTGTTATAGTACCTGCCTGAAATAACTCCTCTGGCAGCTCGTTCCATATACCCACCACCCTCCAAATGAAAATGTTGCCCCTCAGGATCTTATTAAATCTATCCCATCTCACTTTAAACCTATGCTCTCTGGTTCTTGATTCCCCTACTCTGGGTAAAAAAAGTCTGAGAATCATGAATTTATACAGCTTCATAAAATCACCCCTCGGTCTCCTGCGATCCAAGGAATAAAGTCCTAGCCCGCACAACCTTCCCCTATAGCTCAAGTCCTGGCAACATTCTCACAAATCTTCTCGACACTCTTTCCAGCTTAACGACATCGTTCTTATAGCAGGATGACCAAAACTGAACATCTCAAAAGGGATATGAGAAGTGGACAGACTTGGATTATTTTATCTGGAATGTCAGAGGTTGAGGGAGATTTGATAGAAGTATATAAACTTATGAGAGGTGTAGATAGGGTATACAGTCAGGACCTTTTTCCCAGGGTGAAAATGTCCAGCACTAGAGGGCATAACTATAAGGCGAGAAGGGAAAGTTTAATGCAGATGAGTGGCGCATGTTTTTTTTACACAGAGTAGTAGTGGAGGCCTGGGGTGGTGGTGGAGATAGATACGATCGTGGCATTTAAGAGGCTTTTAGATAGGTACGTAGAAGTACAAGGAATAGAGGGATATTGATCATGTACAGACAGATGAGATCAGTTTAACTTGGTATCATGTTCAACACAAACATTGTGGTTCCTGTGCAGTACTGTTCTATGTTCTGAGTGCTACATAATTGCACATCTTTTTTCAAAGGCCAAACTGGCTAATTATATGTAAGAGAACAAAGAGAAATTCCATTCTCTCATCTGGAAAACTTTCGGAAAAGACTGACATCAGCGAGAATAGTCAGTTTAGTTTAAGAGCTACAGTGTGGAAACAGGCCTTTCGGCCCACCGAGTCCATGCTGATCAATGATCACCTAGCCAACTAAAAGATTCAAGTGTGTAAGAAGGAACTGCAGATGCTGGTTTAAACTGAAGATAGACACAAAAAGGCAGGCAGCATCTCTGGAGAGAAGGAATGGGTGACGTTTCGGGTTGAGACCCTTCTTCAGACTGAAGAAGAGATATAGAAAGTGATGTGGTGCGATAAAGAACAATGAATGAAAGATATGCAAAAAAGTAACGATGATAAAGTAAACAGGCCATTACAAGCTGATTGTAGGGTGAAAATGAGAAGCTAGTGCGACTTGGGTGGGGGAGGGATAGAGAGGGAGGGAGGAAATGCCGGGGCTACCTGAAGGAAGTGAGAGAAATCAATATTCATACAACTGGGCTGTAAGCTGTCCAAACAAAATATGAGTTGTTGTTCCTCGAATTTGCATTTAGCCTCACTCTGACAATGGAGGAGACCGAGGACAGAAAGGTCTGTGTAGGAATGGGAAGGAGAATTAAAGTATCCAGCAACCGGGAGATCAGCTTAGTTCACGCGGGCTGAGCGAAGGTGTTCCGCGAAACGATCGTCCAGATTCAAGTGCTGGAGCATAACAGCAGCTGACCTTTGACATTCTGACCAACCATCCCTTGAAATTGTGGCGAAAATTCTTTAAAAAAATAAATCCATCGTAGAACAAAGCAAGTTTGCCTCTCCTTTTTAATGACCTTGACTCTTCTGTGGTGAAAATGTTATCGACTCTCTTCTCCCCACCCTCCCCAACCCACAGCCCAATAGCAGGGCTACAGTTTAGCAGGAGAATGTATTCAGCTAAGCTGCTGACAAAAGAATCAGATAGGAGCTCATGGTTATGAACTCGTTTCCTGAGCGGTCTCATTTAACGAACAGCATACTGATCAGCAGTGTTTGACGTCAATCCTCTGCTCTCCAGCAGTTAAAGGATATATCACAGGGACTGCTTCACAATGAGAGGCACTCCTGTCACCGCGTCAAGCTGCTTTCTCTCTCTTCCTCCCCCTCCCTGTACTTTTACCATTAATCCCCATATGAAGGGGGCTGAGCTGGTGGCTCCCTGGAATAACCTGACCTGGGTTCCACTTCCAAATGCGAAGATGTCTTCCAGAAATAATTCCTTCCATCTTACAAACGGCGGCTCATCCATCAAAAAATGGGGGGAAAGTGCAGAGTAAACCCTGCCCCAAGCTCTCAACGAGAGATTCTCAGAATAATAGTTAAATCTCTGTTGCAGTCAAAAACCCCACTGGGCTGGTAAGCTGTTACTGCTGTGCAGGAGAAAGAAACTCACATTCAGACAGAGCCTTTCAGAACATGCCAAACACTCACAGCCAATTAAATATTTATTTTAAGATCTGGCAATTGTTATAATGTAGGAAAAATGGCAGCCAATTTGGGCAGAGCAAGGTCCCACCACAGCAACAGATTGTCTTGTTTTATGCTGTTGGATCATAGGTGAGCATTGGCCCAGAATTATTTCTCTGCCCTGTTTCGAAATAGTGCCACGGATCTCTTAAGGCTAATGCTTGCGGTTTAATGGCTCATCCGAAAGGCATGGATCTTTTTTCTCACGGAGCGTGGAGCGGCTAAGGGAAATATTAGGGGCAGGTAAAATTACAGCATTGAAAAGACATTTGGGCAGAAACATGGATAGGAAAGGATCAGAGGGATATTGTCCAGGCGTCGGCTATTTCCAGAGGTTTGAGAATAATAATCTAATTTGAACTGCAGTGTCACCCTAAGGGAGTGCTGCACTGACCCATGTGCTGTCTTTTGGGAAAGATCCAAAATCAAGTCCCTGTCTCCCAATTCAAGAAAAACACAAGAAAGATAGGCACAAAATGCTGGAGTAAGTCAGCAGGACAGGCAGCGGCTCTGGAGAGAAGGAGTGGGTGACGTTTTGGGTCGAGATCCTTCTTCAGACATCTTCAACCGAACGTTTGTACATCTCGTTTTAGACAATAGGCAGAGTATTTTCCCCAGGGTGGAGAAGTCAAAAGCGAGAAGGCTTAGGTCATTGTGGATGTGCAAGGCAAGTGATTTTATACACAGTGAGAGTGGTGGCTGCCTGGAACCGGCTGCCAGGTGGCAGTGGAGACAGACATGTTTGTGATGTTCAAGTGGCCATTAGACGGACACATAAGCAGCCACAGGATGTAGGAATGTGTGATCAGGTGCAGGCAGATGGGGTTCGTTTAATTTGACACTATGATTGGCAGAGATATTGGGGCTGAGAGACCTGTTCCTGTGCTATTTTAACTATCATCGAAGCCTGAGTACAAAGTTTTCTTTGATCATACTCCTGTATTAACTAACCCTAACCCTTGCTATGGCCCCTAGTCAGGAAATTAGAACCAAATTTTGAGGAAAACACATTAATTCCACCTGCCAGCCAAACACTGCAACATTGCGTGTGTGTGTGTGTGTGTGTGTGTGTGTGTGTGTGTGTGTGTGTGTGTGTGTGTGTGTGTGTGTGTTGGGAGATGCATGTGCGCATGAAGAGGGGAGTGTGTGTGTATGTGTGTGTGTATGGGAGTGGGAGTGTGTGTGTGAGTATGTGTGCGCGTAGGTGTGTGTGTTCTGTGCATGTGTATGTTCTGTATGAGAGTGTGTGTGAGGGAGGGTGTGCGTGTGTGAGGGGTGTGGGGTGTGTGAGGGGGGTGCGGGTGTTTGAGTGGGGTGTGTGAGGGGGGTGTTTCTGTGTGTGGCTCTGGGTGTGTTTCTGTGTGTGTGTGTGAGATTGGTGTGTGGGGTATGCAGGTGAGGGTGTGTTCTGTGCATGTGTGAAGGGGAGGTGTGGGTGAGTGTGTGTTGGGGCCATGTGCGTGTGTTCTGCGCATGTATGTATGTGGGTGTGTGTGCGGGTGTATGTGGGGGGGTTAAAGACAAAAAAGGGAATTTCCTTTAAATCAAGTTGCACATCAAGATTGTACTCCCCACCCCCTCCGACTCTAACAGCATCCCCTTATTCTCTGTACAAGTGGTGGCCCAGCATTCAACATTCACAAACTATATGATATCTTCAAGAGATTTAAATCATTCCAGATTATTTCTTCAGCTTTTAACATTTGGCCCCGGTGTTGAAATCAAAGGGAAATGATCAAGTTTTACAGCCCCTGGCCGTGGAAGGCCGCCCGTTTAGTGCTGTAAATGGAGATGCTTTGAAGTGCTGAATCAAAGCACAATCCACATCAGTGACCTTTCACTGCGTAAAGGTCACAGGCTACGGTGTTGGTAAATGCCTTTCAACTCTCAAACTGAGCATGAGTGTGAGCTTCACAGTTTGACTGAGAAAAGTTGTGCAGTATGTGACCAGAAAAGGGGAGCCAAGGAGGAAATTCCTCTTGGGAAGCAAAACACTGATTATGAGAGGCCACTTGGCCCATTGTCTCTGTGCCAGTTACTGGTACAACTCTCCAAATCGTCCACTCTCTGCAGACAGCCCTCTGTTTTATCCTTGGCAATATTTAACTTCAATCCATTTGAAAGTTATTATTGAATCTACTTCTGCCATCTTCTCAGGCAGTGAACACATCAACTGTACCAAAAATAAAACTTTTCTTCTTCTTTTGCCTTAAACCGTTGGCCTTCGGTAACCAGTTTTGTAGCAGACGTATGAAATGATTCAAGGATGTTATCGAAGACATTTTGCAATAGTGCAAGATTCCCTTTGACTCCTGGGAATCTGATTCACGAAGGAGAATCGTGTAGCTTCAGGAGTCTCTCACCTTAAACTTGTGCCAGCAGGCAGTGGGGGAGGAGGGGGGGGGGGGGGGAACCATGATGATTCAGGGCGATCATTGGAGGAGGGAGGTGTCGGTTAGGTGGAAGTAGGGTGGTGGGACAGAGGATAGCCGTGGGATCTTCCACCTCCCCGCGGTCAAATTGCTGCGTCGAGGCGATCGAGGCACCCGATGTTGAAGCCCCCGCGAACGGGCCGATTGAAGCCCCCGCGATTCGGGGCGGACTGAGCTGCTGTTGCTGGAGTCGGTCACCAACCAGGTCAGCTCCCGATGTTACCGTTCACAGGGCCCATGGCCGAAGCCTCGCATGTGTGAGCATGCGCGCGCGGCCGCCAAGAAATTGTGTCCCCCCCCCCCCCATGTTTTGATAGCGATTTCCGTGCCTGATTGGAGCACAAGGCAATTGGATCCAAAATTGGTTTGGTAATAGGAAAGGGTTGCATTTGTGATTTGAAGTTCTGACCGGGGTGTACCTAGGTGTTGGTGTCTTGCTATTTATCACAGCCATTAAAAATTTGGATATGAATGTAGTCAGAATGATTACTAAATCTGTTGATGACACAAAAAATCAGTGGTGGATAATGAGGAGGATAATCTCTGGCTACAGAAAGGTGCTGACCGGATGCCAAATTGGACAAATGGCAGATGGAGTTTAATCCTGCTAAATGCAAAGTGATTTATTTTGGGAGGTCAAATAAAATTAGGATATACACATCGAATGGTAGGGCCCAAGGGACAGAAATACCTTATGTACAAATCCACAGATTCCTGAAGGTGGCAGAATATGAAGATAGGATGGTAAAGGTAACTAGTGATGTGCTAGGCCAGGGGTGGGGAACCTTTTCATGTTGGAATGCCGCATTAGGTTAGCTGTAATCTAAAAAGTGCCGCATCCAAGAAACTTCAATTAGATATACTTCAAAATGTACATTATTTTGTTAAAATAGCCCTCATGACTTACTAATGTTTTAATTGTGGCCGTCAGTTGGGGAGGATTATTTCGTTGAATCTTCTTTTACTCTTTGGTGTTTTAAATACGCTCATTTTAAGATTAAAATTAAAATAATAAAAGATGAACAAACACATATTAATAAAAATAAAAGAATTTGTTCTACAAAATTTGGATTCATTCAAAAGGCCGCACTTAATGGCCTAGAAGGCCGCATGGGGCCTTAAGACCGCAGGTTCCCCACCCCTGTGCTAGGCCAATGCTGTGTGTTGTTTATATCAATGATTTGGATGAGAATGTAGAAAACGTAATCAGTATGTTTGCAGATAACACTAAAGTGGCTGGTATTGTAAATAGCGAAGATGGTTATCAAAAAATATAGCAGAACATTGATCAGTTGGGAAAATGGGCAGAGGAATGGTTAATGGAGTATAATGTAAATTACTGCGAGGTGTTGCATTTTGGGAAGTCAAACCAGGGCAGAACCTTCAAAGTGATTGGCAGGATTCTGGGGAATGTTGTAGAGCAGAGGGATCTAGGAGTGCAGGTACATAGTTCCTTGAAAGCGGCGTCACAGGTAGATAGAGTAGTCAAGAAGGCTTTCAGTACATTGGCCTTTATCATTCAGGGTATTGAGTGTGGAAGTTGGGATGTTATGTTACAGTTGTTCAAGATGATAGTGAGGCCGCATTTTGGAGTATTGTGTTCAGTTTTGGTCATCCTGATATAGGAAGGAAGTTGTTAAGCTGGCTAGAGTGCAGAGAAGATTTACGAGGATGTTGCCAGGACTCAATGAGATAAATCTGGGATTTTTAAGGAGTTTGTCTCTGCAATGAATATCATGACTTTATTGGATGTCTAGCAAATCTGGATCACCCATGTTCACCAGGGAAGGAAATCTGCTTTCATCATTCAATCCAGTCTACATGTAACTCTGTCAACTGAGCAACAGGGTTAATTTGGAAACAGTTCAGCAAGCCCCACTCTTTCAACAGCAATTAAGGATGAACAATAAATATCTGCCTTGCCAACAATGGCCAGATCCTGTGAGCAAATATTTTTTTAATTGCATTGAATGTAATGTGTGTGGGAGGTAAGTGGGGCCAGGGGTGTCTCAGTTGAACACACTCTCTGAAAATATGTGTGTTAATGGAATATTCTTTAGATCCTACCTGCATGGCCAGAGTCTCACTCTCAAAGCACCCTACCCTCAAAACGGTTTCGATGAGAATGCAACAATTGTCCAACCCTTTGTATACTGTGTGTTTGCAGAGAAGGTCTGGTCCCAGAGGATGCAAGCATCCTTATTGAGTTTTGTCCCAGGCATCTAGTTGGGTGGCACTGCAGTGGAGCTGTTAAAGCTGCTGCCTCACAGTGTTAGGTAGCTGGGTTTGATCCTAACCTCGGGTCCTATCTGTGTGGAGTTTGCATGTTCTCCCTGCGAACGCATGGATTTTCTCCGGATGCTCTGGTTTCTTCCACATCCCAAAGACAGGTGGTTTTATAGGTTAATTAGCCTCTATAAATTGCTCCTAGTATGTAGGGAGTGGATGTGAAAATGGGATAACATAGAACTAGTGTGAAGGGATGATGGATGGTTGGCATAGACTTGGTGGGAATCTCTAAACTAAACATCTAGTAACAGAGGCTCTCTGATCTCTGGGCTGATGTCAGCGATGTGTAATCAGACCAATGTCAAAGTGCTGCTGGACGATCAGTATTTCAGTGTAAGATGCACTTTGGACTGCCAGACATGCTTGTCTCCAGTACAGCGAGATGTCCGAAGGAAATACTGGCGACTGGCTCACTCCAGGTGGAAGCAGTACTTGGTGAGGAACATGCTAATGCTCAGTGTAGCCAACGCCAAGGCTCCGCAGACGGACTGCACTGTACAGCCCCTCCCACATTTGTTTAAAGAGGCCACGCACGGGTAGTGTTGTGCATGGAACAGACAATAAGTGAAGACAATGAATGCACATACTGGACCACAATGGGGAAGTATAAAGGAACATATTCTTATGATTAAAGCCCATTTTTGGCTGACACTCTGTGGGCACGCAACGTACCTGCGATTTTAATGTTCATGCTATTGTCTAACAGCAGGTTCTCAGCCTTCAGGTCCCGATGCACGATCTTGCGGTTGTGACAATACTCCACGGCCGACAGAATCTGCCAGAACTTGCGCCTGGCCTCCAGCTCACTCAGCCGCCCGTGGTTCGCCAAATAATCTGCAAATCAAAGAAAGAAAACTATGATACAACTCCTTAAAAAAACGCAGGGAAATCTAGACTGTTGGACTCGGCTTTTGAAACGGATGGTTCACTATATATGGATACACGTGCCAATATATTAAACTAAAAATAAACTAAAAAGAGGGAGACAGGGAATAATGAGGCTTTCGTTGATATGCAAAAGGCGAGTGAGATTATCAACCCGTGTTCCCTACACGCACTCCAAAGATAACATGAGGTGAGGATAAACGGCGACTGGTGCTCTCAAACATGTGAAATACTACATTCCACTGACTGGTTAGCACGCAAAAAAAGCTTTTCACTGTACCTCAGTGCACGTGACAATAACCTAAATTAAAGTTTGTCCAGAAAGAGAGTCAGGTGCAGAAAGAGAAATTGAAAAAGTTGAAGAGAGGGAGTGAAAGAAATAAAATAAATCAGGATAAGAGAAAGAGTAAAAACAAATGGACGAGAGATGGGGAAGAAAGGAATAGAAATGGAGAAAGATGAGGAACAGATGTGTAGAAGGGGGTTGCCCTTCCACAGGTAATATAAACATCGTGAATCGTGGAAAAGATGAAAATAGATTTGATGCTTTGATATCCAAATAGAGTGTGAAGTTTTGTGTCGAGTAGTTTTAATAATTAACACTTGAGAAAATAAAAATCTCATTGACATGATAATTATTTCTAAATATTTAGCAGTTGCATACCACATTCTAGAATTATCTTTCAGATTCCAGAAACACCCCACTGAATGCTGTTAAAATGATCAGGGAAATATAAACTCTCCAAATACATCTGCTGTTGAGAATGGAGCATTTGCTCTGCAGAAATCTGGAGGAGGAATGTCTGAGTTACCCCAGTAACCCTGGTGTTTTCCCATGGAAGGACAGGACAGAACAGGTGCCCTGCTCGTTTCAGGGAGAATGTCAGGGTTCAAAATCTGCGAGTGGAAAGGTCCGGAAGTGAACCACAATGAGGAAACAAAGAAATGATTAACAAATAATTCCCCCACTCCGCCCCCCCCTCCCTGTCCATCAGCCCAACAATCTCTAACTGATCGGTGATATGCAAGAGAGCGATCAAGCACTGTGTACTGACTCACAGAAAGGAGCCATCCCATTTGTTCCACTCTGCTCTCTCTGCCACACCAATTTTTCTCTTGTTTGAATTGCTCTTTATGCCACGATTGTAAATACCTCTGCTAAACTCCACATCATCTTTCTGAATTAAGAGAGAATAACGTCTGAAGTTACTGCAATGTAGAGGAGGGGAAATGGGGAGAGTGTGAGTGGGAGAGAAAAAAAGAGGAAGAAGAAAGTGATGAGAGAAATGCGAGGGGAAAAAAAGAAAGAGAGAAAGTGAGACAGAAATTATGAACGAAAAGGGAAAGTGAGGCAAACCCAAAAGAGATAACACAGAGAGGGGGGGGGGGGCAAACAGTGAAAGAGAAAGAGAAAGAGAGCGAGAGCACGAGAGAAAAAAAGAGAGGATGGGAGAGAAAGAAATAAACTTTTAAGGACAGTTTCACCTTCTAAATAATCTACTGGTAGTGGGACAAGTGAATGCCAGTCAGCTCCACAGCTCTGGCTCAGAATGGTCAGAGAACACGAGGGTAAAGCAGCAGAACAGCAATGCTGGAACCATTGTGAGGCACCTCTGCTTTAAGGGTCTCAACATGCGGCCTGGTTAATTGCAGTGAAGAGTCATTACTCATTCCACACACAGCTGGGTGACATTAATGCAAGCAGGATATTCCTGAGTCCAACACCCAGCATTCCTCAGACAAGAATAAATATCAACAATGAGGAATAAATGGTACAAAGTCATTTGTTGGAACGATTTTAAATCAATCTAAACTCTTGTATGTTACACAGCAACAATTTGCAGTGAAAGGTTTATCAGATAGACTAAGAAATGAACAAATGCACAAACATGAAATCACTTCACTATGGCCTTGAAACGACACAGCAAACATTTAGCATGTGAGCAGTTAATGCGCTCATGTGCAAATCCTCTATCTCCCTACTTTACCAAGCATTGATGTGCTTATTTTAAATGGATAAGCACTTACATAAAACAGAGCAAGGACATGCACGGAACTCCCTGGTTTGTCAAATGAACTGAACTTGCATTTTCATAGTGTCACCACCTCTGGACGTACCCAAGTGGTGGTGGACTGTTCATGTGATACTTTCAAAGGTTTCTAATGCAGGGAATGAGGTAGTCAATATGCTTACAGCAAGCGTCCACAAATAAACAATGTCATGATGACCATGTTTGATATTGGTTTACAAATATTGGTTTACAAATACTTTTGGTTAGAACAAGAGGATTAATTAACAGGTCAGAAAGAATCTGAGGAATCTGAGGAAAGAGGAAGATTCAATGTTTCATGTCCGAAATCCTTCATCAGGCGGGTCTCCCTCGTGAAACATGCTGCCTGACCCGTGGAGTGTTTCCAGCATTTAACTGTTTTAAAATTAACTGCTCCTCAGAATCATGATGTGGTTTTGCTTACAGTGGACAGAAGGAACCTCATTTGATCATTTACATTGAGGAAATAAATAGGATAGACAAAAGAGAGCTGGCGGATGTTGTTTACCGGGATTTTCAGAAGGCCTTTGATAAGTATCTGCCTTATCTAAGGCCTTTGATAAGGCTGCTAAAGAAGATGAGAGCACATGGTATTAAGGGGAATCTAGGGAATTAAGCATCTAGTATGCAGAGAAGGTTGACTGCATGGCAGAAGGCAAAGTGTGTGAATAAAGGGGGCTTTTACTGGTTGGCTGCTAGTGACTAGTGGTGTTCCACAGGGGCCAGGTGCTGGGGCCACAGCTCTTCACGTTGTATATCAATGATTTGGATGAAGGAATTGAAGGCTTTGTGGCCAATTTTGCAGAAGATAGATGGATGGGCAGGTAGTGTAGAGAAAGCAGGGGCTTTGCAGAAGGACTTGGACAGATTGGAAGAGTGGGCAAAGAAGTGGCAGATGAAATAGTGTGGAGTCACACAGATTGGTGGTAGGAATAAAGGTGTTGACTATTTTCTAAATGGGGAGAGGATTCAGAAATCGGAGGTGCAAAGGGACTTGGGAGTGCTGATGCAGGATTCCCAAAAAGTTAATTTGCAAGTTGAATCAGTAGTTAGGAAGGTAAATGCAATGTTATAATCTATTTTGATAGGACTACAATATAAAAACAGGGATGTAATGCTGAGGCTTACATTACTGGTCAGACTGCATTTGGAGTACTGTAAGCAGTTTTGGGCCCCGTATCTGAGGAGGGATGTGCTGGCGTTCGAGAGAGTCCAGAGGAGGTATACGAGAATGATCAAGTGATGATTGGGCGTTTGACGATACTGGGCCTGTACTCGCTGGAGTTTACAGAGAGGGGAAAGTACGAGCTGTGAATGGAGGGGAAGAGAGGCTGTCTAATTCTCCATGAATCTGCCTCTTCTGCTGAATGTTTACAACGATTACATACAAATTTATACACGTTCTGCATTTATTTCCAGATTTCCAGCATCTACAGTTTTTTAAAATTTGCATTGATGTATACAACTAAGCAACTATTTCTGTCTACATTTCAAAAAGTAATTCAATGCACTTAAAAGAACTTTGGGAAGTTCTGTGGAGTTGTTGGCAGTTTATTTTATCTAGCTGACACATGCTGGAGGCATGGATTTCATAAACTGCCAGATGAGTTAAAAAAAAAAGCAGCTTACAGTTGTTTGAGCTGCATTAACACCAGTTTAAAAGGGTCCAGAAAAACAAACACATACAAGGATTAAATTGTCTTATCGTCATTAACACCTCATCTGTTGGTTTCATTTTACGGTATAATATTTTCTTCTTTTCTCAAATGCAATGAGCAAATCCACAGGAATATCCTCTCCAGGCCCACGTCCCCAGCATTGAGTCTCTGTTTACACTCAGTGGGTTCCAAATGCCATTGTTCTCATTCAGACACCAGATTCGCAAGCAGGCAGTTTACATTATACACCTTCCCAGCGAGAGTTTACCTGATGACCCTTTTGGTTCCATTTGAATTTAATCTGCTTAGGTTCCTTATTATTTGTGCAAACAAAATTTCCCCGTGGTCTCGGCACTAACTGCTCACTCCGTATAAACTGCGACAGTCAAAGGTGTTCATAAGGTTGCTAAGAGAGCTTTTGATTTTGCTTTTGCCTCAGCTACAGTGCTGCCAAGACCCCTTTCAAGGTTTGCTTTAGTTTAATTTAGAGATACAGCGCAGAAACAGAGATCCGCATACACTAGCACTATTCAGCACAGGAGGCACAATTTATACTTTTTACCAAAGCCAATTAACCTACAAACCTGTACGTCTTTGAAGTGTGGGAGTAGACCGGAGCATCCAGAGAAAACCCACGCGGGAAACATACAAACTCTGTACTCTACTCCCTCAGAAGCCTTGTTGGACTCCACCCACGCAATGATCAATACCACTCTTTGCACGAGAAATCTTTCCCCACATCCCCCTGCATTTTTACTGGACACTTTCATACCATGGTCCTTGAAATTCTTTATTTAAACTTGGAACGATTAGTATACCTCAGACAATTCTCCCTCCTTCATATGGGTGTTTTACAGACCACAGATCATCCATCAGAGGATATTGGAAGACAGGGAAATTGCAATATAAATTCTACACTGGGATAACTTTGGAGAGAATGAATTGACACACCATGCCTTTTGTATGAGCTTGTGTAAGATTGCCTGAAAAAATATTTTTACCACTACCCTATCCAGAGATGCTGCCTGTCCCGTTAAGTTACTCCAGTATTTTGTGTCTATCTTCGATGTAAACCAGCATCTGCTGTTCCTTCCTGCACAAGTAGAATGCAATGTCAGATTTAATTGATTGCTACCCCTCTATACTAGAATGTGGTTTCAATTTCAGATACATTTTCACAAAGTAATAATGATTTCTTTAAAAAAAAGAGATTCATTGAGGTAGCTTTTATTTGGGGAACTCTCTGTAAACATGAATAGATCCCAAACTCTGCTGGCCAGGTCTGAACTCACACCAGAACCTGCTCAGCTCAGCTCATGAGCTTCCTGCCCTGCACTGGGGATTAATGTGTCATCCTGATTAATTATTACATGGTGTCCTACAGAATTTAGCAGAACAGAACCAAGCCAAAACTGGATTAGCTCTGAGGATACCTTGCTGGAATGAATGCTTGATGCAATAGAAATATCCTAGATCCTAAAGCTTGCCTGTACCAATTGAACAGTTTAATACAGGAGAGCATGGAGACATTTTACAGGAAGGAAAGTAGATCAACTCAGAATGTGTGCTCCTGTGCATTGGACATGCGTGTCAAGTGTGAGTAGCACTCAACTCGGCCATGAATCAACAAAGTAGAACAATTTGCCTGTGGCTTGGTCTCAGCGTCGAGGAATACGTAGCAGAAAAGCAGAAAACAGATTATCAGCCTGGAAATACATCGAGGGAAAAGTGGAAAATTGCAAGTGTTATAACACTTCCCAACCACATTGCTGGTTCTCAAAGCAACCCTTCAATCCATTCCCCAACTTATTTCCAGTAACTCATTCTCAGTGACATGCACATCAATTCCCCTAATTAACCACGCACCATCTACACACACAGGGTAAGTGACCAATTAATATACCAACTTGCATATGGGATGTAGTACACCAGGGTATGTAGGGAAACCCATGCAGGAGAACATGCAGACTCCACACAGACAACAATGCAGGTCACGATCGAAACCAGGTCTCTGTAGCTGTGATGCAGAGTGTCTGGACAACATTCAGGCATGAGGTATATAACATCATGAGGGGAATAGTGATGGGTGAATGCACAGAGTCTTTTGCCCAGAGCAGTGGAATCAAGACCCAGAGGACACAGGCTTAAGGTGAAAGGGGAAAGATTTAATAGGAACCTGAGAGAGAACTTTTTCACAGAGAGTGTGGTGGGGTATATTAAAGGAGCTGCCAGAGGAGGTAGTTGAGGCAGGTACTATAGCAAATATTAAAAAAACATTTGGACAGGTACATGGATTGGAAAAGTTTAGAGGAATATGGACTAAACATGTTCAGGTGGGATTAGCGTAGATGGGGCATCTTGGCTGCTGTATGAGATGGGCCAAAGGACCTGTTTCCGTGCTGTATGACTCTATAGCTAGCTGTTATATCACTATGTCACACCAAATAAACAGTACTTTAGTAAATGGCAAAATCCAGAAGTCAACATCCGCAGCCAACATCGAGAACACAACATTAATCAACCAGTGTTACACAGAACACAAATGTCAGTACAATGGTGCTGAAATAAATCTTATATAAAAAAATTAGATTGTTTCAGAACTCAGCCCGTTTGAGGTGGAATCTGTAGATGTTCAATGTCACATCCATGCGTTCAAATTTCACAACAGGCTTGAAAAATGAGATGGTTGCTGATTTATAATTGTGTCTTTTGTCAATTTACTTTGATTTCCATCATTTTAATCAGAGAGATTCTCATTTAAAATGTGATCTGGCTCCTTGGGATGCAAATATATGTGCATTGAAATGCCTCGTTAGCTCCTAAAGAGATGAAGTGTGCTCGATAGCTATTATGATTGTGCAATTTCAAAAGACCATAGATGTATGGGGGTGAAATCTGTCCAACTCCCCGCTGAACTGAAGATATATTTATTGTAAATTGGAAGAATTCCTCTTGAATGCAGGAAAGTAATAAAATGACAGCTTTAATGGCCTTTGCCCCTCTCACTGGAAAGCTTTTGTCTGATGTTGCCATCAACAGGTGAGAACTAAAAGCTTGTTAGCTGCTATCTGAAGTAGAAAATTTTCGAAGCAGTGCTGATGACGCACACAAGCTGTCAACGCTGCAGTGTGATTGCCTTCTCATGGCCAGGGGGCTGGTCTGTGGCAGATGGAACCATTTACACCCTGCTGGCTGCATAACACAACTTTAGAAAGCTGCAGGAAGCCAGTGCTCTGCAGTGTCACCATGGTGGAAGATTTAAAGTAATAGCCATCCACATTTAGTCTGAAAATGGAACAAAATTCAAGGCAGATTGCTCTACATTATGTCTATTTCTACATGTACACAGAGGTGCGCATGTGTTATGCTAGTTGAGATAAAAGCGGAATACATTTGTGTTCTTTGTGTGATGTGTTACAGTTGAAACTCTAACAGCAGCTTTTACTTAGAGGGAAGCCTCACAGCATTGTTAAGCTACAAATTGATGCTGAACTGCATTAGATTGTCATCGGCTTGGTCAGAAAGAAAGATTTTAACAAACATCTTAAAATGAGAAGCAAAGAGGGAAAGAATTCTAGAATTTGTGAGCTTGCCACCCAAAGGCCCAGCCACAAATACCGTGATTACATTTAGGGATGAGGAAAATTAAAGAACAGACATTTCATCAGACTTTGGGGCTAGAGGACATCATATTGACAAGATTGAGTTTGTAAATAAGGGTGAGAAATAAATTAAAAATGAAGAGGTACTTCATACTTGTGGGCGGCGCGACCGATGTCGCAGCGGCCTCTGCAGTCTGTCTGTGTATTTTTTATTTTTTTGTCCTGTTGAGGGTTTAGTTTGTAATGGGTTTTTAAATGTGTATGTGTGGGGGGTGGGGGAAACTTTTAAATCTCTTCCCTGCATGGAGACCCGACCTTTTCCCTGTCGGGTCTCCGTTGCCGTTGGGGCCTAGCGCCGTGGAGCGGCCTCCAACCGGAGCGACCTGGGGGCTCAAGTCACGGAGCCTGTGGAGCCGTGGAGCTGTGGACCTACCTCCGTGGAGCTGTGGAGCCTGTGGAGCTGTGGTGCCTGTGGAGCTGTGGACCGACGGACCTACCTCCGTGGAGCTGGCCAGCTTCGGAGTGTGGAGAGCTGCGGGGGCGAGCTGCTGCGACCCGACTCCGGTGGATGGTGACACCGGGAGCTTGCAGGTCCCCGGTGGGAGACTGCTTTGCGGGGCACCGGCAACGGCGACTTCTCCCGCCGAATTGCGGGGTTGAGAGTGACCTGGAGGGGGGCCTTACAACGCCCAGCGCGGCTGTAAATTGCCGCGGACTTGCTAGCGCCCGCCGGGGGCTCCAACACCAAGACCCGGGGCAGGGCCTTAAATCACCCGGCGTGGCTTTGAGTGGCCGCGGACTTGCTAGCGCCCGCCGGGGGCTTTGACCTCGACTTCGGGAGAGGAATGGAGAGCAGGGGAGAGACAAGTCTTTGCCTTCCATCACAGTGAGGAGGAGACTCACTGTGATGGATGTTTATGTAAATTGAATTGTGTTGGTGTGTGTCTTGGTTCTTTTTTTTGTATGGCTGCAGAAACCAAATTTCGTTTGAACCTCATGTGAGGTTCAAATGATAAATAAAAGGTATTGTATTGTATTGTATTGTATTGTATCAGGAACCATGTAGCAAAGAGCAAGGCATGAAAATGCATGTTAGAACACAGACAAAGCTCGTCAGCTATAATGTTAACAGAGACGTGGATGAAGGTATCAGCGCCAGATGATCTGAGGCATAGCATTAGAAACAAAGAACTGCAGTTGCTGGTTAATACACAAAAGGAACGGTGCTGGAGTAACTCAGCGGGTATTGGCAGCATGTCTGGAGAACATTGATAGGTGACATCTCGGGTCGAGATGCTGCCTAACCTGTTGAGATACTCTAGTACTTTATGTCCTTCTGAGGCATA
This sequence comes from Amblyraja radiata, assembly GCF_010909765.2. Taxonomy (NCBI): domain Eukaryota; kingdom Metazoa; phylum Chordata; class Chondrichthyes; order Rajiformes; family Rajidae; genus Amblyraja; species Amblyraja radiata. The sequence goes on from NC_045988.1 coordinate 9,999,511, forward strand.
AGAGAGTAGGTTTATCAGAGGTGGTATTAACTATATCAGGAAATGACAGGCTGAGCTTTAAATAAAACAGCAAAGACAATGCGTTGATTAGAGGCAGCAAGATTTCCTGCTCGATAACCGTCAGCACAGGAACACCTCAAGGCTGTGTGCTCTGTTTCCTGTGCTACTCAGTGTATACCTATGACTGTATAGCCAGACAACAGTTCCAACTTCATCTTTTAATTCGCAGACAACACCACTGCTGTTGGACAAATTATGGATGATAATGAGTATATGGGGGAGATCAATTGACTGACCGAATGGTGCCAGAATAACAAACTTGCCTGGACCCAGCGATGAATACCCTAAACATCTATAGGTGTACGGAAGAGAGCATATTGAGCAGTTGCATTATGGCCTGGTTTGGCAAGTCAAACAGCCAAGAATGAAGAAGATTGCAAAAAGTGGTGAACACTGCCCAGTCTATCACAGCTACTGACCTTCCCACCAGGGAATGAATCGACAGAAGCTGCTGCCTCAAAAAGGCAGCCAGCATCATCAGAGATCCACACCCTGGCCATGCTCTCATTTCACCTCCTGCCATTGGGAAGAAGATATAGCAGCCTGAAACCAGTAACATCCAGGTCCAAGAACAGCTTCTTCCCAATAACCATCAGGTTATAAATACCACAACCTCCAACTAAGCTAGGAACTACATAGACCTGGGGCATTGTTTTCGTCTTTGTATTAATATTGTTTTTTTTTTAAATATACTGCACTTTTATGTTGTTCATTATGCTGTTTACAGAGTACTATGTTTAACTGTTGTGTATCTGTTATGCTGCTGCATGTAAGAATTTCATTGCTCTGTTTTGGGACATTTGACAATAAAACACTCTTGATTCAGACACTTGAAATGCCATCCATGTGAAGGGTGAAGGCAGAAAGGAACGCTTCATGGATTTATTACTTTCCTACCCTCCAATCTTCTCTCTTTCTCGCTCTGCACTGTATCACTAAACTCAACTCAGCTGAACTCTATTCACTACTGTGCCGACAACGAAAAATGACAAAAAAGGGAAGCCTAAATGGAAAGTGGAAAGTGCAACTGGAAGAACGCCACCTCATCTTCTGTTTGGGTAGCCTCCATCCCAAACGGTTTGAACATTAAATGCTCTAATTTCATGTAAAATGCCCTCACTCCATGCATCCATTTCATTCTGCTCCCCATGCCTCCGTTACTCAGTTCCTTCCCCCCTCCTCCACCTCTGCTCATCAACCACACCTCCCTACTCCACAATCCTCATGGTTCCCTCCTCCACTCTCTCTTTTCTACAATCCCTCCCTCTGATATTACATTTCACTTCCCACCTTCCTTTCTTATCAGGTTCCACCATTTGCATCCTCTCATCTTCCACATTATCATCTCCGGCAGAGGTCACTATCTCCACCTTTCTCTCCACCACCAGCCTCATCTGCCAATCAACCATCCTTACCTGGATCCACCTGTCATTAGTCAGCTCTAACCCACTCCTTCCCCTCACCTCTCACTACCAGTTATCTCCCCTTTGCTCCTTGTCTGAAGAAGGGTCTTGACCTGAAGTGTTGTCTGTCCATTTCCCTCCAAGATCCTGCCTGACCAGTGGTTTGTTTTTAGGTCAAGATTCCAGTTTGTGTTTCTGTTCAAGATACCAGCACCTGTACCATTACGTCTCCAATAAAAACTGCCGTGTGGTCTCCTGACATCCCTTTTTGAACTCAACGACTATTTCCTTGGTTTATTGATGTTGAGGAGAGGTTATTGTTGTGGCATCACTCAACCATGTGTTCTATCTCTCTGCTGTATGCTGACTCATCACCATCCATGATTCAGCCAACAACAGCATACTTATAGATGGCATTGACGTTGTGCTCAGCCACAGTCGAGAATAGAGCAGTAGACTAAGCACGCAGCCCTGAGGAGCCCCTGTGATGATGGTCACTGAGGAGCAGATGTGGAGTCAATTAGTACAGTCTCCCTGCCAGAATGTACTTGATTTTGGCAGCAATGTTTGAGGAAAGTCAGCGCAGAGGTAAAATGTAGAGTAACCGAGGTGAACTTGCATTTGAATAACTAGCTTGTGCATCCCTGTCAGTTCAATGATCAATCGAGGACATCTCCGCCACAAGAGAAGCCGTACAAGAAGAGAAAGTGGAACGGATATTAATTCTGCGGTCTCTATGGGCCCACCGGGTACTTCAGAGGAATTTCTCAACACTGTGTCCAAATAATTGCACTGAAAAATTATTCCTCCTTTCAGATACAGCTAGTTTATAGTAATTTATGCAGAATATCCCCGAGTACAACATAATTCAGTACTAATGGCATAAAAGGGAAATTAACACAGGTGGATATGAAACGAGGACAGAGGCACACAAACATCACCATGGAGCGAAATTAGATCCTCTCGTGATATTTAGCAAGCTAGCGTGAAAGTTCGCATGAACATAAGGTCACCATATTCAAAACTGGGAAACAATGTAACAACTGGCTTCATATTATGCTATTGACGTGATATTGTCCCAAAACACCAGGTTTTTTGGGGGGGGGTTTTGGGTGCAGTCCGTCTGTCGTTTAAAATTTTTTTTTTGTCGCGTTTGAATCTTTGAATGTAGTTTAAAGTGCTTTTTTTTAAACTGGGTATGTGTGTGGGGGGCGGGGGGTGGGGGAAACTTTTAAAATCTTTCCCCTGCATGGAGAACCCGACCTTTTCCCTGGAGAAAACATACAGGAGTGATTTTTGAAAGTAGAGGGTGCAGTGAGGCAAGGGGTTTAATGAAAGGAGTTCCAGAGAACAGCACTACAATTGGTCGATAGTGGTGAAGGTAGAGAAAGGTGCCGGCATTCAGGCATTACTGTAACTCAGAATCACAATATGACTCGGCAGGATGTGTGCCTGAGATGGCTGTCAGAATAGCATTGAATGGAGAGACTGGAAAATGAAGAGAAGGACTAGCTAACACATCGAGAGCCAATACCTTTAACAACTAAGATCTCAGTGCAGGTCAGAAACTGAAGGGACTGCGAAAGGGGGCACCTCGGCATGGACACACAATGAGAGCAAGGAAACATCCTAGCATGCAGAGTCAAAGTGAAGGGCTCGTGTGTGGAGAGAAAGGTCAGAGTGGGACTCAAAAGAAATATGTAACATGTTGAAATACCACCCAACCCTTTACAGACACAGGAAGGATGTTCGCCTCGAAACCACTGACCGCAGATTGACGAGGATGGCTTTTATTTCATTTGTTTACAGAATGTGGACATCATTGGCAAGGTTGCCATTTATCACACATCCCTAACGCCAAGGCCAAAAGGAGTGGTTGCGTGGATTAGTCATGTTCTCCCACGAGTATAAACAATTAAGCAATGATCTAATTGGGATCTAAAAGGCCAATGTTGATAGTATTAAACATGAATGAGCAAAGTTGATTGGAGTAGGTTTTTTTGCAGACAAAGGGTCCTCCAGAAAAAGAGAGCAAGAGATAGCTCTGGCTGTTAAGATTAAGGAGAATCCAAAATATGTTATGTACATTAAGGGTAAGAGGGTAGAGAGAGAATAGCCCCCCCCCCCCCCCCCCCCCCGGAAGCCAAAGCAGTCATCTATGTTAGTAGTCATGTTAGGGATATGAGCAATGAGTATTTGCCCTCTGTTATTACTGTGGAGAAAGACATGAAGACGAGGGAATTTGCAACAATCAATGGAGATATCTTGAAGACATTTCTTATTACGGTCAAGGAGGTGCTGGACATCCTAAGACGTACGAAGATAGATAAGTGGAGGTATTGAGGCAAATCCAATAACAACATATAAGAGACACAAACAGGTACAGGAGAGTTTTAGAGGGATTTGGACCAAATGTAGGCCAATGAGATTAGCTTAGATGGGGCATCTTGGACGGCATTGACAAGTTGGGCCTGAAGGGTCTGTGTCCATGTTATACGAGTCTATGACTCAATGGCTGGCTCCTGTTCCTCTGGTCTCAGACTTTACAGTATGGAGGAATAGAGGGCAAGGTGGAGTTTCTAAACCACATAATCGCTCAGGCCCACCTTAGTAATTGCAGTGAGCCATTGAACCTGTGACTAGACAAACTGGACAAGCAGCATTGGTGCTACCAGTGGTCAACGGTGCATCCGAATTGAAGCCCACGGTTTGAGGTCATTCCCCTTACTGTCATGTAGTCAGTTTATAGCTGGCACAACCATCCTAATTTCACACCACACCATCACATGAAAGAGTTGATTTTAGCACCATGGTGCTCTAAATCACTCACAGCATTAATATTAGATCCAATGCATCTCGCTGGAATAAAACCTCATTCAACTGACTTCAATATTTCCTCCAGAACTGAGGATGAGAAAGAAAAACGTCCTGTAAATAGTGTCAACCAGCAACAGCTGGTGTGGGTTTAAGGACATTCCAAGTTGTCTTCAGATAATAAATTAGAGCTTGGTATAATTCCAGATGTGTATAAAACCGTGAGGTCACAGTGACAACATGCTGGCCTCAGTCAAATGGCTGCGTTAATATCCAGGGATTGAAACCTCAAGTCACAGCATCAGACTCACAACAGCGGCTGTGTAATTATGAGTGAGCATCAATTCCACCAGCCCAGCTGATGGACCATCGTTCCAGAGAGAGATAAGGCACAAGATAACCAATGTTATCGTGACCCACTCAAGGATGTATTTCACAATTTAAATTTTTATCTCCATGGCTGGTAATACCCCAATCTTCGCTGAGGAAACCAGCAAGTTATTTCCTTGATGTTCACTTTGGCCCTGCGGGAGGAGATATTCTAGTCTACAATAAATCACATTCTCCCTGACATACACAGACCGGCAGGAAGAGTCGGCTCTGCAATCGAGGAGAGCCCAGTGTTGGCCAACACTGTGATCACGTGGGTTTTCTCCGGGTGCTCCGGTTTCCTCCCACATTCCAAAGACGTTCAGGTTTGTAGGTTAATTGGCTTCTTTCCCCATGAACCTGGAATTTATCTCGCTGTTGTCCGCTCCATTTCCTTGTGAGGGAACTGAGTAATTCCAATCGTAGCACTTTTACAGAAAGTGAAATGCAGATTGTAAGACTACCTACTGGAGGTAAAGAGAGTGCTGGAAGCACACTGGAACAATGGCTGCAATAAGGTCAACCATTTAGATTAAAGAGGCATCATGCTAAAGCACATGAGCCCATAACTGCCTCAAACAACCAATGACATCATTAGGATACGATGCTGGGGGATGTAATGAACCGAAAGGAATTTACCGCAAATAGGTTAATTCTCATTGAATCTTATCAGCTCCTGAAACCCTCATTTAAGTCTTAGCCACCTTCAGAGATGGCAATTTCAGAGTTCTGGTCTCCCATCTTCCATCCTTAGATCCATGACTAACAACTGACTGACAATTCTTCTCCTGGCATTGAATCACTTCTTGGCCTCAGCCTCCCCATCCTGAAACTCCTCCAGCCCTACAACCACATTTCTGTAATCTTCCAATTCTGGCATCTTGCACATCAGGATGTTCTTTGTTCACCATTGCCGGCTCTGTGTCCAGATGCCAAGAGCCCAAGCTCTGGAATTGCCTCATTAACTGCCCTCCCTCTCTTTAGTGACCAAACCATTGTCACCATCGCCCAAATCACATGTTCAATATTTCCATCTTGATTCAATGTCAAAGTCTGTTTGTTAACAATCCTGTGATGTAGCCTGGGATGTTAGACATGCTCCATTACTACTGTTGCATTGTTATTAACCTCCCAATTAAGCCTATTCAAAATGGAATAGCATATAATCAAAAAATATATATTTTTAAATCTTTAGCAGAAGAATCTTTAGAAATTAGAAAGTAACCGTGTCAGTATTATTGCTGAAAATTTATTACAGGGAGAGACACGGTCCCCTAGAATGGGAGCAAACTGGTTTATAAATTGGATAGAGTGGATTGGAAGATCCTCAACATGAACTCATTACAAATTAATCCTCCATGGTTGCTCAGAGCAAACATGGGTAATAAATCATCCTCCTGATAACCATCTACTGTTACACTTCCATTTTAAGCAACACTTGGAAGAAGCAATGGTGAAAGCAGGAGAACATGAAGTGTTCTAGCTAGGTGATGTCCTAACCTGTCATAAAATGGCTCGACAGCAAATATACCCACCAAGATAAACAAGTTCTAAAAAGCATGGTCAATAAACTGGATCTGCAGTTGCCGTGAATTGAATAAACACAAGGGAAAGGTCTATCTAAACTCATGTTCTCTGATATATCTGCATCTGACAATTATGGGAGTGATAGAAATGACTACCACAGTTTTTACAGGGACAAGTTCTGCCTTCACATGGAGGATACCATCCTTATATTGTCCACCATTATCATTGTTCTAAATGATATAGATTCAGATCTGACTTAATTACTCGAGGCATCTCAGAGTGCAATGACGCTATGACAGCAGATTAGATTCCATGATCTATTTCATATGCTGGCACATCCCTCACTCCACTGTCACCATCAAACTAACTGATCAGCGAGGAGTGCAGAAGAGAATGCCAGGAACAGCCCTAAACATAATTAGAAATAATGTCCTCCCACTGAACCACAAGTAGAAGCAGCATTCTTTCAACAGAGCAAAGTGATCCCATAAGTAACAGACCCAATCCACTGCCTGCAATCTTGACACCACGATAGTGTCTCGCGGTGGATAATTAAGTAGTAACAGTGGGAGGTGGCTCCGAAAACATTCCCATGCTCAATAATGGCAGGACCCAGCACGCAAGTCTCCCAAAACATGTCTGAAACATTCGCAAACAGACACATGGATGATCCTTTGTGTCTCCAAGCTCACGGAAGCCAGTTTAAAGCAAGTCGATCTACATGATATCAAGTATCTATGCACATTGAGTATTGGAAAAGCTATAAATCCTAACATGTGGCTAGGGTGCTGGGAACTTGCATTCCAGTACTGGTAGTGTCTCCAGTCAGTCTCATTATTACACTGGCATCACCCAACAAAACTTGCCTAAAGATCTAGGAGTGCAGGTACATAAGTTCCTCAAAAGTGGTGCCACAGGTAGATACGGTGGTCAAGTAGGCTTTTGGTACATTAGCCTTCATCAATTTGGCAAGTGACTATCAACGTTGGGATGTTATACTACAGCTGCACAAGACGTTGCCTTGCCTTGCCTTGCCTTGGTCTGAAGAAGGGTCTCGACCTGAAATGTCACCTATTCCTTTTCTCCCGAGATGTTGCCTGATCTGCTGAGTTACTCCAAATTTTTGGGTCTATCTTCAATTTAAACCAGCATCTGCAGTTCCTTCCAACACAAAACTTGGCAAAGTATCTCTATTCAAAATTATCAATTTCAGCCAACTACCATTGGTTTGGTTTAATCTGAATTGTCAGCAACAGAATGAGGGTGTCACAGACGGTTCTAGTGAGTGGTCTTACTCACCAAGACCTGATCATCAATAGTGGCTTTTTGCTGGGACCATTTGGCTCCAGACTTCATTAGGATCTGAGTCCAAAGATCTGAATTCCAGAGTTGAGGTGAAGGTGGCTGCCACTGACGTCAGGGTAACATCTGGCTGAGGGTGGCATTGAGGAACTCCAGGAAAATTGAAATACAGGGATCAAGGAGAAAGGAATCCAGCCCAAGGAGAAAGGAAAACAGCCCAATGAGAGGAATCACACCCAGCACAGAAATTATGTTTGTTGTTGCTGTGCTGAATCACCGCAATCTAGGACATTAATTACTTCCTCTGGGCAATGGCCCAGGTTGAACCACTTTCAACTACTTCATCCAGAGCTTTCAGAAGTCTAAAGTGGGAATGTTCACCAACGATTTATCCAGTGAGGCTATGTGGGTGGAGCTGAGAAATAAAAAGGGGATGATCACCATGTTGGGAGCGTGACCCCCAGATAGTAAAGGGGAATGAAAAAAATCAAATGTATTGGGGGATTGTAGGCAGCTGCAAGAATAGAGTTGTCAGTAGAGGATTTTTACTTTCCAGATAGAGATTGGGACTGCCATAGTGCCAAGGGCTCAGACAGGGTGGAATTTGTCAAATGTGTTCAGGAAAGTTTCATCAAGCAATATGTATACGCCCCGACAAGGGCGAGGGCACATCTTGATCTACTTTTAGAAAATTGGGAAGAGCATGTGACTGAAGTGTCTGTGGGTAAGCATTTTGCGACCAGCAATTACAGCTTTATTAACTTTTAAATAGTTATAGATAAGGTCAGGGCAATAAGTTAAAATTCTGAATTGGTTCAAGACCGGCTTTGATGGTATTGGACAGGAATTTGCAAAGGTTGATTGGAGCAAGTTGTTTGCAGGTAAAGAGATGTCTGGAATGTGAGAATGTGCAAGGTATGATTAGTAGGTTTGCAGATGACAATAAAGTGGGTACTACCCACAGTTTCTAAGCTGTATGACTCTATGCTTGAACGTTTGCAACTGAATTGCACAGTGAAGCAGAAAGCATCTACAGCACGAAGTTTCCGAAAATGAAGGAAAAAATAAATAAAAAAATTAAAACGCCTTTTTTTCCCTTCTGCTTTATACTGTCTTTTATCTACATCCCTTTCTCCTCTACTTAGGCACTGTTTTTCCTCTGCTCTGACTCCAGACTCTCATTGTAAACAAAAGTTGTTTTGGAGCACATTACAGCTTAACACTCCATCCTTTGAAACATATAAACAAGTGTTAATTTTTACAAATACAAAAATCCGCAACTGCAAAGTGAAATATATTGTCTCAGTGCATCACTTTCCTAATGTGAAGTAACACAACAGCTTGTTCCAAAGGGGTCAAAGTCAATATGTTTGCAGATTTAAGTGCTGATCTATATATCATGGGCCTTCAGTGTGCGCCTTGCCTGCTTCTCTTCCCCTGCTATTGACAGCAAACAGATGAAAATCTCAGCATCGCTCTTCCCTTCAGATTTGAGGATTGGCATGTGAACAAAACCAAGAGTTTATTGAAATGGCAGAGGATTTTATTTCCTTTGTTTCTCTGACTGGGGTCAACAGGCCTTAAAACTTTCATTCCTGGCAATACGAAAGAGTTCATGATTTTAAAATAAAGCAAAACTATGAATTTTCAAAAATATTAAGAGGTGAAAATTGTCAGCTGTGTATGCCAAATGTGTGAAGTAGTACTGTGTGCACATTGAAATACAAGACTACCCGTAATACAACAAATTTTAGCAGGCTCCAATACCCTCACATTTTACACCGTGTATTGGGCTTTGATAATATATATATGACTTCAATGAGTTGGTTAGTAATTTTGCATATGACGCCAAAATAGCTGGCGTTGCGGACAGTGAGGAAGATTTTTCAAATATTCAGCGGGATTTGGATAATGATCAACTATAGAAATAAGCAGAGAAAGAGCAGATGGAGTTTAATCCAAGCAGTGTGTGGTTTAAAGTAAGAGGGGAAAGATTTAATGTGAATCTCGTGAACAACTTCTTCAAACCATAACCAAATAACATATCTTTGTAGGTAGTAGACAATAGACAATAGGTGCAGGAGTAGGCCATTCGGCCCTTCGAGCCAGCAACTGCAGAGTGAAATATATTGTTTCAGTGCTCAGTAGGACCGAAGTTGCCACCAGATACGTCATCAATAAGAAGCAGCAAGGCATTTGGCCCCAATTGATTGCTCTGACATCTAATAAAATCATATTAATCTTTTCCTCTGCACTACATTTATGCACTAACTGTATATCCCTGATTTCCTTCATATCCAAAAAATTTGGAAAACCCTTCACCGGTTGGAATATTACCAAGACCAAACAAAGATGGTTGTGGTGATTGGAGATCTATCAGGGCAGCCACAGGACATCTCTGCTGGATTCCTCAGTTGTCCTAGGCCCAACCATCTTCAGCTGCTTCATCAATGAATTACCTTCCTTCAATCATCAGGTCAGAAGAACATAGAGAAGTACAGCATAGGAACAGGCTCTTCGGCCCACAATGTTTGTGCTGCAATAGCACGTGGACGCCACCATCGGGAGGTTGTCGACAGTGGACACACTGTCTGGACTTGGAATTATTTTTTAACAGTTTGACTTTTGCCGTGTCAAAATCCAGGAACTCCCTCCATAACAGCATTGAGGGATTACACACACCTCCAGGACTGCGGCTGATCAAGAAGAAAGTTCACCACCATCTTCTCAACGGCAATTAAGGATGGGCAATTAAATACTGGCTCAGCTTGTGAGGCCCACATCCTTGCAATGAACAATAAAAATATCTATTTATTTCTGCCTTGAATGTGTTCAATGAGTGAGCCTCCATTGACTGAGCCTCCATTGTTGGGCAAAGAAAGTCAAACGTTCACCACATTCTGTGTCAAGAAACGTCTTCTCATCTCTGTCGTGAACTAGTGCCTCTTACATCACGGCATTATCTCTTTTCTCTGGGCAACCCAGCCACAGGACATGTCCTACCTGTGCTGCAGGGGCTTGTCAGCTCAACCTCATAGGTCCTGTATGCTTAAATATAAATCTGTATAAATCGCACCTTTGTCTTGGTTTGTATTGTGCTCCACATTGGTATGCTTGATATTTTGCTGAAGGCCATAATACATTTAAGACATAATGCATATTGGTTTCGTTAAAAGAGGTGGTGGTGGAATGTCAAACAGGTTACTGAGTCACAGTCTCTGCTCCCAACTATCTCACAGCTAATTTTAACTGGACTCCACCTACTGCTGACTCAAAGGGAATCAGCTGATATCTTGGATCGAGATGCATGTGACATGTTTGATGCCACAGCCTGAGCAGTGGAAAACAGGAACAGCAAAATACTGCTATTAATTGCTTTGACGCATGAATGTGGAAGAAACGCAAAGCTTTCGTTTCTGCGATGCCTTTCAGATCTTACCAATGTGTCTTCATCTAATGCAGTTGTTTAGAAATATAGGCATCATTGAAATATAGGAAACAAGGCAGCCAATGTGTGAAAAGCAAATGTTATAACAAACAGTTCATGTGGTGTACAAGTGATGCTTGGTTATGGCACTCAACATGTAATGCGTAAGCAGATACCTAATTCCAGTCCATTGCCATCGGGAAAACATTACTGTTTTCTAAGTAATGATGAGTGCGCATAATAACGGCCAACATTCTGGAGATTCCAGCACTTTTCTTCAAAATAGTAACTTAGGGTCTGACGTCCACCTGACGACACAGTCTACGCTTATGGTTTCATCCATAAAACATCATCTCTCGGACAGTGCAGCATTTATTCAATTTTGTGCCTTGCATTATCTTGGTGTTTGATGCTCACAACTCTGGATTATGATGGAAATGCTAGTTGATAATTGATAAATGCATCTGCAGGAACACGTGAGCCTGCCTTGCTCATTTACAACCACACAGAATAGGATTTTCTTGCAACATTTAGACACCTCTGGTTCAATTACAATGCATTGGGCCCTACGCAATGTCCAGCATAGAGCAGAGAGTGGTGAATCTGTGGAATTCTCTGCCACAGAAGGTAGTTGAGGCCAGTTCATTGGCTATATTTAAGAGGGAGTTAGATGTGGCCCTTGTGGCTAAAGGGATCAGGGGGTATGGAGAGAAGGCAGGTACAGCATACTGAGTTGGATGATCAGCCATGATCATATCGAATGGCGGTGCAGGCTCGAAGGGCCGAATGGCCTACTCCTGCACCTATTTTCTATGTTTCTATAGTGTGCACCAAGTAGAGTCCCTGCCTCACCGCACCAGCGAGCTGGGTTCAATCCTGATATTGGACGCTGTATGTGTGGAAATTACACAATTTCCCCATGTTTCCTCCACATCCCAAAGATATGCAGTTCAGTAGGTCAAGTGGCCACTCCAAATTACCGTAGAGTAGTGGGTGAGTTGTAGATTTTATAAGGAATTGATAGAATGTATGAAGAATAGGAATAATGTTGGGTTAGAGTAAATGGGTTGATGGTGAACTCAAGAACCTGTTTCTATGCTCCATTCTCTCTTTGATATTATTATAGGGAAAAGTGTTCAGAATTAATTCAGAATGTCAAACACTTCTTCAAAAAACATTGCAATATTTTCAAGAGTCTAACAGGACACTGGCCTACATTGGTGCAACTAAGATTAAGATGCATGGGATCCACAATAATTTGTCTGTTTTAGATTCGGAATTGGTTTACTCATATAAGACAGATGGTTGTGGTGGAAGGGTTTCTTCTGGCTGGAGGTTTGTGATCATAATTCCACAGGGTCCTGTTGAAATACAGTCCAAATCCAAAAATTCATGGAACCTAACCCAATCATAGCCGACCTGGACCTAACCCCAGCCCTGGGAAATATTCTGTTCGGAACCAAGTCAACCAAACCTGGAGACATTTGCTGATAAGCAGAAGAAAAGGCATGTTCTTCTGCACGTATATTGCCATCAATTAAAAGCTTATGACGTATGTGGTAATATAAGCAAATCACTCTGCCCTGAGTAACGCACTGCACTGGAGCAATATGACCCAAACTGAATGTTTTATTGTAGTGTATCATCGACTTGGGTCATGCCATTAACTATATACTCTCCCCACCATTCGATCTCCCAATGTTTAACACCTCACACTTGCTCGGAATAAACTCCACCTGCCGTTTCTCCGCCCATTTCTGTAACTGATCCCGCTGTAAACTTTGACAGCCATCCTCACTGTCTGCAACTCCATCAACTGGAGTCGTCTGCAAATTTACTAACCAACCATATAAATCAACAAGTCATTTATATGTATCAGAAACAACAGAGGTCCCAGCATCCCAGGATCCCAGCAGAACTCTGAATCCAAATGCCCAAATCACGGTGGATTCGTGAATCTTAATTTTCTGGATCAGCCTATAATGAGGGACTTTATCAAATGCGTTACTAAAATCTGTGTCGACAACATCCACTGCCCAAACCTCATCGACCACCTTTGTCCCCACCTCAAAAAACAAGTTTGTAAGACATGGCCTGCCATGCTGAATGTCCCTCACTAACCCATTCTATTCTAAATGGAAGTAAATATTATCTCGGAGAATCCTCTCCAAAGGTTTCCCCACCACTCTTGTGCTGTTCACCAGTCTATAATGTACTGAATTATCTCTACGTCCTTTGCTATACAACATTAGCTACTTTCGAGTCCTCCGAGACCTTGCCTGTGGCTATAGATGGTGCAAAGATTTTCATCGAGGCCCCTGCAATCTCCTCTCTTGCCTTTTTCATTAACCGGGAATAGATCCCATTAGGCCCTGGGGATACTTCCACCTTAATGTTCTTCAAGAGCCCCAACACATCCTCTAGCTTAATCTCAAACTCCACTTGCTGGCCTCATATGGCCCTTCTAATTGCCTGCTTGAGTTCTTTCTTGCTTGCTTTATATTCCTCAAGGGCCCTGTATGATTTCATTTTGTTTAAACCTTATGGATACTTCCTTTTTTTGGACTAAATTTACAACCTCTTAGTTACCTTACTTTGCCATCGTTATCCCTCACCCTTACTGTAACATGCCGGTCCCGAAATCTGATCAGCTGGCCAATTAAAGACTACCGCCTGTCAGATGTGGCCTTTCCCAACACCAAACGCTCCCAATTTACCTGACTAATAATGGTGAAATGTGCCTTATTCCAATTTAGTACCCTTCCCCAAGGTCAGACTTATTTCTATTCATGGCTGTCATAAAAAGCAGAATTGTGATCACTGGTTCTTGTTTTGCTTTTACATTTGAGCAGATTGTAAGAAAGGTGGGCAGCCAGAGATCGTACTAATGGAAAATATTTGAGGTCCTGCGAGAAAATATAGGGAGTTAGGAAAGATGTTAAAAAGTAGGACCTCAAGGGTAGTAACCTCTGAATTAGTACTAGTGTCATGCTAGTGAGGGTAGAAACAGAGGTACAGACAAGATGAATACATGGCTAAGGAGATGTTGCAGCGGGCAGGGATTCATATTCTTGACCTTGTTAAAGTCCATGTAGACAATGGCCATGGCCTTGCCCTCATGAATCCTCTTGGTGACCTTTTCAGAAAACTCGGTCAGACAAAAATGCTGGAGAAACTCAGCGGGTGAGGCAGCATCTATGGAGCGAAGGAATAGGCGACGTTTCAGGTCGAGACCCTTCTTCAGAAAACTCTATGTCAGCAGGAATTAGAAGAGCAGGTATATAGGGAGGTCGCAGATATAGATACAAGAATAATAGGATAGTATTAGTGGGAGATTTTAAATGATCTAATATTGGCTGGGACACCAAGACTGTTTAGTGAACCCTGATAGAAAAGAGATACTGAGGCCCTAGTCAAGAAAAATGAGGCATTCATCAGAATAAACCAGTCAGGATCAAGTAAATCCCTTGACCCGTATAAAAATGTAGGAGTACACGTAAGAGGGAAATCAGGAGAGGAAAAGAGGGCAAGATGGATCTAGTGGGCAAGATAAACAAAAATCACAAGAGATTCAACAGGTATATTAAGAGAGAAGCGATGGCTGGGGAGGGATTAGGTCTGCTTAAAGATCAGCACGGTTAATTACTCAAATCCACTAGAAAAGCCAAGAACAAATTTCTGCATGAGGAATTTTGCAGCACAGAAACACATTTCCTTTGTTTTTAATGCCCTCTATACTAATTACCTCAATTAAGAATCTGGTCCACGTTTTAACTACTATACATATTTTTCCGCAATTCAGTTTTGAATTAATTTGTATAATTATACTCATTTAGTACTTTGGAACAAAAAAGCTTTGATAATAATCTGGCAAAAGTTCTCACTCTGGTTTCCTTGGTGAGACGGTCCCAGAGCCCAAATCCACCTGTTGGGTTAGTGCCACATTTGCAGTTTAGACCACAGGCGTCCAATGGAGCCAAGGAGAAAACATACTTCCTGTATTTACAGCTGCTCCAACATTTCAGCATATTTCAAATGCTCCGAAGCTGAAACTGCAGCATTTTATCCGTTGTCACCTCCTTACTAATTTACTTTAACATCAGGCCATCAAAACTCAGCTTCTCTCAGCCTTTGACAACTGCCACAGAGAATGTTGCGCAGTAAACACCACACATTGAGCAGAGACATGCATTGATTTACAGCTCTCAGCTGCTCCAGCTGAAGTGATCTAATGATGGCCAATTACATTTGCTGCTATTGTACATGTGTGACATATCTGCACTTATGTGGACGGACTTTGTTCAGCAGATAACATTAAAGAGGTCATTTTAAATCAGCCCCTGAGTTTTGTACTTCTCCATTACTAAAGCAAATCTCACCGTCCACTGCCACTAGTTGATGCTGAAGGAGATGTGTTCATGACTTGTCAAGGCCGTAGACAATGACCCTCGTTTTGACAAACAAAAAGGTTGAATGAAGCGAGGTTTACGAGGATGATAAGCAAATGGTTGAAATGACAAGAGGTAGTCTCATTCCAACACTTCCCCACCAACTCCCACCTCCCCTCCTCAAACGTTGCTGCTTTACCCCTCTGCAGGCAATGATTCACGCAGAAGAGTGATTTTCCAGGAGCCAACACTCTTGCCAGTATTTCATTAATCAGTATCAGGGTATGGTTGTATAGTCCAGAGGCTGGAGAACAATTAATTCCATTTTAATAAATCCGGAAATAAAATGCTAGCATTTATAATGGTGATCCTAAAAGTGCTGAATTGCTGAAAATACCCATAAGATTTACTAATGTCCTTTAGGGATGGAAATCTGCCTGTTTTAATTAGAACATGCCCTAAAGAAATCGAAGGTTTGAAATATAATCAGTCGGAAAAATTGTTTGACATTTTGGCTTCACAGAAAACTGCATTATCACCCCAAATATGAACCCAATTCTAATCAAATGAAGGTTGTAGGTGACAGATGAGAGGTGGCATAAGAACAGCTGAGTATGCTCAGCAAAGTCATGATCTAGTTCTCTATTAAACTTTTACAATCACACTACACTTTCCACACAAATACACTTATCTTCCCACTGATTGCTACACATACTTTAACAAGAATAATTGTAATCAGTGTGTCACTGCAAGGTAACAAACTATCTAATTACAGAAAAGGATGAAAGAAACTATCTTGAATTATGCATTTTACTGCATTAAACATGTCAGCTGGAGATCTTTACATAGTCATTGGTCATCCAAAGCATCACTGACAGGAAGCAATGACGCTGGAATTGTTTACATCTTCATAGTCATAGAGTGTGGAAACAGGGCCTTTGGCCCAACTTGCCTACACCGACCATCTTTGCTGCATATCCTCTAAACCTATCCTATCCATGTATCTATCCAATGTGTTTTAAACGTGGTGATAGTACCTGCCTCTACTACCTCCTCTAGCAGCTTGTTCCACTACCCACTGTGTGAAAAAGTTGCTACTCAGGTTTCCTATTATATATTTCCCCTCTATGCCCTCCTGAATTCTCTTTTTAGCTAACTCCTCAGTTCCCGAAACTCCTCCAGGGATGCACTTGATCCTAGCTGCCTATACCTGCCCATGCCTCCTTTTTTGTGATCAGAGCCTAATTTCTCTCGTCATCCAAGTTTCACATTGTTCCTTTGTTAGAGGTAGAGTTATATTTAATTCTAATACTCCATTTGTCAATTTTCGATCGTGATAGAGACTCCGTGAAGAGGAAAAATGTGAATTCAAACCAATTTTTGCAAAACATTGAGATAAATACTAGCCCTCTATTTCCAAATCAAAATCCAATGGCTTGCTTCAAGGACTCATGACCTTTCTTGGTGACAAAACAATATTCTTATACAACCAAACCCACAAAAATATGAACTTATTCTATTAATATAATCTATTGTGCTTAAGCAATACGACAAATAGGAACGTTTCTGGGATGAATATAGTTTGAAAGACACGTGATATCGACACCCAACTTCTTCTTAACAAGTGTGCTTTAACTTTGTTCATCTTCCCCTTCATTCGCATTAGAGAAATATTTCCATCAGGAAATGTCTCAAAGTCAAAGTCAATTTTATTCATCACATTATCTGTGACTTGTCCAAGAGGTCAATAAAAGGCAAATTGATACAATAAGTATCCATGAAACTAATAAAGTGACAAAAGGAACTGGTACTGTCCAACGTTACGAAGAAAAGCAATGGCAGTGTCACTTCCATCAAAGCAAACAGGCTCCAAAACTGTCACCTTCTTCAGTTTATAACACAAGCAACACATGGTCATCTCCCAATCATTGTGGAGCTCTGACATGTATGTGTGTGATACTGTCTTATTCTAAGGGAGCTGATATTATACAATCCTCTGTATTCACCTTCAATCTCCATAGCTGGGAGTGTGTGTGGCACTATGGACACTGCCGGACATGGCTAGATTAAGTGGATAGGCTACCATACACTGGAGTTTAGGATGAGGGGTGATCTTATTAAAACACAAATTTTAAGGTGCTTGGTAAGTCAAAAGTTGTGAGGATATTTTCCCTGATGAGGGAAGCTAGAATCTGGAGAGGGGGCGTGGGATTAAATTATTTCAACGGGTTGAGAATCTTTGGAATCCTCAGCCATAGAAAATTGAATGCTGAGTTATTATCATTCATGGGTGAGGTCGATTTTTAAATGGCTGGAAACCAAGGGTATGGGGTCGGCCCAAGAGATGCACTTAAAGTCAACAGTCCAAGATCATTGGATGCATAAGAGACTGCAGGTGCTCTAACATGAAGCAAAAGGACATCCTTGCATCCCACCTCTCACCAAACTGTGGAGTCCTGATGCAGGGTTTCAGCCCAAAATATCAAACGTCCCTCTGCCTGCACAGATGCTGCCTGACCTGCTGAGTTTGCCAGCTGTTTACTTTTTGCAGTTGATCTTATTGATTGGCAGAGCAAATGGTTTAACCTATTTCTCCAATTTCTTACAATCTCATCAAAAGGCAGGGTAGGTGGGGTGTTTGCAGATTTGGTTAATAAAATTATCAAGTGAACAGCTTCCTCCCCAGGAGTCACAAGACTGTGTGCTGGTGCTGGAATCCTGAACAAAAAAACAAAGAGTAGGAGGAACTCAGCGAGTCAGGCAGCATCTGTGGACGGAAATGGACAGACGGTATTTCGGATTGGGACCAGTCTTCAGACTGAAGGATTAGCAGTCCCTACATAAGATTTCTACTAATTTAAGAAATGCAGAAATAGCTAGGATAAAAAGCAACTAGTGGTACAAAATGTAGCCTAGAGACATTGCAACAAAGGCCTTCCTTTGACGGACTGAGCTTCATGCTGGCTTTCTCTAAGCAGGCCTCCTCTCATTTCATCAACGATGAACACACTTCCTCTACAAATTTTAGCCAGTGCCCTACAATTGGCAGGAAACAACCAATTTACAAAAAGACACAACAAGCAATTAAAACTGTCAGCAGGAAGCGTGGATTACTCAAGCCTCCCATTAGCCAAGACAACTACCAACGTCACACGGTTGCACCCTCACTTATCTGAACACGGATGTGTCCTTGCTGGGCCGTTTCCCATTCATCCCTGCATCCCACCACCAACCAATGATCTGAGAACATACCAGGGTCAAAACAAAATGAGGGAAAATTTGTGCAGTTAACGATGAGAAGAGAACAGGGTTCACAAATTGTTTCAGAGGAAGATGAAAGTCAATTTCAACAGGAAAAAGGAAACAGACTCTAGTCAAGTCAGTGAACTTTACAGAAACGCGTAATTGTGGCAGAGAGTTGCCCAGAATTGAGAGTAGGGAAACCACAAGGGTGTTCACGTGGGATGAAATTGTCATCAGTGAATGCCTGATGCAGCGGCAGATTCTCAGAGCAGGGGTTTCACTCCACAGCAGACTACATTGTACCCAAGTAATAAATCATGATAATCAAGGCAGTTGACTGTGATATGTGAAATGGAGAGAAAGAGAGAATAATAAAAAGGGAAGAAAGGAGCAATGAAAAGCAAACACAAGAACGAAAAAGAATGAGGAAAAAGTGAGAACAGGTAAATGTGAGGGAAAGAATGTGAGGTAGGAAAAAACAGAAAAGGAAGAAAGCACAAGGTAATATGAGAGAGTGAGTAAACCCCATGGAACACATACAAAAAAGAGAACAAGAAAAGCCTTCCCTTTGAGAAAGAGAGGAGGCATGAACAACGAGATTGAGAAAGAGCATGAGAACCCAAGTGAACTCAAGAACAAAGATAGACACAGAGCTGTAGTAACTCAGCAGGTCACGCAGCATCTCTGGAGAACATGGATAGGTGACATTGAAGAGGTGCTGCCTGAGATGCTGAGTTACTCCAGCACTTTGTGTCATGATTTGTAAACTAGCATCTGCAATTCATTGTTTCCTTAAAGAACAAACTTATTTTAAAGAGTGTTTAGAATTTTCAGCAACTGCATTGGTTTCCTCTGGAAGCTCCAGTTTCCTCCTAGATCCCAAAGACGTGCGGGTTTGGAGGTTAATTGGTCCTAGTGGGTAGGCAGAGGGATAACATAGAACTAATGTGAATGGGTGATCAATGGATGGCGTGGTCAGTGAGCCAAAAGGCCTGTTTCCATGCTGTATATATCAACTCAAATTAATTCAATCAATGAATCAAACATTCACAGAAGAGAGACATGGCATAATATAACAGAGCTTATAATGTGCCAAGCATACATCAGCCAGTGGGGTAACAAGAAAGATCATAAAACTACTTAAATGCTGATGCAGAACAGTCAACTCTTTCATGTTCTTAACAGAATTCTACATCAAAGCAGCTCAATTAGAAGAGCTTATCGCACATTATTAGATTTTGTATTATCTAAGGCTAGGTTGCCAAGCAGGTTAGTATTGCTGGGGCCTATGAGGTGACCAGGTTTGTATTGAGAAAGCTTCCTGCACAGTCTATTAATTTAGGCTTAGCCTTTCATTGTCTATATTTGTTAGATGTATTGATAGATTATTTCTACTGTGCATATGAATAATAAATTTTTTTCTGATTTTTTCTCTTTGGATTTAGTTGACACTTTCTGATGAAGTGGAAGTAATGTATAGGCTGTGAAAGAGTGTGTTCCCATTGAGATGGCATCTCTGGAACGTGTACCCATTGAGATGGCATCGCTGGAGTATGTTCGCACTGACAAGAAATCCTTGAGTTGTTTATAATTAACAGGATAACCCTGGATGATGTCCCTTTGACAGAGAGTACCTAAATTGTTTCCCATTGACAAAGACCTCACAAGTGTGTTTCTGAACCACATTTCTGGAGGTTTGTCAGCTGGGTATCAATGGATTGCTCTCTTACCTCCAAGTCATACTAAACAGTAATTTACACCCCCCTCTGTGCACTGTGACTACAGTGTATATCATCCACAAACTGTACTGAAGCTACAACTCCTTCCCCTAGCATTCATGAAAATGATTGCAAGGATAATGTAGGCAGCTCACAAGCATCTTCTCCAAAGCAATGCAGAATGGATAACAAATGTCCCATAATGCGCATGACCCCCAAAATGAATTAAATACAGCAAGTTCCAGGATAAAAAATGTGATCCAAATCCATTCCTCCCCCTCCTCCTCCAGCTTTCCACCACCTCCACATTACAGCCAGGAAATACTACAGTGAAATTCTGCATTCAGTAATGGCTCCAAAAGCACAATGGATAAAAGACTTAAGTTGACAGAGTGCGTTGGGTCTAAAACTCCTCATAATCTCAATGTCCAAATGGCTAGGTGAAGGAAGCTGTGATCACTGGTTCAAATGTACAATTGTACGTGATTGTCATGTGTACCTATGTACAGTGAAATTATTTTATTTGCCTACAGTTCAGTGACAATCCTGCTAATCCGGCACAATCACACTAATGATAAGAATTTATGATAGTAGACCACATTGAGTCCGTACACAAGAGATGCCATGTTTTACGTGAAATCTTGTATCCTTCAAGGCTGACTTAAAACGAAAATGCTTATGCTCCTGCACAGATAAAAAAGGCACCAATGACAATGCATCAGTCCTTCAGTGCAACACAAAGTGTATGGGCTAGATCCTGCAAGGAGCTCAAACAAAATTTTCTTGCAAACAAAAATCCACTCTCAAACCATTCAGAGATCACAGACAGTAAAGATTCCATAGTATCAGTGCAACCCATCTTAAAAAAAAACCTTTAATTTATGTAATCCAAGTTGCCCAAAGTGTCTATTAGCCAAGAGTTACTTTTGAATTTGCACCTACTGATCTCCCATTGCAATAACATGATAATGCCTAGATAATTTATTTATCAATTACGTTGTCTTTGGGATAAATAGTGGCCAGGACACTGGAGACAGCATCCTCTATTCTTCTTCAAAAGGATGCCATTGGCTCTTGATGGTTCAATTAATAAATGGGGGTGGGAGATTGTAACCTTCACGTGGTCCACCCTGTTTCGACGAATGCAATCAACCTAGTGTGCACAGAAGATCAAACAGAACAAGTTGTCTTACAACTTTAGACTATGCAAGATGAAGAATGAATAAATGCAGGCCTTAGCTTAATGTCTCATCTGAGAAACAGTACCAGAATACAATAAAACATGCTCCATGGCTGCAAAGAAACATCAGCCCATGTTGGTGCTTACTGTCTGCAGTGTCCTGACAACATTGATGATAAATAAATTATCTAGTCATTATCAGGTTATAGCAGGGATATCAATGTGTGGAAATCTCATTGGATGTGAGACACACCTGAGAGAGAGAGAGACATGAATGCCCAACTTCTGTCTCAGAAAAAAGAGCCAGAGCTGGCAGTCAGCCACACACCGAGTTTATCTGCCAGAATTTGTGCCTGTGGACGAATTACTGAGTGCCACTTCATTACTGAAGTTCAGTTCGCTCTCTTACAAAAAAAACAAATGCTGTGGCTATCCCCTCTCATTTTGTAAACCCATTTTAACCTGAACATATATACCAGATGTTTTCACACATGTAGAGTTGTGAGAACCGGTGGACAGACATGGACAGAGATGCAATGAGACAAACACTTACCGAAGATCTCTCCATTTTTGGCATACTCAGTTACAAGATACAGCATATTTTTGGTCTCCATGACCTGCGAACACAAGAAAGAGCAAGTCAACACCTACCTCAACTGAGACCATCAAACTTTACATATTGAAAAAAACCCACAGGCTTGCGGTACGAATGAACCAGAAAAATGAAGGTACACAGAGTGCCAGCAAAACCCACCTTACACCTAAGATAGACAAAAAAAGATGGAATAACTCAGCAGGTCAGACAGCATGTCTGGAGAAAGAGAATAGGCAACATTTCAAGTCGAGACACTTCTTCCCACCTTACACCTAAAATCCACACCCAAAATATTTCCTGTAATCCTTTAAATGACTAAAAGCTTTTAGTTATGAGACATTAAGCAACATTAAAAATTTCATAGTTGCAATAAAAATCCGAGTATTAGCCATCCGTTGTGTTACCTTTGCAGACTGAATCTCAAACTACATGCAGAATTGCAAGTATTGCTTTTGTGCAAAAAAATCAGCTGCATTTTTACCACTCCCCAAATCTACTCGGCAGCATCTTTGCAAGAGTAAAGATAATTAATCACTAATGCAGGGTGGGATGGAAGTGGAGACTGGTGGAGAGAAAGGTGAAATTATGAGTACAAGAGACTGCAGATGCTGGACTTGCTGGAGCAGAAAAAACTCTGGAGGAACTCAGCATGTCAGGCTGCATCTGTAGAGGCAAAGGAATGTTCAAAGTCTCTGGTGCATCTTTCTACAATCTTATGTTGCCAAATCAGCCCTAATCTGATGGAACGGCCAAGCAAGTGAAGGAACAGTATGGCCCTCTAAATGTCTGTCAGCTGGATCTTGAGTCAGTGCAGGAAGAAACCACCTCCAACTAGCATTCCAATCACTGGCATCCTTTTCATGAAGTGTTAATGATTTTTTCAGTTGAAACAAAGATCTTTTAGGAAAAGAAGGTGACAGGAGTTAAATTTGATTTATTTACCTGGTAGAGTTTGATGATGTGTGGATGATCCAGCAGCTTCATTATTTGAACTTCTCTGTATATCTTCTCCAAGTTCACAGCATCCAGTTGAGACTTGTCAATGATTTTTATTGCCACCTGTTAGAGAGAAAGAAAAATATGAAATATATAAATGAAATGTCCCAATCACTGAGCTCCTGCTTTCTAAGCTGTCAAACCATTGCTTTTACTTTCTGACTTTAATGCTCTTCAAGAGCCCCAACACCACCTCATCTTAATCTCACACTGCTCTTGTATACTAGTATTCTCCACACTGATCTTGCTATTCCCCATTTCCTTCTTCTTGGTGAATACAGAAGCAAAGAACTAATTTTGTACCTAGCCTACGTTCTCTGACACCAAGCACAAAGTCTTTATCTTTGATTAGAACAAGGATCATGGGGAGAAGGCAGGAAATGGGATTAGGAGGCAGAGATCAGCCACGATTGAATGGCCTATTTCTAGTACACTCAATGGGCTGAATGGCCTATTTCTACTCCTATAACTTGTGAACTTTGAACAATCCCACCTTCTCTCTGCTTATCCTCTTGTTTTTTTTAATGTATGTAGAATAGGTCTTGGGACTTTCTTTAATCCAACTCACCAAAGACATTTCATGGTCCCTTTTGGGCCATCTAATGGCTCACATAAGTTCTTTCTTATTTGCTTTATATTCCTCTAAGTCTCTGCCTGATTTCATGTTTTAAAACTTACATACACTTGCTTTTTTTTAACCAAATTTACAAACACTAATCATCCAAGGTTCCTTTATATAGAACATAGAACAGTACAGCACAAGAACAGGCCCTCTGGCCCATAATGTGTGTGCTGAATATGATGCCAAGACTTTATCACAGCCTGTCCTGAACTTTGGCCACCTGGCTTATAAATGTCACCAACATGTCAGATGTGAACTTACGCAATAACAACTGCACCCAATTTACTCTCCACGTACCTACCTCAATCACTTTCTCAGGCAACTCGTTCTATATACCCACCACCCTCTGTGTGAAGAAATTGTTCCTTAGGTCCCTTTTAAATTTTCCCCTCTCAACTTAAGCCTATGCTTTCTAGTTTTTGGTTCACATTGCCTGGGAAGAAGACTTGTCTCTGACCCTCATGATTTAGGACTCCTCTAACATCTAACATCATCCTCTAACATCATCCCACAGTCCCCTGAAGATTCTTCGGCCCACTCTCGGATATAGACTTTCACAGAGGTTTAGGTTTGTTACTGTTGTATGTTCCAAAGTACAGTGAAAAGCTGTTAATTAAATGCTGCCCAATCAAATCAGTTAATACCACACATAAATACAATCAAGCCAATCTCAAGTACAATAGGTAGAGCGAATAGAAGATACAGTGTACACATATTGATCTCAGCAAAATGTCCAATGTCTGCAACGAGGTAAGTTGGAGAATTGGGACTGTAGCCTAGCTTATGGTAGGACTGTTCAGAAGCCTGATAGCAAAGGCGAAGAAACTGTTCCTGCATCTGGTGGTGTACGCTTTCGAGCATCCGTGTCTCCTGCCCGACGAGAGCAGTGAGTAGAAGGAATGAGCAGGGCTCGAAATTAGCGGTTGCCTGGGTGCCAATGACCACCCAAAGTGCCGCTGGGCAACCTAAATGCCGAGTCATTTTGACCAGCTTGGCACTACAGATACTGGTTTATAACGAAGATAGACAAATAAAACTGGAGTAACTCAATGGGTCAGGCAGCATCTCTGGAGAAAGGGAACGTGACGTTTCGTGTCGGCGGCGACGATGTAGTGCGGAGCAAAGATATGGGGTGTGGGGTGACGAAGGGTTGGAGCGAATGACGGGCCCCGCACAACAGCGGCCAAAGATCCTATAGGACGGTATATAGGATCTTTGGCAGCAACAGCGATAGTGGCTCCTCCTCCTCCAGCAGCCCGCCCGCCCTGATGGCGGCCGCTGCTTGCCAATGCGCTAACGGCCATAACCACTTTCAAAACAAACCCTCCCGTACGCCGAGGCCGGGATGAAGGAAAGAAGGGAGAAGCCTCCTTCCGCCGTCTGAAGCAGCTGCACCACTCGGCCCCGAACCGTCTGTTGGCTGGCGGAGGAGGGGAGGCGGTGGCTAGGAGATCCCAACTGCCTCCCCCTTTGGCGGTGGCACTTGGTGGTGGACAGGGACGGCCAAGGCAGCGGGGCGATGATACCGTCCGTGTCCAATGAGCGTTGACCTTCCTCCCTCCCCCCCCCCCCCTCTCTCTTGTACGCCCCCCTTATCCTGGGACCCCTCCTCTCCACTGTTCCCCATTCCCACCCCTATTCAGTCCTCACCGACATCCCCTGTGCTCCCCCCCCCCCCCCCCCCCCCCCCCCCCCATCTATTCATCCTGCACTGATCTCCCTATCCACCTCGCATTGATTCTCCTTGCCCCCCCCCATCCATCCTACACTGGTCCCCCAATTCATCCTGTACTCACCCCGTTCCCTTCCATCCTGCACTGCCTCCCCCATTCATCCTGTACTGATCCCCTCATTCATCCTGTACTGATCCCCTCATTCATCCTGTATTGATCCCCCCCGATCCATCCTGTACTGATTCCCTCATTCATCTTTTACTGAGCCCCCCATTCATCCTGTACTGAAGCTCCCTGTCAACCCCACTGACATCCCTCACAATTTTACCTATTCCAACCAACACACACTAATTCCCGTCTCAATCCATCCATCCCGCACCTTGCCTTCTCACCCCCCCCCCCATCTATCCATCCCGCACTGATTCACAGCCCCTCCCCCCCCGACCCTATTGTGCTGGAAATGTCTTCAGAGCGAAAATTGACTATGTTTGATAACGGAATGCAATCAAATGTGTTTTAAATCCCAATGTTGATTTGTTTTAATCCATAAAGATTGATTATTTAAATTGTGAACACGTGAAACATTAAAACCACAGTGTTCGATTGTCACTGCTACCGTCGACACTTTATTGCAGAATTCATTTTAACGGCAAATCAATGCTCTTAACATGGAGTACCAGTACTGTTATTTAATGAGCAACATTCACAACTATACGTTGGATTTATCCAGGTTTTACTTCTACAGTCGGTCATATACATCACAAATTTGGTCAGGAGATATTTCGGTTGAAATTTTAACGTTAATTCTGGTGGGAATTATGGAAATAGCATTTATCAATAATTTAAAAAAAATCTGCTGCATACAAACTGGGTATCTTCATTGCTGTTCAAAACACATACATTTCATCTGAATGTCCGGTAATGTGGCGTTTTGACACCTTTAAACATATTACCAAAAGAACATTTGCTGCAGTTATGTCCTTTGGCCATCTCGTCAGTTAGTGTAATATTTAACTTGTCAGATGGGTATAGTCGGTTTTAACAGCTATTATCATAAAATGCCTTTAGAAATTTCCTTGCAACCTGTATATTTTGTTGTGGATAAATTATGTGGGAAGCGAGAGTGTTTCTGTACCAATAGCAATAACGACCCATGCTATGGCCATGTCATGATAATTTACGGTCCTTCACAGAAAACATGCTTGCATCAATCTGTAGTATGCATGGTTAAGCATATATGGTATCATGGTCCAGGATTTAGTGACACAGGTTGATCATACGCTGAATAATCCAACCACATTTTTGTTGGGAAGTGGAAAGAAATAATAGAAATTGCAATGTGTAAAAAGAGTTGAGATACTGTATTGTAACTTTGCTGTGTGTAATTGTGGTACATATCTTGTCTTGATTGGTGAATATGTTTAGTTTGTGACATTATTTGAAGCAGAAATAATATGTGAATGCTTCATTGAGCAAAATTCCAACTGGTAACTACGCACTTAGTTTGAGCACATTATCGCACTCGTCATGCAAGCTGTCTTAAATTGGCCACCTAAACGGTCATTTGGCAACCTAAAAAGGCTGCCTAAGTTACCCGGCATGCAACAGGGAAAAAAAGTTAGTGAGAGCCCTGGACTAGGTTGGGAAAAGACTGATTGTGTTGGCTGCTTTCCTGAAGCAGCATGGTGGGGTCAATGGTAGACGGAGTCACAACCTAACTGTATGCTTTCTATGATGTATCTTTAGAGGTTTGTAAGAATCATTGGAGATATGCTGAAATTCCTCAGTCTCCTGAGGAAGTAGAGGCGATGGTGTGCCTTCATAGCTTACACTTCAATATGGTAGGTTCATTACATTGTTGGTAATATTTGCACCTAGGAACTTGAAGCACTCAACGTCCAGGAGCAGAAAAGACTGCAAAAGGCTGTGAACACTGCCCAGTCCATCATCGCCTCTGACCTCCCCACCATCGGAGTCGCTGCCTCAAAAAGGCAGCTAACATCATCAGAGGCCCACACCATCCTGGCCACACTCATTTCACCACTGCCATCGGGAAGAAGGCACCGGAGCCTGAAAACTTTGTAACATCCAGGTTTAGGAACAGCTACTTCCCCACAGTCATCAGGCTATTAAACACGACAACAAATAAGCTCTGAATTATAACAGACTATTATTATTATCGCACTATCATTGTTTGTTTTTTGAATATGTGTGTACATGTATATATACACACACTGAACTTTTTTTCTCTTCTTATGTACTATGTTTACATATTCTGTTGTGCTGCATCAAGTAAGAATTTCATTGTTCTATCTGGGACATATGACAATAAAACACTCTTGACTCTTGATTTCTACTTTGATGGTGATTACAGCATTATGTGAACCAGATATATCCGAGAACAATGTGGGAAGCCAGATGAAACTGCAGGCTCTCTGCTGAGATTTACGAATCATCATTGGACACGAGTGAAGTGTTGGAAGAGTGGAAGGTGGCTAATGTTGTGACTCTTGGTAAGAAGGGTTGCAAGGAAAAGCCAGCGAACTATAGACCAGTGAGCCTAACATCTGTGGTAGGCAAGTTATTGGAGAGTCAGAGTCATACAGCATGGAAACAGGCCCTTTTACTCTAGTCCCATTTGTCTGCTTTTGGCAGATGTCCCTCTAATCCTATCTATGTACCTGTCCAAATGTTGTGAGGCACAGTTTATCTGAAATTACCCATCGAATGCTTTTATCATCTCAATCAGATCATCATTAAATCTTCTGTGCTCAAGGAAATATCAGGTCAGTTCATGTGATAGGAGTAGAATTAGGCCATTCGGCCCATCAAGTCTACTCCACCATTCAATCATGGCTGATCCATCTCTCCCTCTTCATCACATTGTCCTGCCTTCTCCCCATAACCTCTGACACCTGTACTAAACAAAAATCTATCTATCTCTGCCTTAAAAATATCAATTGACGGCCTCCACAGCCGTCTGTGGCAATGAATTCCACATTCACCACTCTCTGACGAAATAAATTCCTCCTCATCTCTTTCCTAACGGAACATCCTTTAATACTGAGGCTATGACCTCTGGTCCTAAACATTCCCACTAGTGGAAACATCCTCTCCACATCCCTCTATCCAAACCTCAGTGATCTCTTCAGTGCATGGGCTGCTGTAACAAAACCACAAAGGGCATGTGGATTGCAGAGGCTGAGCCAGGGTACAAAATTCCCATGAGCATACCACAGATCTGCATAGCAGAACATTCCAAGGTGCTATCGATGAAAGTTCAAAACCTAGCCAGATC
The DNA here is from genome assembly GCF_010909765.2 of Amblyraja radiata. Lineage (NCBI taxonomy): Eukaryota > Metazoa > Chordata > Chondrichthyes > Rajiformes > Rajidae > Amblyraja > Amblyraja radiata. Next base: position 10,028,126 of record NC_045988.1, read on the forward strand.
AGATATTTGGGCAGGTGATCCTAAGCTTGAAAGAAGACTTATGTTTCAAGAAGTGTTATGAAGGGGAGCAGAAAGATGAATGTGTTTAGGAGAACTCTTTCTGGTTTAATAGTCACTTCATACGTCAGCACTGCTACTTATGTAAGTTAAATACATCCTGTATAGAAGCTTCATTGTCAAAGTGAAAACAAAGACTTACATTTTATATAAAATATATAATGAACCCTTTCATGAACCCATGATGTCTGAAAGCACTTTAAGATAATGAAGTACTTTTGAAATGCAATAATTGCAATTATAGGAACCAGACAGCCAATTTGTTAATAGCAAACTCTTCCAGCCAACAGTGTGATAATGATCACGTAATCTGTTGGTTAAAGATAAATATTGGCTGTGAGACACTAGGCACAAGTCCTTGTCCCCTGCTCTTCCTCAGGATAGCACCACATGCCCAGTGTAGAGAAGTAGACTTTCATTCTACAACTGATTCAAATAACAGCACTTCCAATCGTTCAATATTTTTACGGTGCTGGAGCTAATGAAACAGCTTCGCTGAGATGTCAATGTGGGAATTGGTCCTGTGACCATTGCCTCTGAAGATTTTTTTGAAGATCGACACAAAATGCTGGAGCAACTCAGCGGGACAGGCAGTGCCTCTATAGAAGGAATGGGTGACGTTTCGGGTCGAGACCCTTCCCCTGAAGAAGTCTGGTCCCATCCCGAAACGTCACCCATTCCTTCTATCCAGAGGTGCTGCATGTCCCGCTGAGTTGCTCCAGCATTTTGTGCCTATCTTCGGTGTAAACCAACATCTGCAGTTTCTTCCTACATGGAGGTTTTTTTGGGTGTTTGTGTGCTTTCCAGCAAAGAAGGTGATGCTTTGTTGAAGGTTCCAGATGAAGCATATCGCAAGGCCAAACCAGAGTCTCATTCCAATCCAACTTTGTGTGTTTATAAGTAAAAATGAGGTAACATTCTCATATTTTAGTACTGTCCATTTAAATTTGAGCTATTTTAATTCAACATAAATCTTCCAATCATATACAATCTCCACCATTGAACATACCATTTTGGATATTTATGAAACCTTTTTTTAGAATCCTGTGTTATAGAAGTTTAAAAAAACACTGATTTCATGACTTTTCACTGGGAAAATCACAGTAGTTCGGATTTTTGGTGAAATCTCGTGCTTTGAATATATGACCCGAGTGTGTTGTTTTTCAAGTAGCTGGACAATAGAAATGTTAGGGCAGTGAGGGCAGCATTAATGTACTGGTATATGTGAATAACTAAAGTGTACCACAATTTATCTAAGAATGAGGCAAAATGTTTATTTGAACGAATTGAGTAACTGCCTTTGAATGGATTCTTGTGGTTTTGGTTAGAGCTGGTTGTAGTAGATCAGGCTTTCAGCTGAGGCCTTGGGATTAACCCAAGCAGTAACTCATGCCTCTTTCTGTTCATTATTATTTCCCACAGTTGCTGAGGTTCACTGCCAGATGTACTGAGCTTGAGTTTTACTGATGTCAAGTGATTCCATTAAACATATATTCATTTACAGATTGGTAATTCAGAGTGAACCACGTTGGTGGTCTGGAATGGTTAGGCAGGATAAGGACAGGGAAGGTCTCCTTCTCTGTACAGCACACAAACAGGCCCTCAAGCTTATGACGTTCGTATCAACCAGAAGCCAATTTAAATTGTACATCTGCCTGCATTCAGTTTATATTCCGCCACTCCCTTCATATTCATGTCTGTCTAAATGCCTCTTAAACATTGTTATTGTATTTGCTTACAGCATGCTATGTGGCAATGTGTTCCAGGAACACACTCCTCTGTGTAAAAATAAAACTTGTCTTGGAATTCTTTCCCCTCTCACCTCAAAGCTATGTCCATTAGTATTTAACATTTTCATCCTGGGCGAGAGGCTCTGATTATCTACCTTATCTATGCCTCTCATCAGTTTATATACTTCTATCACGTCACTCTGACGCTCTAGGTTTTGGTTTATTTTTGTCACGTGTATTTTATCACATGTACAGTGAAAAGCTTTGTTTTGCATGCCTTTCAATCTGATCACACAATACTATACATAAATACAATCAAGTCAAACAAAAGCTTTTATTGTAACTCCATACATGTGACAATAATAAATTAAACTAAACTCGTACAATAGATAGGGCAAAGGGGAAGATACAGAGTGCAGAATATAGTTCTCAGTATTGCAGTACACCAGTTTCATAAACCAAATCCAATGTCCTCAATGGGGTAGAGGTGAATCGAACTACCCTAGCTTAAGGAAGGACTGTTCAGAAACCTGATTACAGAGGGGAAGCTGTTCCTGAGTCTGGTGGTGCATGCTTTCAAGCTTTTGTACCTTCTGCTGGATGAGAGTGAGAGGAAGGAAAGATCAGGGTAGACCGTTCTTTTGATTATGTTGGCTGCTTTTCCGAGGCAAATGTAGAGAGTCAATGGTGGGGAGTCTGGTATGTGTGACTGACATCCACTGCAATCCAATCCAAGTTTGTCCAAATTTCCTTATAGTTAATATCCTGTATTCCAGGCCGCATTCTGGTAAACCTCTTCTACACCCTCTCGCAAGCCTCTACTTCCTTCCTGCAATGGGGGGACTTTAATTATACACAAAATGTCAAATGTGGTCTAACCAATGTTTTATACAACAGGAACATGACTTCTCAACTTTTATAGTCCAGACCTGACCTATGAAGTCTGCATACCACACAAACTAGTTATGTTGCAGTCATAGAGATGGAAACAGGAAAAAGATTGTG